>NC_091951.1:321106389-321706389 GCF_031021105.1 Erythrolamprus reginae
TTATGTTTCAGAATTCGGTCAGTCTGAAGTCAGAAGTCCCACAGTAGTTTTGCTTGCTCATTTTTGACCACTTTTTCGGACTTATGATCCCACCAGTTCTTTGCCACTGGTAGATGCTAGTTCTGGCACACGTTCCTATGGATCATCTGTGCCATAGCATCATGTCTATGCTTGTAGTCAATCTGTGTGATCTTTTTGCAGCAGCTGAGTATGTGATCGGTTGTTCATCTGTTGTTGTTGTTGTTGTTGTTGTTGTTATTATTATTATTATTATTACCCACTTACCTTGCCCTCTTTTCAAATTAACCTCTAAACTTACTTTGAAGATTTTGTCCATTTCCACACAGCAAAACCTTTAAAAAATAGCTGGGGAAGAAATCAATTTGGTAGGGAAATGCTCTGTATGGCATCCGAAAAAGGAAAAACTTTGAAGTACAGTCTCTCTTATTTAATTGGGTATTTATTATATGATTCTAGTAGATTTTTTGCTTCTTCATTCAATGGTGGCAGTGGTGATTTACAATGTACCAACTTTGCTAGATTCTCTTAAAGCTTTGGGCTACATATCTAGGAAATGAATCCTTTGATAGCAAATAGCTGTTAGTTATATGATCAGGTAATAGAAGGAATTGAAGGCTTGAAAATGGTAACGTGTTGATAAATTATTTCACCCAAATTTGGAACTCATTCATTTATGAAGATGTACAAATACAATGTGCTTGGAGTCATGGTTACAAAAAATGTGATGATGTATTCTTGGAAGGACAAGTACATGTTGGCTTATGAATTAAGCCAAAGCCCCAACCAGAATTGCAGGAACAAAAACATTGAAATTATGTGCTCTTTACATAAGCACAAGCAGTTCTATATTCAAAAATACTTGGGATATGTCAATAGGTATTTGATCCAAGTAGTGTTTGATAGCTTCTTTTTCTCCTTGTTCTATCATACTATATTAATATTCCAACTTTTTCTGGATCTTCAGATAGCCCATGTAGTTATCTCCTGCATCAGCTTTCTGCTGCGACTGTGTTTTAAGGTAGATTGAATAGGAAAAAATGTTACTGACCCCAAAACATCTAATCTCTAACAGCCATGGTGGCACAGTGGTTAGAACCGAATATTGTAGGCTACTTCTGTTGACTGCAATTTGGCAGTTCAAATCTCAGCAGGCTCAATGTTGACTCAGCTTTCCATCCTTCTAAGGTCAGTAAAATGAAGGCCCAGATTGTTGGGGGCAATATGCGGACTCTGTAAACCACTTGGAGGGGACTATAAAGCACAGTAAAGCAATATACAGTATAAGTCTATTGATATTGCAAATGAGCTTCATGTTCTTGAGGCTTCTCCCTGCCTTTTCCAGCCCTGTTTCCTCTCAGGAGATTCCTAGAGAGGCCCCACAGAGGCTTCTTCACGCCTTTTCTGGCCCTGTTTCCTCCCAGGAGATTCTTACAGAGACCCCATGGAGGCTTCTCCATGCCTTTTCTGATTACAGTTTCAGAGGCTCGGGTTTGTAAGTGGAAAATGGTTCTTGAGAAAAGGCAAAAAAAATCTTGAACATCCGATTCTTATCTAGAAAATTTCGTAAGTAGACGCATTTTTAGGTAGAGGTACCACTGTATTTGAATACTGAGAGCACAATTTTTTTGGTACAACAGGGAAGAGCTACCTGAAGTAAAAAGAAATATACAATACGTACAATAACATTTCTCTATTGTCTAAAATAATAAAAATGCTAATGTCATGCTTATACAAATCACTAAAGAATTGAACAAAACACTATATAAAATCACATTTTCCGTTCTAAATGTTGCCATTGATAGACAGCCAGTTCTGGTTGGGGCTTTGGCTTCATTCATAAGCCAACATGCACTTGTCCTTCCAAGAATACATCATCACATTTTTTGTAACCATGACTCCAAGCACATTGTATTTGTACATCTTCATAAATGAATGAGTTCCAAATTTGAGTGAAATAATTTATCAACACGTTACCATTTTCAAGCCCTCAATTCCTTCTATTACCTGACAGTATTCCCTCTAATTTTTTGGGGGGGTGGGCGGAAAAGTATAGTGTCTGAGCGGCAGTCCCTTCGGGACTGGGCGGCACAGAAATAATAACTAAATAAACAAACAAACAAATAAAAAACCCACCCTGTTTTGCCTCAGAGAATTTCAAAATAAAATACTGTACTGTGTGTCTATAACAGTGAGCTCATAATAGGGCAACTCTATCAATATCAAAATGCCACTTAAATAGTTGAGCTAGTTTCAAACTAGATTTTGATTTTCTTTCTCTCTTCCTTACTCCCATTCTTTTCCTGTTTTCTTCTTTTCCTTCCTCTCTTTTTTCTATCTGTTTCTCTCTCTTCCTCTCTCTCTCCTTCCCTCTCACTCTTTCCCTCTCGGCTTCTGGGCAGGTTTGGAAAACTCTGAGTTGATGATGATTTTTAAGTGAGCGATTGCTCACTGCTCAGCTTAGAGGGAACTATGTTACCTGATCATTCCTGATCAAAATGGAACTACTAATGGACCTAAGCAGAGCAAACAATTCAAATTCTTTTACACTTTTTTACCTTTTCCTCCAGACAAGGGTGATAACCAATCTTTTTCAAATACCCATTGAGGAATCCAACAAGCTCTACATCAGGGGTCCCCAAACTTGGCAACTTTAAGACTTGTGGACTTCAACTCCCAGAATTCTGGGGATTGAAGTGCACAAGTCTTAAAGTTGCCAAGTTTGAAGACCTCTGCTCTACACGATCAGACCTTAAACTTCTTAAATCTTAAAAACTTGCTTAATGTACCTTAAAACATCAATCCATTGATTTTATAATCTAGACTTGAACAATAAATTAGATTAAATTATGGCCGGCTGGTTTGTGTCCCAGCCACTTTGGTAAGCCTAGGGTTTGATACGTTATGTGTACCCAGAGATTGGGTTAAATCAGTAACTAGGGTGTTATATATAATATATTGTATGAATGTAACCAGTGTGCTGTGCAAATATATTTATTAATTCCTTAAGTGCAGTTAATAATAGAGTTAACATGCAGCATGAATACAGTCTATTGCATGCTTCTGTGCATAATGGCTAGTTTAACCAAGTTTCTACTATTTGTTAAACAAGAGCAATAAATTTCTCCATTCCCCCATTTGTTCTTACCTCCAACTTATTTTCCTTTTTAAAAGGTCACTGGGTAGATGGATGAACTTCTAGAAATGTTCTTTAAATGTGATTAGGCTAAAAGTGTTTAATAACAGATGGTTTGAAAAAAGAAATAAGCACCATTTCACATTTCTTGTTGGTGTACATCCTAGCAGTAATTGCAAGTACGTGCTGTACGCTGGCACTTTACTCAGCCAAGATTCCAATGGATCTAGTATGAAAAGAAAGCTAGCAAGTTTATACTTAACAAAAAATAAAAGAAGCCTAGTTGTAAGATTTTAGCATGCCTTATGGTGTGTTGAATAGAAGAAAAGGGTTTTATAATTATTTTATGCTGCAAATTTTATACCCACAATATTAAATTCAGTATGATATCTGCCTGTACATACTTAGCATACTATTTGGAAAGTTAAACTCCAGATAACCACTAGATGGCAGCAAAGAGACAAGAGATTTTCCTTTTGCTGTCATCTAGTGACCATTCAGCCGCCCCGAGTTTTCGGAGAGGGGCGGCATACAAATCCAAATAATAAATAAATAAATTCATATTTTTGCTGCCCAGATCAAGTAACACAAGGTATATACATATATACCAGTGGTGGGCTACGAGTTGGAACGCTAAATTGCGCTCGCTGCCGCAGCTCGTAATTTCTTGTGGGACCAACACAATTTTGCTGCTGCACCTATGGAGGCAGCAAAATTGCGCATGGAGCTGCAGATAAAACCTCGCCAAAACACGGGTGCAATTTCTATCAATTCATTAATTTAATAAATTCAAATTCATATTTCTATCAATTCATTAATGTAATAAAACTGCAATGAAACTATCCAATACCTGACAAAGAAGAAACAGCATCGTTCTTGTTGTGATTCCGTCCGAGGCCCCTCAGGGAACGGCTGATCTTCTGTCGGTTTCCTGCTCAGAGGGGGAGGATGAGGAACAGGAGGTGCAGGCAGACGAGGAGGAGGAATCCCAGGCTGAGGAAGAGGGGGAACAGCCAGAGGCCCCCGAGAGGGAGCTCTCCCCAGCAAGCAGCCTGGATTCCTTAGAGGAAAATGCACAAGCAATAATCGATCTGCGACAGAGAAGAGCAACACAAAGAAGGGACCAATTGGCTAGGTACTTTCAGCACTAAAGAGGCAACAGCTGGGTTTGGGTGTGGTGCTCTCTGGAAAGGCTAAAAGGCAGACCCACCCTTCCTGGCTTGTGGAGTATTATCTTTGGGAGTCCTGGGACCTGGCTGTGATCTTTGGCGTCTTGGAATTCTGGTTTGTGACTTTGAATACTGAAACCTTGGGGGGAAAAGGTGGGGGTCTTATGCTCTACAGTGGTGGGTGTGCCAGCAAGAAGTTTGCTGTATTGTCTGGACATCAGGACTCTGCTGTAAAGTCTCCTAGCCTGCCTGTTGGGAAGAACAGGTTTTTCTCTGTGTTTATTTTTCAAGCTATAAAGTACTTTTGCTTTTACCAGCGTGTCTGGCTGTTTTTTCCAGTTGGTGTTGAGGTCTGGGGGAACCTAGACAGAACAGTTCTGAGCATAGCTATGGAACAATCTAAAGAAGTATAACAAGAATGCAGTTTGCATAAAGGAGATGAGTAAAAATTTAAAAAGAAGCTGAAATGAAAGAACTTGCAATAGTAGCAGAAATAATGGAGAAAAGGCAAGGAATATCAAGAAATGGTCAACACTAAATGAAGATGAATGACATAGTTTTGGGTTGAAGCATCTGACTGATCTAGACTTATTCATAGTCAACCAGTTTTATAGGTGAAATTGAAGATTGGTTAATATCTAGCAAAATCTACCTGATGATGAAAAATCCAACGAAAGAAGTACCATCAGGCAACAGGCAATTTTGAGCATTAAATAAGACCAGCCTATACCTGGAGACAGCAGAATAGAAGAGAAAGTACTGGAGAAAATCACAAAATATAATAGAATGACTGTGGAGGGGAAAAGCAAAGGTAGTGTTCTGTTGGGCTCTCTGATAGAAGCCTCCCGAAAATTCAAGGATACAAATTTCAGACACACACACGTTTGAAAATTCAAAACAATGTTCTTTATCACAAAATTCAAAATAAACTAACCACTCTTTTTGTATTGCAAAGAGCACTCGTCCCAAAACAACCAGATAGTCTGTACAATTTCCCTTAAGCAGTCATTAAGTACTTAGCCAGCAGCTGTGGAGTAACTTCACACCCCTTCTTCTTCCAACGAAGGAAGACACACACTGCTTTGGTTTCAAAGGCGTGAAAAAGCAACAAAGTCCAGCACACAAGATTCCTGACGAAACTGCAACAGATATTCTTCCACAATGGCCAAACCCACATGCTGCTATTTATAGCAGCAGCCCTAATTACTGGAGCCCCACCCAAACACAGGTGGCCTCCCTTACTTCTTGTAATATGTTCTTACTTGGTCTCTTCTACGCATAATTCTGCGCTTACGTGGGTCCAACATGTCATCATCTGAAGCTATAGAAGATAAGGAAGATTGACTGCCTTGGCTGTGTGCCAAGCCGTCCTCTGCCGAGTCACTCCCACCTTCTTCTTCGTCCGAGGAAACTAAACTCTCAAGTGATTCTGTCGGCAATAACACAGGCCTGTGACATGTTGAATTTTCCCCTGCATCCACCTCCCCATTCCCTGAGGCAGGAGCTGGGCCAGAGTCAACCACAACAGGTAGTACCAAATGTAATACTGTAAGTGCCTTGGATGCAATATCAAAATGTTTGGAGCAGTACTTAAACACTAACAGCATTGACAGAATCACCACTAAATCATGTAAAAGGCAGCTTTATTTGGAACAGCCTACATCTTGGGACAATACCTTTAAGGCCATCAACATCTGCCTATCCCAGGATCTTGGACATAAATTGTTTCAACTCCTACCCTCAAAATGTTGCTACAGAGCACTGCACAGCAAGACAACTAGATACAAGAACAGTTTTTTCCCGAATGCCATCACTTTGCTAAACAAATAATTCCCTCAACACTGTCAAACTATTTACTAAGTCTGCACTACTATTATTACTAGTTGTTGAGTATGTTAATATGCCATGTAAATAGTTGCCTGAGGTGAATGCTGTTACCAGGCAGATTGGAAATGCTAGGAGGCGTCTGATTGGCTCAGACGCAGGACAGCTCTTTTGGCGCGAGCCTTAAGAGTATAAATAGAGCCGAGTTTCTCATTGCCGGCTGGTGAGTTCCCAGCTGATTGTCACTTGCGGAAAGAGCTGAATAAAGGGAACCACTGTTTAGCATTTCGTCTGGCGTCTCAATACTTTTCACTGGCGACGAGAACCGGAGAGAACCTACAAGCAAGATGAATCCTTCGCAGATCGGCCGAGCACCCGACTACTTCGACCCCGAGAAGGCGTCTTGGGAAGCCTACATGACCCGCTTCGAAATCTTCCTGGAAGCCGCCGGTATGGGGACCGCCGAAGACGACAGAAAGCGAGCCATCTTCCTTAACTATTGCGGCCCCGAAATTTTCGATTTGGTTCAAACGCTCACCGATCCGCTTCCTGCCAAGAACGTGCCGTGGCCAGACTTACAATCCAAGCTTGCGGGTCACTTCAAACCCACGAAGCCGGCTGTGGTATACCGCCATCAGTTCTCCAGGATGGCCCAACGCGAAGCTGAGTCTATTAACCAATTCGCCACCAGACTCCGAACCGTACTGTCAAAATGCCGTTTTGACAGCCCAGAAGCTCGCCTAACAGACGCAATCATATTCGGCATGAAAAACGCCACAGTACGCAGCAAACTCCTCACCGAGGACGAACCTACATTGCAAACCGTCATCAAGCTCGCCCAGACAGCCGAGGTCGCCGAAGCGGCTGCCAAAGACCTCCAAAGCCACGTCAACAAAGAAACCGTCTCCAAAATCTCCTCCGCAGCTGATCCAGCCGACGACCTCAGCCCTCCAGCCGCCGACGACGACTCATGCCTCCTGCTTCCGACCGACCCCTCAAGACAACCGAGATACCCTCGCACACCAGCCCCATGCCCAGGTTGCCGGGGAAATCATCCGCGACTTCGCTGCCCTTTTCGGGAAGCCATCTGTCACCGCTGCAATCGGCGCGGTCACATTGCTGAGGCCTGCCGGGCTCCCCTGCCTGAAGAAACCTTTTCCGCTCCTCGCCAACAGCGTTTCTCCTACCAGGCTCCACAAGCCCGTGAAAACCGGCCTCCAAGGTCTTTTACCCGGAAAACCAACTCAGCCGCTAACCGCGACTACAACAGAGGTAACTGTCAAACTTACGTAAATTGCGCAAATACAACGCAAGGCACCAAAATCATTATTTCTCTACTTTTAAATAACAAGCCTTGTGATTTAGAACTGGACACCGGGTCTAGGCACTCTATTATGCCTTGGGACAAATTCAAAATGTATATGCCAAATGTATGTAAATCTAAGTTAACTCAAACTGCTTTGATTATAAGGGATTTCCAGGGACATGTCATCCCTGTATTGGGTAAAGTTGATATTCCTGTACAATTCAAATCTGTTAAATGTTCCCTACCTTTGGTAATTGTGGATGGGGCTAGGCATTCCCTCCTTGGGTTAACCTGGATGGCCCCCTTAGGAATTGAGATCTCTGGCATCTGTTTGGTCCAGTCCCCCTCTGATACCCCAGATTTTGTACATGAGTTTCCTGAAGTATTCAGCCCCACTTTGGGAACTTATAAGGGGGACCCTATCTCTTTCTCCATAGACCCAAAGGTTCCGCCCATTCGCCTGAAGCCACGAAGGGTTCCTTTACCTTTACTACCTAAACTAGACCTCCAGCTAGATAAACTTATTGCTCAAGGAATCCTAGTCCCTGTAGAGCAAGGGCCATGGGAGACTCCAATTGTCACACCATTAAAACCGGATGGGTCACTAAGAGTCTGTGCGGACTATAAGTCTACTATTAATAAAGCCCTTCAGCATCACCCCTATCCCATACCAGTAGTTCAGCACCTCCTACACTCCCTAGGAGAGGGAAAAGTCTTTGCAAAGATCGATCTTGCTCAGGCATACCTGCAGCTTCCGGTCGATGAGCCTACCTCTTTGGCTCAGACAATTGTCATGCACAGAGGTGCTTTTAGATGCACCAGATTGCAATTCGGGGTAAGCATAGCCCCTGGGATATTTCAGAGCCTAATGGAGCGAGTGTTAACGGGTCTTGAAGGAACCATACCCTACTTCGATGATATTCTAATTTCGGCTAAATCCATTCCCCAATTAAACCAGAGAATCAGGGCTGTGCTACAACGACTCCAATCCAAGGGGCTCAGAGTTAAAGCAGACAAGTGTGTATGGGGCACCACTAGCATTGAATTTCTAGGGTATAGAATAGACAGTCAGGGCATCCACCCCACAACTGACAAATTAAAAGCAATTACCGAAGCACCTGAACCAACAAATAAGACTGAACTACAAGCTTTTTTAGGTCTTCTGAATTTTTATTCTATTTTTTTGAGACAGAAGGCAACGGTCGCAGAACCCCTCCACCGACTTCTTCAGAAGGGAATTCCCTGGACCTGGGGCAAACCTGAACGCGAAGCATTTTCTCTAATAAAGACCTTATTGACTTCTAATAGTGTGGTGGTGCAGTACAGTTCAGTCTTGCCCATAAGGCTTACATGCGATGCTTCGGCTTATGGGGTGGGCGGAGTATTGGCCCACGTAATGCCAGACAACACTGAGGCACCTATAGCTTTTTTCTCTAGAACGTTGACCCCTTCTGAAAGAAACTATAGCCAGTTGGATAAGGAGGCCCTGGCTTTAATAGCTTGCATTAAGAAATTTCATAATTACTTATTTGGAAGGAGGTTTGAATTAGTAACAGACCACAAACCCCTTTTGGGATTATTGTCTTCAGATAAACCTACCCCTCCGTTCATGTCCCCTAGACTAATTAGATGGGCTCTATTCCTCTCCAGTTATCAGTATACCTTAATACATAAGGGAGGGAAGTCCATAAGCCACGCTGATGGACTAAGTAGGTGCCCTTTGGCACAAAGAGGGGAAGACCCAGTTCCTTCTGATGATGTACTACTATTAGAAATAGAAGAAACCCCCTAACTTCAGCAAGGGAAGTGGCTGAGCATACTAAGTCAGATTCCATTCTTCAAACAGTAATAAATTGTATACACAGGGGCTGGCATGGGGGACCAGAGGAGGGGGGACTGGCAGACTTTAAGACGAAGCGACTTGAATTGTCCTACATGAAAGGATGTGTACTCTGGGGGGATCGAGTGGTCATTCCAACTACACTTAGGAAAAAGGTACTGACTATGTTACATGTGGGACACCCAGGCATTGTCAGAATGAAGGGTTTGGCGAGGGGATACTTGTGGTGGCCGGGCCTAGATCTCGATATTGAGCATTGGGTAGGCCGGTGTGACCCCTGTCAAGAGTCACGGCCAAATCCCCCTCGAACGGCCCCAGTGGAATGGGGAGAGCCCACTGGACCTTGGTCCAGGATACATATAGACTTTGCTGGCCCCATAGGGTCCCAGTATTTCCTGGTTGTCGTAGATGCTTTTTCTAAGTGGGTAGAGATAGTGGCTATGCAAAATATAACAACATGTGCCACTATTAAGGCTCTGTATCATTTATTTGCAACCCATGGGTGTCCTGATGTCCTTGTTTCAGATAATGGGCCACAACTGACCGCTCGACAGTTTGAGGTGTTCTTGAGTAATCTAGGGGTCAGGCATGCGCTAATCTCCCCTTACTCCCCCTGGGCTAATGGGTTGGCTGAACGTTATGTACGGGTGGCGAAAGAGGCGCAGCGCAGAGCAGGCCCTGGAGAAATACAAAATAAATTAGACCAATTCCTGTTAATGCAACATATTACTCCAAATGCTGCCACCCATAGAAGCCCTGCAGAAGTCTTAATGGGGCGGAAACTAAGGTCTCCTTTAGACAGGTTACACCCTCGCTATTTAAATACCATGGGTCAAGGTGAGATGTCTGTATTACCTGAAAGAAGTATGTATCTAGGCCAAAATGTATTTGCCCGGAATTTTGATGGGGGAGTTCAATGGGCCAAAGGGAAAGTCCTACAACAAAAGGGACCTAAAACATATTTAATACAATTAGAAGATGGCCGTATTTGGAAACGGCACATTGATTACTTAAGAGGGCGGATTAACTCTGAAAATACGCAAACCGCCATTGTAACCTCTTCCCCCAAAGCAGACTCTTATGCACTACCAGAATTATTGGATGTAGAATTGGGCTTACCGAGGCTGGAACGCTCCCGCGACACCAACGAGCCACCATCATCCTCCTCCGACGTCGATTCAGCTTCCATCCGGACATCACTGCAGGCCGGAGCCCCCACTCGGGCCCAGCCTGGCTCCGGATCCGACAGAGAGCCAACCTCCACCAACGAAGTCCCAGACTCAACTGATCTGCGCAGGTCTGAGCGAGCCTCGCGCAGACCCACTCGATTGGAGGACTTCATCACATGGCTCAACTGATGGACAGTTGGCACTTGACTAAGGAGGGAGGGGTGTTGAGTATGTTAATATGCCATGTAAATAGTTGCCTGAGGTGAATGCTGTTACCAGGCAGATTGGAAATGCTAGGAGGCGTCTGATTGGCTCAGACGCAGGACAGCTCTTTTGGCGCGAGCCTTAAGAGTATAAATAGAGCCGAGTTTCTCATTGCCGGCTGGTGAGTTCCCAGCTGATTGTCACTTGCGGAAAGAGCTGAATAAAGGGAACCACTGTTTAGCATTTCGTCTGGCGTCTCAATACTTTTCACTAGTTTTTTCCCAATCATTCCTATCATCCTTTTCCTCCCACTTAGGACTGTATGACTGTTGCTTGTATCCTAAGATTTTTATTAATAATGATTATTTCCACATTGCTTATTTGACCCCTATGACAATCATTAAGTGTTGTGCCTCATGATTCTTGACAAATGTATCTTTTTCTTTTATGTACACTGAGAGCATATGCACCAAAGATAAATTCCTTGTGTGTCCAATCACTCTTGGCCAATAAAGAATTCTATTCTATTTGTGGAAAGAATGTCATAGGTCAATGGTGGCAAAACCTTTCGGCACTGAGTGCCCAAACCAGAACACACCTGTATGTGTGTGCACCAGAACACTAGAAACATGAAGACCAGTTGGCCAGTGCACATGTGCAAGCTGGCTACCTGGTCTTCAAATTTCTGGCACATGTATGCGTACCAGCCAGCTGGCTTTCATGCATGCCAGAGCACCGGAAACCTGAAAACTAGCTGGCCAGTGGATGCATGCTTGCTTTTTGGCTGTTTGGGGGGCCATTTTCAGGCTGTTTGGGGGGCCATTTTCAGGCTTTAGGACCATTTTAAGGCTGTTTTTAGGACCATTTTAAGGCCAGTTGCTCTCAGCACCTGCAGAGAGCAACTGGCAACAGTGTGCGTGCCCATAGGTTCACCACAACAGTGATAGGTAGATAAAAATGCCAAAACCAGTCTAATGTTCTGTCTGACTATAATCGTCATCATCCTCATACCTTAAGCATAAACCTTATCAGGAAAGTCTTAATGAACTCAATCTGTATAGTCTGGAGGACAGAAGGAAAAGGGGGGACATGATCGAAACATTTAAATATGTTAAAGGGTTAAATAAGGTCCAGGAGGGAAGTGTTTTCAATAGGAAAGTGAACACAATAACAAGGGGACACAATCTGAAGTTAGTTGGGGGAAAGATCAAAAGCAACATGAGGAAATATTATTTTACTGAAAGAGTAGTAGATCCTTGGAACAAACTTCCAGCAGACGTGGTTGGTAAATCCACAGGAACTGAATTTAAACATGCCTGGGATAAACATATATCCATCCTAAGATAAAATACAAAAAATAGTATAAGGGCAGACTAGATGGATCATGAGGTCTTTTTTTGCCGTCAGTCTTCTATGTTTCTATGTTTCTAAACATACAGAGCCACATTTTTCAAATTTGTACAGATTTCAAATTGCAGAACTCTGACAGGACTTCTGGGAAATGAAATCCATCTTCAAGTGGCCAAGTTTGAAAAACACGGATGTAGAGGAATAATCAGCACCTTTATATTCTACCTTGCCTGCATCATCATTGCCTGGTGCACCAGTTGCGGCCCTATTTGGACCGGGAGGCACTGCTTACAGTCACTCATGCCCTCATCACCTCGAGGCTCGACTACTGTAATGCTCTCTACATGGGGCTACCTTTGAAAAGTGTTCGGAAACTTCAGATCGTGCAGAATGCAGCTGCGAGAGCTATCATGGGCTTTCCTAAATATGCCCATGTTACACCAACACTCCGCAGTTTGCATTGGTTGCCGATCAGTTTCCATTCACAAGTGTTGGTTCTGACCTACAAAGCCCTTCATGGCATCGGACCAGAATATCTCCGGGACCGCCTTCTGCCGCACGAATCCCAGCGACCAGTTAGGTCTCACAAATCCCAGCGACCAGTTAGGTCTCACAGAGTTGGCCTTCTCCGGGTCCCGTCAACTAAACAATGGTGTTTGGCGGGATCCAGGGAAAGGGCCTTCTCTGTGGTGGCCCCGACCCTTTAGAACCAACTCCCCCCAGATATCAGAGTTGCCCCCACCCTCCTTGCCTTTCGTAAGCTTCTTAAAGCCCACCTCTGTCATCAGGCATGGGGGAATTGAGACTTTCCCTTCCCCCTAGGCTTATAAAATTTATGCATGGTATGTATTGGTTTCTTAAATTGGGGTTTGTAAATTAACTTAAATATTAGATTTGTTTACATTGTCTTAGTATTGTTGTTAGTCGCCCCGAGTCTACGGAGAGGGGCGGCATACAAATCTGATAAATAAATAATAAATAAAATCATCTGTCTGCAGATTTTTTTTTTTACTGTGTCAGTAGGCATATGGGCAGTAAAGGGCTACCAAAATTTTTACTATCACACTTTGGGCGTGGCTTATGCAAGACGCTCTGCATTTTCTTTCAATATATTTCAGTGCAAAATGGGTGCTCTGGGGTGGAGCTTCATTTTTGCTACCCCACTGCATTCCCCCACCCCCCGTCCAGGCAGCAGCCCACCCCTGCATATGGGTAAATGTAACAGTATAATTAGAATCAGGCAAAATATCTTAAATTATATACAACTTGTACAAATCAACCTAAAATAAACATGCTTTCTGTCTACTGCTTCCTTCAATGTTTTTTTTTATGTCAGATAGAAAAAAATGAAAAATGAAAATTGGCTGAATATCTCATGGCTCGAGTGGGATGTTTCTGCATGTATTTAGTGGCAACGTGCTTTGTATAAATATCCTGTTTTTCCACTGGACAATATTATTGCCAACAGTCTGCTGCCTCAAAATACTGTCCAAGGCACAAACGAGCCAGGCCTTCATAGCTACTACTTAACTATTAGTACATTGCTACTGATGTACGATTGCATTCATAACTACTATACCACAATTGTGGTCTTTCAGAAATGTGACAATTAAAAATACCCTTCACAGAATGAAGCCAAGAAGCATTACAAGGGTGGCTTCCTTAGAAAGATAAGAGTACTGTATAAGACGCACCAGAGTATAAGACACATCTTAGTTTGGGGGCGGGAAATAGGGGAAAATATCTGCTTATCTTCGTCTGGCTAGTGTCCTTAGTCTGGTCAGCTTCAGCACATTATTTTATCCCCTGGTTAGGGTTTTAAAAAAACCTTATTCAGAGAGAGTAACAATGAAAGAACTTGCAAGCAGGTAACATTGTTAACACCTGGTTAGAAAGGAGCAGGTAGCGCAATGAAAAAAAGTGTGCACAGACTTAGGACTTGGAAAACATTCTTCACAGAGAGAAACAATGAAAGAGCCTGCCCGATAACAGCTGGGAAGATCATTATCAGCTAGTTAGGGCTGAAAAAAAAGCTTTGAAAAAAAGCTACATTCAGAGTATAAGATGCACCCAAATTTTTAGCCTCTTTAAGGGAGGAGAAAGGTGTGTCTTATACAGTGATACCTTGTCTTACAAACTTAATTGGTTCCGGGACGATGTTCTTAAGGTGAAATGTTTGTAAGATGAAACAATGTTTCCCATAGGAATCAATGGAAAAGCGATTAATGCGTGCAAGCCCAAAATTCACCCCTTTTGCCAGACAAAGAGCCCTTCTTTGCACTGCTGGGATTCTACTGAGGCTCCCCTCCATGGGAAACCCCACCTCCGGACTCCTGTGGTTTTGTGATGCTGCAGAGGAATCCCAGCATCGCAAAAATGAGCACTTCACTGGCAGTGGGAGTCCGGAGGTGGGGTTTCCCAGTGAGGGAAGCCTCAGTGAAATCGCAGCATTGCAAAAACACAGAGGTCCGGAGGTGGGGTTTCGAGAACTTCGGTGTTTTTGCAATGCTGCAATTTCACTGATGCTCCCTTTGCTGGGAAACCCCACCTCCGGACTTCCGTTGCCAGCGAAGTGCTCGTTTTTGTGCTGTTGGGATTCCCCTGCAGCACCACAAAAACACAGAAGTCCGGAGTTGGGGTTTCCCATGGAGGGGAGCCTCAGGAAAATCCCAGCAGCGCAAAAACAGGTGCTTCGCTGGCAATGGAAATCTGGAGGCGGGGCATCCCAGCAGTGGTGGTGGGTTTGTAAGGTGAAAATAGTTTGTAAGCAGAGGGGGAAAAAATCTTAAACCCCGGGTTTGTATTTTGAAAGGTTTGCATGACGAGGCATTTGTAAGGCGAGGTATCACTGTACTTCCAAAAATACAGTGTCTACTATAGCCAGAAACTAGAACAGGTAGAAGTTTATTGATTTGAGTCAATGGGATTTATCATGCTTAATTTTATGCGGGTTTGTGGAAATCCATTTCTGATTATGTGATAGGAAGAACAACACTTTTTGTATGAAACAAAGCATAAAGCATGGAGTGGAAAAGGTAGCAGAGCTAATCCTGTCATGATTGCCTGCGGGTATTATATTTGGAAGTTAGTAGAAAATTTCAAATTGAGTTTGAAACTTTCCCATCCAGGAATTAAATGTACACAGCCTAAAGGGAGTATTGCTTGAAATTTCAAATCATACCAGACATAATGAAGGACTATATTTGATCCATGGGAAAAGGTCAGAAATGCTGTAAATGTTTATTTCAACCAGGCTCAAGAGAAAGCTTTCAATCCTTGTTTTACAGCTCCATGTATATATCCTATTTCAGGCCGTGCACTGCGAACATTTTTAATTCAGTTCTCTTTCAGAAAGAGCAGCTATGATGTACACATAATTGGAAGAAAACATACTCTGCAACCTGCCCTCTGAAAGCTCTAGATAAGAGTCTGCTTTGAAGGTAAAAGGATCTTTCAGGTCAGGTGTTGCAAAACTTGTTCTGTCTGGGTCACTCCAGAAGCCAATACCAACCCAAAAAGAGAAGCCAGACACACTGATAAAAGGCAAAGGCAGTTTTATAAAATTCAAGAAAAACACAGGTAACAGAAAATGTCCTTACAAACAGGAAAATGCTGTATCTTCAGATATATCCACGAAGGCAAAAGTCCATGCAGCAATACAGGATTCTTGCTGCCAAGACGAGGCTGTAGATAGCAGACCTACACCTCCCACGGGTCTTCCAAAGCTGCTGGGCCACAAGCCAGGAACAGAGATGCCAGGAAACAAGACAGGATAACGCAACTCCAAACTGATAACACTCCACATGGCTTCAAGGGCTTGCCTGCCTTTTAAACCCTGCTAAGGAGGACCACACCCAAACCCAGCTGTTCCTAATTCAGTGCTGATAATACTTCTTTAATTGCTCCTTTCTTTGATCTGACCGTCTCTGTCGCATGTCAATGACAGCTTGAGCTTCATCACCTAAGGACTCCAAACTACTGGCTGGGGAGAGGCCCCCCCCCGGGGCTCTCATGCTGTTCCCCTTCATCCCATTCCTGATTTTCCTCTCCCCCGTCCGACTGTTCAGACCCCTCCTCTTCGCTGTCATCCTCCTCTGGTCATGGAGCTAGCAGAGACACAGCCAGTCCCTGAGCAGCCTCAGGCTGAACCACAACAAAAACTATTCTTGGTTTAGATGTCTTGTAAAAGGAATATTGCATCCATTCAAGAATGAATAATATAATCTGGTGCACGTTCGCTTAGAGGTAAGCCTCCCACAAATGTCAATGAAGCATATTTCCATGTAAGTGTGCATTTGTTTGGTCATCAGTCATTATTAACTGTTCTGTCGGGCTCTCTCGTAGAATCCTCCCAAAAATTCACAGGTACAAATTTCAGACACACACACGTTTGAAAATTCAAAACAATGTTCTTTATAATGAAAATTCACTTAAACTAAGCCCTCTTTTGGTATAGCAAAGAGCGCTGGTCTCCAAACAAACTGGTAATTTGTACAAGTCCCTTATCAGTTCTGTGATACTTAGCTTGCAGCTGTGAGGCAATTCACAGTCCTTTTTCTTTTACAAAGTGAAACACACTTTGCTCTGGTTTAGTTTCAAAGCGAGGGAAAATCAGCACACAAAAGGTCAAAGTCAGTAAAGCAGTCACGAAACACAACGATCAGATAATCCTCCACAATGGCCAAACCCACAGGCTGCTATTTATAGCAGCCTCACTATTTACCACAGCCCCACCCAACCACAGGTGGCCTCATTTTCTTTGATAATCATCTCTCAGTTGTTGTTGCCTATGCATCGCTCTCCGCATGCGTGGCTGTATCATTAACTCTTGTTCTGAATCCAAGGAGGAGCTAGATAATTGATCTCCTTCTGAGCTGTCTGCCACACTCTCCTCCTCCCTGTCACTCATGTCTTCTTGGTCAGAGGAGCCTTCATCAGCAGATTCCACTGGGGGCAAAACAGGCCTGCAGCATGTGGATGTCTCCCCCACATCCACAGTCCTTGGGGCAGGAGCTGGGCCAGAGCTGACCACAACATTAACTAGCATGTACAATATTTCTCACTTATTGCATTTATATCTTACTTTTCTTTGAGAAATCTAAAAGCACTTAGACAAGTGTTTTCTGTAATTTTATATCCACAACGATAAGTTGGATATTGCAAAGGTGCAACTTGACTTTCTTGGCAGAAGAATCCCCCCCCCCCACTTCCCATGGGGATGCTAATCCAGCCACCCATTGCAGGAAGCGGTTTGCTCTTTCCAATGGAGAGGAAGTTTGAGGAGAGGGAGAGCCACACCAGCTGAATAAGGAGAACCCAGATCTGCCCCCTCCCCAAATCCAGAGGGCAGCTCCAGTAGGCTGCAAAAGGGATACAGGTGGAAAGCAGAAGAGGAGAAGAAGAGAGCGAAAGAGCGAGCAAGAAGGTGGGCTGGGGAGCTGCGGGTGAAATTAGCTCAGGCATTGGAATGCCACGCCAGGCATTGTTCTCCAGATCAACCTCACAGTGGCAGAACTCTGGAAATGCAGAGTGGCTTCGTTCTGCCAGCTGCTTCCAGTCTTCGATCTGGGAGGTGATTTAAGACTTAAGATTGAATTGGATTTGTATGCCGCCCCTCTCCAAGGACTTGGGCGGCTCACAGCAAATACAGAAAACAGAAAACAGTAATAAACAATCCAATTAAATAATACATTAAAACAATCCTTAAAATTCTGATTTAAAAACTGGGGGCGTTTGCCCATGTTCGCCTGGTGCACCAGTTGCGGCCCTATTTGGACCGGGAGTCACTGCTCACAGTCACTCACACCCTCATCACCTCGAGGCTCGACTACTGTAACGCTCTCTACATGGGGCGACCTTTGAAAAGTGTTCGGAAACTTCAGATCGTGCAGAATGCAGCTGCGAGAGCAGTCATGGGCTTCCCTAGGTATGCCCATGTTTCACCAACACTCCGCAGTCTGCATTGGCTGCCGATCAATTTTCGGTCACAATTCAAAGTGTTGGTTATGACCTTTAAAGCCCTTCATGGCACTGGACCAGAATATCTCCGAGACCACCTCCTGCTGCACGAATCCCGGCGACCGATTAGGTCCCACAGAGTGGACCTTCTCCGGGTCCCGTCAACTAAACAATGTCGGTTGGCGGGCCCCAGGGGAAGAGCCTTCTCTGTGGCGGCACCGGCCCTCTGGAACCAACTCCCCCCAGAGATTAGAACTGCCCCTACTCTTCCTGCCTTCCGTAAACTCCTTAAAACCCACCTTTGCCGTCAGGCATGGGGGAATTGAAACACCTCCCCCGGGCTTGTTCAATGTTATGCATGGTATGCTTGTGTGTGTGTCTGTTAGTATATGGGGTTCTTTTAAATCTTTAAATATTTTAAAGCTATCTGAATTATTTATGATTTGTCATATCTTGTTGTGAGCCGCCCCGAGTCTTCGGAGAGAGGCGGCATACAAATCTAAATAATAAAATAATAATAAATAATAAAAAGGACTATCATTTACAATTCGTTCCTTTCACAATCATACTAATAAACATTCATTGGTCAGGGTGGAAGATCTAAAAACCCCAGGCCTGGCAACAAAGATGAGTTTTTAAACTCTTTCGGAAGGCAAAGAGGGTGGGGGCAGTTTGAATCTCCAGGGGGAGCTGATTCCAGGGGCCCGGGGCCCCCACAAGGAAGGCTCTTCCCTTAGGTACCGCCAGCCAGCATTGTTTGGTTGACGAGACCCTAAGGAGACCAACTCTGTGGGACTTCACCCGGACACTGGGATTCGTGTGGCAGAAGGTTTGCCCCACGAATTTGCCATTTTCCCCACACACCAATGGAGAATAAGTTTGGGGAGAGCGGGGGCTACACTGGGTCAGAGGGAGAACCTGGATCTGCCCCCTCCCCAAATCCAGAGGGCAGCTCTAGTAGCAAGGAGGCTGCAAAATGGGTGTGGGTAGAAAGCAGAAGAGGAGAATAAGCAAGCATGCTTGGGGAACATGGAGGCGCATCGTATTGTAGGTGCCAGCACACTTGCGCACTATTGTATGTGCACACACACACTTTTGGCATGCAACCAGAAAAAGATTTCCCATCACTGCTCTGGGAAAAGTTCACATTTTTTATTGCATAAAGATAAAAACATCTAACATTGCAATGAGCTGCTTTTTTCCATTTTCCAACTGTTCATACAGAAGTAATGGAAAGATGAAAATTATATTTCTATGGTAATCCTGATGAAGGGATTCAGCTTCAGCCTATCCTATTCCAGAATCCCTTGAAATAAATCTGGGAAATGAATTTTAATAAATTCAGGATCAAGAGATATGCCATAGTTCAGCTCAAAACTAAATGCAACGATTTCAATGGAACTAGATACACAGAATGGAGTACTAATTATGTTCCTGCAAAAAAATATGTATTTCTGAATGGTCACTGCAATACAGTATCATTCCTTGCCTTCAGACACTCGCTTTTAAAATGGTTGTGCTGCTCCTTTAGTTCGGTGCTTTAAGGGTCTATGAACTTTGGTATTTATAATCTAAAAATGGAGGCAGACTTTCTATACTTGAGCATAGCTCTACTCTCTTGACATCTAACATCAAACAGTGCCATTTTTCAAAAGGAAAATTCAGGTCCAACATTTGCCTCTGTGTTTATTTTATCTTAATCCAACTGTTTGCAGAACAAAGAGTAAATCTTCCTTGGGGTGTGTTGCTATTTGACTTTATATTTCTCTCAGTGCTTCCAATAAATCGCAAGCCGCTTTGGAGATGTCCGAGGGCATCCCTTTTCCTCAAATACAGTGACACATTATTAATAATAAATAGTGCCAGTCTCTGAGTATCTCTGTCTTTCATTCTCCATAGCTGATCAAATGGGTAGTTAATAGCACATGCTCTTTGGAGGCTTTCATTAGCATGGTGTCATCTTGTTTTTAGCATCTTCAAAGATATATTTTCAGGAGAGATTACATTATTGGGCACTTTCCACTAACCAAAAAAGCTGAGACATGATTGAGAAAAGCCAGAGAGAAGAAAGAGGCGATACTTAAATTGGATGATGGGCAGGATAGAAACAGAAACATAGAAGATTGACATCAAAAAAGGACTTCATGGTCCATATAATAATAATAATAATAATAATAATAATAATAATAATAATAATAATAATAATAATTATTATTATTATTATTATTATTATTATTATTATTATTATTATTATTATTATTATTATTATTATTATTTTATTGGATTTGTATGCCGCCCCTGTCCGTAGACTCGGGGCGGCTAACAACAATGATAAAAACAGCATGTGACAATCCAATAATAAAACAGCTAAAAACCCTTATTTATAAAAACCAAACATACACACAAACATACCATGCATAACTTGTAATGGCCTAGGGGGAAGGAATATCTCAACTCCCCCATGCCTGGCGGTATAAATGAGTCTTGAGTAGTCTGCCTAGTCTGCCCTTATACTATTTCCTGTATTTTATCTTAGGATGGATATATGTTTATCCCAGGCATGTTTAAATTCAGTTACTGTGGATTTACCAACCACGTCTGCTGGAACTTTGTTCCAAGGATCTACTACTTTTTCAGTAAAGTAATATTTTCTCATGTTGCTTTTGATCTTTCCCCCAACTAACCTCAGATTGTCCCCCCTTTATCTTGTGTTCACTTTCCTATTTAAAACACTTCCCTTATTAACTTTATTTAACCCTCTAACATATTTAAATGTTTCTCCTCTGTCCTTCAGACTATGCAGATAAACCAGGGTATAAATCAGGGATGGGTTCCTCCCCATTTGCCTGAACTGGTAGCAACTCACTGGTGACATCACGATGGCATCACGGATCCGGTTTGTTTGGTACCAGTCCTTGGGCGCCACCATCTTTTTTGGGAGGGGATTTCCCCCCCCCAAATGTTTTACTGTTTGGAAGTGTTTTCCTCGGCTGCTGCTGCTTGAAAAAGAGCCCTCCTAACTGTCCCCAGGGCCACCATCAGGAATTTTGGGGCCCCATACAGCCTAAGTGTCTGCCCCCCCCCCCCCGCCATTTTAAAACTATTTTAAGTCGCCAAGCCACTCCATCCCCCGGGGATCATTTCCTGCTTCACGCCAAGCGAGGCGGTCCCATAGGCCAGTGTTTCCCAACCGTGGCAACTTGAAGATATCTGGACTTTAACTCCCAGAATTCCCCAGCCAGTGAATGCTGGCTGGGGAATTCTGGGAGTTGAAGTCCAGATATCTTCAAGTTGTCAAGGTTGGGAAGCACTGCCAAAGGCTATTTCAGGAACTGGGTTAAGCCGATTGTGTGGACTCGTCCAGGAGAAAGAAAGAAGCGGGAGTGACAAGGGAAAGAAAGATCCTGGCATCGGTCAGGTGGAGCGAGGCTTATTTACAGCTCCTTGGCACTTCTCCCTTCTTGTTGACAAAACCATGTGCTTTCTAGCGAGGGGAGAGGGGAGGGGGATCCCACACCCAGCAGCCACCGGAGAGGAGCTGGAAAGGACCAGGGGAGAGAAAAAGCAGGGTACCAGCAGTGAGGCGGGTGTATTGAGGGGGCACTCCCATCTGGAAGGAAGGGAAGAAAGGCGAGGGCGAGCTATGAAGGAAGGAAGGAAGGAAGAAAGGAAGGAAGGAAGGAAGGAAGGAAGGAAGGAAGGAAGGAAGGAAGGAATGGTAAAAGGGGCGATCAAGAGAGGAATGGGTGAATGAATGGACGGAGGGTGGGAAGGAAGGAAGGAAAGAGGGAAGGGACAGGAACAGAGGAAGGGTGCAAAGGAAGCAAGGAAAGGTGTGAAAGGGGAGAGTAAGAGAGGAAGGAATGAAAGAAGGGAGTGAGGGAGGAAAGAAGGGAGGAAGGAGAAGGAAAGCAAGAAATGGAGGGAGGGAAGGAAGGAAGGAAAGAAAGAGAGGGGGAAGGGACAGGAACAGAGGAAGGAAGCAAGGAAACTTATGAAAGGGGAGAGTAAGAGAGGAAGGACTGAAGGAAGGGAGGGAGGGAAGAAGGTAGGAAGGAGAAAGAAAAGAAGAAATAGAGGAAGGGAAGGTAAAAGAGACAAAGAAAAAGAGCAAGAAAGAGAAAGAAAGAAAGAAAGAGAATGAAAGAGAAATAAAAAGAGAGAGGGGGAATGAAAGAAATGGAAGGAGGGAAGGAAGGAGAGAAAGAAAGAGGAAGAAAGAACAAGAGAAAGAAAAAAGAATGAAAGAGAAAGAGAGAAAGAAAGAAAAAGAAACAAAAGAAAGAAAGCAAGAGGAAAGAAAGAGAATGAAAGAGAAATAAAAAGAGAGGGGGAATGAAAGAAATGGAAAGAGGGAAGGAAGGAGAGAAAGCAAGAGAAAGAAAGAAAGCAAGATAAAGAAAAAAGAATGAAAGAGCAAGAGAGAAATAGAGAAAGAAAGAAAAAGAAACGAAAGAAGTTGTGATTTTGACTATGCCGGCTCATTCTCTCCCCCGCTCCCCACAAACCACCTACCCCTCTACCGCAAGAGGGAAGCGCCCGAGGCGCCGGGTTCTTCCCTTTCTCCCTCGCCCGCATCCTTGCCGCGCTGACTCACCAGGAGAAGGCTGGAGACCCACGCAGCTCCTCGGGGGGGGGGCCTTGCGGAAGGCGGCGGCGGAAGACCCCATGGTCGGTGCTGGATGCGAGGAAGGATGCTTTCTGCGTGGGCGGAGGCCGGGAGCTGAAAAGGGCGCGCCTTGCCCACCCTCGCTGGAAGAGCTGCCCATCTAGCAATCCCGCTGCCCCATTGCCCGGCAGGGGATGATGGGCAAGGGACGCCTCGGGGAAGGAGGGCAGGGCGGGAAGGGAAGGAGGGGGCTGGTGGGGGTTTAGGAAAGGGGAGCCCGCCGGGCACGAGGGAACGCTGGCCACGCGAGGCTCCGAGGCCAGCCTTGCAGCTCCTCGGCGGGAGGAGCCGAAAGCCACCGGGAGAGGACTGGGCTCAGCAGGACAAGCCCCTCCCCCATTATTCAATTTCCTCGGGCCCGGTACGCCCCTCCCAGTAATACCCGTCTATCGGCGGCCCTGACTGTCCCCATTATTCCTTCGCCTGAAGAAGAGCTGATCAGCTTCTCAACTGTGTTTCAGGCTGATTATAGCTACTGGGCATGTACGGAAACAGAATTGCATGAGGAGAACTGCATGAAATGTCATGATGTGAACCGGTGGCATAGGTAAGTGGAATCCATCCCTGGTATAAACTATAGTTCTAACAAAGAAAATAGAAGGGACAGACCATGTCTTTGTAATATTAGTTTGGGAGAAGCAAAATGTCTTGGTAATGGATTAGCTAATTATTGTGTTGATTGTCTGTGGTCCATAAACAATCATTATGAAACTTCAGCAGCAAGGTTTGCATATTACATTAGGTGAAATCAAAGCAAACAGCATCCCTTCCAAATAAATAAATAGAGAGAGAGAGAGAAAGGAAGAAAGAAAGAAAGAAAGAAAGAAAGAAAGAAAGAAAGAAAGAAAGAAAGAAAGAAAGAAAGAAAGAAAGAAAAAATTCTAGCAGTTGAAGTCCACAATTCTTAAAGTGGCCGAGGTTGAGAAACACTGTTGTAGATGACTAAAAATTCTGACAAATCTGAAGAGCATCAATTTAGGAAAATCTATTTCCAGGTGAATTCCTCTTCATTCTCAGGCACAAGCAAACAGAACAACTGGGTGAATAGAACAAAGTAGCTTTCTTTATTGTTGACCACCTATTTACAGGAATCTCACCAGACTGCCTGCCTTTCCTTGGGAAATGACAGATATGGACCTAACAGTTTGATCTAAGAGATCTCTTCCCCAAATGTACTCTAAGCTAGAGTCTTTTTAGTTCCCCTAGTGGTGCCTCCTTCTCTTCAGTTGGTGGTTCCACCGCACTCTCCTACCTAGAAAGCCAAATAAACCATCAATTAAAGATTGACTGTTCATATCTCAGTGACACATCCACTACTTAGAGTCACTTGAGTAGGTAACTTACAAATGCCATTGCTACAGTTGATGAAGATAAGCAAACAACAAGTTCCAGGAATTCCTAGTTTGAAAGGGTCAGGTGGCAGGTGATGAGAGGAATCCCAATGCCCTAGATCATTACTGTCAGCTGTGAGTTAGATAAACAATCTTAGGCATCCAAAAGCCACAGTGATGACATATGTATCAGGATCTCACTGTTTAAATGTCACAAACTATGTAATTTGTATCATTTGCATGATGGTACGGTATCACAACACCAAGACATTACTTGTCACCTTGGGTAATACCCATGTAGACTCTACTGGGCTAGACACTGTATGTCAATAATTTAACACTTTCTATGTGCCAATTATCTTAGTACAAGAGGAGATGCCCATGAATTGGATTTCCTATATTATAAGATCCATATACAAACAACAATACAGCAAGCTAAAGCAGAGAAATCTCTCCTGGTTTTGAATTGATCCCATTCCAACTTATATTCTAGTGTTGGCCTTTGTGAAGGTGGCACAGGATGGGCTATGCTAAATAGATGCCTTGCAGTACAGTAGCTCACAATAAACAACTAGTGCAGTCATGCGAGAAAAGACAGATTCTGGGCAGCTGCATCTGGAAAAGGAAGGTAAATGTGTTATTTAGGCTATAATTCTCTAGTGACTTTTTATGTAACATTTGGATGCTATGGAAAAGCGGGGAAACGATGACTTGAGGATTTGCCAAGGAGCTGTTGCAAGATTTGTTGGTTTGTGTGTGTGTGTGTGTGTGTGTGTGTGTGTGTGTGTGTGTGTGTGAATGCCTGCACACCCTGTGTCAGCCTTCCAAGGATCTTTTCCACAGAAGCACAATGGAAGTGACAGGCATTTTGAAATTCTAAAAGAAATATTTTGACAGAAGTTAAACACAGAAAAGCTCAATAGCTTCATCCAAAGTCACAAGACTGCCAAAGTCTAGTTTAGATCAGCAGAACTTCAGTCTACAAAAATGCATGCAACTCATTTGGCCAAGGGCTGCTTAAATTTAAACAAATTTCAGCTTCCTAGTTCCGTGTTTTCACAATGTACAGATTTGTTTTTTCCTGTACGTTATTCCCTGTGATAACTCAGGACAGATTCTGGCTTTTACCTTGACTTCTGCATTGGAAGGGAGACAAACCAACCTCCAGCTCACCCCCCAAACTAGATAAGCTGACTTAAATGGTATAAGGAAAAACAACAGCCTACAGCAGTGATGGCGAACCTTCTTTGGTTCACGTGCCAAAAGGTGTGCCTACACCCAATCCTTCCACCACACACATGGGCACCACCCCAGGCTGCCCCTGTCATATATACAACCCCCCCCCCATCCCTGCACATGCGCACAGGCCTCATTAAAGCCTGGGGTGGTGAAAAAAACAGCCAAACAAGCAAACCAGATGTTTATAAAAACGGACTTCCGGTTTGCCCTTTGTGCTGTTTTTTGTTCTTGAAGAAGCTTCCCTGAAGGCTCTGAGGGCTTGAAGAAGCTTCCCTGAAGGCTCTGGAGTACAAAAAATACACAACAGGCAACCAGAGGTCCGTTTTCTGAACTTCTGATTTGTCCTTTGGGCTGTTTTTTTGCCCACCAGGGCTTCAGGAAACTTTCCTGAAGGCTTCAGAATGCAAAACTGAAACTTCGTTTTTCCGAAATTCCAGTTGGGCAGTTTTTTGTACTCTGGAGGCCAAAACAGACTTTCCCAAGGCCAAAAATCAACTGGCTAGTGGGTGCATGTGCACTAGAGCTGACATAGGGCAACACTTCACATGCCCTCTGATATGGCTCTATGTGCCACCTGAGGGATACGGTTTGCTATTATAGGCCTACAGAATCCCACCCCCCTTTTTTTACAATAGTGGTTCTAGATCCTAAATGTGTTTCCAAAATTTTTAGGTCAAAGACAGGGGTGGGCATCAAGCAGGAAGGGGTAGAATGCAGTCTTCGGAGAGGGGCGGCATACAAATCCAAATAATAAATAAATAAAATCTAATTTTCCATGAATAAAATGTGGTATTTTGTTAGTAACTAATATCAATCATCAAAAAAGTTGCAAAAGGTTTTTTTTTCTAATGTTGTCATCCAGGTACATACTTTTCTTTTAATTAAATTCCCTCCTTAATGTTCCTTCAAAAAGTGCAACACCAATTATATTTCTAACTTATTAACCATTATGCCAAAGTGCTTCCTTCTTTCTTTATACATTTTTCTATAAACCAAGAAAACCTTGTATTGCCAATCAGGTGTTAACAAAAGAAAATTAAAAACAAAACATAAACATATATGAATATCAGACTTCTTCCCCCACTCTAAATAGTACATTCCCATTTTGTTTTTTACTTTAAAATAAGATATGAGCAGTGTGCATAGGGAATTGTTCATAGTTGTTTTTTTATAGACCGGCCCTCCAACAGTCCGAGGGACAGTGAACTGGCCCCCTGTGTAAAAAGTTTGGGGACCCCTGCATTATGCAAATGAGGGTCATGCTGCAATATTCCACAAAAGATGCATATTCAACCTAGAAAGATTAGAGATCTAAATTCTAGGAGAACAAGCCCATCTTTTCTTCCCATTGTTCTTTTCCAATGTGAGAGTCCACGTTATTCACGCTAAATTAAAGTCAAAATCAGAGGAACTTAAATAGTTCCCAAAGCAAGAACTCCAATAGTTCTTTTGAAAGCATTACTACAAAGAGATTTGGAATGCAAAATTCTGGTTAACCAATAGAGTGCAACCAAGAGACACAGAATGCAGGCCAAATCTGGCTGGTCTTGAGTAAGGTTCAGCCAAGAGAGGGAGATGAAATAGGATTTATAAAATCTTTTGAACAAATCCCACTGCAAAAATTATAGTGTGGGAGAGGGAAAAAACAAAGAGGCTTTATGACAAAGTAAAGGTTAAGCAGCATGACTGGAAAGATAAGAGGGAAGTAAAATCAAGTAAAGTGTTCTGGGAGAAAGTTGCAATTATAAAGAAAGAACCAGGGGGGAATAGGTGAAGTTGCTAAAGGCAGGTAGAGAGTTGAAAGTGAATTAAAGTTGATTGAGTTAAAAGAGTGGAGACAAAGATAGTGAGAGAAATGCTGATATGATATTATTAACATTTTCCACCCACCGCATCCTAAAGGCAGATAGCTACTATTTCTTAAAGTGACATAATATTAAGTCTGAAGCAATGCTATTAGGATCCTTGAATGAAATCCATGGGAAGAAACAAGTTAACACTTGTGATAGCAACCACTATAGGGTGGATGCAGGAGACCTTTTACATGTGGTGTCCAATTTGCATCTCTTGGGGTTGGAATTATGAATAGTAGCGCTCAAGGATAGAAACTCAAAGAATGCAGGAAGATGGAACAGTACAAAGCCCTAGGCACAAATGCCTAGAGATGACACTGCAGATATTCGCTCACAAATTGAACAGGCCGGACTGCAGTCTGAAAGATTTCAATAACTGGAAAAGCTGCTGTAGTTTGCAAGATTGAGAGGTTCAGAAACTGTGTGATATCCAACTGAGTAATACAATACTCGTGGGTACCTAGGTAGTCAAGGAGAAGGTCTGTACTTCTTAACAGGCTTCTTGCTCCGCCTTACTTTAGTTTTAAAAAATGTTCATTAAAATCAATTAAATGAGAAGCCAACAAACTGCATTGCAATGCACCAAACACCTGCCTCTGGTATCACTTTTATATCACAAATGACTTTGTAATCATTAATTAGAAAGCTAACAATAATGGGTGTATGCTCCTCAATCTTACAAAAATAGATTTACCTGCTCAAAAGCAGGCACCATTTAATTGGGGTGAAATGGTGCCTGCTTGGAAGATTTGTAGGTGCTGGAGGCCAGCAAGCCATTTCATCAGGTTGTCTCAGAATAAACAGTTGTTCTGTGGTTAATCAAGGCTCCATTGAGTAGTTTCGTGATATTTGGCTTCATCTGACATGCAAGACAGCTATTAAAGTTCCTTGATCTTCCAGTAGGTTTGAAGTTGGTTCTCTTCAGCTATTATTTTCGGTGCAGTTTCATCCCCAGTTCAAATTAGTTCTCAACACTTTCCTGTAGGTCTTCTGGATTTGTCTGAAGAACTTATGGGATGGGGCTCATATGTAACTTTTTCTGAAGCAGCCAAGGATGGGGATGCCATGTGTCTAGACAATTGGGAAGTGTTCCCCTTTACCAGAATATCTGTGAGATCGCCTTCTGCCGCACAAATCCCAGCGGCCGGTTAGGTCCCACAGAGTTGGCCTTCTCCGGGTCCCGTCGACTAAACAATGTCGTCTGGCGGAGCCCAGGGGAAGAGCCTTCTCTGTGGTGGCCCCAACCCTCTGGAACCAGCTTCCCCCAGAGATTAGGATTGCCCCCACCCTCCTTGCCTTTTGTAAACTCCTTAAAACCCACCTCTGCCCTCAGGCATGGGGGAACTGAGATATCTCCCCTTGCCTGTGCAGTTTTATGTATGGCATGTTGTATGTATGATTTTTAAACAATGGGGTTTTTTAGACTTTTAATGTTAGATTTATTATTATAGACTTTTAATATTAGATTTGTCATTGTATACTGTTTTTATCACTGTTGAAAGCCGCCCCGAGTCTGCGGAGAGGGGCGGCATACAAATCTTATTATTATTATTATTATTATTATTATTATTATTATTATTATTATTATTAATAATAATAATAATAATAAGGCACCATACCCAATTTTCCTCTTGCTCTGATATTATCACAGTTCATCTGCTGGCATCAAGAAACTAGTTGGTCAGATTGGGATCATGGTGCTGTCTGCCTGCTGACCCCCAGACATTTTTTAATTATGCAGAAGGACTAGCCAAGCAAAGTTTTAACAGCTTAAATGGAGGTGAAGTCTGAGGAACACTAAGTATGGGGTAACCATATTATTGCAACAGTTAGTGAGAGTGCTAGCATAACAGAGTTGAAAGGGATCTGGGAAGTCTTCTAGCATTGATCCTGTTCTGGGGCTCACCATTCCGAAAGATCGACACTCCAGCTGAGGCGTGGGTAAAGATGGTGGCAGCAGGGGACAGTGTCCTGACAACTCTAGGCACTCCTCTGATGTCATACCACCGTGATCAGAGCCTATCAGGGCCAAACAGATGATGTCGGCATTCCAGTCTTTGATGCTGGCTTTCTAATGCCGATGTATGCAAGCCTTTACCAGCTTTGACAGCAGCTCGCATAGGCAGCTGCAGGTTAGGTTCCTCCCAATTTGGATTGATTTTTTTTTAATTTTTTCTTCTTCTGAGTATGTGTAGAAGCCAAGTTTCTGGCATTGCGCATGCAGTCACCATCTTGTTTTCAGCTTTCTTTTAGAATTTTTTTAAATTCAATTTTATTTTTCCTTCTGAGCATGTGCAATAGCTGAGTTTCCGGCACTGTGCATTGCGGTCACCATCTTGAAGAAGCAAACTGGCAGCAAGATAGGTTAGAACCCATTCCTGCTTGGGTCCTCTCAACTTTTCAGTCCCAGAAATGATTCATGGCTGCAAAATAGGAGAAAGCTGAAAAATGCCCTTCTCCTTTTTTGCAGCCAGGCACCATTTTCTGTCCTTCCTGTTTTTATTTGGTATTCCCTCCTACCCTGAAAGCAAAAGGAAGCAATAGCAATAGCATTTAGACTTATGTACAACTTTATAGTGCTTTCACAGCCCTCTCTAAGCAGTTTACAGAATCAGGATAATGCCCCCAACAATCTGGGTCCTCATTTTACCCACCTTGGAAGGATGGGAGGCTGAATAAATCCTGAGCCGGTGGTGAGATTTGAACTGCTAACTACAGCTAGCAGTTGGCTGAAATAGCCTGCAGTTCTTCACTCTAACCACTGTGCCACCCGGCGAGTGCTGGACGGGAAAGAAAGATAGCTCAGATTATAACTATTATTTTTTATTCCTATATTCTGTTTGTTAACATAGAAATTTTACATTTTATATCTGTAAATACCTAACAGCCCCACTAATTTGTTTTTACTTGATCTAAATTTCCCCAACCCAATGCCTTCCAAACATACAGTCAACACAAATCACAGAGTTCCCAAGTAATATATAAATAGTCCCATGATCTTGATGTACTGGATAATAAGGGAGTTTCCAATATTCAGATTTTCCAGTGTTGGGCATCCTCAGATGAGGTCAGGAAACAGCTGCTGAAGTTTTGACTACCTAAGTATTTAAAAGCTGGTGGGCAAAAGTGGTGGTGATCTATTCTGGAGCCTTGTGAAGTATCTAGCGTACATACTATATATTTATTTATTTTATTTATTTATTTTGTCCAATACACAATGAAGATTTTAGTGGGTATATATCTATATACACATAGTAAAATACATGATGAAGGTTATAGAGGAGATACTCATAGTATAATATATCTAAGAAAGAATAGAAAAGAAGATATAGTAATAGAACATATCGATGAAAGAATAGAAGAAGAGATATAGGAATAGAAGAAAGATATAGGAGATATAGGAGAGCAATAGGACAGGGGACGGAAGGCACTCTAGTGCACTTGTACTCGCCCCTTACTGACCTCTTAGGAATCTGGATAGGTCAACCATAGATAATCTAAGGGGAAAGTGTTGGGGGTTTGGGGATGACACTATGGAGTCCGGTAATGAGTTCCACGCTTCGACAACTCGGTTACTGAAGTCATATTTTTTACAGTCAAGTTTGGAGCGGTTAATATTAAGTTTAAATCTGTTGTGTGCTCTTGTGTTGTTGTGGTTGAAGCTGAAGTAGTCTCCGACAGACAGGACGTTGCATCATATGAACTTGTGGGCAATATAGAGGCAATATAGAGGGAAAGCAGTGATTGGTCAGGATTTAAGTCCCACAGAAGCAAACATGAATCAAAGGATTCACTCAAGAATCAAGAAAGCAAGCAAGGAAGAATTGAGTTACCCAGCAGCAAAGAATTCATGTTCCTAATTAATTAGAGACTGTTCTGCTCCTGGATCTCTTATACAATTCAGTTTTCAGCTAGATTAGTCAACATTTTGCACATGCATAAATAGTAGCTTTTCCCCACATGGATGAATGTGGACTAGCTGCCATATTGGCATGTTTCCCAAAAAAAAGAAAAATCACAATTTATAGAAATACATTGCTGCCACTGTGTGTTATATTCCTTGTATACAATTGAATTCACATGATACATCTTGCATGGCCAAGGGACCACCTGCATGTTATTAAAAGATCAGATAGGAGTCGGGTTCTTGAACTGTAATTTTCAGTCTGAAACATCTTTTTTTTAAAAAAACACCTCAGAAAACTGTGGGCCTGCTATTTTTTTCTGTGATTATGAAAAATATTTTCTTTTAGAAAAAAAAGGAAAGTTGTTTGAGAAACATAGAAACATAGAAGACTGATGGCAGAAAAAGACCTCATGATCCATCTAGTCTGCCCTTATACTATTTTCTGTATTTTATCTTACAATGGATATAAGTTTATCCCAGGCATGTTTAAATTCAGTTACTGTGGATTTACCAACCACGTCTGCTGGAAGTTTGTTCCAAGGATCTACTACTCTTTCAGTAAAATAATATTTTCTCATGTTGCTTTTGATCCTTCCCCCAATTAACTTCAGATTGTGTCCCCTTGTTCTTGTGTTCACTTTTCTATTAAAAACACTTCCCTCCTGAACCTTATTTAACCCTTTGACATATTTAAATGTTTCGATCATGTCCCCCCTTTTCCTTCTGTCCTCCAGACTATACAGATTGAGTTCATTAAGTCTTTCCTGATATGTTTTATGCTTAAAACATTCCACTATTCTTGTAGCCCGTCTTTGGACCTGTTCAATTTTGTCAATATCTTTTTGTAGGTGACATTTAACATTTGAATTGTTGACTCCACATAGTCTTTCACTGGGTACTTTATAAAACACAGGTGTTAAACTCAGTGTCACTTTGCCATCACGTGATGTATCTCAACTTTATTCCCTTTGTTGAGCTGGGGTGCGCATGGCCTGCATGTGACACATCCAGCCCACGAGCCGCCAGTTTGACATCCCTATTGCAGAAGATCAAAATGGCAGCTTCCAATGCTGATCTAAGCACTGCTGTTGGCCATTACCAAGGAAGACTAATGGGGGGGGGGGACTAATGGGTAGGAGTCATTGTTGACCTTTAGAGGAAATACTTTGCCAAAAATCTCTTGAAACATGATGTGTCTTGACGAATGGGCTTTGAGCAATGCTCTTTCATTATTTAGTCAAATTGATCAATAAACTCTGCAGCAAGAACTTGATACGTTTTGGTGGACAGAGACTGGTTCTTGAGACCCAGCTGACTAAATGTCCTTGGAGTAAAAAGCTTAGGTTCTCCAGCAGGTTACAGAATCCATGTAAAACAAGTAACAACAATCCAGGCACAACAGAGGACTTCAGTTTTAGGATTGGTTGGTAGATTGACTTCTATCATCCCATCAGTGTGCTACAATTTCATATATCCAGGGCAGAAAAGAATGCCTTACACATCAGCATCTTGGACATTGATATATTTATTTATATTATTTCTCTTTCACCATCATACTGATGTTCTCAAGGTGGATAACAAAATCAAAAAAAATTATAAAGCAATTACAACAAACCAGGCAGAAATAGCTAGATCAGTAAATTGACCACAGTGTTCACCTTGATTATTGTATGCAGCACTGTTTATATCATTTAAATTCTAATTGAGTTTTAACAATTTATAATATTGAACTGTTATAATATTGGTTAGATTACAAGAAGGCATTTGATACATTACCCAACAGCTGGATTATTGTCTGTCTGAAAAATTTTGAAATCAGCAAAAATATTTATTTATTTATCTATCTATTTATTTGTTTGTTTGTTTTTATCTATCTATCTATCTATCTATCTATCTATCTATTTATTTATTTATTTATTTATTTATTTTGTTTGACTTCTATGCTGCCCAATCCCAAAGGACACAGGATTTGTATATTTTTGAAAGCAAATATGCAAAAATGGAAAACAATTCTAATAACAAATGGAGACAACATTGGCAAAGTCAACATCAGACAAGAAATCTTCCAAGGGAACTCACTTTCCCCACTACTGTTCAACATCACATTAATTCCACTGACAATAATCCTACAAAACATCAAACTGGGATACCAAATCTCAAGCCATCATTGCAATACAAACCATCTACTATGCATGGATGACTTAAAACTGTATGTGAAATGATGGGAAAACATCTTGAATGGAAAAGTCAAAGAGTCAATGTGAAAGGAATACACCAGGAGGTTCCACAAGATATTAAAATCAAAAGTGAATGCTGGAAACATAATTAAGTTGGGAAAAATTACAAAATATCACGTCCTGGCCATCAAAATTATATAACTATGGATGACACATGTAGCAATGATACCCATTGTCATCAGGGCACTTGGTACCTCTTGTCCAAGAATTTTACAAAATACATCAAGAAATTGCAGCTTCCTGCAGTAATACCAATAGAACTGCAAAAAACTGCACTAATTGGGACATCATACATCTTAAGAAGGTACTTAGTTGATACCTAGGACGCTGTCAGCAACCTGAATCAACCAGTAGAATCATTAAATAATATTTGTGATGCATTTTTGAATGGTCAGTTGACTAAGTTTCATGTTTAATGAATAAAGTAAATAACAACAACAACAACAATAACAACAACAACAATAACAATAACAGCAGAAGCAGCCTTTATTGTCATTGTACATCATGTATACAACAAAATTGGTTTATCCTCTACTGGTGCAATCCCTTGAATTTTAAAAATAATATATTAAAGAAAGCTATGGAAGAGCAAAATATTTTTTAAAAGGCCAAGGCCAAGGTCAAGGGGTAGCTTTAGACAGAATCACTTCTACATTCTGAATTGGGAATGCCCACCACTCTACTGGCAATTCATTTTTTATATAGATGCAAAATAATGTTTGTTTGGCTAAAGCCTAACACTAAGTGAAATCATTATAACACATTAGCAGGGAGGCTCTGTGCATTAATCACATCCTGTATAAATTGGCTGTAATGTTCTGCTCCCTTGGTAAATATAGCTGGGCAGCAGGCAAAAACTATTCAGAAGGAAGCATTGCTGTGTAGTAGATAAGTCAAAGAAAATATAAATTCACCTGCTCATAGTTTTGAACCACATCTATGGTGACAAACTTTTCCATATGGCATCTTTTGGACAAGTTCAGTTGCAACACCTTTACCGCCAGCCAGCATATAAACTTTCTTCTCTTTACTTGACTCTTTTTCCTGCCAACAAGGGGAGACTTTTCTCTGTGCTATGCTTAAATGCAAAAGCCAGAAGCAGCCACAGAGGAATACAGTGGTACCTCTACCTAAGAATGCCTCTACTTAAGAACTTGTCTAGCTAAGAACCATGTGTTCAAGATTTTTTTGCCTCTTCTTAAGAACCATTTTCTACTTAAGAGCCCAAGCCTGGAAAAATTTCCCAGGAAATTTGAGAGCAGCATGAAGGCCTGGCCAGTTTCCTGCCATTTTTTTTAAGCCTTAAAGTTTTGGATTTTTTTATTTCCTTCACCTCACCTTCTTCATTTGGCAGTGACTGTCCTCCTCCTCTTATTCCTCCTCTTCCTCCCACCCAAATTCCAAGCTTTTATTTCTTTCCTAATGGGTTTGCACGCATTATTTGTTTTACATTGATTCCTATGGGGAAAATTGCTTCTACTTACAAACTTTTCTATTTAAGAACCTGGTCATGGAACGAATTAAGTTCTTAGGTAGAGGTACCACTGTATAGGGAAATGTTCCACCTTGAGACACTGGCTGAGGCGCATCTCCCTATTTTTCTCTTGCTGCCTCCATGCATATGTGCTTGCTGCTTTTGCGCTAAACTTAGCACAGAGAAAAATGGCTTTTTCCTCCCTTTATTTGCCTCTTTTTCCAGCCAACAAGGGGAGATTTTTCTCCATGCTATGCTTAAGTGCAAAAGCTGGAAGCAGGCATGGAGACAGAGAGAGAAATATGGGGAATTGCTCTGCTTTGAGACACCAGCTAGGATGTGTGTTCCCATTTTCTGCTCACTTCCTCCATGCGTTCATGTATGCTGCTTTTGTGCAAAAGTTACCATGGACAAAAGTGGCTTTTTCTCCCCACCCCTTTTTAATCGAAGATAAATAGGAGAGGAGATACATAAAGCAAAAGAACTATGCGAATATTGGTACAAATGTATATAAATTTAGAGTATACAGTTATAAATCAAAATACACGCTTACGTATATTAAAGGAAATAAATCTAAAGAAAGAGAAAGAGAAGGAAGGAAGGAAAAAGGGAAAGGAAAGAGAAGAGAATAGGAAAAATAAAAAATAAAATAAAGAAGAAGAAAGAAAGAAGAGATAAACTCCTATCTATAAATTTATCAGATGTCGTAAATAGTGTCAAGCTATCTGTTGACCCGATTACTCTACAGTTTTTAAGATCTTTACAATCATTTTAGATGAAAGTTTTAAGTTTCTAAACTTGAGTTAGAGTTTAAGTTTTGTCGTTTTGAATTTGTTCATCCTTTTATCAATGATTCATAATGTTATTTTATAAGTTCGTGGTATAGTTGTTTGGGTGAAGGGTAAGAGGATCATGATGGAGTTATAAGTTGTCTTTTCTCCAACCAAATGTACCATTTATTCAATGCTTTGTAGAACCCTGATTCCTCTTTATCCTGTAGTTCAAGGGGACTTTTTCATCAGCTCAGCACATTTGTGGGTTTTGTTAATGAAATTTAGGGTAGATGGGGTGTGATCCAATTTCTTTCTTTTTTTAAAATTGATTTTAAAATATAAAAAAACACACACAACATACAAGTGCTCAGTGATTTGTGCCCGCCACCAGACAACATTCATACCCCTCCACCAGAATGGGGGCATATTTTATATATACCATTTTAACTCAAGAGCAATATATCTATTTACATATTATAAAGTGATTCCAATTTATTCCTTGTAGCTTGGTCTTCAATTCTACTAACCATATATCCTCTTACCTTGTCCCATCGTCCCATCAGTTCCCGCAAATCAGTTTCATTGGCCAAGTTCATCGTCTTATCCATAATTTCAAATTGAATATGATCCACCATGAACCAGTACCAATTTTGTATTGTCCATTTTGTCGCATCCTTCCAACCCAAGACTATTACCTCTTGAGCACTTTCTATCATTGCTTCTTTTATTTCTCTAAATTTTCCCATCTGGTTCCTTTTTACTAATACTGCCATTTCCTTTGTAATTGTCCATCGTATATTTAACATACATACATTTAATATCCTCTTGCACTTTTTTCCAAAAGTTCTGCACTACTGGGCATTCCCAAAACATATGCATAAACACTCCCTTATCTTGACACCCATGCCAACAAGTATTTTTAACATTCTGCTGGAAGTATGCGAGTTGAACGGGTGTGTGATACCACTTATGCAATATTTTCCTTCTCATTTCCCTAACCCTTGTATTCTTAATTTTCCTTATATTCTCCATTATATTTTCATCTCTTGCACATCTACTTGTAATTCACTCTGCCACCATTTAGTCAGTCCTTGGGTTACATACCCATCTGCCTGGGGGTGTGATACAATTTCCAAGTTTGGGTGAATGTTATTCTTGTAGTAGTTAAAATGTTTACCAGTAGGTATCAGCTTTTTCTTCTCTTTGCTTGCCTCTTTTTCTGGTCCTTATTGGGAGACTTTTCCCCATGATATGTTTAAGTTCAAAAGCAGAAAGCACACACACCTGGAGACAGTAAGAGGTGCAGGCTTTCTGGATGGTACAGGGGTGAGTTCTAATTTACCTTGCCACCACCTACTCCTATGCTACGTGGTTGTGTATATTTCTCAGGGGCACTCATGCATGCACAGAAGCAAAAACAAGCCAAATATCTCCCCCACACAAAAAAAAATTAAAAAATCATATTATTTTTTTTTAAAAGACAGGGGCGTCCATGAACAGGCACCAACAGACCCAGTTTGGAGACATCATTGTGACTTCACCATTGGGTCGCTAATGGTTCCGTCTGAACTGGGAAAAACCCACCTCTGATACCTATGCCAAATCTTCTTTCACCTTCAGCAAAATACAATTCTAATGTTTAAGAAAAGGCAAGGATGCACAATAATGCCTGATGGACTTAATCATTGTGAAGCAAAACACTAGGTAATAATAAATAGCATTACTGCAATATGAATTTGAATTTCATGTAGCAATCAGAGAGCTATTATAATTAAAGAAAAGAGCAACAGTATTATTTGTGAATCAAACTTCAAAAATGAAGCAGAACAGATTGAAAACAGATGAATGCAGAACTGGCTGGCTCTGCTGCAGCCTCCTATCCACTTTTGCTAGGACAATCAATTTGTTTCTCCCTGTCAAATGAGGACAAGTATCAGAACTAGTGCAATAGGGCAAGACCAAATGTCTTCTGCCAGTATTTTCCAGCATAACTGGCTGTAGTGAGGTCTACAGCAGCCTTCTCTATCAATCTAGATCTATTGAATTCACAAGTATTCACAAGATTCCCAAGTTGTGGCATTGAATAAGTTGGAATAAACTCATCTGAAACCTGTATTCTTCTCTAGATCTTTAACGTATTTTCTGAATGTACAACTCACTAATTATGCTAGGACCGTGATGGCAAATCTATAGCACGTGGAGCCATATCTACTGGCACATGAGATGTTGCCCTAATTCAGCTTCAGCGTGCATATGCGCACCAGCCAGCTGATTTTTGGCTTGCATGGGAGGGTGTTTGGCTCTGGGAGGGTGTTTTCAGCTTCTGGGGGTCTCCCGGAGAGAGAGGCCATTTTCACCCTCCCCAGGCTCCAGGGAAGCCTCTGGAGAGCAAAAAATGGGCCTAGCAGGGCCACCAGAAGTTGAAAAATGGGGGGATGGGGGACATTCACACATGCATATGGGAAAAGGGCAAATGTGGGGGGCATTAAATTTATGGGCGTGGGCATGCACATGTGTGCGATAGCATGTACACACTTGCTTTTGGCACCCGAGGAAAAAAAGGTTTGCCATCCCTGCATTAGGACTTAGTGAGTTTGGTATGCTTATTTAATTAGATGTATTTGTATTTATTAATTTATTCTTAATTAATGAATTAGATTTGTTTGTATTCACTGTTTTATATTACATGCTGTGAGCCACCCCGAGTCTTGGGAGAGGGGCGGCATACAAATCTAATTAATAATAATAATAATAATAATAATAATAATAATAATAATGCTGTAGTATCATTCACATTTATCAATTCTTCACTGCAAATTCTTCATTAGCTCTTGATGATGGAAAATCAACTGTATAACTGAGTATAACTGAGCAAGCTTTGTACCATGATTCTAACCTCACCTACATCAGATGACAATTTCACCCTTTTTCTGGTCAGATGAACAATAAAATCCTAAACTAAAACACAAACAAGAACTGTCTGCCAGCCCCCATATAAATGGCTCATGTTACGTACTGAGATACGGTCTAAGTTTACATGTTGCTTGCTGATTGGCCCAGCTGCAAGCGGAAGTTTTGAATGGCTGCCAGAAGCCAGCAGCCTCCAAAGCAAACCTTTAAAAGCGGTTTGCCTTGAACCAGCTGGTGTAATGCATTCGCTACAGCTGAGATACGATAAAGCCCATACTTCTTGCTGTGCCCCTTTTGTTTTGTGAATCTAACACTGGTGATGAAGGAAATAAGGAACAAAGGCATCTCGTGGCACCCAGCAGCCATCTTAGCACAAAATTCAAAGAAGGAAATCGTACAGCCAATAAAGAAGGATGGCCACATAGACATCTCCAACTCTAATGGTCTACAACCCAAAGAACGAATCATGGAAAACATATACATCCAGATTCAGAATGTTCCTGGAGGCAAATAATTTCCACGACCTACCAGAAAATAGGAAGAGGGCTCTCTTCCCCACATACTGCGGACCAGAAATCTACAATATGGCTCCAGTGGACATCGAATCAATCTCCTGGTCCACACTACAAAATAAATTAGCAGAGTACTGTCATCCCTCAGCCCCACTGATGGTGAGTAGAAATGAATTCTACAATAGGCAACAAAGAGAGGGGGAAACAATAAATGATTTTGTGGCAAGCCTGAGACAAATCGCAACTAAGTGTGAATTTGCTAATCCAGAAGATACGATGAAAGACCGCGTTATCCTGGGCATGAGAGACTTAACGCTCCAAAAGAAATTATTAGTAAAAAGGGGAGATGCCATTTCCCTTGAAGTGGCATTGCATCACTTGATATCTGTGGTTCAGAGCAAACCAGGTGACTCCCACAATCATCTATCCACAGGGGTGGGCAGCAGGCAGGACGGAGTGGAACGCAGTTCCACTGGTGGAAATGAAGCTGCATGCGCAGCTCAACTGACCAATGGCAGTAACTTCCTGGATTACTGGTCTCAGCTCGGCTCTCCTTTTTTTCCCTGCTGCGGCTGCTGTGCGCTCCTCATTTTTTTCCTCTTTCCTCCTTCCTGCCCTCAGACAAGCTTCCCTCTCTCCTGCCCGGCTGCTCTCCAGCCTCATGCGGCCACCTCCCAAGGCCAGGAGAGCTGCACCACGCCAAAGCAGTCTGGACTGCGGTCTTCTCCCCCTCGCGAAGCCCTCACTCTGATGATGATTGTTCAAGCCACTCCCACCTGGTCACATGGCTGGCAAGCCACTCCTACTCAGTCACATGACCATCAAGCCACACCCACAAATAAGCCGCACCCACAGTGTGGCAGTAAACATTTTGGCTGCCCATTACTGTCTATCCATCATCATCTTCATCATACAGAGTGTGATGTAAAAGTAGACTCCAGCTTGTCCATGTGTGATGTGTGGCTAATTAGAAAATATCTTACAGTTCTGAAGTTCATATTCACCCCACGCAGGCTTAGTAGAAGGTAACACTGTGAAAGTGCTGACGGAGGCTAAGAATGGTTTGCAATGAATAATTTATTCCAAAAACTGAGTCCTTTTTAATGAATTAGCCAATTGATTTCCAACTATATTGCCATTTCTCAATATCTTTACCTGGGGGCATCATTATACCGATGAGTGCTTAGAGACAAGATTCACCCAAGATAGAATGCCTGCTTGAAAGATTGCATTCTCCCCACAGAGCTCAGCACCTCAAGCAACAGCCTATGGGAATGGAGCTGGGCAACCAAGGAAATGATTTTCCTAAGGCCAGAGAAGTGAAAAATGACATGCTGATTATATTCGGAACAGTATTTCCTGACATATTGATTTATTTGTCATGTCTTGACCTCTCTGAGTACTGAATAATCTTCCCATCAGTGATCGCCAAATATCCGTGTTTCATACTTCGATTCCAATGGGGCATTGGCCAGTTACCTTCACGGTGGTTTACCTCTGAATAATATTGCATAACATTGACCTGCATAATAATTAAAATAGCTCTTGTCCTCATATTTAATATTTTACATGAAAAATATGGCTTGCATGAACAAATACCTGACTGGTAATTCTTTTCTGCCAGCATCATGTGATTAGATACCGCAATGAATCGTCTTCTGTAGAGGAGGCAGGATGAGGTTGATCCAAAAATGCCAGGTTGTAACACTGAACGTACGACAGAAGCAATTTCCACTTCCTCTAATTCTATGGTTCTGTACTTCAACTCTAGTTGAACTTACATGTCTTCCAATCCTAACTAGACCATCGAAAGCCAAAGAAAAGAAAAACAGAGGGACATCAGGTTTCAAGAAAGAGAACATTGAGTACAACACTTTATTTGGGGTTTCAAAGTTTCTTTTAATTTGTCCTGCACCCTGATCCACAATATGTAATACCACTGGATGCAGGTAGCAGCTAAATAATAAAAAATAAAACACTGTGTGGCAGTACAATTTTTTGGCAGCCCATCACTGGTCAGGGGTTGCCACTAGTGCCACTACTGATCTGCTGCATGTGCAGCTTTGGGTCTCTGGCATGTGCGTGCGTGTGCCCCAGTGAGATTTTGCTTCTCACAGGAAGCAAAATGTCATGATGGGACACGCGTAAGAGTTTTCAGCACATGCACAAAAGCAAAGAACAGGCAAAATCTCACACTCGCATGAATCCCCTCGCAATATTTTTGCTTCCTGAGCATGTGCAGAAGCAAAATTTCACTGAGGCGTGCCAGAAACCCAAAGCAGCACATGCAGCTCCAGTGTTACTACGGGTGCAGCATCCTCATCTATACCAGTAGGAATCTATTGCTTATACAGTGGTACTTTTACTTAAGAACTTAATTCATTCTGTGATTAGGTTCTTAAGTAGAAAAGTTTGTAAGTAGAAGCAATTTTTCCATAGGAATAGATTTAAAAGCAAATAATGTGTGCAAACCCATTAGGAGAGAAATTAAAGCTTGCAATTTGGGTGGGAGGAGGAGGGAGAGAAGCAGGACAGTTGCTGCCCAGAGCGAAGGGAGCGTTTCTTTTCTCTGGGCGCTGGCAGAGGTTTATTCCCTGTCCAAGGACCCAAAGAAAGGAAAATGCTTTGTTCGCTCTGGACTGCCAAAGCCTCCTTAAGCGCCACCGAAAGGCTCCTCTGGCAGCCCAGAAAAGCTCGAGATGGCCGGCATTAGAGGGGGAATGGCAGGCAACTGGCCGGGCCTTCCTGCTCCTATCAAATTTCCTGGGAAATTTTTCCTGGCTCGGGTTCTTAAGTAGAAAATGGTTCTTAAGAAGAAGCAAAATAATCTTGAACACCCGGTTCTTATCTAGAAAAGTTCATAAGTAGAGGTACCACTGTACTCAAATTTGTCTGCATCAGAGGTGGGTTTGTACTGGATCACCCAAACCAGTAGCAACCCACTGGTGAAGTCACAATGACATCATGTATCCAGTTCAATCAATGCTGATCCATGGGCACCACCATCTTTGGGGGGGGGATTTTTTGCTGATCAGCTCCTCAGCTGTGTTCCAAGCCAATTCCAGCTACTGAGCATGTTCAGAAGCAAAATAGCACAAGTGGATGTGCATGCACATGTGGGTGGAGCAAGTGCATGCACACAAAACATCATGATGCAAACCAGTGGGGAAGATAAGTAGAACCTGTTGTACATACTCCTGGTCACTTGGAGGATGATGAAGAACTTGAGGACTCTGATACAGATAGTGTTTATGAATTAGTGGTGGGCCTGGGGTTGCAGGTAGTAGAACAGGTGGGAGGCCAGCCACAGGATGTTGCTATGAGTCCAGAATCTAGTGAGGAAGAATCAGACGTTCACTGGGTCGATCCTAAATTCAGAAGAGCCCAAAAACATAAGGAACAAGTGTTTGGAAGAAGATATTAAAGGGAGGAATGGGTGGAGCGATGTATTTGATACGTCAGGGGGTCAATGGGGAAGAAGGGTGGAGTTTCAATGCTGTAGAACAAAAATGGAAGGTGTTCCCGTTCAGTTCCCAAGCAAGCAAACTCATTCTGTGTTATTTTCTAGTCATTGCTGCTGTTTTTGAATCATGCTGTGAGTACATAAATCTTGGTGAACGGAGGAGGCTGGGAGGAATGCAAAAGGAATGTAATTAGGAGAGATAACGGGAGAACAAGAAATGTGCTAGAATGAAGTGTATTTTGAATACGGAAGGAAGAGAATAAAGATGGAGTTTCTTTGTTTATGAAATACTGCATTTAGTAAAAGTTATTTGTAATAGCTAAAATTCTACCAGAAACCAGAAAAGAACCCACCCCTGGTCTGCATAGTATAAATAATATCAACTTTGGAGTGTTTCATTTTCACATCTGAAATTCAGTCTCAAAAGCCAGAGTGAACTGGCTTTATTTATTTATTTGCCCTTAACGAATTATGATTGGTTGTTCAGTATAAAGCTAGCTCTTGGCTAACACTATGAAACAAAACCGTGTTTTAAAAAAGACAAAAAAAGTAAAAGAGACCAGTAATCCAAAACCAAAATAAAAGTTACAAATAAAAGCATACTACCACCATTTAACAAAATCAAAAGAAAGTTTAGATCCAATGAAATGTAAAAATAATTATGTATAGTACCTAAATGTACATATATTTCACAAGTGGGATGCCCCAACCCCAAAGCTTGTTCTTCCAGTTATTATCGTCTCATTTCATATAAAATGCCTTGAAAGTGATCTGAGTATAGTGGTACCTCTACTTAAGAAATTTTCTAGATAAGAACCAGGTGTTCAAGATTTTTTTTGCCTCTACTTAAGAACCATTTTCTACTTAAGAACCTGAGCTGGGAAAAATTTCCCAGGAAATTTGAGAGTTGCATGAAGGCCCTGCCAGTTTCCTGCCATTCCTCCTTTAATCCCAGCCATCTAGGCTGCCAGAGGAGCCATTTGGTGATGCTTAAGGAGGCTTTGGCAGTCCAGAGTGAACAAAGCATTTTCCTTTCTCTGGGTGCTTGTACAGGGAATAAACCTCTGCCAGCACCCAGAGAAAAGAAACTCTCCTTTCGCTCTGGGCAGCCGAGGAGGCACCACAGCGAAGGAAAGGCACCGGCTACAAAGCGAGCCATGGGAAGGAAGAGGCAGCAGGTAGCAGCAGCAGCAGCCAGTGTATAGGAGGCAGTGTATGGGAGGCAGCCTCGCACCGGGTGTATTGGAGGCGCATGCTCCTCCTTGCTGCCTCAGAGTCCCTCCTTTTTTTTTAAGCCTTAAAGTTTTGGATTTTTTTGATTCCCCTCACCTCACGTTCTTCCTTCGGCAGCGAGTCTCCTCCTCCTCTTCTTCTTCCTCCTCCTCCCACCCAAATTCTGAGCTTTTATTTCTTTTCTTTCACGCATTATTTGCTTCTACATTGATTACTATAGGAAAAATTGCTTCTACTTAAGAATGTTTCTACTTAAGAACCTGGTCACTGAACGAATTAAGTTCTTAAGTAGAGGTACCACTGTACAGGATAGTTATATATTCAACAAGACATGGATTTCCTCTGTTTGAAGACATTTTTAAGACTGCTTTGAAGCCAAAGTAGGGAAAATAGCTAGCATTAAATTATCCATCATCAAGTTGTACCTTGATGACATAAGGAGCAGTGCACAGCCCACCTGGTCCTACACTTCCTTATTACCGTGTACTGCAGTTTTACTTAAATTATTAGTAGTTTCTTCTAATTATGCATCTCCACACATTCATTAGGTATGCAAATTGAATGCAAAATGCTGTCACTTTTGCCCTTCATTTTTTGTCATGTGTAAAATGGCCCTTCTTCCTAGAGTGCAGATGGGCTCATGTGGATGCAATTATGCCTTCTGGGATTTAAACTCATTTAAGCACTAACACTTGTTATACATAAAACAGAGCCAGGGACATAGTTAACCAATTTTGCCTGTTCCCATAACTATTTCATATTTCTATCTCTTCATTTTAAAAAGTGTATATCCGTTGATTTATATATTCATACGTTTTTATTAACAGCACTTAATCTTTGATATTCACTTGCCTGTCTGGGTTCAAATGAATTGGTTCATTCTTCTATTTGCCTGAAAATGCATCCACTTTTTCCCAAGCTTTTTGTTAATATGCTGAATTTTAAGTTCGTCTCTCTTCCTTCCCCATTTTCCTTTATCCTACCCTAAGATAGCTGTTTATTTTCACTGTAAGCTACAGTGGGGAGAATATTATATGTAGGAAAGTGCAACATATTAGATACTAGCTGATACCAGTGCTTCACTACAAAACTGTGATAGGTCTTGATAAATTGGCACTTAAAGCTTGAAAAACAATGAGTAATAAAACAAAGGACTGTATTGTTTTGCTAGAGATGGTAAGCTAAGTTTCTGTTACAGATGAAGACATTATTTGCATAGCATAGACTTTAAATTTGTCCCTCAGATGAATTGTTCAGGACCTCCCTGTAAACAACATTCCTGGTGTTGCTCTGTGGCTGGAGGATGACCAGGCTGTTAGGTGAACTGACTCTGGAGCATGCCATGTTGAACTGGCCATGGGAAAAACAGGCAGCTTCCCTTACTTGTGTTTTCCTAATTGCATCTGTAAATCTTGTTTTGCGGGGTTTTTTGCCTCTTTTTCCTTTAACTGGTGTTACAGTAGAAGGAACAGATTTGTCTGAACTGATGAGGAAACTATGGGGGGATTGGAAACCTGTCTCTGCCTACCAGCATCAATTCGTATTCATCTGGATTCAGCATGGATTAGCTCAACTGTTCTGTAGTAAAGCTGTTTACTGCTGTGAAATCAAAAGTGAAACTGAAACTCCTCTGCTTGTGTTTTGCATTTGGATCAGATTTCTTTTCAGGTGGGAAGGGGGGAAAGAACTCATTAGCATCAGAGCTTCTTAATAATAATAATAATATAAGAAATACCCATGCTCCAATGGTCAGTTTGAAAAATCCTTTCTTAGTGAGCAGCTAGAAGACTAATGGTACATTTGTGAGTACAATTTTCAATAATGTCACTGAACCTATTTGTAAAACTAGTTGTTTGTTGCTTTGATATATTCTGTCTCACACTGTTTTCACATGTAATTAGTCCCTTTATCCGAAATGATTTTTTAGGGAAATACTGTAACTGGAAAAGAGGTTTCAGCAATTATTGAAGATTTGGTGGTTATTACAGCTCCTGCTTTATATCTTTTAATATGATCCATTAGTTTCTTTTATTTTTTCATTTCTTTTATAAAAAGTAAATGCTAAAGGTTTTACCATTACTACAACAGGCAGTGGTTTTTAAGGTATGTTAAAAAAAATTGTACAGTATATGTTTGAATCTTTATATTCTGCTAGGCCTAGACCAGTGCTTCTCAATTATTTTCTGTTACGCCCCACCCCCAAAAGAAGTAAACGTTTCACACCCTCTCCAACTTTCCGTCACGACTGTAAATAGTATCACAGCCTGGCCTGCCCAACCTGCCAACCCCAAATTGTGCCCCACCATGAGAAGTGCATCCATTGTGTTCCTCAGCATTGTTTCCAGGGCAGCCAGTTCTGAAAGAAAATGTCTTGCAAGTTTGAGAAGCTTGATTGAACTCGCAAGATGTTTTCCTTTAGAATGGGCTGCCCTGGACACAACGCCGAGGAATGTGATGGAGATACCAGTACAAGTGTCAGGTAGGACATGTGTCCTACTCCCTGTAAAAAACCCATGTTACACAGGGTCAACCCGGGGGGGGGGGCACCGCACTATTTGAGAAGGCCCATTAAATTTGCATGGGGGTCTATGCTTCTTTATTAATCATAGTTAAGGTGGATAGAGAAAAAAATATTTTCTCTATCACACAATACTAGGACGAGGGGACCCTCCCTAAAGCTCATAGGTAAGAAAGTGAGGACAAATAAAGGGAAATATTTCTTCACCTAGAGGGTCGTTGGTTTATGGAATTCACTTCCAGAAGAGGTCGTGACAGTTGTCAGCCTGGATAGCTTCAAGGCAGGATTAGAAAGATTCATAGATGCCAAGTGTATCAGTGGTTATTGAAACGGATGTCCATGTGCTGCCTCTATGTTGGTTGAGGCAGGCAGGATTCCCTTGGGTACCATTTGTTGGGGGGTCAAGGGAAAGGGAAGGTTTTGCCTTCTCTTTCTGTTCGAGATCCCCATGTATAATTGGTGGGCCACTGTGTGACACAGAATGCTGGACTCAATGAGCCTTGGCCTGATTCAGCATGACTCTTCTTATGTTCTTATGTTCTAATCATATTTATTTACAGAATTTCTATACCACTAGTTCCCACAAGGGCTTCCAGCAGTTTTCAAAAAGCTGATAATACCAACTATAACAAATTTCTCACAGCCCCAAATCAAATGTTTGAAAGCAACTCACTTAATATCTCTATTCCATTTTAAAACTCTGTAGAAGAGCTCAGTCCTAACTGTGTTCCACAAAACTATTTGGGAGGGCACTTTGCTAATCTCTGGAGGTAAGCAGTTCCATGGTAAAATTACCTGTCTGGAGACACTTAGGCTTATTCATTCCTAGATAACCTGCACAACAGAGATCACAACTTATTTTCCTTAACTTGTGATTGTTGTCTGCAGGGGGCTTCCCTGGTAACTACTGGTTTTTAAGACCATAACTAAAAGAACTTATTTTCCCATAAAATTTTCTAAAGGCAAAGCCAAACAGGATTCTTATCATAGTGCGAGAACTTTCCTTATCTGGTTATGTCTGGACATTCTCACTTCTATCTTTAGGCCTGTCAGAATTGGAGGTAGCCTCAGGTTACTAAAGTTGAGTTGTATTACAATTCATGTGATGCTTTCCAATTTATTATAGCTTAAGTGGCTCCATGAAATAATTCAATTTATTAGATTTGTATGCCGCCCCTCTCCGTAGACTCGGGGCGGCTCACAACAATAATAACACAATATATAACAAATCTAATAATTAAAAATAATAAAAAGTCATTAAAAACCCCTTATTAAAAGCAAACATACCATACATAAACTGTATAGGCCCAGGGGAGATGTCACAGTTTCCCCATGCCTGGCGGCAGAGGTGGGTTTTAAGAAGTTTACGAAAGACAAGGAGGGTGAGGGCCATTCTAATCTCCGGGGGGAGCTGGTTCCAGAGGGTTGGGGCCGCCACAGAGAAGGCCCCAACGACATTGTTTAGTCGACAGGACCCGGAGAAGGGCAACTCTGTGGGACCTAATCGGTCACTGGGATTCATGCGGCAGAAGGCGGTCTCGGAGATATCCTGGCCCGATGCCATGAAGGACTTTATAGGTCATAACCAACACTTTGAATTGTGACCAAAAACTGATCGGCAGCCAATGCAGAAATCAACTTGAGGTACATAGATGTCACAGGAAACCATGTTTTCTGTGTCAATTTTTATGCCACTAGCTCCCATGCTTTTGTGCTTCTATTCTCTTGTCCTTAATCACTCTGCCTATTGCGCATTCTTGTTTTTTCAGTTTAAACAATATTTTGGATAAAGTGATTGACTGGTCAAATCTATGATGAAAAGCTCCTTGATAGGGCCTTATATGATGCAAGGCAGAATTGAGAGGCGCATTTATTGTTATCATTACTATTATTAATTAGATCTCCAAATAACATAGATCACCAAATCCCAAAATCTTGGAACTGTACATATAGTGTAAAGTATGTGAGAAACAATATATGAAAAAAATAAATGAATAAGAAGTCTAAGAAATGCAATATGCAATATATAAGAAGCATATAAATACTTGACAAATAGGAATAGAACAGGAATCTATTGTAAAAATGTTGTTAGTTACTCCTAGTCTTTTTTTGGCTCAGAAATGTCTTTGGCCTTCTTTCAAAGATTAATGAATAATCTTTTGAAAAGTGTAGGATGGTCATCTGTAGTAGCTTCAATATGGGCAGCCATTTAAACATTTAACATCTGTCTTTAACACACTATGTTGGCATAGTTAACAGTTAAACATAAAGAAAGTTCTTTGGAGATTCCAAAAGTTATTTATGCAGGACCATACAATAATTGAAGCATGGGAAGTGACCATAAAGGTCAACTAGTACACACCTGCTCAGTGCAAGATTATTAGAGCATCTCTGAGAGATGAACATCTAATTTCTATATGAAAATATTCAATAAAAGGGAATTCATTGGTTCATGACTTCCTGATGTGTAAACCTGAACCAACATTCTTGTAATTTTAACCTACTGGCTCTGGTCTTGCCTTCTAGCATAATGTAGAAACACTCAATTTCTTCTTGTATCCAGCAACTTTCATTTGCATTTGAAAGACTCTTAAAATATTCTCCTTTAAATAATCATTTCTGTATATATTTCTGAAATATACCTAGTTTATTTTACCATTTCTTATAGGGTTTGCTTTCTAGATTACTCACTATTCAGCCTTCTCTGAATATTCTCCTTGTTACAGAGTGGGCCTTCTCCGGGTCCTGTCAACTAAACAATGTCGGTTGGCGGGCCCCAGGGGAAGAGCCTTCTCTGTGGCGGCCCCGACTCTCTGGAACCAGCTCCCCCCAGAGATTAGAACTGCCCCTACCCTCCTTGCCTTTCGTAAACTCCTCAAAACCCACCTTTGTCGTCAGGCATGGGGGAACTGAGATATCTCCCCTGGGCCTATACAATTTATGTATGGTATGTTTGTATGTATGTCTTGTATGGGTTTTTTAAAAAAATATTTTTAAATTGTAAATTATTAGATTTGTCATGAACTGTTTTTGTTGTGTTGTGAGCCGCCCCGAGTCTACGGAGAGGGGCGGCATACAAATCTAATAAATAGATAGATAGATAGATAGATAGATAGATAGATAGATAGATAGATAGATAGATAGATAGATAGATAGATACTATCTTTTTGAAACTGTGTTGCCCTGAACAGGATACAACATTCCAAGTGGCTTTTATCCAGGTCAGATAGGAACAATTATTTCCTGTGATTTAGACATTGCAACCGCCTTCTACCGCACAAATCCCAGCGGCCGATAAGGTCCCACAGAGTTGGCCTTCTCCAAGTCCCATCGACCAAACAATGTCGTTTGGCGGGCCCCAGGGGAAGAGCCTTCTCTGTGGCGGCCCCGGCCTTCTGGAATCAACTCCCCCCAGAGATTAGAACAGCCCCCACCTTCCTTGTCTTTCGCAAATTACTCAAGACCCACCTATATCGCCAGGCGTGGGGGAACTGAGACATCCTCCCCCTGGCTTTTATATTTTATGTTTGGTATGTATGTGTTGTATGGTTTTAATTGCTGGGGTTTTATGTTTGTTTTATTTTTAATATTAGATTTGTTTCACTGTTATATTGTTTCTATTATTGTTGTGAGCCGCCCCGAGTTTTTGGAGAGGGGCGGCATACAAATCTAATAAATAATAATAATAATAATAATAATAATAATAATAATAATAATGTACCAAATGTAGCATTTGCCTTTTTAGGACCTGCATCATACTTCTGCAGCCGATATATGACTTATGGTCAATAAAGGACATCCAGATCATTTCACATATGCTGTTGTTAAATCAGTTCTCCCCACCACATCCTATATTTTTGCCTTTTATGTTTCATACTTAGATGCAGAGTTTTATATTTATCTCTGTTTAATTTTATCCTAGGTAGTAATGTTGACCATTGAAATGTTATATTATTGATGGCTAAATTGTTCACTATATATACCTGGGGGGACGAGTATAATAGTGCACCACCCTGGCTCTGTTACAATTATTGTGTTTTATTTGGAATCCATTGCAACTTTTCTTACAAATCCTAAAGAGATCATACTCTCTCCTCCCTACAATCTTTTTAAAGGGGGGGGGGGGCTGTTCCCCTCTTTTAAAGGCCTATTGCCCAGATTCATTAGTTTCTTTTTCATCAGTTAAATTCACTGGAAGACTAAATCTAAATTAGTTTGCTGTTATCCAAACTAATATGTTCCTTCTCACACCCAAATTAAATTTTGGTATGTTTTTGAGATATTGAAGGTAATGCAAGGTAACTTACAATTTAGCAATTAAAAATAAAAAGGACTCCTTGTTGGAAGGAAGATCATTAACATTTTCTTCTTCATTCAGTATTATAGCCTTGTTCAAATTACATACACAACAGCTCTCACTCCATGACAACAAGATAACAACAAACTAATTTTAGTGGCAAGATCAGCAGTTAGTAGCTACTGGCATAATACACTTCAATAGCTTTAGCAGAAGAATAGTACACATTTAATGTGCAAGATAAACAATTAGCATCTAACCCTGGAGATTTCAATGACTACTTGCTGACTGAAGAAGTTTTAACGTTCCCTTTCACTGTTTCCCTCCCCCCCCCCCACACCCCTTCTTTCATTTAATGTGATAGTTGGTTTGCATAAGGACAACTCTTTATTTTTTTTAATAACTCCATAACTCTTTATAAGAAAGAGAGAGGCAGGTGGGGGACTAAAGCTTTGTTTGTTTGTTTGTTTGTTTGTTTGTTTTTTATTATTTATTTACTTACTTACTTACTTACTTACTTACTTACTTACTTACTTACTTACTTATTTATTGGATTTGCATGCCGCCCCTCTCCGCAGACTCCTTCATTTTTCAATGTGGAATAAACTATAGCCAAATTTAGCTATTCTCAATTGAACATTATTTATTTGTTTGTTTGTTTGTTTGTTTGTTTGTTTGTTTTGTCCAATATACAATACATATTGAAGAGGAGAGACATGAAGTATTATATACAAAGAAAAGATATAAAAGTAGAGGAGAAGATATATGAAAGGAAGAAAAGATATATGAGATATGAGATAAGGAGAGACAATTAATGATTAAGGCTTCTATGTTTCTAAGATTGTAAAATATTTAAAAACAAAACCGTACATAGAACTCTTTATTTAAGAAAGAGAGAGACGGGTGGGGGACAAGAGCATTAAGAAGGCAACCTTCATTTTTCTCCAGTGTGGAATAAACTATAGCCAAATTTAGCTATTCTCAATTGAACATAATGATTAAGGCTTCTACGTTTCTAAGATTGTAAAATATTTAAAAACAAAACCGTACATAGAAATCCAGTTGGGAAAGAAAGAAATAGTAATTGGGGGAACTCCTAAGGCTTCTGCATCTAAAACTTGAATGGATTTATTATAGGTAGGTAAACTGAGGTCCCGGGATGTTTAATATGGCCTCACAAGTCCCTTGTTTGCTTTTCAGCTTTTGTACAACCTCTCCTCCACAACTCGTATTCATGAACTTGGCAAATAGATAGGCCCCTGACATTTTGAACTAGGAAACATGAAAAATGTAATATAAACCTTAAAATATGCCTAACAAAGTTTTGAAAACAATTTTTCCCCACCGAACAACGAGAAAAGTTATTATTTCCACCCACATACTTTGTGTCATTATTTCAATATTGTGTCAATATTCAGTATGATTTGAATGGCCTATGGCCCCGACCATCAAATAATGAAACGAAATGGAAAAATGAAATGCAGCAATTGTGAGCCTTTCTGCACTTGCATCTAATCCAGCTATTTCTTTTTTTTCTGGCTCATTCTCATCATGTTGTCTTCATCTTCTTCCCAGCCCATACCTGAGGCAGCCTTAAGTCTTAGCTGTTCCAGTTTTGAAGTTGCCTTTTTCCCCTTAAGCAGCCAACAAGCTAAGGCAGCTTTACTGTTTGTATAATCTGACATGCTTCATTAACTATTATTTTGGTGGCACAGTCAAAGGACTGCTAGGGAATGAGATCCATCCAGGTTCCCCCAAGGAGACTGGCCACCTTTAGGTAGGTGGTGGGTCATTCCCGGCCTATTCAACTCCCTAGACCAGGGGTAGGCAAAGTTGGCTCTTCTATGACTTGTGTACTTCAAATCCCAGAATTCCTAAGCTAATCCTGCTAGTTCAGGAATTCTGGGAGTTGAAGTCCACATGTCTTAGAAGAGCCAACTTTGCATATCCCTGCCCTAGACCAATGATGGCTCACCTTTTTGATGCTGAGTGGCCACAGGACACATACACAAAAACACAAAATGCAATGTGAGTGCCCTCTGTGGATGCACCCCGCCCCCACGCATGCCCCCTGCACATGTGTGCCCATGTTCTGCATATGTGCCTTACCCCCACACATTTTTGGCTTCTGACGGTGCAGGAGGCTTTCCAGGCCCAAAACAGGGCACAGGGGCTGTGTGAGGCCCCCTGCACTCCATTTTGACTTCCAGTTTGGTGCAGGAAGCCTTCCAGGCCCAAGTGCACACGCATGCGCAACCCCCCAAATTGCAATGTGAGAAACCCTGCATATGTGCACCACCTCTGTGCATGCACGCACATATCCCCTCCATGGACCCCATCCCCCTGTGCATGCGTATCATAGACTTAAAGAACAGATGGCTGGCGGGAGTTGTACATGTATGCATGGTGGAACTAGGCTGGGGCGTATACCTGCAGAGAGGTGTGGGAGTTGGAGGAAGGTGCAAGAATAGCTGCAAGACTGGGAGAAAGAGTCTCTCTCTCTCTCTCTCTCTCTCTCTCCCTCTCTCTCTCTCTCTCCCTCTCTCTCTCTCCCCATCTCTCTCTCCCTCCCTCCCTCTCTCTCTCCTTCCCTGCCTTCCTCCTCCCACTCTCTCCAATATTGAAACTTAACAACTACTATACATCAATTATTGTTTGATCTGCTTTTGAACATTTTTTATTTGGTTTTTTTTAATTTATCTATTTGTCAAGTACGTATTGGTAATATACATAGGTATAACATACTTTATATACATAAGATGGTTACTGTTGAGAGGGAACATTAGGACAGGGATGGCATGCACACTGGTGCATTTATTCACGTTCTGGAGAGTGTTTTACCCAATGGAAAAAGGGACATTCATACAACATAACTAAGTTCAGTAGGGCTATATTCCACCCATTAAAGTGAGTGTTCTTTCTTCCAATAGAATGAGATATGGTTGACAAAAAATTATTCTATTTATTTATTTATGTTGTCCAATACATAATACACATTGAAGAGAATAGATATGTAGTAATATAAATAAAGAAACAAATAGAAGAAAAGATATAAAAGTATAGGAGAACATATATGAAAGGAAGAAAAGATAAATGAGATAAGGAGAGACAATTGGACGGGACGGAAGGCACACTGGTGCACTTATGCACGCACCTTACTGACCTCTAAGGAACCTGGAGAGGTCAATCGTGGATAGTCTAAGGGGAAAATGTTGGGGGTTAGGGGTTGACACTACTGAGTCAGGTAATGACTTCCATGCTTCGACAACTCGGTTGCTGAAGTCATATTTTTTACAGTCAAGTTTGGAGTGGTTAATATTAAGTTTGAATCTGTTGCGTGCTCTTGTGTTGTTGCGATTGAGGCTGAAGTAGTCATTGACAGATAGAACGTTGCAGCATATGATCTTGTGGGCAATACAGTGGAACCCCGACATAAGAGCTGCTCTACTTAAGAGCAACTCGAGATAAGAGCTGGGAGGGGAGAGATATTTTTGTTCTACTTACAAGCCCAAATTCGAGATACAAGCGCCAAGGAGCTGTCTCCTGAAGCCAAACGCTAACTTCCGCGTTCGGCTTCAGGAGACAGCTGCGAAGCGGCGCGCGTGTTTTAAAAGGTTGCAGCCAGCCTGGGGGGCTCGGGGGGGTGCTTGCAGCTTTCTTTCTTGCTCTTTTTCTTTCTCTCTTTTACCTTCCCTTCCTCTATTTCTTCTTTTCTTTCTCCTTCCCACCTTCTTCCCTCCCTCCCTCCCTTCACTCATTCCTCTCTTACTCTCCCCTTTCATAAGTTTCCTTGCTTCCTTCCTCTGTTCCTGTCCCTTCCCCCTTTCTTTCTTTCTTTCTTTCTTTCTTTCTTTCTTTCTTTCTTGCTCTTTTTCTTTCTCTCTTTTACCTTCCCTTCCTCTATTTCTTCTTTTCTTTCTCCTTCCCACCTTCTTCCCTCCCTCCCTCCCTTCACTCATTCCTCTCTTACTCTCCCCTTTCATAAGTTTCCTTGCTTCCTTCCTCTGTTCCTGTCCCTTCCCTCTTTCCTTCCTTCCTTCCCACCCTCCGTCCATTCATTCACCCATTCCTCTCTTGATCGCTTAAAGCCGGTCCCTGGTGCAAAAAGGGTTGGGGACCTCTGTCCTACAGGATTGGGTGGCAGAGAAGTTGAACATATGTAAATTTAAAAGTTTAAGAAAGTTTACAAGTTAAGTGAAAGAAACTTCATTATTCATTTATATGTACATGTACATTTCTTCATTAAAAACATGTCTTTCTGCATAATTTAGACTAACTTTGTGAGTTTTTTGAGGGCTGGAACCAATTAAAATTATTTACATTAATTCCTATGGGGAAAAGTCGTTCGAGATAAGAGCTGCTCGACTTAAGAGCCCAGGTCCGGAACGAATTAAACTCGTATCTCGAGGTACCACTGTACTTAGATCGTGTTTTAGGCGTTGTAGTTCTAAGCTTTCTAGACCTAGGATTGATAGTCTGCTTTCGCAGGGTATTCTGTTTCGAGTGGAGGAGTGAAGGGCTCTTCTGGTGAAGTATCTTTGGACATTTTCAAGGGTGTTTATGTCCAAGATGTGGTATGAGTTCCAGATAGATGAATTGTATTCAAGGATAGGTCTGACAAAAGTTTTGTAGGCTCTGGTCAGTAGTGTGAGATGGCTGGTGCAGAAGCTGCCTAGGATCAGGTTAACAACTCCAGAAGCCGATATTGTTGAAGTATTTATTTATTTTATTTATTTATTTATTGGATTTGTATGCCGCCCCTCTCCGAAGACTAAAGTGGGCTTTGGCACTTAGATCATTTGATATTAGTATTCCAAGGTCTTTTACTGAGTGGGGGTTGGCTGTGAGATTTTGTTTATTCAGTTTATATATGAGGTTCGGATTCTTTTTTCCGATGTGGAGGGTAGAACATTTGCTGGTTGATATTTGAAGTTGCCAGGTGTTAGACCAATCTGAGACAAAGTCAAGGTCTTTTTGGAGAGTGGATGTGTTGTCCATGGTGTTGAAAAGTTTTACATTGTCGGCAAAAAGAACACAGTTGCTTGTGATTTGATTGCAGAGGTCGTTGATGTAGAGAATGAATAGAGTAGGTCCTAGTACGCTGCCTTGGGGAACGCCACTTTTAACCGGTATAGGGGTGGAAATGGCACTTCCAATTTTGACAACTTGTTGCCTGTTTGACAGGAATGCAGTAATCCAGCTGTGGAGGAATCCTGAGATGCCATAGGATTTAAGTTTTAGGAGTAGTTTGTCATGGACCACTGAATCGAAGGCTTTGCAAAAGTCAATATAAATTGCATCAATGGATTTTCCTTGATCTAGCTGGGTAGTCCATATGTTTTTGCAGTGAAGTAGTTGAAGGTTTCAGGATAATTTCTTTCTGAATCCAAATTGTTTGTTAGAGAGTAGGTTATTAGATTCTAAGTAAAGGGTGATTGATTGATTTATAATGGATTCCATGGCTTTACATGAGACGCAGCATAGCGAAATTGGTCTGTAGTTGTCAACGAGAGAAGGGTCTCCTTTTTGAAGATGGGGATGACTACTGCTTTTGACCATGGCTTGGGGAGCGTGCTCGTCCTGAAGAAATTTTGAAAGATGATACTTAGTGGTTCAGCTATAGCAGAAGAAAGTTTTTTTAGGAAGTATGCGCAAAGACCATCTGGTCCGACTGATAGAGAAGGTTTGAGGTCTCGGATTGCTTTTTCAAAACAGTCTATAGTGAAGTCTACTTGGGTTAGGTCATTGAGAGAGTTTGAGGTGCGATTTGTGAAGATGGGGGATGAGCCATTACTGTTAATGAAGACAGAGCCAAAGAAAGAGTTGAAGAGGTTAGCTTTGGATGGATCATCATGGTATTCTTTGTTGTTGAGTCCAACAAGAGGTGGAATAGGTCTAGAGTCTTTGAGTTTGTTGTTGACAAAGTTGTAGAAGGCTCGGTTAGATTTGGTGCGGAGGAGACTTTCCTCTTGTCTGCTGTGGTAGTTGAGACATTCTGCTTTTATTTGTTGGCAAATGCTTTTGTAGCGTCTTTGAAGCTGGTTACTTGGCCTTTTGTATTTTTACGCCAGAGAGATCTCTTTTTTTGGTTTGTAGTTTCCTTATCGAGACAGGTAAGTAATTTTTTGTTTTACTTCTGGTTGAAGTTAGTGGTACATGTAGTCTGATAAGTCTTTTAACTTGTAGTAAGAATGTGTGGTAGAAATCATCAATAGTGTTGCAGTTAGAAAATGCAGAAACATTAATGTCATATAGTAGTACCCTTGATAGTATTCAAATTACTGCACATCTCTTCGTTGTTTACTGTTTAGCCTTCCATCTTCCCTAAGCTCTTGATATTATTGCATACTAAAATTGTTAGATCTATATTTGAGACTATGTGGATAGGAGTGCCAGACATTTATGAGACTTCCTGGTGTCCTTTCATCCTAGAGTTTCCAGATATCTGAAGATATAAAGGAAGCTAATGGAGAGAAAAGGAGGAGACACGGTTTAATGTTCTTGGCATCCATTTTGGCATGACAAAAACTACAGCAAAAACCAGCAAAACCATGTACTTGGGTCAACATGTACATGAAATTACATGTAATTTCCAGCATCAGAAAAACTGGTTTTTCAATTGCAATATTTTCCCAACAGAGCTTTATTTTCAAGAACATGTGCCAATGATAACACAAAACTGACAACAATGTGCTTTTCAAATTTTACCATAGAAACATATGATAAAAAATGTGATTTACAGACCACAGCGATACTAGATTTGAAGGTGCTGGGTTGAAGCCATTGGTAGAATCAGGAAATAAACAACATAAATCTAATCTGTTGACGGGTGTGGAAAAGAAAGAAGCAGACAGTTTACAAGATCACATTTACTACTGTAGTAAAAACAGCCCAAACTAATAATAAAAAATCATGGAAAAGCCAGATAATATATTATTTTAAGCCTATGCCTGCCAATTTGAGGACATGAGAAAAAGAAGGATATGACCTCCTTTTGCCAGACATTTGTTAACTCTATCTTATTCTCATCACCACTCTGCATATCCTCAATTTCTGCTACAGAAAACCTTCAGAGATTTGTCTAGTTCATGGTTTTCAACCTTTCTAATGCCGCTACTCCTTAATATATTTCCTTATGTTGTGGTGACTCCCCTCCATAAGTCTAGCACCAATTCTCCCTACAGAGCTTTAAGCTGATTGGCAGGAAGGGCAGAGGAACAGCCCCACTGTAAACGTCTGATAGGTCGGATTGTGAAAATATGTTCCATGGCATCATAGAAGGCTTAGTTCCTAACCAACCCCTGTGAAATGGTTGTTTGACCCCCAAAGGGGTCCCGAGTCCCAGGTTGAGAACCACTGGTTTAGTAGAACAAGAGAAAAGGAAGTTGGAGGCTATCAGAAGATATTCTTAGTCTTTAAGGGATCATGTTAGAATTTTTGCTGGTTTGAAATAATATTTCCTTTCAGAATTATAGGTAATCTTTTATTCCCATTTTTAAAAAGAAGTGATAAGAAGAGATTGTCATAAAATGCTTCATATTTGCTGGACCTATCTATGTTTTGCCCAGAAAAGCAGAAAATACAAACCAGAAATCAGCATTCTGCATTCCACTGTGTTTAACTCCCATATACATCAGAGGTGGGTTCCTGCCAGATTGAACTAGCTCTATAGAACCGGCAGCAGGAATACCCACTCCCCACTCGCTGAACAAGCAGCGATGGCTGGCTGGACACGCCCCCGAACTGGTTCTCTTGGTGGTGCCATAGACACCACCATCTTGTTTTTCTCTTCAGCGCATGCACAGAAGCTGAGTTTTTAACCCTAATCATTCAACATGTTAGAAAGCGATCCAGCAAGGAGGTAAATCAGAAAAAAAAAAACCCGATATATATTATTGATATTGATAATGGTGCAGTCCACTAACAAATCTTCAGAAAGTATAAAGAAGCAGTGTCATCATTCAGCTACCGCTCTTTTGCTACTACTGGGCCAAAGTAGCCCCCACCCTTCTTGAGTCAGCACAAAACAGGGGCAGCATTGCCAACCTCTCTATTGGCACCACTTCCAATTTTGTTCTGTCCTGATTTGTTTGTGTGTTAATAGATTGTTACTGCAGTTTTGCAGCTACACTACTCCTTTTCAGTCTCTTGAAAGAATGTCAAGCATTCAGAGAAGGGCGGCATACAAGTCTAAATAATAGTAATAGTAATAGTAATAGTAATAGTAATAGTAATATAGCAGCTAGAGAAATTAGTGAAATACGAAGATCTAAAAATCGAGCTGCAACGACTCTGGCATAAGCCAGTGAAAGTGGTCCCAGTGGTACTTGGCACGCTGGGCGCAGTACCAAAGGATCTCAGCGGACATTTGAAAACCATCGGAATTGACAGGATCTCCATCTGTCAATTGCAAAAGGCCACTTTACTGGGATCGGCAAACATAATTTGCCACTACATCACGCAGTCCTAGGTGCTTGGGAAGCGCCCAACTGGTGATGAAATACGAAATCCAGCATAGTGATCTCGTTTGCTGTGTTGTATTGACATAATAATAATAATAATAATAATAATAATAATAATAATAATAATAATAATAATGTGTTTCTGGAAATTGACTTTTCTGCAACAAAACTCTGATAAAATGTTCAAAACAATAATCACAATCAACAGTAGAAGTCCTGCCTATTTTTTTTTTAAGTGCATTGCATATGCAACATAAGTATAAAAGAGGTTGAGTCATTCCAACACTGTATCTTTCCAGGGCACCTGCTACCCTACTTAGTGTATTATTATTGTTGCTTGTTGTTTGTTGCTTGTTGCTTGTTGTTGCTGTTGCTGTTGTTATTATTATTATTATTATTATTATTATTATTATTATTATTATTTTCTCTGGAGAAGGGGGCACCCTTTTAAACAAACACAGTGGGCTATAGTCATGCAGCATGTTTATTTTTTTTAATACTGTTGGCTAATACAGGATCCAGAAACATTCTCAGAAATTAGGATGATAAGCCAAGTTGGTGCTGCGGCCCTCATTGCACGTTACTCATTTCTTATTTGAAAAGAAATTAAAGTATATAAAAGAAATTAATGTCAAGCATAGGCAGTAATGCGTAGGATAATGAGAGGTATCTGCAGACATCACACTGCTTAACCCTAATATTTTAAAATGGCCTGCAAAATGGCAGCGCTGGGGACAAATGAAAATTAGCCGACATCTGGTACAGTGGTTTTCCACTGTTGAGTTTCCATATAACAGATGAGGCAGGCACACAACTGTAGCATCTCCTTTGCAGATACCTTCTTCTACTGTATCATTCAATGGTGAGACGTGACAATGGTAACACTGAGGAGAGGGACAGAAGGTTCTACAGTACTTACCCATCCATCAAATTGTTAATTGCACATGGTTTCCATATGTGCTTAAAAAGAAGGTAGTATCCATCAAAACATGGTTGCCCCAAGGCCCAAGCAACTGCTTGTTTGCCCCCACTGATATCATCACATAACCAAGAGTCCTTCCATGTGCAAAGAACACAGTCCGAAATTGGTACACCCTTTGCATGTCCATGTAATGCTGTATAGCTTGGGGCAGTTTATACAGGTGGAACCAATTAATCTTAGAAGTTAAGGAGCTGCACAACGGCTTCATAGGAAATTCAGCTAGGACAAATTGACTTCATGAAGGGGAGAGTCTATAGGGAAGATACCATACCTTATAAAAGATGATATGGTAGTCATATCACCACACAATCATTTCTCTGTTTCTTTTATACATATATTGAATTTCCAGTGCATGTAACACAAGGACAGGATTTCAGTCACAGAGTTGTGACTGCCCTATTGACTTTTTTGACCCTTCCTGCAGACACCTGTGTTGGGGACATTTATCTTGTCTCATCTACTGTCTTCTGTAGTGACTTATTTCCTCTTCATTGCCATTGCCCTATTACTCTGATGTTGCCTCTCCATAATTGCCATTTTGTTTGTTTGTTTGTTTGTTTGTTGTATATCCTGTTGTGGTTGGCTCTGGCCCAGCTCCTGCCCCAGGGAATGTGGAGGTGGATGCAGGGGAAACTTCAACATGTCATAGGCCTGTGTTATTGCCGACAGAGTCAGTTCAGAGTTTAGTTTCCTCCGACGAAGAAGAAGGTGGGAGTGACTTGGAAGAAGGGGGCTTGGCACACAGCCCAGGCAGTCATTCTCCATTATCTTCCATTGATTCGGATGAAGACGTCTTGGACACACGCAAGCGCAGAATTATGCGTAGAAGAGACCAAGTAAGGACATATTACAGAAGATAAGAGAGGCCACCTGTGTTTGGGTGGGGCTCCAGTAGTTAGGGCTGCTGATATAAATAACAGCATGTGGGTTTGGCCGTTGTGGAAGAGTGTCTGATCGCAGTTCTTCAGGAATCCTGTATTGTTGTTTTCTGGACTTTGTTGATTTTTCACACCTTTGAAACCAAAGCAGAGCAATATGTGTCTCACTTTGTTGGAAGAAGAAGGGGTGTGAAGTTTCTTCACAGCTGCTAGCTAAGTACTTAATGACTGCTTAAAAGAAATTGTACAGACTACCTGGTTGTTTTGGGACGAGTGCTCTTTGCAATACAAAAAGAGGGCTTAGTTTATTTTGAATTTTGTGATAAAGAACATTGTTTTGAATTTTCAAACGTGTGTGTGTGTGAAATTTGTACCCTTGAATTTTCGGGAGGCTTCTACCAGAGAGCCCGGCAGAACAATATCCCAGCTTTATAAATAACTCTCAACAATAAACACACACAATACTCCTTCCTCTTCCTATGTTCCCCACAACAACAACCCTGTAAGGTGAATTGGGGTGAGAGAGGGAATGACTGGCCTAAGGTCACTCAGCTAGTTTCCATGGCTAAAGTGAGACTAGAACTCAACAATCTCTTGATTTCTAGCCTGGTGCCATAATCCCTGGCTCTCTTTGAAAAGCACCTGAATAAATAGATAGAAGAAGACAGAAGAATTCTTTATTGGCCAAGTGTGATTGGACACACAAGGAATTTGTCTTGGTGCATATGCTCTCAGTGTACATAAACGAAAATATACATTTGTCAAGAATCATGAGGTACATCACTGATTGTCATAGGGGTCAAATAAGCAACGAGGAAACAATCAATATTAATAAAAATCTTAAGAATACAAGCAACAAGTTAAAATCATATCATCATAAGTGAGAGGAAATGAGTGATAGGAATGATGAGAAAAAACTGCTAGTAATAGTAATGCAGACTTAGTAAATACTTTGACAGTGTTGAATACTGTGTTTGGAATACATTTGGAATACAGTACTGTGTTTGGAATACATTTGGAATACTGTGTTTGGAATACATTTGGAATACTGTGTTCAGTTCTTGAGACATCACCTACAAAAAGATCTTGAAAAAATTGAACGGGTCCAAAGACGGACTACAAGAATGGTGGAAGGTCTTAAGCATAAAACGTATCAGGAAAGACTTAATGAATTCAATCTGTATAGTCTGGAGGACAGAAGGAAAAGGGGGGACATGATCGAAACATTTAAATATGTTAAAGGGTTAAATAAGGTTCAGGAGGGAAGTGTTTTTAATAGGAAAGTGAACACAAGAACAAGGGGACACAATCTGAAGTTAGTTGGGGGAAAGATCAAAAGCAACATGAGAAAATATTATTTTACAGACATGGTTGGTAAATCCACAGTAACTGAATTTAAACATGCCTGGGATAAACATATATCCATTGTAAGATAAAATACAGGAAATAGTATAAGGGCAGACTAGATGGACCATGTGGTCTTTTTCTGCGGTCAGCCTTCTATGTTTCTATGTTTCTATGTTGAGGGAATTATTTGTTTAGCAGAGTGATGGCATTTGGGGGAAAAACTGTTTTTGTGTCTAGTTGTCTTGGTGTGCAGTGCTCTGTAGCAACGTTTTGAAAGTAGGAGTTGAAACAGTTTATGTCCAGGATGCGAGGGGTCAGTAAATATTTTTAAATAGTAATTAATAGTAAAAATAGTAATTATAGCAATGTTTCCTTTTTGTATTCTTTTTTATTTCTTTGTTTACGTGAAAAGAGAAAAAAGCAAGGTCATGCCCATTCCATCACTCCCAAATTGCCCAGCTAGTGAGAAGGCTAGTTTGATCATGGGGGAAGAATTGTGAATACCTTCAAAGAGCATCGCAATTGTGCAAAACCTGTTATTGAGAGATAAAAGTAGCAGCCTGGATTTTTTTTAAGCAATGAATTCTTACTATTAATGGAATATAAAACAATTTCCTTGAATTACAAGTGCAAAACAAACTATGTAAAAAAAATCCTTGCAAAAGAAGAAAAAAAGCAGCAAGTTGCTGTCTACATTTCAGAAAATGATTTTCTTATTGTTGTTACTTTGATTCATTTTTAGAATGCATAGCTGCAACATAAATATTTCATCCCATTCTGCCTACACTTCAGATACACCATGTAGAGAATGCCAACATAAAGGTAAAAAAACCTTCAAGTATTACAAATAGATTAAAATCCAGAAGAGGTTTGTTTGACAGCCAAGCAATTCATCTCTAACAAAGCTTGTTTTTGTATGCAGCTTTGATTGCCATACAGGAAAGTAAGATATGAAATCCCACACATACAAATATCCCCACATAAAATAAGAGAAAGAAAACGTCTATGTTAATCAGGAGATTTTTTCCCACCTTGTATGCCTTTTGTGCATATTTCGATAATACCACCATTGTTGTCATCTCTGCCAGAATGAATCTGTAAAAGATGTGTGATTTCATATCGTTCATTCCATTTATTCGATTTAGAAGCTGCACAACATTAAAAGCAAGAAGACAATAAAACCAAAAGGAATAAAGATCATGTAAAGGCAGAAGAAAGAAGATAGTGAAATGGATAAAATTCAATAGCAGTTTGATGCCACTATATCCCGGTGTTGGGGAAACAGCTAAGCTTTCAAGGTCTTTTGAACATCATTGGGGTGGGTTGCTGTTGTTTGTCCATTGTTTTCAAAGAGGACCTTGACATCCGGGGATGTCAGGATTTGTGCATGAATTGGATTAAAGTGAGGGAGAGGTGAGCATATACAGCCTCTCTCTTTCTTCCCAGATTCCATCTTGCTCCAATAGCAGGGCAAGAGTCCAGACAGTTGGAGACAGGGCATCTTTCATATCTTGCCATGCTCTTAGCCTTCTGCTGCATGAATTCCAGTGTCCGGTTAGGTCCCATAGAGTCGGCCTTCTCCAGGTCCCATCAACTAAACAATGTCACTTGGCGGATCCTAGGGCAGGGGTAGGCAAAGTTGGCTCTTCTATGACACGTGAACTTCAACTCCCAGAATTCCTGAATCAATCATGCTAGCTCAGAAATTCTGGGAGTTGAAGTCCACATGTCATAGAAGAGCCAACTTTGCCTACCCCTGTCCTAGGGGAAGAGCCTTCTCTGTGGGGGGGCCTGCCCTCTGGAATCACCTCCCCCCAGAGATTTATACTGCCCCCACCCTCCTTGTCTTTCGTAAGAATTTGAAAACATATTTATGCCACCAGGCTTGGGGTCACTAGACCCCAGCTTCCGGCCAGTGAAATTGTAGGATATTTGTAGTGTGTATTTAAATGTTTGATTTTTAAATGTTTAGTTTTTTAAAATATTTTAAACTATTTATGTTAATTGGATTTAGATGCGTTTTATATACAGTATTTTTTATTGAGATGTTGTGAGCCACCCCACCAAGTCCATGGAGAGGGGTGGCATATAAGTCAAATTAATAAATAAATACCACATTGCTTGCAGAGACTATGTTGTTCTAATCTAGTAGATTTCATCCCTTCAGTCTGCATGATCTGAAGTTTCCGAACACTTTTCAAAGGTAGCCCCATATAGAGAGAGTTGCAGTAATCAAACCTCAAGGTGATGAGGGCATGAGCGACTGTGAGCAATGACTCCCTGTCCAAATAGGCCTGCAACTGGTGCACCAGGCGAACCTGGGCAAATGCCCTCCTCACCATAGCCGAAAGATGATGTTGCAATGTCAGCTGTGGATCGAGGAGGACGCCCAAGTTGCGAACCCTCTCTGAGGGGTTCAGTAGTTTCCCCCCCCCCAGGGTGATGGACAGACAGATGGAATTGTCCTTGGGAGGCAAGACTCACAGCCACTCCGTCTTGTCCCCTAGCTCATCTCCAATGTGCATGTGTGTGATGGCCAGCTGATTTTCAGGTTGCACAGAGGCCCTACTAGGGCGTTCTTGGCTTCCAGAGAGCCTCCACGGGGGTGGGGAGGGTGTTTTTACCCTCCCCCGGCTCCAGGGAAGCCTTTGGAACCTGGAGAGGGTGAAACACGAGCCTCCTGGACCCACTAGAAGTTGGGAAACAGGCCATTTCTGGACTCCAGAGGGCCGCCCAGGGAGGGGAAGCAGGAGAAGCTGTTTTTGCCTTCCCCAGGCATTGAATTATGGGTGTGGGCACTCACGCATGAGCAATAACGTGCACCCATGCTCTTTCGGCACCTGAGGATAAAAAGGTTTGCCATCACTGTTCTAAGCCCTCATTTTTTAAAAAGAAAATGAACGATTAAGTGAATAGATTTAAAGTGAATAGATTTAATGCAAAATAAAGATGCATAGTCAGAAAAATGAGAGCTATAAAAGGAGTTGAGAGTCAGTTAGAAACAACTTTCAACCTTGGGCCTGATTTCTTAAATCTGCTCTTCTGATTCCGTGATTGATCTTTGGAATGATACATTATCTCTGGATTTTGGAATGAACTTCATGGAACTTTGGCTTTTAAAATAAGTTTGTGTGTTTTTTCCTTAGCTCTCACATTCCAGCATTATGATGAGATTTATAGAAAGTATTATTTTTTTCTGGCCTCCTGTATTCATAATTTGCACAGGACATGACTTGTGGACAATCCTTAAAGATACAAAATGGGACAAAATGCGCAGGGCATGACTTGTGGCCAATCCTTAAAGGTACCTTGACTGATGACACTGAAGGACACCTAGAAGTCCCAAAAGACCAAGAGGTAGGCACCAGGTTCCAAAGAATGTCATCTAAAATGACCAATGCCATTTCTGTCTGTACTCAGTTCAAAAGCTGGACTGCAAGTATTTAGAAAATCTGTTTCAACTTGGTAGCAGGTTACCTACTCCTATCTTTCCTACTCACCTGGCTTTTCAGAAGATGTGAAAACCCAGCTCTGCCAACTTGCAGGGGGCTTATGAAGTATCATGCAATCCTGTGGATGGTTTGTTCCTCCCATATTTTAATTTTTAACTTATTCTATTCATGCTTTGATGTGGTTCCTAATGTATTGATGTATTGTTTTATATAGTTCTAAGTCTTTAGCTATAAACTATCCAGTGCCATTTGATGGGCAGGTAGATAGATAATTGTTAGATCGGAAAGAGAGGGGGAATAATCTTATTTACAACCTCAATCAGCCAATATTTGTCTTGAATGGCTTGTTTAAGAGGTGGTTTGACACAAGTTCTCATTTAATAAAGCATTGATCATTTCCCAAATTAGGCACAATATATGCCCCTCACACCTATCTCAATGAGCTAGGTGGGGTATAGATCAATCTTACAGGTTGCCGATGTCATGCCAAAGGCAATCTTTTAACCTTGCAAAACATTGTGCCATTCATTTTTCAAATCCTGCCCAAGTGAAGTCAACCTCAGAGCAAATGTGAATGACTTTATTTGCAAAGCCTTCGCTATCATTTAGAAGAATGATGCAAATAGACATGATAAAAGAACGATCAATATTTTTTCTTTGCTGCTGAAATAGAAGAAGAAGAGTATGGGCATTTTGGTTTGTTTTAATTAGGAGACATCATGCTGGATCCAGTCCTAAATGGACAAATGCTTAACGTTTCAATTTATCTCAAATGATAATCCACAGATCCTGTTAGGATAAATTGTAGCCCTTCCACTGGTCATCTTGCTCTTATCAGTCCTTTATTGATTAATCTTCTCTTCCCCTCAACTCTACCAAGGTTAGTTGCAGTAGAGGTGGAAATGGAATTTCTAATCCATCTAATCCATCGTGCTAGTCTAGCACCTCAGGGTTTAAATCAGCCATTGTGTTTTCCAGGGTTGATTGGATCATCTTGCAATCCATGGATCTTTCAAAATTCATAATTTGATGCTATTTCTTTCTTTGTCTGCCCCTTTCTAAAAGTAGAGACACCCAGCTTCCCAAACTGTATTTTGTTTTCACAAGGATACTTTTTAACACAGAAAAAAAATTGTTATTTATTAATATCTCCGAGACCGCCTTCTGCTGCACGAATCCCAGCGACTGATTAGGTCCCACAGAGTGGGCCTTCTCCGGCTCCCGTCAACTAAACAGTGTCGGTTGGCGGGCCCCAGGGGAAGAGCCTTCTCTGTGGCGGCCCTGACTCTCTGGAACCAGCTCCCCCCAGAGATTAGAACTGCCCCCACCCTCCTTGCCTTTCGTAAACTCCTCAAAACCCACCTTTGTTGTCAGGCATGGGGGAACTGAGATATTTCCCCCGGGCCTATATAATTTATGTTTGTATGTATGTCTGCTTAATAATGGGGTTTTTTAAATATTTTAAATTGTAAATTATTAGATTTGTCATGAACTGTTTTATTGTGTTGTGAGCCGCCCCGAGTCTACGGAGAGGGGCGGCATACAAATCTAATAAATAAAATAAAATAAATAAATAAATGTACATCTTTATGAACCTGGCTAAGTTTGTCATTCCTCCCTTCCTAAAATTAATCTGATAATTTATTTGAGAATGCAGTGACAAATTACAGAATTCCAATTGCACTAAAGTCTGGAGTGCATAGAAAACTTTGCTGTAGCTGTAACCTCTGTTGATGCTTTTATTCATGTTTCACCCGCAAAACGCCAGAGGTACAAGAACATAAGGCTCTTGCCCAATGGTGAAATTCAATTTTTTTACTACCGGTTCTGTGGGCGTGGCTTGGTGGGCGTGGCGTGGCTTGGTGGGTGTGGTAGGGGAAGGATGCTGCAAAATCTCCATTCCTACCCCTACTCCAGGGGAAGGATACTGCAAAATCCCCATCCCCTCCCCATTCCTGGAAGAAAAATAGTGCAAAATCTCCATTACCACCCCACTCCAGGGGAATCATACTGCAAAATCCCCATTCCCATCCCACTCTGAGGCCAACCAGAGGTGGTATTTGCCAGTTCTCTGGACTACTCAAAACTTCCAACTAGTTCACCAAACAATTCAAAATTTCCATTACCAGTTCTCCATAACCTGTCAGAATCTGCTGGGTTTCCCTCCCCCCCTCCTGCTCTTGCCCCTCTTTCAACCTTTCCTGTCAGCTCTTCAGACAGGAAACCAAAACCATGGATGTTTAAGTTATAGTAACAGAATCTTGCACGTCTCAATGCACTCTCTGCTAAAATCTTTATTTTTCAGACAATTAGGAATGCTCCCTTGTAAAAAAAAACGTTCTACCTGTCAATGACTACTTCAGCTTAAATCGCAACAACACAAGAGCACGCAACAGATTCAAACTTAATATTAACCGCTCCAAACTTGACTAAAAAATATGACTTCAGCAACCGAGTTGTAGAAGCAGGGAACTCATTACCTGACTCAGTAGTGTCAACCCCTAACCCCCAACATTTTTCCCTTAGACTATCCACGATTTACCTCTCCAGGTTCCTAAGAGGTCAGTAAGGTGCGTGCATAAGTGCACCTGTGTGCCTTCCATCCCCTGTCCAATTGTCTCTCCTTATCTCATTTATCTTTTCTTCCTTTCAAATTTGTTCACCTATACTTTTATATATTTTCTTCTATTCATTTCTTTAGTTATATTACTACATATCTATTCTCTTCAATGTGTATTATGTATTGGACTAAATAAATAAATAAAAATAAATAAATGTCTCTTGGCTGTCTTGACTGAGGTTCTTCCTTCTGGCTCCCAATGTTATTCTCACAGTCCATTATACCCTCTCAGACCCCAGCTATAAACAGAGAGTAAACTTATAGCACTCATTTCGCTTTGTGTCAAATTACGTTTTTAGAGCACATACTCTGTACCCAATAAAGCATATGATAGGATATAGTAATCTAATCTAAGATGGTACTATAAATGTATTATTTAAGAAATATAAATTATCCTGAAAGCTTTTAATTTGAGCTCTAGTGATAAAGGAATGCAATAATTATTCTTTGTTGCTCTGCGGATTTTGTTTTGTTCATAACAGTTTAAAGTTAGCTACTCATTTATTTTTTTATTTTTTTAAAAAACCTTCATCCTGGCATCAGACGGTAGTTCAGAAGTCATAGTGTCATAGTGGCATACAAGTCTAATAAATTTTTTATTATTATTATTATTATTATTATTATTATTATTATTATTATTTATTGCCCCCATTTCTGCTCCCTTTCCCTTATAAATGGCTTGGATTAAAATGATAAGCAAGTTAAAAATAAATCAGCAGCTAACTTTAAACTATTATAAACAAAGGAAAATCTGCAAAGCTGAAGTATACAGCAAAGCTGGCTGAGGAATTCTGGGAGTTGAAGTCCACAAGTCTTAAAATGGCCAAGGTTGCAGATCCCTGTTTTATAGCATATGAAGGATATAACCTCAAACAGCTGAGTGAGTCCAAACAGCAGGGAAGGTTTCCAAAACTTGACATATGAGAAACCAAATAAAAGGGTAAATTGTTAAAACATTTTTTAATCACTTATTTGGCCTTTAGAATGCTTACTACAAGTGCTGGGATAATAAGAAGAGCATTGTTGTTTCTATTTATATTCATTGGTTAGGAGAAGATTACAAGAGGATAAACAGGCACACATGGAAAGGAATGCATGGTTATTTGGCTAGCTGGTTGTTTGGCTAGCTTGTTCACAGCTGGAAATCTCAAACCTAGGAGGCAAAAGAAAGCTTTCAATGTAAAACTGATTAGAGTCTTATCAATTTTAGGCAGCAGCTGCCAGAAGGTTGAGCACTCTAATCAACTAGTTAAAGTCACAGATTTGAGTTTGTTCAATTGCAGTTAGCATATTTGGTGGAAACCCTGCTCTGGTCTGCAAAGAAAAGTAGCTGAAGGAAGCTATTGCTTGTTTAGGCAAGCTCTCCACTCAGAGAGAGAGAGAGAGAGAGAGAGAAAGAAAGAAAAAAGAAAGAAAGAAAGAAAGAAAGAAAGAAAGAAAGAAAGAAAGAAAGAAAGAAAGAAAGAAAGAGGAGTTGCCACAAAGAAGAGGGAGTCAAACTATTGACTCTGAGGGTAGAACAAAAATCAATGGGTGGAAACTAAACAAGGAGATAAGCAACTTAGAACTAAGGAGAAATTTCCTGATAGTTAGAACAATCCATCAGTGGAACAGCTCACTTCCAGAAGTTGTGAATGCTCCAACACTGGAAGTTTTCAAGATTTTGGATAACCATTTGTCTGAAGTGGTGTAAGGTTCTTGCCTAAGCAGAGGGTTGAACTAGAAGACCTCCAAGGTCCCTTCCAACTCTGTTGTTGTTGTTATTGTTATTATTATTCTTCAAAAATGATGGATGAACATTGTTGTTATTGACAAGAAAGAGTGATTGCAAAAGTCATAAATGGTGGGATTGGTTCAAAGTTACTTTTTTATCACTGCCATAATTGCAAACATTCACTGTCCAAGGTAGTCTCTAAATAAGCATTATCTGCATAAAGAACAATGGCATTTGAAAACTTTTCTTATTTTCCATAATGCACAAGCTGGGGCAGAAAACAATGGCTGGCATTCCATGCAATTCCATACAATTGTGTTCATTTTTTAAAAAGAAAAATAGTTTCAGTTCATTGAAAATGCATATATGTTTGTATGTATGAGTGCGTCTGTGTTATATTTTGGCTAGAAACAACAGCAAAAATACTGCAAACTCTGATTACTAATGCAAGTCAGAAAATTTCTACTGATTTGTGTACTGATTATAACTGCCAAGCAGTCACTCTGAAACCTATTCAAGTTTGCAATCCTTGATGTGTCACCTCATTCAACTTCTCTTTTGCAATGGCTGCTCACAATGGATAACGGATGTTGAGCAATCAGTGAGGTGTCATAGCCAATTGTAGTGTTTTCACACAGAGAGTTAGCTGTAGGACAGCAAAGTAAATGCACCAACTCAATTTAAAAAATCCAAGTCCTCCCTCCCTGTTGGCATAATCCAACTCCCAGGTTCAGATAGCTAAGTAGATAATAATAATAATAATAATAATAATAATAATAATAATAATAATAATAGCAGCAGCAACAACAACAACAACAACAACAATAATAATAATAATAATGACCTGGATTGACTACAAGAAAGCCTTTGACTCATTGCCACACAGCTGGATCATAAAATGCCTGGAAGTCATTGGAGTCAATGAAAATATCAGTAAATTCATAGAAAAGGCGATGAAATATTGGAAGACTGAGCTTTTTGTTGGGAATGAAAGCTATGGACTGATCAACATCAGAAGGGGCATCTTCCAGGGGAACTCTTTGTCCCCATTGCTATTCATCATCGCTATAATCCCGCTGTCACTCATCCTACAGAAAACAAACCTAGGCTATCAAACTGCTAGGAATTCACCAAAACTTTCACACCTGCTGTGTATGGATGACCTGAAGTTGTACGGAAAATCAGAAACTGAGATACTAACCAATACTGTGTGAATCTTCAGCAATGACATCAGCATGGAGTTTGGCCTGGATAAATGTGCCACAGTGGCACTGAAAAAGGGGGAAATCACTGAAAGTGAGGGCATTGAAATGCCAAATGGTCAAACCATCAAGTGCCACCAGCCAGAAGCCTACAGATACTTGGGCATCTTGCAACTGGATAATATCAAGCATGGCCATGTGAAAACTGTGATCAGCAAAGAGTACATCCAGAGGACCAGAAAAATTTTGAAGAGCAAACTGAATGGTGGCAACACTATCAAGGCTATAAATACGTGGTCCATACCTGTCATTAGATACACAGCTGGCATAGTGAACTGGACTCAAGCAGAGCTGGACAACCTGGTCAGGAAAACCAGAAAATTAATGACGATCCATCATGCACTACACCCCCGCAATGACGTTGACAGGCTGTATTTACCAAGGAAAATAGGCGGCAGAGGACTTTTGCAAGTGAAGCAGACAGTAGAAGAAGAGAAGCATGCATTAGCTGACTATGTGAAGGGGAGCAAAGAGTCAGCGTTGATGGAGGTCAACAATAGGAAGCTTCTCAAGGTGAAGCAAACTAAGGACCAGTACAGAAAAAATGTAACTCAATGTCGTATGGACAGTTGGCGGAACAAAGCATTGCATGGACAGTTCTTGGAGAAGATTGAAGGCAAAGTGGATAAAGAAAAGACTTGGTCATGGCTTACAAGTGGAACACTCAAAAAGGAGACAGAAGGACTAATACTGGCGGCACAAGAACAGGCCATTAGAACAAATGCTGTCAAAGCCAGAATTGAAAAATCAACAGAAGATCCAAAGTGCAGACTCTGTAAAGAAACAGATGAAACAATCGATCACATACTCAGCTACTGCAAAAAGATTGCACAGACTGACTACAAGCATAGACATGATGCTATGGCACAGATGATCCACTGGAACTTGTGCCGGAACTATCATTTACCAGTGGAAAGAACTGGTGGGATCATAAGCCCGAAAAAGTGGTCGAAAATGAGCAAGCAAAACTACTGTGGGACTTCCGACTTCCGACTGACCGAATTTTGAAGCATAACACACCAGACATTGTGATCGTGTAGAAAAAGAAAGTATGGATGCATATACACACAAACCCCACACTGCCCCTTGCATGTGAACAACCTCCCACAGGATCCCCACACACATGCACACAGGCAGGGTTGGGCGCCAGCCGGTACCGGGCTGGAACCCCATTCCAGCAGTGAAAATGAAGCTGCGCGCGCGGCTCCAGCTGACTGGCGGGACCACCATCTTTTAAAAAAAAAATTACATTTTTTTAAATCATCTGCTCATGCGCTGGGAGTTTAGTTTAGTGGACCTCCTTGATTGTGGCCTGCAGCAATGGAGGAAGTCCAGGCTGGCCTAATTAGTGGATCCCCTACTTCTGGTGAGCTACCAGGCTCCTTTTACCATATGTGGTGGACTTTTTTCAGAAGCACGTAAATATTGGATCCGAATCCAACATTGGATCCAGAAGATTTTGAGAAAAACTATTGAACTAAAACCAGAGATATACCTTCTAGGTATTTTACCAGATAACTTTGATAAAGAAGAGACATACTTAATTATACACATAATTATGGCTGCAAGGATTATGTATGCACAAAACTGGAAATTGAACAGGGTATCAACTCAAAGGGAAGTTTTGAGGAAAATTATGGACTGTGCAGAAATGAATAGATGGACTGTGAAAATTTGACTTTGTCCATGTGCCGCCTCTATGTTGGTTGAGGCAGGCAGGATTCTCTAGAGTACCATTTGTTGGGGGTCAAGGGAAAGGGAGGGTCTTGCCTTCTCTTTCTGCTCAAGATCCCCAAGAATAATTGATGGGCCACTGTGTGACACCGAATGCTGGACTCGATGGGCTTTGGCCTGATTCAGCATGGCTCTTCTTATGTTCTTACGTAAGATAAACAAGACTGATTATTATAAAATTTGGGAGATGTTTTACGATTGGATGCAATATTGAAAGATAAATAAATATTAATATTTAGTTATTTTGGGGAAGGATGAGATTTGAAAATTGAATTAAAATATTGTTAGCTAGATGGCAAGATAAGAATTGGTGGTAGCATTATATACGACACAAACTTACTTATTAATAAGAATTTAAACATATAGAATTTTCTAATACAGCTCATATGATATATGATAAGTATTTTTTTCTATTTTAGACATATATAGAACCTATAGTAATTACAGGATAAATTGATATTGGATTAATTAACTCAATGTAGAAATGAAAGTTTGTATTGAGATGGGCATAATAGAGAGTTTGATATTGTTTATACTGATTTAATGTAATTTTTTAGTGCAAGGTGGGAAAAAGAATGTTGTTTTCTGATGTTTTCTTTACTTGATAATATTATACAAGTTCTATAGAATGTTTCTTTTTAATGGAAGAAAATAAGCCTCCATTGAATGATCAATAGAAAAAAAAGCTTTTTATATATGTTTTATTTAAAGCAAGATTTTAGTGTTTGTACTTATGTATCATTTTTTTAGTCTATGTTGGAGAAAAATAAAATTTTTATTGGAAAAAAACTAATGGGTAAAACCACATATTAAAAAATAGCTTTATATATATAAAATATAAAAGTCACATTATCCTTAACTTTCAGGTTTCTAGTCATCTCCCTAAATCCAGGAAAACATAAACTTGATTAAACATTTTGCTGTTTCCTTCCAGTTGAAATGCACTTTATCAGTGGTTCAAATTTATTTTTATTTTATTTATTTGTTTTGTCAAGTACGTATTGGTAGTATACAAAGATATAACAATGTTTATATGCATGATACATAAGAGAGAAACATTAGGACAGGGGATTGAAGGCACGGTTGTGCCCTTATTGCACACCCCTTACTGACCTCTTAGGAATCGGGTGAGGTCAACAGTGGATAGTCTAAGGGTAAAGTTCTGGGGACTAGGTGATGATAGCACAGAGTCAGGTAGTGAGTTCTAGGCATCAACTACTCGGTTACTAAAATCGTATTGCCTGCAGTCGAGACATATGCTGTTGTACAAAAACTTTAGTACAAATATCAGACACTTAAATGGGACAGTGAGTATTTTAACTTGCTTCATTTATGTTCTATGCATATAAAGTTGAAGAAAGAAGAAAAGAATTTGGAGTACAGCAGAAATAAAGACAATTAGAATCTCTTATAGAAATGTGTAGAAGTCTGTAAGAAGTCAAATACTGCAACAAAAGGAAAGAAAGAATGTTCTCATACATTTTAGAAATTATATATACATGCATATATGCACTGTTAAGTTTAGCTGAACTCTTTTGTACTGGAAGTCTCTTCTATTATTCCTTGAAGCAGTTTATGGGATTTCTATATCTACAGAAGCTACGCATTTGGAGATCTCCAGGAGGACTGTTAATCTTTCATTCAGACCCTATCATTCAGCTTTAGATGCATAGGTTTCATTTCCCTGATTTTTGTCCCATTTGTGTATCTGGTTTTCCCCATTCTGTTTCATTCATGCATATTCCTGTCCCAAATTTCACTGCTTGCAACAGTTTTACTTCTCCTTTGCTCCACTTGATCGATGATTCAGCCTGGTGGAGTCCCGTAGATGTGCAGACCACAGGCCTGCTGTCATATGTCTAACATCCTTAGACACATAATTCTTCTAACCCCTTTGCTGACATCTGCTGTTTTAAGATGACTCTCTCTGGTTAGTTTGCCGTTGTAGATAGTTTTGTTTGGTTTTTTGCTATCCTTGCAAAAATGTCTTTTTGATCTTGCATAGTTTGGGATTTTGTCATAATATTGCTAAATTTTAGATAGGATTCATTCTTTTGTTCCAGGGGAACCTGCCTGAAGAAGATGTTTTTGACATACATTGTCTTCTTTGTGTCTTCGGTCTGTAATTATCTGGGGAAAGAGGAGTGTACATCCTAAGACAGTGATGGCAAACCTATGGCCGGGGTGGCGCAGCAGGTAGAGTGCTGTATTGCAGGCCACTGAAGCTGAATGTAGATCTGTAGGTGAGCAGTTCAAATCTCATCACCGACTCAAGGTTGACTCAGCCTTCCATCCTTCTGAGGTGGGTAAAATGAGGACCCGGATTGTGGGGGCAATAGCCTAGCTCTGTTAAAAAGTGCTATTGCTAACATTATGTAAGCTTCCCTGAGTCTAAGGAGAAGGGCGGCATAAAAATTGAATAAATAAATAAATAAAATAAAAGGCACGGGTGCCACAGGTGGCACGCAGAGCCATATCTGCTGGCATACAGGCCACTGCCCTAGCTCAGCTTCAACATGCACGTGTGTGCCAGCCATCTGATTTTTGGCTTGCACAGAGGCTCTGAGAGGGCGTTTTTGGCTTCTAGAGAGCTTCTGACGAGATGGCGGAGGGCATTTTTACCCTCCCCTGGCTCCAGGGAAGCCTTTGGAGCCTGAGGGGCCTCCAGAGGGCCTCTAGGTAGCAGGAGACACTGTTTTCATCCTACCCAGGCATTGAATTATGGGTATGGACACACGCGCATGTGTGATATAGCATGCCCACGCTCTTTTGGCACCCGAGGAAAAAAAGGTTCGCCATCACTGTCCTAAGAGTGTAGCATAAGAACATAGCATGTATTTGTATTTTCATAATTGTACGTATTAACTGAAATGTTGGTGCTCGTACATACCAAGGGTGGGTTGCTCCCAGTTCAGACCAGTTATTAGAACTGGTAGCACCAGTGGTGGGAGGTTCTGCCTACCCACCCGGGATGCTTCTAATGAACAGAAGCATCATGTGTAAGGTGAACAGGTGGCAAAATTATTTACAACCGACCACTAGCATGAACTCATATGAAGCAATCCATAGGTAGGGTTGCGTAATAGAAAATGGGAAGGTCCTGCCTGTAGGCAATGTCAGTCATCACCAGGAGGCCTGGGGCTGGACTTTTTCTATCGCTGCTCCCCTTTTCTAGAATAACAATGTTCCCCCAATATCAGATAGACCTAGTAGTTCCAGGAGGCCTTTTTTGGGAGGGAGGGCTAAAGGGATTCATGTTATCCTCTCCCAATGAGAATGGTTGTTCTTGGCACATACTATTCTATTTATTACATTGTTATTTTATTATTTTGTTCTGTTTCTACTATTCTGTTTAGTTTTAATTTTGCAGATACTCAGGGGTGGGCTGCTAGCTGGAATGCTAAATTGGGCTCGCCACCATGTCTCGTGAGTGCTAGAGGGGCCAGCGCGATTTTGCTTCTGCACCTGTGTAGGTAGCAAAATTGTGCACGGAGCCGCAGGTGCGCCTGTGTTTCAGCATGCACGGAAGCAAAAAAAAAACCCTCACCGAAACATGAGTGCACCTGTGGCTCCATATGCGATTTTGCTATCTCCACAGCTGCATGAGCAAAATCACGCTGACCCTGCTAGCCCTCACGAGCCGTGGCGGTGAGCCCAATTTAGCATTCCAGCTAGCAGCCTACTCCTGCAGGTACTGTGGAGCTCTCAGAGTTAAGCACTGGCCAATAAAACCTAGTAAACAAGTAAATTTATGAGCCAGGGTGGCGCAGCAGGTAGAGTGCTGTACTGCAGGCCACTGAAGCTGACTTGTAGATCTGAAGGTTAGCGGTTCAAATCTCATCACCGGCTCAAGGTTGACTTAGCCTTCCATCCTTCCGAGGTGGGTAAAACAAGGACCCAGATTGTGGGGGCAATAGCCTGGCTCTGTTAAAAAAAGTGCTATTGCTAACATGTTGTAAGCCGCCCTGAGTCTAAGGAGAAGGGAGTCTAAGGAGAAGGGCGGCATAAAAATTGAGTGAGTGAATGAATGAAAGAATAAATTAACATGTTGTAGAACTTCACCCTTCATATATGAAACAAAATGCCTTTTTCGTGGACTTCTCTGTAGAGTGCTGTGATTTTGTGCAATTTGAATACTTTATTTTACCGTAGAATCCAAGAAAGGGAGACAAAGTTTGGGAGACTTATAATGTTGCCCATGCCAAAAGCTAGATTCCACAGACCTTCCTTTACCTGAATAGCAAAACTACATGTTTCAGTGCCTCATTTGACAAATCTGGATAATGGAGAGTAAATAACTGTCTGAATTAGTAAAATAATCCATGCCAACACTTTAAAAGTCTAGCTATGTTTCACAGTGTTGAGCTGTTATTCTTAGTCCTCCCCCCCCCCTCATTCCCAAAACTTTGAGAACTAAACTATAAAAATTGCATGCCAAAGTTTAATAACTGCAGGAGCCGAGTAATCTTCTTTTCTCCAGCCCATACTGTCCAACTGCTGGCAGACTGAATTTCTTTTTAAAAACAATCCATTTATAACTTATTGCTCTTCTAATCTACAATGGCTGCCTCAAACCTGGTAGCCTCCAGAATGAAGGCATCAAATTGGAGAAAAGGTGATCTAGGTGGACAGTTCATAAATCCCAAATACATGAGTCGAACAGTTAACCCCCTTCAATATTTTTCCTTTCGGGTGTTCCTTCGTGTTATGAATTCCCAATAGCAGATTAAATTGTGCAATTGGGAAAATGAAAAAGAAAAAAGTGCTTGCAGGATGAATTTGGGCAGCGTTGGGCAGTGATACAAGAGACGTTTGAAACTCTCACCTCTTTTATGAGTTTATGAGAATCCCTTCCCATTTCATGTTAAAACCAGGTTTTACTTTTGGAGTTTTCATTTAAATTCCTTCATATCATTAATACCACCTTCTGTAATTTAGATTGCTAAATATTAGATTTGTTACTATGCATTGTTTTTTACCATTGTTGTGAGCCTCCCCGAGTCTACAGAGAGGGGCAGCATATAAATCCAATAAATCTAATCTAATCTAATCTAAACCACTGGTTCCCAATGTGGGGCCCAAGCCCCACAGGGGGGCAATTTTATTTTTAATGGGGGCAATTGGAACCTTGTTTAAACCAAGTTAATGGCCTTCTAGGCTTCCTCTTAATGAGTAGGAGTTCACTTTTTGAATAGTAAAAATTATATGTCACTGAGAAGGGAATCAGGATTTTAGAGATGCTTAGGTGGGGCATGGCCAAATGAAAAAGGTTGTGAGCCACTGATCTGAACCCAAAGATCCTCCATTTCATCAAGAAGAAGTATGTGTTGTAGAAAATGATGACAGATGTTGTGGTTGCATTGGGGATTTTATTTATTCATTCATTCATTTATTCGATTTTTATGCCGCCCTTCTCCTTAGACTCAGAGCGGCTTACAACATGTTAGCAATGGCACTTTTAAACAGAGCCAGCATATTGCTTCCACAATCCGGGTCCTCATTTTACCCACTTCAGAAGGATGGGATGTTGAGTCAACCTTGAGCCAGTGATGCGATTTGAACCGCTAACCTACAGATCTACAGTCAGTTTCAGTGGCCTGCAGTACAGCACTCTACCTGCGGTAGTAACAATTTTGGTAGCCCTTCACTGCTACTGTCCCTGTCCTACTGTCCTCTTTTATCGTTACTTTCTACTTATATTATGTTTATACAAACTATTATCCTACATGTTTGACAAATAAATAAAATAAATAAATAAAAATGCATGGGAGTTTGTTCAAAGCACTTCACTTCTTTGTACAGCTGCTTTAGAAGCCACTTAGGCCTGGTGCTGTGTAAATGGATGGACATCTGGATTGCTAAATGGGAAAGAAAATCTAAGGGCAGAGCCCTACCAGCTACTGCAAAACTACTACATAACTCTAAATTGGAAGCCACTTGGTAGCAGATTTTCCAACTAACAATTTTTATTATAAGCTTTTGTGAGCTGCAACTTCATGAAAGCTTGTGCATTTTAATAATAATGGTTGCTTTGGACTATGTCTGATTTGTTTCTTCTCTTACAATGGCTGCATAACGCTATGCAGTTCTATAGAGCCAACAAAGATTATTGGCCCTTTCTTGTTCCAAAACTGCCAGATGAAGATAACAGTGAGATTATTTTATCATCAGGAATTTGAATTTTTCTCAAAGTCTAAGTGAAGATGTGTATTTTTAACAATGGCTGCTTTATTGATTTACTTAAGGATGGCATTTTTGCAGAGTATACCTACAGAGCAGAGGTGGGCTGCTGCCTGGACGGGTGTAGCAAAAATGGAGCTCCACCCCAGAGCACCTAATTTGCACTGAAAGATGTTGAAAGAAAATACAGGGCGTCCTACATAAGCCACGCCCACAGTGTGGTAGTAAAAAAATTGGTAGCCCTTCACTGCTACAGAGGTAATTGAAATGGTTGGATTTAGCATTTGCATACTCATAAAGGAGAATATTTGTAGCTCATGGTTGAAATGAGGGGTTCTTGGTGCTGTCTGAGCTTATTTATTTATTTATTATTTATTATTTAGATTTGTATGCCGCCCCTCTCCGCAGACTCGGGGCGGCTCACAACAAAGTGAAAACAATTTACAACAAATCTAAATTACTGTTTAAAAATATTTTAAAACCCCATTTTCTAAACACACATACATACAAACATACCATTCATAAATTGTATATGCCCGGGGGAGATGTCTCAGTTCCCCCATGCCTGACGACAAAGGTGGGTCTTAAGGAGCTTACGAAAGGCAAGGAGAGTAGGGGCAGTTCTAATCTCTGGGGGGAGTTGGTTCCAGAGGGCCGGGGCCGCCACAGAGAAGGCTCTGTGGCGGCCCCTCTGAGCTTGGTGGTTTTCTTGCAAATGTTTCATTACTTGGAGCTAGGTAACATCATCAGTGTATTTGTGTAAACACACTGTAAGTGTGGAAAACAATATTTCTAGAAATTACAGATGCCCACTCTATTTCCATTGGATATTTGTCTTTTCTTTTAGATACTCCCAGAATTCACTGGCATAACATAGGAAAATGGATCTAGAAAAGGACAAGTAATATACATTATAGTATATCTGTATCATCTCAGGCTCTTTTCTATTTCTGATAGTTTCCTTGGTTTAATGGGATCCAATACATCAATATCAATAACCGCTCCAAACTTGACTGTAAAAAATATGACTCCAGCAACCGAGTTGTCGAAGCGTGGAACTCATCACCTGACTCAGTAGTGTCAAACCCTAACCCCCAACATTTTTCCCTTAGACTATCCATGATTGACCTCCCCAGGTTCCTTAGAGGTCAGTAAGGGGCATGCATAAGTGCACCAGTGTGCCTTCCGTCCCCTGTCCAATTGTCTTTCCTTTCTCTCACTTATCACATATATTTTCTTTCTTTCATATATCCTCTCCTGTAAGTTCACTTTACCCTTATATATATTACTACATGTCTATTTTTCTTCCTATGTATTTGTGTATTGGACAAATGAATAAATAAATAAATAAAATAAATAAATATCTTTTCTTCCTTTCAAATTTGTTCTCCTATACTTTTATATCTTTTCTTCTATTTGTTTCTTTAGTTATATTACTGCATATCTATTCTCTACAATGTGTATTATGTATTGGACAAAATAAATAAATAAATAAATATTGATTCTCAGTTGTTATTTTATATTGATTTTCAGATACAGAGTTTTCACAGATGTTGGGATGAGGGCCAGGTGGAGGGTGTGTGCAGCACACTGCCTACCTTAAACAGGACCCTCATGCCTACATGAAATCACCCTGTTCACATGGCCAGGATGATCTAAGACAGTATCTCTGGCTGGTACATGATCTCATCTAGGTGGTCTCAACAGGATGCTCTCAAGGATTGCTGTGGGGGAATTCACCATTGAAAACGCTGTTGCTTACTCCTACCTTTTGCTGTTTGGAAAACTGTATAAAAAGCAATAAACACAGTCAGATATCTCTCCATCCTGACATGATTTGTCTCTAATTCCATCACACAGATATTTTTATACTTTTTGTATCATACTTGTAAAACGGAGTGAAATCCACATCAGTGTGTATGTTTGTTTGGCCCACTAAAATAGTAGGAATAGTAGGAACATAATTAAATTGTTTTGCAATATTGTTCTAGGGTTCCTCACCTACAACTGAGAATCAGACAAAAATGTGCAACTGGAAGTAGAGTACATATAGAAACATAGAAACATAGAAGACTGACGGCAGAAAAAGACCTCATGGTCCATCTAGTCTGCCCTTATACTATTTTCTGTATTTTATCTTAGGATGGATATATGTTTATCCCAGGCATGTTTAAATTCAGTTACTGTGGATTTATCTACCACGTCTGCTGGAAGTTTGTTCCAAGGATCTACTACTCTTTCAGTAAAATAATATTTTCTCATGTTGCTTTTGATCTTTCCCCCAACTAACTTCAGATTGTGTCCCCTTGTTCTTGTGTTCACTTTCCTATTAAAAACACTTCCCTCCTGGACCTTATTTAACCCTTTGACATATTTAAATGTTTCGATCATGTCCCCCCTTTTCCTTCTGTCCTCCAGAAGGAAAAGGGGGGACATGATTGAAACATTTAAATATGTTAAAGGGTATATATAAGCAAAGCAGTACGTTTTTGTCTAGATTTGGAGAAAACATCCCATTTCAAGTTCTATTGTTTATTTTGTTTTTTTATTTAGTCAAACATGTATAACAAAACAGATATAAGTATAAATATGATTATGAGTAGAGGAAATGAATACAAATAAATGGAGGGACAATGGGACAAGGATGGTAGGCACATTGGTGCGCTTATTCAGGCTTCTTACAGACCTCTTAGGAATGGGGTGAGATCAACAGTAGACAGTCTAAGATTAAACTTATGAGGGTTTGGGGATAAAACCACAGAGTCAGGTAGTGCATTCCAGGCATTGACCACTGAGAATAAGAAGGAAATTGAAGAGTTCCAGGTGGGTGAGGTTATAAAAATTGTCTGCAAATGACTTGTTCCAAGAAGAGAGGGGCCGTCAAAAAAATCTGAAACTTGCCCAGCAGAAAACACTTCAAAGCAGATGACAAAACAGCTACATTTTGGACTAGCAACCCCTAAAACAAGATAAAGTCAATAGTGAAATTGTAGCACAGAATTCATGGTAAGCAATGAAGTCAGATATATTATGAACCAGTGTCCCTTGTTACTAAAGTGTAAAAAGTACCTTTTATAAAGTATGAGAGACAAGCGTCATTATGAAACACAAAGAAGATTGCAAAACTACAATTTGTCCCCTAATCTGTTTTTTTCCACATCCATTTATCCAATTTTTCTGCTACCATTATATTTATTTCACATATTTTAGGAGCCTCGGTGGTGCAGTGGTTAGAGTGCAGTACTGCAAGTTGCTTCTGCTGATCACTGGTTGCCAGAAGTTTGGTTGATCGAATCTCAGTAGGCTCAAGGTTGACTCAGCCTTCCATCCGTCAAAGATCGGAAAAATGAGCACCCAGATTGTTGGGGGAAATATGCTTACTTTCTGTAAACCGCTTAGAGAGGGCTGTAAAGCACTGTGAAGCGGTATATAAGTCTAAATACTATTGCTATTATAAGAACTGAATCTTCTTAAAAGCCTACGTAATCCTACCTGTAAATATAATAAAATCATATCAGCATAAAGCAAGCTGTTACAGTAATTAACCAGAATATCTCAGGGACCGCCTTCTGCCACACGAATCACAGTGACCGGTCAGGTCCCACAGAGTTGGCCTTCTCCGGGTCCCATCGACTAAACAATGTCGTTTGGCGGGACCCAGGGGAAGAGCCTTCTCTGTGGCGGCCCCGACCCTCTGGAACCAGCTTCCCCCGGAGATTAGAACTGCCCCCACCCTCCTTGCCTTTCGTAAACTCCTCAAAACCCACCTCTGCCGTCAGGCATGGGGGAATTGAGTCTAAATGCTATTGCTATTTGTATGTCTGCAAATAGGTGCATCTTTGAAATCAGTCTTGATTCCTGGAGATTTCCTGGACAAGTCCTTGTAGTTTTCTTGGCAAGGTTTTTCAGATGTGGTTTGTCATTACCTCCTTCCTAAGGCTGAGACACAGAAAGTGGCCCAAGGTCACCCAACTGGCTTCCCGCTTAAGGTGGGAAAGCTCTTAACCTGACATCTTTACAAAACTTGGCTGCCAACATATTATTTTAGATTTGTCCAAATCACAGTGGGTGACATTTTTATTGGGAACGTTCAAATTAACCCAGAAGACTGTATCATATTTCACGTTAGTCAGATGTATTCATTTTATTTATGCTTTCAAAGTTGGAGGGAGCTAATATCTCCTTTATCCTTTGCAATCAGGTATTATCTTACAAGGACACCAAACCAACTTTGTGTGGAGACCAATAAGTGTCTCCATTTCAACACTTATAAATAGCATGGTTTTGAGTGTCCAAATTTATTTATTTTTTCTTCACTATGTTGCATAATATTGTGGACTAATGAATAATTCCTGAGAATCAAAAGCCTACCCACCCTTTTAAAAAAGAACAAAACTGAACTATTTTCTGCTGAAGCACTGACAAAACAAAACATTTAGCAATGTAAACTCCTCCAAAGATTTACAAGAATATTGGTTCTTAGTTGGCAGAAAATAAGTGATTTTTATTCTTTTTAATAAAAAATGTTTCCATATACTGTACAGAAGTACGCAGGTAAGCAGAAGTACATTGCTGCATCTTTCTTGTCATTTATGAGCATATTTATCTCATCAACTAAACTGGGAAAATCTGGGCGAGATTTTGTGGTGAGATTTGAAATTTCACAAAATTAACTTGGAATATTAGATGCCTCTCCGTGAAAAAGAACTCATTTTTCTTGTCTTGATCATGAACATATAGTATGTGGGGAAAGACCCATGTCATTTAACTGTAATTTTTTTAAATGATACAGCAATTAATGAATATCTGAGATTTTAATTCTTAATGTTTCACATGACAAAACCGTGTTCTAAGACTTAACTGCATCAAAATGCAGAGCACACAATAGATTCAAACTTAACATCAACCGCTCCAAACTTGACTGTAAAAAATAGAACTTTTACAATCGAGTTGTCGAAGCATGGAACTCATTGCCAGACTCAGTGGTGTCAGCTCCCAGCCCCCAACATTTCTCCCTAAGACTCTCCACGATTGACCTCTCCAGATTCCTAAGAGGCCAGTAAGGGACGTACATAAGTGCCTATCGTCCCCTGTCCAATCTTCTTTCCTTATCTCATATATCATACATTTTCTCTCCTTTCCTCCTACTTCTCTTCTTTCTTACTTTCTATCATTATATATATTACTTAATGTCTATTCTCTTTCTTATGTATTGTATATTGGACAAAGAATAAATAAATAAATAAATAAAAATGTTCGAAAATTTTGAAGTTCCGCTAATATGCTTACTCTTGAATTAAGATGCTGCACATTGGATTAGATTGTTAATATTTTTCTTTTCTTGTGTCTTTAAAGCAGTGTTGACTCATGGGACTGTATAGACAAATCAACCAATGGAACAGCTGCCTTCAGAAATTGTGGGAGCTTCATCATTGGAAGTTTGCAAGAAGAGACTGGACTGCCATCTGTCAGAAATAGTGTAGGGTTCCCCTGCTTGGGCAGGGGGTTGGACTACATGATCTATAATCCGTTCCAACTCTATTAATCTGTATCTGTATCTAAGTCACATAGTTGGCTTTTTGCCTAAAACAGAACTACTGTAGAACTCACATTCTACTAGCTTGTAGCCTGCTGCGTTTAAGTACTAGATCACTCTGCTAAGATTTTTCTATTGCATTTGTTTTCATATTTACTTCTATATGTCTGCCCAAGTTATTTATTTACTTATTTATTTATTTATTTATTTATTTATTTATTGGATTTCGATGCCGCCCTTTTCAACCGACTCAGGGCAGCTCACAACAGAAATAAATACAAAATACAGTGTAAGAAATCTAATATTAAAAAACTCTAAAAATTCTAATAACCCAATTTTCCTAAAAATAGTTATCCACATTCATCCAATTGGATTAGCCAATTGGCTGGAGTTAGTTCTTAACACTCACGGCCCCCATACCTGCCAGCAAAGATGGGTCTTCAGGGCCTTTTGAAAATTATATAATAACAAATGAATATGTATTTGAATAAAGATATGTACATGTAAAGTATTGTCTGCAATTTTAATTATGGATCTTGTGTTTGTCCAATACAGATTTTATTGATAAATGAATGGATTATTCCCCAAACAATTTCTTAATGTGAAGTTTCTCTTTTTGTAATGCATGTGCAGACTGCAAAAACCACGATTCAAGTAAAACCTGGTTTCTATCCTATAAGCCCTATGCTAGCAGCTTACGTGTTTGTGTGTGCATATCCTATATGTACTGAATTGACGGGCTATAACTATATACAGTGGTACCTCTACTTCCGAACGTCTCTACTGATGAACCTTTCAAGATACGAACCTGGTGTTTAAGATTTTTTTGCCTCTACTTCCGAGCCATTTTCACCTTATGAACCCGAGCCGCCACCGCTGGGATGCCCCACCTCCGGACTTCCATTAAAAGACGAAGTGCCCCTTCTTGTGTTGCTGAGATTCCTCTGAGGCTCAGGAATTCTTGTGCTGATGGGAATCCCAGCAGCACAAGAAGGGGCGCTTTGGGTGGCAACAGAAGTTTGGAGGCAGGGATTTCCAATGAGGGAAGGCTTAGGGAAATCCCAGCAGCGCAAAAAGGGGCGCTTCGGGTGGCAACGGAACTCTGGAGGCAGGGATTCCCAGTGAGGGAAGGCTTAGGGAAATCCCAGCAGCACAAGAAGGGGCGCTTTGGGTGGCAACAGTGTCGCGCTGGAAATTGCCAGCCCCCAACGACATTGAGAAACATCCAGTAGTTAGAGAGTTAATTCTGTCTAGTAAGATAGCTCCTCCTGTGTGATGTAACCTGTTTGCTCACATCCTGTCTCTTCTTGAAGAAGGGCGGTCCTTAATTAGGAGACATCTTTCCTCCGTACATCCTTAGCCAGAGGATGTGCTTTTTATGTCTCTTCAGACTTTTATTGTTTTTATACTTTTCTAATAAAAACTAATTGTTCATTCGAACATGCTTTGTCTGTACTTCAATATCCATCACCTCTGGAAACTCCCGGCTCACTCCTCACGGGCTGAGCGCCTTGTCTAAGGTAAGGGGGTCACTCCATCCCGACATGGTAGCGAGAGCACGGCTCTTATTGAAGTAATAGACCCCGCTTACACCCCGTAAGCTTCCTAGGAATTTTTCCCGAATGCCAGCGAAAAAGAAACGTAATCCTCTCACGCAATCCTACGTGGATTCCCTCACGAGTGACCAGTTGGCCCAACTCAAGGAGACAATTCGTGTAACCGATTGTAAAAGGAATCCTACAATGTCTTTGCATGGTGAGAAGGAAGTTCTTCCAGCTGACGCCTGCATTCAACAAACCGTAAGTGAATCTTACTTCATTGATGATGTAGAAACCAGGGAACAGGATTGTAAAACTACCCAGGGTGAGCCCTCCGGCAGTCTTTCCATTAATCCTAGTGAAGATGAGGAGGAGGAAACTTTAACTCTCTTCCCCTCACAATCATCTGGCACGCATGTTAAAGCACAAGCCAAGACAAGGCACCTAGATGATTTCAGCTCTCTCGCTTCTGCTAACATAAAAGGAACTTCCCTAAACTTGCAGACAATAGAGCAGCTCATTGAGAAGGATGAGAAGGAGATTCATGCTTTGGAATCAGTCTGTCTCCACTTTGATAACCTTCCTACAATGAAAAATATAGAGCAGCAAGAAATCTATTTCAGTTATTTAAAAAAGGCTGATAATGCCAGGACTGAATTACGATCTCTGAAGAAACTTCAGCTTAAACTTATTACAGAAAAGATGGAGGTTATGTCCCTGAGAGGTAGTTCACGTGCTCATTCTCCAAAGGGAGAGATAGAAGGAATCCATTCCTCCCACTCACCCCAAGATACGCATGTGCACATCGTAAATCCTCCCATGGTCACACACCTTTTTCCGCCAAGCTCTAACATAGAACACATTCCTTTCCAAGAAGGGAGGGCTACCCAGCCCGAAGATAAAAAAAATGGTCCCTTTGCAATTTAAAACTGCAAGCCGAGGAGGGGGGCTTTCCCCCACTGCTACAAGTTACGCAGCAGCGGCCAATAGTGGATGGAATGCGCCACAGGCACAGTTAATTCCTGAAACAAATGCATTTGAAGTGAAGCCTAATGAATTTAGAGTTTCCCTCACAGCTAAGATGCAAAGGCAATCGGTCCCTCATGTTCCAGATTCATCTGTTTCATCGCAGAGACCTCCAGTCTTCATCCCACAGATACAAGCGCAACTTCCCCAGATGGGACAGCCACAAGGTTTGCCAGGAGGAGTTGGGGCTCAACCCCAGCAACTCCAAGCGGTCCAGCTGACTGCATCAACAAGGCATGCCATCACCTCTCCTACTCTGAAAGGTGAGTTTGTGCTGTTACCAAATCAACTGGATTTTAAAGTATGGCTTTGCAGGATAGGACTGATCTTTATACTCATGTCTATAGACTCTGATGTTTTGTTCAACCCATGTACTCCTGAATGGAAGAAGGTTGTTGACAGATTCAGCAGATATCCACTGCCTTTTAAATCTACTCAGAGACTCTGTAACATGCTAACTGAAGAAGCAGAGTTGCTGAACACTGGCCTTAGACCTATGTCAGCAGCATTTAAATCTAACTTGGCCAAGGGCAGTCAGCAGAAAACAAGTACTCCAAAGTACTCACGCCAGAAACCTTTTAAGAAGGATGACACTCGCAAATCTCCTGATGTGCAAAGTGTGAAGTCTGGCGAGACTGATCATCCACCTTATCCAACCCAGCCTAAAGGCGCACACAAGAAAGGATCCAGAGGAAAGAGTTCTGGAGCTGCAAAGTCAACTCCCAAAGACTCCAAAGATGAGAAACCTACTTATGTTGGTACCATCCACCTCAGCATTGTTCCTGACAAGAGTCCACTCTATGACATTCGTGAGTTATGGACCCTAGACAGCGGAGCAGCGGCACACATCGCGTACCGGAAGGAATCCTTCAGTGAGCTACACCCGACAGATGTCAAGGAAGTGTTTGGAGTTGGTGATCTACGTTCCAAGGTGGAAGGAAAAGGAAAAGTCTTCGTCAAAGAACTGGACTCCCTTATCTCAAATGTTTTCTACGTTCCAACTGCCAAGAACAACATCCTTAGTGGATATTGCCTGAGAGAAGAATTGAAGGTTGTAATAAACTATGAACTTGTTGACACCAACATTATCAAGGATGGCAAACTTCTTGCTACTGCCATCCCCGTCAAAGGTGTCTTTTATTTGCAACCCAAACCTGCCAGCAAAGGTAGTGTAAGTATAAGCGTTCCAAAGGGCGTATGCACAGGTCCAGAGAGAAACCCTGGTGCCACCGCTAGTTCAAAGGTTCCTAAAACCAATGAAACCCCTGAGGGACCTAATGCTGTTAAAAATGTTAAACATATGTTAACAAACAAATCTTTTCATTCCAGGTGCATTCACAGATGGCATCGTCGCTTGGGGCATGCTTCTTACCCCGTCTTAGCAAAGATGTCTGAATATGTTGATGGTTTCACAATTGATGGGGCTTGCAAGGTTTACCTAGATTGTAAAATTTGTAATTCCGCAAAATCCCGGCACTCCCCAGTCCCAAAAATTGCTGTCCGGCTGTGTACACGCATCTTTGAATTGGTCCATACCGACGTTGTCGGTCCATTTCGGCCTACTGTTGGTAAACGTAAGTATTTCTTAACTGTAGTTGACAGTTACTCACGATTTGGCTATGTTTTTCTTTTAAAACAAAAATCAGAGGCGTTTGAGGCTTTTAAAGGCTTTGCTGCAGAGATACTCACCCAACACGACGTCTGGATCAAGCGGATTCAAAGTGATCGTGGAGGCGAATTTATGTCGCAACAGTTCCAAGGATGGATGGCCAGGAATGGAATCCGCCAGCAGACCTCATCACCCGGGACGCCGCAGCAGAATGGTGTGTGCGAACGCAGGAACGGGATTCTGCAGACAATGTTTCGTTGTCTCATTGAGGATGCAAACGTGGACTTTTCATACTGGGGCGAAGCATTAAGGTATGCTAATTACATTGTTAACAGAACATGGAGTAGCGTCATTCAAGACACTCCTTATTACTTGCTCCATGGCAAGAAACCTGACATTCAAAATATTTACATTTTTGGTTGTTATGCCACTGTTAATATTCCAGTTGAATAGAGAAGAAAAGGAGGTCCTGTGTCAGAAAGAATGAGATTCATCGGCTTTGATGAAGTCTCCAAGTACCACAAATTTGCTGACTCTCATCACAGAGTTTATATTTCTAATTCAGCCAAATTTGAGGAAGACACAAATTGGTCCAGTATACATAGTAATGATACTTCAGTTTATTTTCCTAAGGAAAGTGTGCAGAGTCCTGATGCCCAGGGAGCTGTGCCAGATATTCCTGATGTTCCAGATGATGAACAGCCTTCGACAGTTGCCGAGGAAACCCCTGGTGATGAACTTGAAGGCGGAGATGATGATGAAGGATGGACCAGCGTTCCCAGACGTTCCAAGAGAACTACCAAAGGAACTCCTCCAAAGAGATTTGCACAGCAAGTATCTGACTCTCCTTATCTTTTCATGTGTAACAATCTTACACTTCCACCTGATCATTTTCACCAGATCAAACTTTTGCCTGACTCTGAACAAGAAAAATGGCATGAGGCTATGGAACACGAACTGGACTGTTTAAAGAAACTTAATGTGTTCCAGAAGGTGGAGCCTCCTAACAAGAAGAAAGTCATTGGCACACGCTGGGTGTATAAAGTCAAACAAAAACCTAATGAGGAAAAGCTGTATAAAGCTAGACTCGTAGCTCAAGGATTTTCTCAAGTTTATCCCGAAGACTACACAGATACATACTCACCCACAGTCAGAAATGAAAGTGTCAAGATTGCCCTAATCACTGCTGTTGCTTTGGGTTTAGAGGTTTTTCAGTTCGATGTAGAGACTGCCTATTTGAACGCTGATCTGAATGAAGAGATCTACGTCAAGGGTGCTCCTGGATTCCAGAACCGAGAAGGAGAGGTTTGGTCTCTGAGCAAGTCTTTATACGGCCTCAAGCAGAGCGCCCTCTGCTGGTACAAATTATTATCCCAAAAGCTAAATTCAATGGGCTTTATTAAGTCCGAATCTGATGGATGCGTGTTCACAAAAGGGCATGGTAAGACTTATGAAATTGTTCTTGTTTATGTTGATGATATTGTTTATGTGGGTCTCAATGAAAGCACTAGTCAAACTTTTGCTAAGGGCCTTGAGAAACATTTCACCTTGAAAAGCCTAGGGCATATCAATGATTATCTAGGTGTTCAGTTTGAGAAAACTGAGAAGGGGTTCTCTCTTTCGCAAGAAAGTAAGGTTGACCAGCTTTTGCAAAATTGTAACATGTCTGATGCGCATACTTGTCGTTCTCCTATGCAAACTGACTTTTACAGGTTAACCCGAGAAGAGTATCCTGATTTTGAGAACAAAACATTGTACCGGTCAGTGATTGGATCGCTATTGTACATCAGCAGCTGGACGAGACCTGACATTTCACTGAGTGTGAATCTACTGTCCAGATACGTTGGAAAGGCTACCACGTTTCATTGGTCTTGCATAAAGAAGCTGCTCAAATACATGAAGCTCACGAAAGGAAAGAAGCTGTACCTTGAGCCAGATCATGTTGGGTACCCTGAAGTGATTTGTTATGCTGATGCTGACTGGGCAAGTGACACAGAAACACGAAAAAGTACTTCTGGTTATATCATGTTTTTAAATGGTTGTCCTTTCTTTTGGAAAGTTAGGCAGCAGAAGTTTATTTCTTGCTCTTCAACTGAATCTGAATATGCATGTGTTTCTGATTGCTGTAATGCATTAATGTCTCTTTTTCCTCTCATTGATAGTATTTGGAAAGGTCCTATGACACCAATTGTTATTATGGAGGATAATATTTCAGTTGCATTCATTGCTGAAGCTGAATTTGTTGGAGCTCGTTCACGGCACATTCACATCCGGTATCAAAATATCCGAGAGAAGGTGAAAGATGGTTTCGTGAAATTTCAGTATGTGGCTACTACTGAGCAGATCGCTGACTTGCTGAATAAGCCATTGCCAGCTGATCAACATGAATACCTCACCAACAAATTGTGCCTTAAGTGAATTGATGTCTTGATGTCCTGATGTCCCTCTTGTCTCTGATGACTGACAAAGAAGGGGTGTCGCGCTGGAAATTGCCAGCCCCCAACAACATTGAGAAACATCCAGTAGTTAGAGAGTTAATTCTGTCTAGTAAGATAGCTCCTCCTGTGTGATGTAACCTGTTTGCTCACATCCTGTCTCTTCTTGAAGAAGAAGGGCGGTCCTTAATTAGGAGACATCTTTCCTCCGTACATCCTTAGCCAGAGGATGTGCTTTTTATGTCTCTTCAGACTTTTGTTTTTATACTTTTCTAATAAAAACTAATTGTTCATTCGAACATGCTTTGTCTGTACTTCAATATCCATCACCTCTGGAAGCTCCCGGCTCACTCCTCACGGGCTGAGCGCCTTGTCTAAGGTAAGGGGGTCACTCCATCCCGACAAACAGAAGTCTGGAGGCAGGGATTCCCAATGAGGGAAGGCTTAGGGAAATCCCAGCAGCAAAATAAGGGGCGCTTCGGGTGGCAACGGAAGTCTGGAGGCAGGGATTCCCAGTGAGGGAAGGCTCAGGGGAATTCCAGCAGTACAACGAGCACTTCAGGTGGCAACGGAAGTCCGGAGGCGGGGATTCTCAGCGGCACAAGGCAAAATGGTGACTTTTGGGATGGGTTTGCACACATTATTTGCTTTTACATTCATTCCTATGGGGAAAATTGCTTCTACTTATGAGATTTTCTACTTACGAACCTGGTCATGGAACAAATTAAATTCGTAAGTAGAGGTACCACTGTACTTGTTTGCCACAAATGATGCAAAGTTAAACTTGGGTTCTTTGGCAATTTCTTTTCTCAGTTAACTCTGTTTTGCATTTTGGTTTAATGATGGCTTAGCATTTCCACTCAATGCAAGTACTCAAGGTGGAGTCAAAATTGTTTTCCTAATAACTGAAATATTTCATTGGTGATAAGGCTGTGCTTACATGTTACACTTATCAACAGTTTATGGAATCATGATTTACACAAGTCATTTTTTACTGGCTTTCCAAGACATAATCAAAATAAACCACAATAATTTCACACAACATATTAGGTCAAAATGCACATTACTAATTTGTGATTCTAGCTTCTAACAAGGTTAGGAAAAATAAAGGATCTATTCAAGCAACAGACACATAAAGGAGTCTAAAATCAACTTTCAAAAAACTAATTTTAATCAAAACAAAAGAATTGTTGATCATTAACAAGTTTATAAAACAGTGATTTAGTTACATAAATAAATTGATATCAGTGTATCAAATCTTAATTACTTTCAACTTCATGAGGATGTTTACATGGGTGAGGAAGTACAACCTTTTTTCCTAGTATAATAAATAAAATGGAGAGCATGGAACATTTTTTCCCTCTAAATAAAAAAAAATCTACAAACATACCTCTAGCATGTTCTCTAATGAAAAGAACAAGAGACACGGGACAACTTTTGCACCAAAACGTTAAAAAAATGCATTAAATGCACAAAGGTACAGAACCATCAGCTAAAGTAAAAGACACTATACTGTAACCAAAATTGGTAATAAGAATATAATGAACAGTTTGGTAGTTAGATCTCCAGTTTGGTTATTTTAAAGCATTAAGACAAGGCAAGATAGAAGGCTGCTTTTCTTCTGAAGTAATTCTAGAGGAAATAAAAATACTTCGTTGGTTGGTTTTTTTAAAAGAAACTAACTGAAAAGTAGAACAGTCATACCAACTTTCTGTCCTGCACAAAGTCAAATACCTATGCAGAATAAGATTAGCTTATTAATAGCTCCTGCAAAGGCGTAATGTATTATGTCAATCATTTGGAAAACACTGCAGGTAGCTACAGACAAGGATGTACTACACGGCTACCACCAATGACGGAAGGGCAATGCACACAAATCACATGGGCTAACCAGGCCCTTGCAACAACTTGGCTAGATGCTAAAGCCATTTTCCCTATACTGTACTGTTGCTTCTGTAATATACTTTTATGAGAAGTGGTTAAATAAATCGCTTCAACAAAATAGCCAGGCGTTTCATGGACTGGAATCCAATATAATTTGCATGCATACTGCTATGTTTACCGGTAGTAACAATGTGGTCCATTATTATCCGTAGCCATCTCATGATATGAAAAAAGGGATACTTAAGTTTTCTAGGCTAGGAGGCACAAACCCCAAATCTGGCATACTGTATTCTTAATGCTAAGGCTTGCTGCTCTGGCTGTGTTGTCCCCTCTTTACTAGAGTGCCTGTTACAAGTGCACGAGTGTGTATACATATACATATGCATACACGCATCTGTATAAATATATATATATATACGTATAATTTTCCCCTAATTTCCATCCAAGAATGCAATCCAAAAGGTGGCTCTGCATAGATGCCCAGCGCATTCAGTTCGTCACCTGAGCCAACCCCTGAAGCTAGGCGCACTTGAGTCTTTTTAATATGTTTCCTTGTTTTTGTTTAAAACCAAGCTACTGCAGCTTCAAGTATTTCGCATTATAGATTTTTTTTAAATAAATTAGTTAACGTTATATTTTTTTTTCAATATTCCGACATATACTATAATATATATATATACAGTACAATAAATGCTCTCATTCTTTAATTTTATTTTATTTGTTTTCAGATAAATCCCTGAGAATGTATGTTGACAGTCGCTAAGTTTCCACATGCGCAAGCGTTGTGTGTGCCATGCTTCTGGATGAACAAGCACTGTAAAGCCGCGTGGGTCAGCCTTTCAAACTATCCGTTATTTGGGTGGTTGGTTCATTTAAATAAGCTGAAATGTCAGGATGAATTACAAAAGAGTAAAGCTGGAGCCATTCGAGGTACTTATCACAGGATGGAGGTGTTTTTGTTTGGTTTTTTTTTTTTTAAAGCCATTGCAATATATATATTTTTTTCTTTTCTCTCTCTCTCTTCTTTCTCTCTCTTTCTCTCTTTTGTTTTGAGGCTGTGAATTAGACAGAAAGAATGGGAGAGCTCCGTGGACTTTTGCCAACATAGACTCAGTGTAAACCAAACTTCTCTTTTAAGCCTCTCAATTCTTTCATACAAAACAGAAAAGGAAAGGGGGGGGGAACACACATACTTTCACAATGTGACATTTTAGTTTTGCAAACTTAGTATAGAACTATACACATATAATACCGGTGTGGCTCTGTTTTTTTAAGTTAAAAAGGATACAAAGGCAGGCTCAAGTAAAAATGTATTGCCCTCCCACCCCCTTCCCCATCCATTCACGCTTTTTCTCTTTTTGTCAACCAAACCGTTCACGAACCAACATCATTAGTTTCTTTTTGCCTTTGTAGATTTGCTTTAGGTTGTCAATGAACTGGGTAAACTGAATGTGTCCATCATGAGCCATCAAAAAAGTCTCACGGGCCTTACTCAGGAATTCTATAAACTCGCTGTAATGCCGCGGACTGATGTGCGTGAGCCGAGAGTGTGTTGTGTTAATATACGCTCCAATTGTGGCGTCCAGGAGTTGCCTTAACGGGGCTTTGTCCAAGGACATGAGCTTACCAGAGTTCCTCCTTCCATGAAGTCCCACCATTCCAGGAGTGGTCAAAGTACATCTACGCAAGATGTCTGACAGTACGGTTGCACATTTGACACTTTTGACCACCAGAGGTATTATAGCCGCCAATTCGTTCTTTCCAAGGGAGTGGCTGAGTGCACAAGCCCATAAAACATCATTAATGGCAGGGTGTGTATCCTGATTGTAACTCAGGTTGAGATGTGTCATGGCCAACGTGGCCAGTTTATAGGCCCGCACAGGGTAACCACGGTGTTCCATGTACCGTGCTATAGTGAAAAGCTGTGTGTAGCTCATGCCGGTTGCAGCGGCATCAAGAACAATTTGGTAAGCAGTCTCAAAAGCTATGTGATCCTTTTCACATAAGGTCAGTGCGGAGAGGGCGCAGTTCTGAGGATCCTTCATGGCACACTGTAGAGCAAGCGTCCTAGCACTGCTGGCCAGTTTCTCCTGCTGATGGCAGTCTAGATGCAGGCGGACTATAGTGCTGTTGGACATTACTGTGGTAGCAACAATACTAGTAGCTTCAGTTGGAGTGAAAAGTGTAAACCAGCTTTGCATGATGCTATCCAGCGCATACACACCTGTAAGACACAGAAAACATATTTGTCACAAAGACTGACTCAAAAGACGGAAGAAAAAGCCACATACTTGGGAGAACTACTTATAGAAGCTCCCAACAGTAGCTGCGCTGTGTTGAAAGCACAGTGTGCTCTGCACCAATGATTGAATTCAGCATCAGAGAATCCTATATTTTTTCTCTAAAATAGAAGTATCCTCTTTTCCCCCCTCAAAGCTCTTTTTGGAATATGCTGGTAAACCCAAATAGCTTCATTAAACTTCCCTAAACCTGCTCAGAATTGAACAGCAGGCTGATATAAGGTATTTCAATCAAATCCATGGCTGTCAGAAGCAAAGCAGAGCAACTTGAATGGAAAAAAGTATGAACGATTTGGTACCTTTTGGAACTACAGAGACAATGATGCAAATGATATACCAGCAAAATAAACATTCTTTTTTCACCTCTATAAAAGGCCCCTTTGAAAAAAGCAAGGAGGGACCAAGTGGCCAACAGAGCTACCTGCTAATAACTACTTGTCCAGCAACTGCTTCTGGCATCTGTGGCAGCAGATACGGCAATACCTAATAATTTAGGTATTTATGTAGTCTATGGCTCTCTCCAATGTGCTATGGCATCTGGTAAACTTGCCATCTCTCCCGTCTCCTACTCATCTCCCAAGAACTCAGCTGCCCTCTGTTGCTTTAATGGATAGGACGCAAGTGAAATAATTCTGTGAAGATTCCCATTGCACAAAACTACTCTATCTATTTGTCTGAAGGGTTTATCCTGCAATTTATCTGGAGAGTGGTACCTGCAATTCTAATCTAATTCTGCCTAAAACATCAAAAGAACATATACTTTAAAAATCAGAACTCAAAAGAGCCTTGCTCCAAACCCTTTCACTTATTTTTTTTTGTGTAATAATTTTCATCATTATTCATTTCTTTTTATAATTTTCTTGCAATTTTCATTTCATACTGTTGAAAAACAAAATTACAGCATTTCGCTTCCCCCCTCCATAGTAATAAGTGACTATTAAAAATCACATTCAAAATAAATGCTTTGCTTCATTCTGCAAATGTCTCCTTGACACAGCTATGAATTGGAAACAAATTTTCGGCTTCAGAAGAGACTGTTTCAAGAGTGAAATATTTCTGAAATGATTTGAACAACCTGTTTTGCACATCCCTACATGCTGATCAATGGAATGTATAAATCATTCTCAAAGTTGAAGTGGGTAACTTCTGACAGCTTTCCCCCTCCCCAAGCTATCTCCCTGGACCCCTTTCGCCCACCCCATACCCTCTATTCCATTATTATGTCTAATTTCTCACAGGCAAGCCTCGATTCTATTAATACAAAAGCAGGATTTTAGGTATTCTTGCATAATTTATGCAAGTTAAAAAACTTGATTGCTTGAAAGTGAGCTGAATTTTCAGGGTGACATACACATAATTGATTTATGAATGAATTTTGATGGGCCATGTGAAAGTGAATTATGCAGACCATTTCAGTTGGGATTCAAACCAGGGAACGGTACTGAGAATCCTAGATCTCTTCATGACTTTTGATACCATCCACCATACCATTCTTCTATGCTGGCTAGAGGGTGATGGGTATGAGGGGGCAGAGATTTGCAGTACTTCTCTTCCTCTAAGGGCACTTCCAGTGATATTGATGGGAGGGGAGCTGTCATATCCCAGTCACTGCTTCATAGTGTTCCTCCTCCTCCTCCTCCTCCTCCTCCTCCTCCTCCTCCCTTTTCAATATCTAAATGAAGCCTCTGAGTGAGATCATCTGTTGGTATGGAATGATAGCTTGGCGGGACCCAGGGGAAGAGCCTTCTCTGTGGCGGCCCCGGCCCTCTGGAACCAACTCCCCCCAGAGATTAGAATTGCCCCCACCATCCTTGCCTTTCGTAAGCTACTTAAAACCCACCTTTGCCGCCAGGCATGGGGGAATTGAGATACTCTTTCCCCCTAGGCCTTTACAATTTTATGCATGGTATGTCTGTATGTATGTTTGGTTTTTATATTAATGGGTTTTTAATCATTTTTAGTATTGGGTTATTATTGTACGCTATCTTATTATTGCTGTTAGCCGCCCCGAGTCTCCGGAGAGGGGTGGCATACAAATCCAATAAATAAATAAAATAAATAAATAAATAAATAAATATCACTCTCATGGCATAGGCTGGCTTATTTACAGGATAGAAAATATGATACAGGTTCCTTTGCTGAACTTTGCCATCTTATGGGATGTAGGAAGTTGCCTTTTCATAGCTGCCTTTATGCTCCAAGCAAACCCACAAACATACCCACACCTCATCCCTTTCAGTATATGACAGAGCCCAAATCTGTTTGCTTTTAGAAAAGCAGTTAAGGCCTGCTTTCTCCCAAATGTATGGATCTGCTTGAGTGGAGTTCCCCTTTGATTGTTTAATTATTGTGTTCACTTTCCATTTTATATAATGGGGCTGGATTTTTTAATGTTAGGTGGCTATTTTGATGGTTTATTATTTGTTTTTTGTTGTATGCTGTCTCATGTCTTCGAGTCTTCGGAGAGGGGCGGCATACAAATCTAAGTAATAAATAAAATAAAATAAAATAAAATAAATAAATGTCACTTTATTTGAGTTGGCAGCCCTTACAAATCCATAAATTAAAATAATGAAATAAGGGAACTTGTGACCCTCTAGATCAGCGATTTTCAACCTTTTTTGAGCCGCGGCACATTTTTTACATTTATGAAACCCTGGGGCACATTGAACGGGGGGGGGGGGGGGGGCTAAAAAAAGTTTGGACAAAAAATTCTCTCTCTCTCTTCCTCCCTTTCGCTATATTTCTCTCTCCCTCTTTCTCTCCCTTCCTCTTTCTTTCTCTCTCTCCATCCCTCTTTCTTTCTCTTCCTTCCTTCCTCTCTTTTTTGCTCTCTTTCTCTCTCCCTCCCTCCCTCCCTCTATGTCTTTCTCTCTCTCTCTTGCTTTCTTTCTCTCCTGCTCTTCTTGCTTTCTTTCTCTTGTTCTCTTTCTCTCTCTTGCTTTCTCTCTCTCTCTCTCTCTCTTGTTCTCTTTCTCTCTTGCTCGTTCTTTCTCTCTCTTGCTTTCTTTCTCTTTCTTTCTCTCTCTCTTTCTTTCTTTCTCTCTCTGAGCTTCGCGGCACACCTGACCATGTCTCACGGCACACTAGTGTGCCACGGCACACTGGTTGAAAAACACTGCTCTAGATCAGGGGTAGGCAAAGTTGGCTCTTGTATGACTTGTAGACTTCAACTCCCGGAATTCCTGAGCCAATCGTGCTAGCTCAGGAATTCTGGGAAATTGAAGTCCACATGTCATAGAAGAGCCAACTTTGCCTACCCCTGCTCTAGATCATGGGAGTCAAACTTATTTCGTGACGTTTTCCCCGTTTGCAAAGCTGAGGTGGGCTTGGCCTGTGTGTGATGGATCCAGCCCACAAACTGCCATTTTGACACCCCTGCTGGAGATGCTGCTAAATGACAACTCCCACCGACATCGTCAGTGGACTTTTATCATCTTCACTGAATTCAGTGAATATATTTTATTCACTGAATTTTAATTGTTTAATTATATTTAATTATATATTTAAAAATATATTTAATTATATATTAAATATATAATTAATTATATTTAATTATATATTTAAAAATATATTTAATTATATTTTAATTGTCGTTAAAATATAAAGCCACAATATCTGAAGAAATATATCTGTGGAGATTTCTCATTCATTCAGGTCACAGTTTTCTCAAATATGCTTTTTTCAAAAGACAATTGGATTGATTTTTCCTGAAGAGGAGGAAGAAGAGGAGGAAGAAGCTTCATCAGTTGTAACTGGATGGTGGGGGATCTATAGTAGCACCTATCTTTCCATCCCCCACCATCCAGTCACAACTGATGAAGCTTCGTGAATAAGAAGCAAAATGTCTTCTTCTTCCTCAAGGAAAAACAGTCCAGCTGCTTTTTCAAAAAACAACTTTGAGACATCTGAAGAAATGTCTCCATCTATATGTTCTTAAACTTTCCTTAAGTTCGTCTATGGAGGTCTTACTCTGGCTGTTCCCCCCGCCCCCAAAGTTGAAGTGCAAAAAATGGCTCCACAATAGTAATTTTTTTCAGTGACAGTGATAAGAGCTGAAAACAGAATTTCTATCTAACCTCGTGTATAACAAAGAAAATCAAAACTGAATTATTCTGATTTTCTTTCCTACCCCTTTCTCTTTCTCAGGACTTATTTTCTGGAATTCTCCCCCATTAATGACTATCTTAATCCTTCCCCATTTTTGAGACCAAGTCTACATTCCTTCACACCACTTATTGTGGAACACTTTCCCTGATAAGCATGCCTGCTGCAGATTTTATAGAGTTCTCAATGGCGGGCAAGATACATTTTCTTCTGCCAGGCATTTTAATCAATTTATAGGCTAATGTTTAGGCAGTAGTCATCTACTGCTCCTAAGTGCTTCACCACTGATATACTGGGTAGCTTCTATCAGCCTATTATTTATTTGACTCCATTACGTTGCCTTGTAAAATGTTTTTCTTCCAAATTTTTATCAGGCAATTTCCATGTGCTGTCCTGAGAAAACATTGATTATGAAGGGTGGCTAATAATTTTTAAAATAATTTAATTAATCCAGCAATCTTAACAGTGACTAGCTTTCCCCCTCTGTTCAAACCTGAAGATGTTTCAAAATGTTTGCATTTTCTGAGCAGATATGGCAGCTCTTTCCCAATTGCCCTTAATAGAAAAAGAGCAATTTACAGTCTGAGTCTCCTTGATTCGTCAAAGATTGTTGCTTGTTGCTACTTTAGCCTATACCCCATTTAAAGTTGAAGGTCTCATGTAGATCTGAATGGCTACAGATTTAAAAAAAAACCTCAAGACTATAATAAACTCTCAATCTAGCACTGCACATTTGTACAAACAAGTCGTAGCATCCGACTTATTCCCCCAGGAACTGGCATCCTTTTACACCATTCCATCCCCCAAATAAAACAGAAGATGTCTACATAGCACTGAATATAACCTCAACAGGAAAACAGAAATTTGACTGAAATACCTTCGCCTATAGTCACAGCCAGATTCCCTGTTTGAAATGAGCTTTAGTGCCCTTTTGTTGTTCTTGCGAGGCCGAACAATGACTGATGGGGTCTATAAACTGAAGCTTATAGGCAGCTTGAGTACCTCATTATTGCTTGAAATAATTTGCACACATCTGTGCGCTCAGCTAACCACACCCAAAGGTCTTCATTTTACTCATCTGGGTCCTGTTGTACTATGTGCTTGCATATACATGTACACCTTTCTCCTGCTCCATTCAATGCTTTCCTTCATTTACATAAACAAACACACCCTCATTTATTTATAAGCTTGTATTGCATCAGTGTTTCCTTATGGAGGTCACACACACACACGCACACACACACAAATGTACCACAGAACAAAAAAATAAATTTGCTTTAGTACAAAGATTAGGAAAGGCAAATCTTAGAAAGAAAAAACAGAAATCCTAACAAACTATCATTTTTCAACCACAGATTAATCAATAAGAGCAATTCATTTTAGGAAAAAATTACAGATACAATTTAAAAAATCATTTACAGTCCAAATGAAATCTGGTCTGATACGGGTTTCTTAGAAATTACTTGCAGCTGATGGGTCTAAAATATTATGCCCATTAACAAATGTTAAATATATCAAGAAAAACAACTGTAAGTTTTAGATGCATTATACTACGTTCAGGGGTTTGAACTAGTTAGAAAGTTCAGCAGAATGTGTGTAAAATCCACATTCTTTCTCAAATTAAATTTATTTTGGGAATTTGCCTATTCTTGGGAACACTTCTTTTTCATTAGCACATCAGAGACCTATCATAAATTTTAAAATATAAATATTTCAATAATGATACCCTAGTCCTCATAGCAAATCCAAACATTATGTTTTAAGTGTTGTGTTTAAACAAATTATATATAACAAATAAGTTCTCCTTATATCTATAAACGCACTGTGAATAAAATTTTATACAATAGTATCTTGGTACTCATCCTTATTTTGTTCTGGGTGGTACAATGAGTACCAAAAACAATTAGTACCAAACACATTTTCCCCATAACGAATAAGGTAGTGAGTCATAGGTTCTACCTTGTGCATTGAGTAGCAAACAAGTGGTGAGTACCAAGACAATATTTTCGTGTCAAAATGTGTTAAGTATCAAACTTGATGAGTTTCATAGCAGTTGAGTACCACTGTACAGTCTTATGAACTGCATTCCTAGCCATTTGTGCTATCTTAAATAGAAAAACCACTGGATAAATTTCCTTCATATAATTTAAAAAAACCCTAGGTTTCCATTTCTGTATAAAATGCTACCATTTTGAACCCCCAATTTACATGACATTACTGGACCAAGGTCAAAACATCAAACCAGCATTTTTTAAAAAATGTATTGCTGCTAAAAAAAATTCTGGAAATCTATATGACATAAATGCAATCAGGAGGAAAACACCATGCAAATTCTTATGTACCAGAAGTGATACTACTGTTTACCATACAAATTAGATCAGGATTCAGCAGAGATCAGTGGCAACACATACCTACTTCTGTTGCACATGTCACCAACCACCTCACCATTTCCCGCCGCCTCCAATTTAACGTTGACAATGTCATGCGCATGACCTGTTAAAAAAGAGAAATATTTCCCTTGAGACATTTTTCTTGCTTTAGAATATGTTTAGAATAAAACACATTGTGGTAACTATGTAAAAATATTTATCCGGATCAGCTGCAGACAATTCTATCTGTAATCAATGTATCTTATGTCATGCATCAGCACTGCAAAAGAAATGAGGGGAAGGAAATAATCTCCTAATTTTTGTACTTCATGGTGCTGTATTATTTCACTTGAGTTGTGTAATATTACTTCTTACTTATTTTCTAGTTATTTCTTGATATGGAATCAAAGCAAATCTTACAATTCAGTTTCTGGAATGAATGAGATGGGGATACACCACAAAGTTTAACATTGATTTCTCTTTGATATTTATTTATTTATTATTTATTTACTAAATTTGTATGCTGCCCCTCTCCGTAGACTCGGGGCGGCTCACAGCAGTAATAGAAAAACAATACACAATACAAATCTAATAATTAAAATTAAAAACCCATAATTTAAAAAACATGATCTTTATTTTGTGGTATGATCATAGCATTGACCTTTAGCTTTAGATCAAGGGTCCCCAAACTTTGCAACTTCTGGTCTTCAATTCCCAGAATTCTGGGAGTTTGTAAATCTCCAATTTAGATCAGGCAGATTGGGAAAAACTCAGACAACGTAGCACACACTCTACAGTAGTCAATTTTATATTTTGCCAGATCACACATTCAATTCTAATTTGCTTGTTCTTCTTAGATGCCATTTTGATGGCTGCTAAGGTGGATAGCTTCTGAGTATTTTCCACATTCTGGTATTATTTGTAAACATTTGTAAATGTTCTTTTATTTGTGAACTGAAATTACAAACATACAGATAACTTCATTAATGTCCATTGATATTCATCTATAGAACGCGAGAGCCATCGTGGGGCTTCCTAAATTCGCCCATGTATCTACAACACTCCGTGGCCTGCATTGGCTGCCGATCAGTTTCCGGTCACAATTCAAAGTGTTGGTCATGACCTTTAAAGCCCTACATGGCATTGGACCAGAGTACCTCCGGAACCGCCTGCTACCGCACGAATCCCAGTGGCTGATAAGGTCCCACAGAGTTGGCCTTCTCCGGGTCCCGTCGACTAAACAATGTCGTCTGGTGGGCCCCAGGGGAAGAGCCTTCTTTGTGGTGGCCCCGGCCCTCTGGAATCAACTCCCCCCGGAGATTAGAACTGCTCCCACCCTCCTTGTCTTCCGTAAACTACTTAAGACCCACCTATACACCTTTCCCCCAGGCTTATTATAATTTATGTTTGGTATGTATGTGCTGTTTGGTTTTTAATTATGATAGGGTTTTTAGGGTTTTTTTAATATTAGATTTGTGCCAGTATAATATTGTTTTTATCGTTGTTGTGAGCCGCCCCGAGTCTTCGGAGAGGGGCGGCATACAAATCTAATAAATTATTATTAATTATTATATGCTCTGTACTAAGAACAGATAATTTTCAACATACAACCACAACTGAGCCCAAAATGTCCATTGCTAAACAAGACAGTCGTTAAGTGAGGTTTGGCCCATTTTAGCACCCTTCTTGCCATAGTTGTTAAGTGAATTTGTGAAGTTTAATAGCATCATAAGTGAATCTGGCTTTTCCATTGATTTTAATTTTGAGAAGTTCACAAAAGACAATCATGTGACCCAGAGACACTGCAATCGTCATAAATACATGCCAGTTACCAAGTACAGTAATACCTCATGATACGAACTTAATTGGTGCAAGGAGGAGGTTCGTAAGACGAAAGGTTCTTAAGACGAAACATTGTTTCCCATAGGAAACAATGTAAAGTCAATTAATCCATGCAACCAACCCCCCCCCCCCCGCAAAAAAAACGGCGTTCAGCGACTGCTGGGAAGCCGTGCGGCTGTTTTAAAAGGTGACAGCCGGCCTGGGGGGCTTCCCAGCAACCTCCCGAACCCCGAACCCGGAAGTTCGGCAAAAGTTTGGGGTTAGGGAGGTTGCTGGGAAGCCCCCCAGGCCGGCTGTCACCTTTTAAAACAGCCGCGCGGCATCCCAGCAGCTTCCAGAAGCCGAACGCCAAACCCGAACTTCCACGTTCGGCATTTGGCGACTGCTGGGAAGCCGCGCGGCTGTTTTAAAAGGTCACAGCCGGCCTGGGGGGCTTCCCAGCAACCTCCCGAACCCCGAACCTGGAAGTTCGGCAAAAGTTCGGGGTTCGGGAGGGTGCTGGGAAGCCCCCCAGCCCAGCTGCGACCTTTTAAAACAGCCGTGCAGCTTCCCAGCTGTCTCCCGAAGCCGAACGCCAAACCCGAACTTCTGCGTTCGGTGTTCGGAGACAGCTGGGAAGCCGCGCGGCTGTTTTAAAAGGTGGCAGCCAGGCTGGGGGGCTTCCCAGCACCCCCCCAAACCCCAAACCCGGAAGTTCGGCAAAAGTTCGGGGTTCGGGGGGGTGCTGGGAAGCCCCCCAGCCCGGCTGTGACCTTTTAAAACAGCCGCGCGGCTTCCCAGCTGTCTCCCGAAGCCGAACGCCAAACCCGAACTTCCGCGTTCGGCGTTCGGAGACAGCTGGGAAGCCGTGCGGCTGTTTTAAAAGGTGACAGCTGGGCTGGGGGGCTTCCCAGCACCCCCCCGAACCCTGAACTTTTGCCTAACTTCCGGGTTCGGGGGGGTGCTGGGAAGCCCCCCAGCCCGGCTGCCACCTTTTAAAACAGCCGCGCGGCTTCCCAGCAGTCGCCGAACGCCGAACGTGGAAGTTCGGGTTTGGCGTTCGGCTTCTGGAAGCTGCTGGGAAGCCGAGCGGCTGTTTTAAAAGGTGACAGCCGGGCTGGGGGGCTTCCCATCAACCTCCCGAACCGAACCCGGGGTTCAGAAAAATTTTGCCTCTTCTTACGAACGTTTTTCGAGTTACGAACCGGCGTTCGGGAGGCTTCTGGGAAGCCCCGCCGCCTGGCTGTCACCTTTTAAAACAGCCGCGCGGCTTCCCAGCAGTCTCCGAACGCCGGTTCGTAATTCGAAAAAAGTTCGTAAGAAGAGGCAAAATTTTTCTGAACCCCGGGTTCGTATCACAAGTTGTTCGTAAGACGAGGGGTTCGTATCTTGAGGTACCACTGTATCTGAATTTTCATCCCATGACCAGAGATGCTGTGTGAAAAACTGTCCTACATCACTTTTTTCAATATGTTGTAATTTTGAATGGTTATTAAATAAATGTCTGTAAGTCAAGAACTACCCATATATATTGTCCTTTGAATGTCCAAAACGTGGCATCCAATAAATCTCATTCATCAGCAAGACTCCATCCATGACTATTTCCCTTCTGTTCTTCAAACTCTGAAGAGGACAGTGGTGGGGAAAGTGTGGCATACCTCCAACAGTGTTTCTCAACTTCCCCAACAGAATTACCAGGTAGCGTCCGGGAACACTGATCCAATGAGAGATGGTGACCAACTAATCTCATTCATTTCTAGCTTTAAACTCTATTTTACTCTACTGCACCAAAACAGCAACTTATTGATTCAACACAGGTTAAGACAATTCCGGTTTCAAAGTAGGTAAGGGTGTGTGTGCATGCGTGAGTGAGTGCACGTCAAAGATTAATCCAAGCAGGTATGATTCTTGCTGCAATATCAGCTAATTATGACTGGCCACAAAAGATAAGCAGCTGTGGACTTTGGACTAGACAGTATCAGAAAATGAAAAAAAACAACAAACCACCCACATATTGGAAGAAAACAATAGCAAGCCAGAGCTGATACGCATAAGTATTTTTTCCTCTAATTAAAACGTTAAAATTCCATTATGGAAAAATACCTGAAGACCCAGCTCCAGAGAGACTTTCAGAAGGGTAATATCCGGCAAACTGTCCATAAGTGTTGCTATTTTAAAAGCATCTTGGGCAAGCTTGAAAATGTGTGATGAGGAGTGAATATTTTTCTGAATAGATTCTAACACTGTTTCAAGCCTTCGAACATCACCTGCAAGAACAGCAAACACTTTATGACACGGAAACAAGTGAAGCTGGCAGATACTGTAATGTATATTTTATGTACTTATTTCAGAGATTCTGCATATAGTGTATCTGGTAAATAAGATAGCTCATTATGTGCAGCTAGGGGATCCAGTCCAGAAAAGGGAAATGAAATCAGTAATGAGTAAAGCATGCGCATGAATTAAAAAAAAAGGCAACTAATATGTTTTTTAAAAGATCTTTACAAATACATATAAAACCTTAAATAATCTAGATTTGTATTTTAAGTTTCTAAACATATACCTATACAGTAATACCTCATCTTACGAACTTAATTGGTTCCCGGAGGAGGTTCGTAAGGTGAAAAGTTTGTAAGACGAAACGTTTCCCATAGGAAACAATGTAAAATCAATTAATGCGTGCAAGCAAAAAAAAAACCCCCTGCAAAAACGGTGCTCCGCTGGCCGCCGCCGCCCAGCTGTCACCTTTTGAAACAGCCAGGCGCTTCTAAGCGTTCTCCCGAATGCCAAACCCAGAAGTTTGGCAAAAGTTCGGGTTCAGGTGGCCGCCGAGAAGCCCCACCGCCCGGCTGTCGCCTTTTGAAACAGCCGAGGGCTTCTCGGCATCCTCCTGAACCCGAACTTTTGCCGAACTTCCGGGTTCGGCGTTCAGGCAGCGGGTTCATAAGGCGGAAAAAGTTTCTAAGAAAAGGCAAAAAAATTCCGAACCCTGGGTTCGCATCTCGGAAAGTTCGCATGACGAGGGGTTCGTATCACGAGGTACTACTGTATAAATCTTATGATATATATAGTGGAAGGTGACAAATACTATGACAAAAGGCTTCTTAACACATTTGCTAAAGTATGATTCAGTGAAAACATGTTCCATCAAGACTTTTCATTTTACAAACGATACAGTATATACAACTGTGCTGCAGTGGATCAGGGTCTGTATTACGATACATAGAGGTTTGTTATCATTATATTTCTTCCTTAACCAAACTTCCTGCATAGAATCTGCAGACAAGAATTCTGAGGGTATATACGAGGGATACTTTAATGTAAAGAAATTAATACAAAAATATGGAAGGAATGGAGGAATTAATAATGTGCTAAGTAGGTAGATTTAATTACTGTCTCACAGCTTCAGAGACATCAATGCAGAGAATGAGTCTGTTTGATTTTAACTATTTATCTGTGATTGATCAGCTATGCCAGGGCTGTCAAATTTACACCCTGAAGGCTGGATGCGTCACGTGCTGGGCACGCTCACAGCTGGTTTAGTGAAGGGGAAAAAAGTTGTGATACGTCACATGGCGCCACTGTGACAATGTGAGTTTGACACCCCTGCTCTATATATCCAAACATATCTCTCTTTGAGGGAGATGGGCTGCTCAGAAATGTAAAAAATAAATATACATTCTACCCTGCATTGAAGTATCATTTAGGAATTTCCTAATCTGAATCTTTTGGTTCTTCCACATAATAAACAGATTGAGAAGGAGTGTTATTATTAAATTACTGCAAAATTCACTGCAGAGACCATCAGGAAAATCTCCATAAATACTAAAAGAAGTGATTAAGTGAATACAGTTGCTTTCTGATCGAGCAATTTCCAACAAAATAATTTCAGCCTTTTTTTCATGGACCTTGTGGATTAGCAAGCACATTTTTAGGCAGTTATGTGGTGTCTTACAATAATGAGAAAAACAGTATGGTCAAGAAAGGTGAATATACTTTTATATGAAATGTGGTGAGTGAATGTGTATTGCATAATTTGTACAAAATATTGTTCCAGTGTTGCCTGATAAATATTAAAATATTTATTATTAAGTATTAAATCAAGTTTTTCTTTCTGGCTAGCCAATACACAATTTCCATGTTTTAAGGATTCCATTTTATATATCCTAAAAGTGATCCCTGAAGGTGTTCACAGTAGTAAACCTAGTTTATCAGGGAGACCTTATCAGTCATTCTGTTAAACAGACTGGTAGAAGATTGATGCTATTAAGAAAGTAAGTAAGACTGATCCACCATTGGAAACTCAGACTAAATACATGTTTTCTGAAGCATCCTTTGAATGATTTCCACAGCCTTGGTAAGAACACTGTAAGAAAACCAATACATTGCATTCAAACATGTCTTGGCTTTTAAGTTGGCATATCTGCTGATGTTGGTCTTAACTAAATATACTTTTCTAAAAAAATTCATGTGACAGTTAGCCTAAACCAGTGATGGTTTCCTCGGGTACCGAAAGAGCATGGGTGCATGCTATCATATGTGCCCACACCCATAATTCAATGCCAGGGGAGGGTGAAAACAGCTTCCTCTGCCCCCCACCGGAGGCCCTCTGGAGACCGTAAACCATCTGTTTCCCAACTTCTGGTGAGCCAGAAGGCGAGTGTTTTGTCCTCCCCTGGCTCCAAAGGCTTCCCTGGAGCCGGGGGAGAGTATAAACACCCTCCCCCATCCCCTGGGAGGCTCTCTGGAAACCAAAAACGCCCTCCCAGAGCCTCTGTGCGAGCCAAAAATCAGCTGGCCAGCACACGCATGCATGTTAGAGCTGAGCTAGGGGAATGGCTCATGTGCCAGCAGATATGGCTCTGCGTGCTACCTATGGCACCCGTGCTATAGGTTCGCCATCACTGGCCTAAACTATGCTTATAAGGATTTCCAAATTATAGAGGCAACTATTCCAAAGGCTCTCCATGTGCTCTTATCAGATGATATGTGACTCTTATAGTTGGGAATCCAAGTTAGATTAAAATTTGGTGGGCTCATATAATGGAATTGTGAAGTGATTAATTATAAGCAACAATGAATAATGACAAAAAAGAGAGAGAGATGAAAGCCATGAGATAAATTAGGTGTGTAACCCTATAACCAATCTCATTCAGTATTCCAACTGATTATTGTTTGACTAGTTTCAACTAGCTGAATTTTTTAATTACTATTCTAAGGCAGCTCCATTTAGAATGCTTTACAAAACTCCAAAAATGGATTGTAACTAAAGGCAGGTGTTACCACAGTAAGATCTAACACCTTTAAGATAGAACAGACTTGGTACACTGAAAATACTGTGCAAAAATAATTCAGGGCTGAAGTTAAGATTACATTCAAACTGCGAATTTGAATTTTCTAGGGAAAAGTAATCTCATTCAAGATGGTTCAGTTTCTATTCTGAGCTATTTTTCTACTGACCAAGGACCCTGCCATCTTGTTTTGATAAGCTGTGATGGTTTTTAGTAGAAAAAAAGAAATGGTTTCTTCAACATATCAATCTTTTGAGGTGCCTCTAAACATGCCTTCCTTCAGCTTTGATTGTCTTTTAATGGTTGTTTTTCTTCTGGAATTTGGTCTTTTGTGTGTGTGTGTGTGTGTGTGTGTGTGTGTGTGTGTGTGTGTAAATTGCATTTTATGATTGTTTCTCTGTATGCTGCCCAGAGTTGTTATAAAGTTTGGCAGCCTTATACATTTCTAAAACAAACAACCTGTCAAAAAACTATGTTCCTTTTGTTTTAAATACATATGATCTGGCTTGGACGTTATGCAAACTCTCTCAACTTTCTTTCCCTTGTCAGAAACTTCTACCAAGTGTATCTCTTGTCTTGAGTTTACTCCGACCAATTACGGCACTTATTTTCAGCTCCGTGATCTGGAAAGAGGAAGCCGAAGCCAGGAGCTACTCATTCTGGTTCATGGAAATGAAGCAATTACATCACTTAGAAACTGTTGAAAAATGATAAAATGTGGCTAAATACATATAAAACTTTCTAATCTCTCTGGGGATACAACAGAACAAGGGGGAAGCTGACAAACTGAAAATTGTTCCCATAAAATTTGTTATACTGATCAACTAAACATAATTTAAATGTTAATAAACTATAATTTCAGACTGTTGATTTTCAGGATTGTACCTTTGGCTGCTGTTAGCATAGTTGATGCTAACTCACACTGCTGAGATTCAATGTGACTCAGAGTGAACCAACGGGGATACCGGTTTGGAACAACTGATGCTATGTGATGAGGACGAGACATATCTCCTGTCGGAGCTGTTGATTCCAATACTAGTAACCTGCAAGGAAAAATATATATACTCTTACTGAACATGCAAATTTGTAGCCTACTTGATGACAAGTACGATTTTCCCTCTACAGAAACTCAATATCTACAGGACATAGTTTGACCATTACAGCTTTTCAAAATAATTACCACAGTTAAAATAGCATGATTTTTCCCGATATATAGGAAAGGGAAAATGAGCACCTAATGGTTATCCTTAAACCAACAAATTATTATTATGGAGCATCAAAGTACATTTATTTTTCTGCTACAACTAGAAAATTCATTCACTTTAGACAGAAAAACCTTGAGCCTCTATATATCTGATTTTCCTTAATATGATTTTGAATAGCAACTTTCTACAAATGTGAACATAAACAAGTGACACACCAGAGAAACTGTAGAATTGTAGTACAGGTGGTCCTTAGTTCAGTTACCATTCACAGGTACAATGGAGTTGAATGAGGAGACTGCTCCTCAAAGTTGTGTCCATTGCAACATCCTCGTGGCACCGGACCAGAATATCTCTGGGACCGCCTTCTGCCGCACGAATCCCAGCGACCGGTTAGGTCCCACAGAGTTGGCCTTCTCTGGGTCCCGTCGACTAAACAATGTCATTTGGCGGGACCCAGGAGAAGAGCCTTCTCTGTGGCGGCCCCGACCCTCTGGAACCAGCTCCCTCCAGATATCAGAGTTGCCCCCACCCTCCTTGCCTTTCGCAAGCTCCTTAAAACCCACCTCTGTCGTCAGGCATGGGGGAATTGAAATTTTTTTTTCTCCCTTCCCCCTAGGCTTATAGAATTTATACGTGGTATGTTTGTTGGTATGATTGGTCTCTTAAATTGGGGTTTTTTAGATTACTTTTTAATATTAGATTTGTTACATTGTTTTTTATTGTTGTTAGCCGCCCCGAGTCTTCGGAGAGGGGTGGCATACAAATCTAAATAAACTAAACTAAACTAAACTAACTCGTGGTCATGTGATCACCATGTGAGCTTGCTGCCAGTTTCCAACAAGTAAAATCAATGGGGAAACCACCCAGGGTTGTTTTTTTGAGTGAGATGGCAACATATAAATGTAATAAATAAAAGATGATCACATGACACTGCACAAAACAATTGCCTAGGATTTGCCTAATGGCTGTACCTAGAACTGCAATTGTAAGTCAGCAGCGTCATATGACATTAAACTTTGTGACTGCTTTGTTAGTGAGAGTCTCAATTACCATTTTTACCCAAGGATAATGCTACTATAAGCTTTTTTTCATATGTACAGTATAAACAAGTCTCAGCAACCTCTTCTTTCTACCTAAGTCCTCATAACGCTATCTTCATATCATCTTCAGCCCACACCTATCCCCAAAATAAGACATCCCCTGGTAATAATCCCAATTGGGCTTTTGAGTGCATGGTAATAAGACCAAGCACTTATTTCAGGGTTCAAAAAATATAAGACAGGGTCTTATTTTCGGGGAAACATGGGTGAGGAAGCAATTGCAATTTGGAACAGTCACTAAACAAACTGTTGTAAGTCAAGGGCTGTCTGTATCAATGGAGAGTTGGAGTTCTTTAGAACATGAATTGGATATTATGGCACTATTCCTAAAAAACCATGTTCTGAAAAACATGCTCTATCTACCATTTTGGGCATGGGACCAATCTTGCCTCCTCCCCAACCTATGTATGAAGACTGACAGATTGACATTCTTCCACTGGCGTCTGATGTTTGATGGAAGGGAAGGGAATAAAAGGGTTAGGGGTTCTCTAATCTCTGCTTAATGTGCCCTTTATCTAATAAGGATCACCAATGGGGACATCAACTTTTATACAACTTTTTCCCCCTGCCAACTCAAGGGCGAGGAAGAACCCCATACTGAGCAAGTTACACAGCATAAACAGTCCAACCAATGAATCCCTAAGGCCGCCTACACCCACCCAGTCAGGCGAGTCACCAGAAGATAAACTGAAAGCAAACAGCACTCCTTACTGAGGAGCACTCCAACTTACTGCTGGTGTTACCTAATTAAGGTAATGAAACTTGTCTGCAAGAAAACAAGCAAGTAGCAAGGTCTCCTCATTTCCATCCTGAGCTACAAATATTCTCCTTCATCGATACCCAATATTTGTTTGTCTGTCTGTCTGTCTGTCTGTCTGTCTGTCTGTCTGTCTGTCTGTGTATCTATTTATTGGATTTGTATGCCACCACTCTCTGGAGACTCGGGGCGGCTAACAGCAACAATAAAGCAATAAATAAATATGTGTTAAACTCAATGTAATTGTAATGTTATGGTACAGTCCTTATACAATAAATCTTCTGAATTATTTTGTTTCTACTATGCCTTTTATTCATATCATAATTATCAACATACACTCATACATACACATACACACACCCGCTTAAGGTATGTAAAGGTAAACCTGACATACTTCTAAATGGGAATATTATTAGAGATTTGGAATGTGAATTTTACTCTTAATAATTAATGATGTATTGACCCAGTTCTGCATTTCTATTTTTCTGTACAGTTTTGACATTTGCAACCAGATTCTCTGCATTACTTTTTTTAAAAGCAAGTATCACCAAATATAATGGGGTTCGTTCCTAATGAAATGTGCATAAGATTGGAAAGATTGACATGCTTACTGTATGGGAGTGTATGTTTACAATAGTATGCTGATATTATTCGTATACATTATTTATTACAAAAAAAGTATATCAGCCAGAAGCTTTGTTTATTTTCTCAACTGGCAAGACTGTATGACCTGGTACCTGAATTTCATCTCTGAATAAATTTGTAAATGGTTTTTTGAGAGAAGCAAAGGCGTTTATGATTTTTGTATTTTATAAACAATCAGATCAAATATTTTTATTAAATTACATACTGTGTGTTTAAAATGTCATTCTGTTTTTTTCTAAAACTGAAATTGATGTGTGTGTGTGTATATATATGTATATGTATGTGTGTGTGTGTGTGTATATATATGTGTGTGTGTGTGTGTGTGTGTGTGTATATATATATATATATATATGTTAAATGTTTTTTAGCTGGATAACTATATATATATAGTTCTGAGTTCGGGTTTTGCCCCGTGTAATATTTTGAGTGTCTATGCGACGTTTCGGTGAAATCACATTCACCATCATCAGGCTGAAGTTTTAAGCTTCGTGCTGCTGTAAATATGGAATATATATATATATGACGGTCTTGGTATATTCGGGTTTCTTCCCGTGTAGGATTTGGAAATTTCTGGCGACGTTTCGATGAGGTCTCACTCATCATCTTCAGGCTGGTGTTTCTGTCCTTGTCCTAAGGTGAACAGTGCGAGACCTAAGCTGCCTTCCTTCTATAAATACTGGTGGCTGGGTGTGGTTTGATGGCTCAGCAATTGCCTGCTGTGTAGAAACTTCCTGGTGAGTCAGTGGGGTAACATCTTGGGTGGTTGATGTAGCTGAAGTATGCTGATTAGTTAATGGTTGTTGATTAGGCTTGATATCCTGAGTAGTTGGAGCTTGCAGGCTACTTGATTGTTTTGCAATATGTGTTCTGACTCTAGTTTCTGTTTTTATGGCTGGGTTACGTTTGAGGGCTGGTTTCCAGATGTCTGGTAGGCGGGAGGTATCATCCCGCTTGTTCATATTTTGGGGATGTTTTTCTATCTCGATGGCTTCCATTATTATTCTTTTGCTGTAGTGTTCTGTTTTGGAAATTAATTTAGTACTGTCAAAATCAATTTCATGTCCTGTAGTTTTGAACTGTTGGAAAAGGGAGGAGGTTTTTTCTTTTTTCTTCAATGCATTCTTATGTTCTGCAACACGTGCATTTACTCTCCTGTTAGTTTGTCCAATATACACCAGGGAGTTTATCAAATATATATATATATATATATATTCACAATGTATTAGCTTCTGTCTCACACTTTTCCATGCAAATGGTGCAGCCCCTATACAATAATATGCCCTGAGCATCCAGAATTTCAGAGGCGTGGGTGGACAGTACCTATATAAATCCACCACACAGTATGCAAAGAAGATATCACAATAACGTTTGCATTCCACCATGGCTATTATTGGAGATATCAATCCCAACAAGTGCACTAGAACTTAAACAGCTACTTAGTCAAAAGAGTTGAGATGCCAAACAATATTGCCATACTAAACAAATGTTGGTTTAAAATCTCAGACAATTGTAAAAGAGCAAGCAGCCATTCACTTTGGTTTATTTTACTTGCAGAGGCAAGTCTGTCAAAAGTAATTCCATGCAAGAAAAAATAAATCAATATGAGGACAGACCTACTTTCAAACAGTGGTTTAAAGAGATACTACAGCTGTACTGAAATAGTTGCTTTTTGCTGATAAGTTATTTCTATCCCTCCTACAGGGCTATTATTAGAAGAGACTACACTGTAATCTAACTTGAATGAAAATAGGATAGTGGATTTTGGTTGGGTTTTTTGCACGTGAGCTTCTTACCATCATGATTCAGAGCAGTTTCAGCATTGAAAGGTCAAAAGTGATGACACAGGGCACTTCCACACAACCAACCTCCCCATTGCTCAAGTTCTCCGATTTCACAATGAAAATTCAGATGTCAGGATTCCAAACAGCATCAAAAATGAAATAAGTCTGAGGCAAAGTATTCCTCAAAGTTCCAATTTATTAGCACAGCCATGTTGGCACATCTGGGAGAATCCTGAATCTGAAGTTCCAGGTGTTTCTCCATCCAGTTGAAAGTTCAATGCCTTGTCCCTACACTCCCAAGTCCATCACACTGGCCAATCTTCAACTGCCAAGTTGGGAGCAACTCCCATCTCCTTCCGATCAGGTGCAGAAGTGCAAAGACAAAGGATGACTTTGACCATCTAGAACAGTGTTTCTCAACCTTGGCCATTTGAAGATGTGTGGACTTCAACTCCCAGAATTCCCCAGCCAGCAACACTGGCTGGGGAATTCTGGGAGTTGAAGTCCGCACATCTTCAAATGGCCAAGGTTGAGAAACACTGATCTAGAAGAAATTTGTCATGGCTACATGCAGACATCCCTCATGGAACTCCCCAATTCCCACAGCTGAGCATACATTTTAAAATAGCATAAAATATGACAGGCCAAACATCCCAATTAAAATGGCTTCAGCCTGACATCAGACTGGTTCTCCCCTTCCTATTTAATATCACTAATACACCCCAAGAGCAGGCATGTTTACTTTGTGAACTGTGACATGAGCAGCATATAAATTAGATACAACATGGATGGAGGGATGGGTGGGGGGTGGATGGGTGGAGGCAGGCACTATCACAATCACTGAGAACTGCTGGCCTATCTAATCTTACCCATTCTGGCAGTATTAATTTTTTAAAAGTCTAGCTTACCCCCAGAGTTTCATACTGAAACGGTAATTCCTCCCTTCTTTGTAGTTTTACAACTTTACATAAGAATATAAGAACATGAGAAGAGCCGTGCTGAATCAGGCCAAAGCCCATTGAGTCCAGCATCCTGTGTCACACAGTGGCCCAACAATTGTCCATGGGGATCTTGAGCAGAAAGAGAAGGCAAGACCCTCCCTTTCCCCTGACCCCCAACAAATGGTACTCAAGGGAATCCTGCCTTCCTCAACCAACATAGAGGTGGCACATGGACATCCGTTTCAATAGCCACCAATACACTTGGCATCCATGAATCTGTCTAATCCTGCCTTGAAACTATCAAAGCTGTCTGTCATGACCTCTTCTGGAAGTGAATTCCATAAACCAATGACCCTCTGTGTGAAGAAATATTTCCCTTGTTTTGTCCTCACTTTCTTACCTATGAGCTTTAGGGACTGCCCCCTTGTCCTAGTATTGTGTGATAGAGAAAATAATTTTTCTCTATCCACCTTTTCTATCCCGTGCATGATTTTATACACTTCGATCAAGTCACCCCTTAAACGCCATCTTTCAAGGCTGAAGAGACCAAGGCATTGCAACCTGGTATCATAAGGGAGTTGCTCCATTTCGTTCTCCTTTGTAGTTTTAAAAATTGCAGGCATTTCTGAGGTTCCTCGGGGTGGCGAATAACCAGATGCCTTATTCTGTCTCTGCATTTCTTCTACCAATCCTGACTTCCTGACACAGGGCTGAGACACCAGGAGTTAGAAGCTGGGACAAGGGCAGCAAACTTGCCAATGACTGTCCTGTTAACATAATCTCACACAATCATGCTGCTTCTGCAAGGGACCTACAATGCCTAAAAGATGAACTACTTTACTATATTTGCAACAAGCCTCATACAGTAACTATAGCTGGAAGAAACTGGGAAAGGGGCAACCAGCAAGTATTAAGCAAAAATATCAGCTAATGAGCAGCACCATTATCATTAAACTTGCCCCTACAACTTTATCTGAAGAACCCATTGAAAAGCAGCTAGAAAAGGAAGTTATAAGCCTTTTCATGTCTGTTTGGGAGGACATCGCTGCAACATTCTTATTGATCTCTACAACCCACAATGGAACGTTTACAATAATTTAGGTAACAGGTTTTTTAAAAATAGCCACAATGTATGAATGGAAACAAGCCTCTCTATTCTGAAATTATCAGAGAAACTTTGGAAAACCTTTCCCCATCTAGTCAATCCATCTGTCCTTTTTTATGAATTTCATCAGATACAATACATGTAGCATGGCAACTAAAACACCAAAGTATGATTTGTGTAGCCTTGGATCAGAATCTCTTCTTTTGGTAGCCCTTCCAAATTTGGCAAAGCTTTTTTGTGATGGCAGTAGAGAATGAGACCTTTTGTATGATAGGAGCCTTTTCCAAACTGAAGTATTGAACTGCACTTTTCATAAACTTTCTGGGTGAAGATCGAAGGAAAGGATGCTTCAAACCATCCAGACATTACCAGGTTGGGGAAGGTTGCACCTAATAGTCTAAATAGACACTCTCCAAAAATCAATAATCCGCATATAGCTTAATCCATCCAGTAACAAAAGTTTTCAAAGCAAGATTTATGTTCTTGATCTCTCTCTGTGTGTGTGTCTCTATCTCTCTGCACACGCATGCAAAGAGAACACTTTGTATTCCAGCTTCAGAACATCTGTTACTGGGTGGAAATATACAAAACGAGAAGCAAGCAATAAAAGACAAAATAATTATGCACAGGGAAAAGATATGAATATGCAAAAGCAGCTATCTCAACACTTTGCGGTGCTTAAAAATTCAACTCTTACAAATCCAAAATGTCTGGAAGAGATAAGTGTGGCACTAAAAATATAGCAGTGTGGGAGCCAAGCAAGTCTCCTTTGGGAGGAGAAATTCCATCAACCACTTTGACAATCAGAAAAATGGAAAACTGACTCTACCTGAAAAGTAAGCTCCCATCTACGTTGGAAGGCAAGAGGAGATCTCACTGCATGAAAATCTAACCAACTGCTCTTTTGTCTTTTCCTCTTTTTTGTCTTTTGTTTTAGTGTTGGGAAAATGATAATTTTATCTAATCATATCAATGCAGAAGAAAAAGTTGGACAACATAAGGTTATAGCTGTTAATTGGACAATTTTATATACTAAGACTGTGCAAAACATTCCGATGGGTGGGGGAGACTTCACTAATTATATGAGTCTGGAGTAATACATCCTTCAAGGCATTAACGCAACTGCTTTAATTTTGTGTGTACATGCATAAACTTTCCTACACAGACTGCCAATGAAGCCAAATAGCTGTGTATTTGCACACAAATGCAGCCAGCCATGAAAAACCTTGCAGAGGACAGGACAGTTTCAGGGCTTTAAAATGCTTGTCACAGCCTGTCTGCACCATTGACATCAGATAACATTACTGGGTCTCTTTTCAGTTGCAACTAAAACTTTAATTCGGTAGTTTTATGCTTTCAAAGATTTTGAGAGCTATATGCACTCTAGAAGGAGGCAGAAAGCTGTACAGGTAGTTCTCAATTTAGAGCAGTAATTGAATCTGGCAATTATGTTCGTCAAGTCATAATGGTTCTAAAATGCGTCATCATAGGACCAATACCAAAATTATGACTTTTGTGGTGGTCATTTAGACCCAATGTTTGCTGTAGGATTTCTTTTTCCTGGATGCTGACTGTGGGGCATTGCAAATGGCCATAAATGCAAACTTGCAAATGCCCAAAATATGGTCCCGGGGGGGGGGACAGGGGGGACACAACAGACATCGTAACTTCAGTCATAAGTCAAGGACTAGTTATGTTAAATAGTGTACAACTAGTCCTCAATTCACAACCAAGATATTGACAAAATTGAACGGGTCCAAAGACGGGCTACAAGAATGGTGGAAGGTCTTAAGCATAAAACGTATCAGGAAGGACTTCATGAACTCAATCTGTATAGTCTGGAGGACAGAAGGAAAAGGGGGGACATGATCGAAACATTTAAATATGTTAAAGGGTTAAATAAGGTCCGGGAGGGAAGTGTTTTTAATAGGAAAGTGAACACAAGAACAAGGGGACACAATCTGAAGTTAGTTGGGGGAAAGATCAAAAACAACATGAGAAAATATTATTTTACTGAAAGAGTAGTAGATCCTTGGAACAAACTTCCAGCAGACGTGGTAGATAAATCCACAGTAACTGAATTTAAACATGCCTGGGATAAACATATATCCATCCTAAGATAAAATACAGAAAATAGTATAAGGGCAGACGAGATGGACCATGAGGTCTATGTTTCTATGACAATTTAAATTAAGCCTCTGAAAAGTCTATAATGACCTACATAGAACTTATTATCATCACCCTGCCTCCATGGTCATGCAATCGCAATTGGGACACTTGACAACAGGCTCAATTTTTTAATGCCACCTTTGTTTTTATAAATAACTCAAGGTGGCAAACATATCTAATAATCTCCTTCCTATTTTTCCCACAACCACCTTACGAAATGAGTTGGGCTTCGAAAAAACGATTTTCTCAGCTGGCTTTCATGCCTAAGGCAAGACTAAAACTCACAGTCTCCTGGTTTCTAGCCTGGTGCCTTAACCGCTGTAACAAACTAGCTCTAATTTACAATTGGCTGCAGCATCCCATGGTCACATGACTGCAATTTGCAGCCATTTTTGCTGATTCAAGCAGAAAGCTAGATTCACACTCACGATCATGTGACTCAACTCAGAACCATGTGATTTGACTTATAAACATGGTAAGAACGGCTGTAAAATCATGTCTGGTTATGTGATGATTCAACTGACAGCACAATGACTTGGGATAGAAATTCCAGTCCCAGCCATAAGTTGAAGACTACCTATATCCTGATTCCTACAATTTCAGTTTTCTTTCTTTTTTGTTTGCTTCTTTTAAAAAAAAATGCAGATTCTCAGTTCCAATGGCTATGAAAGAATGCTTGGAATCAATGTGGGCAACACTATTTAAAACCCCGGGCTTCTGAATAAAAGCCTTTGGTGCTCTCTAAGCATGGCTGTTTGCTTACAGATATCTCATTACTCAGCTATTAGTGCTAGCGACTGGGGGTTCAGCCTGTATTTATATACAGTAGTTTGCCAATGGTTTCTGCTTGGTCATCTATATCTGCAACATACAGACACATCTGCAATATACAACCCGGTTCTATAACAGCCATTAGGTAAGACAGATAGGAAGAAGACTAGCAGAGCACAGTCATGAATATCAACAAGTAGTGAGAAGTCACCATGAAAACGCCTTAATCTCACAACACATAGACAGGTTCAACCACAGTTTCATCCAAGAAACTCTGAGCATCCTAGAGTAAGCAGAATCCCAAAACTCTAGGCAATTCCTGGAAGCTTGGCATTCAGTCAAATCAGTCATCAATACAAAACAGAGGTAAACCACATTTGCACATCATTCAAAGGAGACAAGAAAAAAGCAGAAAAGACAAGGAAAAAAAAGGAAAGAAATAAAAAGTCCAAATCATATCCTCCTTAGCAGTTAAAACCCAGGCAAGCAGAGAGTAACACTAGATAAATAAACAAAAAATAATACCATAATCAAGGAACTACCAAAGAGAAAACTATACCCTCACCAGGTATAGCTGTAAGGGTCTGGATGGGGGCCAACAGGCTCAAGCTCAACCCAGACAATACCGAGTGGCTGTGGGCATTTCCTCCTAAGGACTATTCGATCTATCCGTCCATTGTTCTGGGGGGAGGAAACATTGACCCTCTCAGATAGGGTTCGCAACCTGGGTGTCCTCCTGGATCCAGAGCTGAACCTTGATCACCAGATATCACCAGGGGACCTTTGCCCAGGTTCACCTGTTTTACCAGTTGCGGCCCTATTTGGACCAGGAGGCTCTACGCACAGTCAACTCAGGCCCTCATCACCTCCCATCTTGATTGTTGCAAGGAGCTCTACATGGGGCTACCCTTGAAGAGTGTTCGGAGACTCCAAATTGTCCAGAATGCAGCTGCACGAGCTGTCATGGTATACCCATATAACACCTACACTCCAAGAGCTGCACTGGCTTCCTATTAGTCTCCGAGCACAATTCAAGTTGTTGGTTATTACCTATAAAGCTATATATGGCTCAGGGCCAGACTATTTACAGGACCGTCTCTTGCCACATACTTCCCAGAGACCTATAATAGCACACAGAGTTGGCCTCCTCCAGGTTCCGTCGACTAAGCCAGTGTTTTTCAACCAGTGTGCCGCGGCACACTAGTGTGCCATGAGACATGGTCAGTTGTGCCGCGAAGCTCAGAGAGAGAAAGAAAGCAAGAGAGAGAGAGAGAAAGAGAAAGAAAGGAAGAGAGAGAAAGAAAGCAAGAGAGAGAGAAAGCAAGCAAGAGAGAAAGAGAACAAGAGAAAGAAAGCAAGAGAGAGAAAGAGAGAGAAAGAAAGCAAGAGAGAGAAAGAGAGAGAAAGAAAGCAAGAGAGAGAAAGAGAGGGAGGGAAGGAGAGGGAGAGAAAAACATAGAGGGAGGTAGAGAGGGAGAAAGGAAGAGAAAAAAAGAGAGGAAGGAAGAGAAAGAAAGAGGGATGGAGAGAGAAAGAAAGAGGATGGGAGAGAAAGAGGGAGAGAGAAATAGAGCGAAAGGGAGGGAGAGTTGTTTTTTTGTCCAAACTTTTTTTTAGCCCTCCCCGCCCCGCTCAATGTGCCCCAGGGTTTCGTAAATGTAAAAAATGTGCCACGGCTCAAAAAAGGTTGAAAATCACTGGACTAAGCAGTGCAGGTTGGTGGGGCTTTCTCTTTTGCCACCCCGGCTCTATGGAATCAACTTCCCCCCACTCCCAATGTCCGTAGTGCTCCCACCCTACTAGCCTTCCATAAGGCCATGAAGACCTGACTTTGCTGGCAAGCCTGAGGGCCATGAATCGACAACTATCATGGCCAAATTGTATGAATGCTATTTATGTATGCTGATTATTTAGTTTTAATCTGGGTTTTATTGTTAGATACGGAACAGCAAGCCTCACACTCTCTAGCACTGATATTATATAGCTGGGTAATGAAATGTCTGCAAATAAAAAAGCTCAGAGAGCGCCAAGGACTCCACAGTTCAACTCTGAGCTACATATATTTTCTTCAATTCTGAAAGCTCTCCAGTGTCCTTACACAAAATTGGGTTTCTTTCCAATTTGTATAAACAGACTGTTTCAGGAAGAAAAAATAACACAATTATAAAGTATGACAAAAATAAATAAATCTTTTTGCTTGATTTGTGTAATGCTTTTTGGGGGCAACAGTCTGGTTAGCCTAATCACATTTTGTGTATGATGGCAGTGGGGAAATTGATTTATATTTGTGTGCTCTCTCTTTCTCAACACATAAACCTTATGTTGTGCAGAACTTTGGATTCCAACTGAGAAATGTTATTTTGTGCCCCCGTAACATCTGCTGGAAACATTTTAAAGCATCTGTGACTTCCCTTCTTCTCCCCCCCAGCTTGGACGGCTGCTCTTCACAGCTGCAACTTTATCCTGGAAAAGATGCATTTGGTTTAAGGCATTTCCAACAAGTTCTCTGTGCATGCCTGCAGAAACTGGGAATCACATTTCTTCCTTTGAGTCTGAAGTGCCCTTCAGCTCTAACAGACATGAATGCAGACCTAACCATTCAATGGATGCATTATAAAATTCTTCCTCTTGTGATATAAACCTGTACTATACAGTGATCCCCCGCTCGTTGCGAGGGTTCCGTTCCAGGAGCCCCCGCAACGAGCGGGTTTTCGCGAAGTAGCGATGCGGAAGTAAAAACACCGTCTGCGCATGTGCAGACGGTGTTTTTACTCCCACAGCGCTAGCGAGGAGCCGAAGATTGGGGGCGGGGCGGCTGTTTGCCGCCGGCATGGAGGGCTTCCTAGCAGCCCCCCAAACCCGGGTTGGGGGTCCAGGGGGCGCTTGGTATCGCCGGTTTTGAGCTGAGTCCGGAAGCGAATTCGCTTCCGGACTCAGCTCAAAACCGCCGATAGCAAGCGGCAAGGAACGGCTTGTCTCGGCGCTTTCGAGCTGTCAGCTCGAAAGCGCCGAGACAAGCCGTTCCTTGCCGCTTGCTATCGGCGGTTTTGAGCTGAGTCCGGAAGCGAATTCGCTCCCGGATTTAGCTCAAAAGCGGCGATACCAAGCGGCAAGGAACGGCTTGTCTCGGCGCTTTCGAGCTGACAGCTCGAAAGCGCCGAGACAAGCCGTTCCTTGCCGCTTGCTATCGGCGGTTTTGAGCTGAGTCCGGAAGCGAATTCGCTCCCGGATTTAGCTCAAAAGCGGCGAGAATGAACGGCGTGGGCGGGCGAAGGGCGGGCGGCAGCGAGGAGTTTGCGTGGGCGGTGGGGAAACTCCTCGCTGACGCCAGCAAGAGGGGGAAGACCCAGGGAAGCCGCTGCCATCTACGCATGCGTGCCCGGCACGCATGCGTAGATGGTATTTTTGACTTCCGGGTTGAAAAATAGCGAAGTACCCTGTTCGCAATGGTTGGGGACGCAATAAACGGGGGATCACTGTACTTGCTTTAGCTCCAATGAAGGAGGGGTTGATTCTGGTAATGCTTTTTAATTAATTTCAAGAAATCATCCACTGAAGCCAAGGGTATGTGTTCTGTCTGGGTCACTCCGGAAGCCAAAACCAACCCAAAAAGAGAAGCCAGACACACCGGTAAAAGGCAACGGCAGTTTATCAAATTCAAGAAAAACACAGGTAACAGAAAATGTCCTTACAAACAGGAAAACGCTGTATCTTCCAATATATCCACGAAGGCAAAAGTCCATGCAGCAATACAGGATTCTTGCTGCCAAGACCAGGCTATAGATAGCAGACCTACACCTCCCACAGGTCTTCCAAACTGCTGGGCCACAAGCCAGGAACAGAGACGTCGAGAACAAAGCAGGTCACCGTAACTCCAATTGATAACACTCCACATGGCTTCAAGGGCTTGCCTGCCTTTTAAACCCTGCTAAGGAGGACCACACCCAAGCCCAGCTGTTCCCAATTCAGTGCTGATAATACTTCTTTAATTGCTCCTTTCTTTGATCTGAACGTCTCTGTCACATGTCAATGACGGCTTGTGCTTCATCACCTAATGACTCCAAGCTACTGGCTGGGGAGAGCCCCCCCCCGGGGGCTCTCCTGCTGTTCTCCTTTGTCCCATTCCTGACTTTCCCCTCCCCCGTCCGACTGCTCAGCCCCCTCCTCTTCGCTGTCATCCTCCTCCGGGCATGGAGCCAGCAGAGACACAGCCGGTCCCTGAGCAGCCTCAGGCTGAACCACAACAGTATGCAAGAGGTGGAGGGGGGGAGGGAGGGGAATTCAAGAATGCAACCACAACCAGGAGATCAAAGTCCTTTTTTACGTGCAATGCCATACCCATAGATAGGGTTTTAATCACAGTTAAAGCTGCCATCTTGATTCTTTTGCAAATTCGCTGTGCATTTCTTTGGTTCCAGAGGGAGATTTTCTGAAGCAAATTATAAAGCATTCGAGAAGATAGCTTTCCCCAACTCAGCATTGTTATGTTGGAAATCACAACTCATGTCTAGAGAGTATCGGTTCTCCCTTGCTTTTCCAAGAGGACAGATTTCTTTCACAATAGATATACTGAAGTGGTTGTGCCTACAGCTGCCTGCATCAGTAAACTCAACTGAGATTCAGGATTCCCTTGGGGGCAGCTGAACTCCCAAGTGCTGAAAGAAGGGGGGAGGGGCTCAATCAACTGTGTTAACAGCATGACACACCTCATTTATTTCCAATTTTCTATCGTGGTTGTCCTATGATGACAGGTAATGAGGCAGACATAAGAACTGGACTGTCTTGTATAGTAGTACAGAAGCTATTGCTTTGAAAATGAAAGAGAAAAGCAATTATGATGGGACAAAAAAAAATTCAGATTTAACCAGTTCTAGGATTTACTTCCAGTTACAAAGAGTGCTTAAGAGAATATTCTAACAAAAAACCCTTAATTATTTGTGCCCAACATTACAGCATATACTTCAGTCAATCTACATAGGCAGTCTTCTCAAGAGACAGATATAATTTCCATCAGGAAGCGAAAGGACCAATCTCAGAGCTATTTCTGAAATGATTGAATCTTCTGACGGAGAATTAAAATGAAAGCTTGGATCAGAAAGGGTGTGTGTTACACAAATATAAAAGTCTTGCAACCTTTGCATGTTATTCATTCACCCAAATATCACACCCCATGACCAGACTTCCAGGATGGCACACTTCATATGCAAACTTTTATTTCCTCAATTGGATAGTTTCTAAAAGTGTTGAAGTTGCAACTTGCATAAATCCCAGGTAGCAATAGATCAAGCAGTCCTCCTCACTTGCTGACTCTCCAATCATGCTGGAACTACAAGTCCCAGAATTCCCTAGGATAAGGGAATTACCCGCCCCGAGTCCTCAGAGGGGTGCTATATAAATCTAAGCTAAATAATAATAATAGTGTTGTATTAAAATACACATAAAAATATAATATGTGCTAGCAAAATCACTCTGGCAGTCGCTTTCCAAAATTAAAGTTATGGTCCAGACTTCTAAAAGACAATGGGTCCCATCTAACAAGAAAAGGACACCACAAAAAGGTCTTACTCATCTCCACCATGTTTTTAACCTCTGAAGGACCACATTATTATTACAGTAGTACCTCTAGATACGAGCTGCTCTATATACGAGCATTTCGAGATACGAGCTAGGAGGGGAGAGATATTTCTGTTCTACTTACAAGCCCAAATTCGGGATACGAGCGCTCACCGCCTGTCCCTGTCAGCGGTCCAGCCACCTTCTCCTTTCCCCGTGGGAGCGCCGCACCTCTTGTCTGCCCGGCCTGAGAGGCACGAAACCGGTGCTCATGCCGGGCGGCCCGCCTGGAACGGCAGCAATGCCGCCGGGCCGATTGCCGAGCGGGGGTGGGGCGCGGGAGGAGGCGAAGGCGCTGCTGCACCGGCCCGGGATGGAGCCCCATCCCGGACAGAGCGGCCTGAGGGGGCCGATGCGGCGGCGCCTCCGCCTCCTTCTGCGCCCCGCCCCCGGCAATCGGCCCGGCAGACAAGAGGTGCGGCACTCCCACAGGGAAAGGAGAAGGCGGCGTCTCAAGCCCTTCCCCGTGCGCCCCTCTGGTGGAGCCCCTCCGGAGGAGCCCCTCTGGCGGTTGTCCGGGCGGGTGAAGGTGGCTGGGCTGCTGACAGGGACAGGCGGTGAGCGCTCGGAGGGGGCACAGCCCGGAGCGAGACTTGGCCTCCGCTGCGGCTGCTGCCCGTCTGCTTCTCTCTCCCTCCTTCCCCGCGGTGCTTGGCAAACAGAGGGGCGGTCGCCTCGCCTGCCGCCCCGCTCTGCTTCCCTCCCTCCCTCCGTCCGCAGCCTTTGTGTTTTTGGCTGGGGGGGGAGCAGGATGACCTTCCTGACTGCATGGCATCCTGCATGCAGGATGACATGCATGGCAAAGGGGCGGGGAGGATCGGGAGGCTCAAGCCTCCTTCGGTGGTGGTGGCCGGTTTCTGATTTTTGGGCTTGCACGCATTAATCGCTTTTCCATTGATTCCTATGGGAAACAATGTTTCATCATACGAGCTTTTCGACTTACGAGCCTCCTTCCCGCACCAATTAAATTCGTAAGTCGAGGTACTACTGTATTATTATTATTATTATTATTATTATTATTATTATTATTATTATTATTAATAATAATAATAATAATAGTTAGATTTGTATGCCGCCCTTCTCCGAAGACTCAGGACGGCTCAAAAACATATCCAAGAAGGCTTCAAGAGTTGTAAACCTAATCCTACGTGGCTTCTGCTCTGGCAATCTCTCACTACTTACCAGAGCTTACAAAACTTTCGCCAGACCCATCCTCGAATACAGCTCACCTGTTTGGAACCCATATCGCATCTCAGGCATTAACACCCTTGAAAATGTCCAAAGATACTTCACCAGAAGAGCCCTTCACTCCTCCATTCGAAACAGAATACCCTACGAGACTAGACTTTCAATCCTGGGCCTAGAAAGATTAGAACTAAGACGCCTTAAACAGGATCTAAGTATTGCCCACAAGATTATATGCTGCAACGTCCTGCCTGTCGGCGACTACTTCAGCTTAAACCACAACAACACAAGAGCACACAACAGATTTAAACTTAATATTAACCGCTCCAAACTTGACTGTAAAAAATACGACTTCAGTAACCGAGTTGTCGAAGTGTGGAACTCATTACCGGACTCCATAGTGTCATCCCCAAACCCCCAACACTTTACCCTTAGATTATCCATGGTTGGCCTCTTCAGATTCCTAAGAGGTCAGTAAGGGGCATGCATAAGTGCACTAGAGTGCCATCCGTCCCCTGTCCTATTGCTCTCCTATATCTCCTATATCTTTCTTCTATTCCTATATTTCTTCTATTCTTTCATTGATATATTTTATTCTTCTATCTTCTCTTCTCTTCTTTCTTAGATATATTTTACTATGAGTATATCCTCTATAACCTTAATTATGTATTTTACTATGTGTACAGTGTTCCCTCGATTTTTGCACGGGATGCGTTCTGAGACCGCCTGCGAAAGTTGAATTTCCGCGAAGTAGAGATGCGGAAGTAAATACACTATTTCTGGCTATGAACAGTATCACAAGCCTTCCCTTAACACTTTAAACCCCTAAATTGCAATTTCACGTTCCCTTATCAACCATTTAGATTATTACTCACCATGTTTATTTATTAAAGTCTATTAAAAAAATATTTATTAAAGGCGGACAAAAGTTTGGCGATGACATATGACGTCATTGGGCGGGAAAAACCGTGGTATAGGGGAAAACCGCAAAGTATTTTTTAATTAATATTTTTGAAAAACCATGGTATAGACTTTTCGCGAAGTTCGAACCCGCAAAAATCGAGGGAACACTGTATACCCACTAAAACCCTCATTGTGTAATGGACAAAATTAATCAATCAATAAAGATACAATATAAAACAATGCGTACAAACAAATCTAATTAGTTAAAAACTATAAGCTAAAAACCCAAAATATTAAAATCAATCAACCACATGTTTGCAGTGAGGGCTCTGCAGTGACTTTTGGGATTTGAAGGGAGAACCATACTGTCAATTGGAATTGGGCTTTAAAAACGTGTTTTAAGGATACGTACCGCATTGCTCTCAGTGCAGTTTTGTATGCTAGTTCAGCATCATGAGGTAGGAGAGAGGTGAAAAGATACTTGGCAAAGGTATGCATTGGCACACTCTCCCGATGGATGATTTCACCTAGACCGCTATAAGGTCCAGCTATTGGACAGGGGAGGCAAAAGAACAGGAAAATCTTATAATGAGCACTGTAATTTTACTTAACATAAAAAATCAAGAAGTATCAAAATGCTAGAAATTTTGCATTAATTTTTGTCATAAAGAAAACATCCACTACAAAGTAAAAACTTTCTCTGGTGAGGAGCCCTCTCAAAAAAAAAAGTACCTGTAAGAAAACCAAGTAGAACATACCGTATTGAAACAAAGAATCAAAGCTTGTATAGCTTTTTGAATCATATTTTAAAATGTGTTTTAATAAAATATAGTTGACAGCTCAGGAAAATATGTGAACATGAGCAATATATTCCAGTGCAGATCTCCCAATCTATGTGGATTGGATAGTCACCCAAAATGTGTATTTTTCCTCAGAGTGTTGTGCATATTGAAGCAGGTCACTTTAAGAAATGCCTGTATTCTTAGACCACTTACCCAGATTCACAATAAATCCAAATACAACAACATAACATTTTAGGCATGGCAAATCAAGTCAGCCTACCCAAGGGACTATTATCCTTGGAAGTAGCTATTCCATGATTCTGTAGGGTTTGTATATATAATGAAGACCTTCTCAAGATCTACTATCAGAACTGAACATAAATGACACTAGGTATATGATCTACTACTACAATATTGATAGAGAATGGTTGCCCATTCTTGGGTGAAGTTCCACATAAAATAGTCATAGAAATGCTTAACTAGAGAAATAAATTTCTTGGATGAAAAGCTAAATGTTTTCAAAGGAAAAAAATCCAAGAAAGTTTGGTTGCAGTTTGGAAAAAGCACTTTTCAGATAACCATAACTTGGAAGATTGAAAATCTCCATGACCAGAGAAAGCTTGACTATGTATGTTCTAAGTTTCACCTGAAAGTGGTAGTGATGACTGCAAGAATTTCATAATCTCACGTGTGAGACTGAAATTTTCCACGCTCACCTAAAATAGCTAGAATTACAACAAGATAAACAAACCTATTTTAATTTCCATTCTGTAGAGTCAAGGATAACCATCTTTTCATATGTGCAATATTTAAATAGGTAGACTGGGAATAGTTAGAAGCTCTCTAAACAGTCATTAGATTTGTAAGAGCTTGTTGATTATGAAATGAACCTACGGTACTTAGGAACCAGCCTTCTACTTTTGCAAAAAGCTGTTAAGAAAGTTAACATCAATAATCAGTTACCTTCTAATAGGAAGACTGCTTGTTTTTGGAAAATCTTCACCAGAGTGTCATCCAATTCTATTTCGTGTAGCTTGGAAATTAGCTGTTCCTCATTTCGACAAACCTTCTCTTGCGCATACAATCCATCGGGCATTATCCTCTGCTGACCCAATCCTATTAATGCCACTTCCACTGCTAGTGTTAAGTAAGATTCTCCTTCTTCTAAGAATTTGTGGGTAGGCAAGTGATAGTATTCCAGAGATTTGCATGGGCCCATATTCTCTGGAACAAAAAGTTACAAAATAAATACAATAAAGCCAATGAAAATGGTTTATCTGAAATTATATGCCTTGTTTTATTCTTTATAAATATTTATATATGCTTTATCATTCATAAGCTTCCTATAAATGAAGCAAAAACTGGGATGGTTACATTTTAGGTCTACTTTATGTTTATGTTTATGTTTATTTAGATTTGTATGCCGCCCCTCTCCGCAGACTCGGGGCGGCTCACAACAAAGTGAAAAACAATTTACAACAAATCTAAATTTCTACTAAAAACATTTAAAAAAAACCATTTTCTAAACATACATACATACACACATACCATTTATAAATTGTATATGCCCGGGGGAGATGTCTTAGTTCCCCCATGCCTGACGACACAGGTGGGTCTTAAGGAGCTTACGAAAGGCAAGGAGAGTAGGGGCAGTTCTAATCTCTGGGGGAGTTGGTTCCAGAGGGCCGGGGCCACCACAGAGAAGGCTCTTCCCCTGGGGCCCGCCAACCGACATTGTTTAGTTGACGGGACCCGGAGACGGCCCACTCTGTGGGACCTAATCGGTTGCTGGGATTCGTGCGGCGCAGGCGGTCTCGGAGATATTCTGGTCCAGTGCCATGAAGGGGTTTAAAGGTCATAACCAACACTTTGAATTGCGACCGGAAGTTGATCGGCAACCAATGCAGACTGCATCACACTAAGTCAAATGTTTATACATCACACTAAGTCAAATGTTTGTTTTTGCTTCAGCATTTTCTATGAATATAGCCAATGCAGTTTGTAAGTCCTGGCTTATGTCATATAATGTAACATTAACCAAGTCAATTATCCAATAAATCAGAGATAAATAAAAGATAGCTTTGGTGTGATACATAAATCCTGTCTTACTCTAGAAGCCACTCAGAACACAACATTTTGAACCATACAAAACAGCAAGTAAAATGTATGCATAGTGATTTGAATAAGAGTCAAATGTTGTCTACTGAAGCCAGAATATAAAAAACGCAAAAGACTGAACAATGAACTAGGAAATCTTATTTCTGTCATGAGCTCACTACATGGTCTTAAGGAAATCTCTGTTTCATATTCTTTGCCATCCTTTATCTGCAATATCCACAATGACAATATACTAACTAAAGTAGTAAGAATCATTTTGAGAGTACCCTAAACTTCAATATAAGATGGGCAGCTATGCAAATGTTTTATGTATGTATGTATGTATGTATGTATGTATGTATGTATGTATGTATGTAGATTGTTCTGAGTTCAGGTTTTGCCCCGTGTAATATTTTGTAGGTCTATGCGACGTTTCAGTGAAATCACATTCACCATCATCAGGCTGAAGTTGTAAGCTTCGTGCTGCTGTAGATATCTACAGCAGCACGAAGCTTACAACTTCAGCCTGATGATGGTGAATGTGATTTCACCGAAACGTCGCATAGACATACAAAATATTACATGGGGCAAAACCCGAACTCAGAACAATCTACATACATATACCCGTGAAAATCTACGAAAACAAATATATATATATCTATCCTAGTCTCCCTTAATTTTCAAAATTCAGCTTAAACATGTGACATATATATATAACACAGAGATTGGAACTCCAGCCTGATGATGGTAAATGTGATTTTACCGAAACGTCGCATAGACATGCAAAACATTACACAGGGCAAAACCCGAACTCAGAACAATCTACATATATATATATATATATATATATATATATATATATATATATATATATATATATATATATATATATAACATTAAAATAAACTATAATTTATAATATGAACAGTTGGACATTAAACACAATGTTATTAATATTCTTAATATCAAATCAAATAATATGGACCACACGCTCTGAATTCAGAAAAGGTTCCAAATTCAATCCCAAACATCCTAAATTGAAAAAGGATTTGTTACATATATTCTTCCTTACATTGGTATTCTACAGATTTGCTGGGGTTATAACTCCCTGAAATCTTTTCAGCCCTGTTGGCTGGGTACCAACACATTTGGAAGGCATCAGCTGAATGAACGTATACCTCCCTTGCTATAAGGCAGATTGATTTATTCAGTCAGTAAGATAAACCACTGATCACTCAGAACAAACTTCGGTTTTCTGAATTTCCCTTTCTTAAGCACTTTCAATATCCCTGTTTCAAGGAACATTTTGATTATGAAATATTTTGGCTCAAACTCACTGCTAACAGCTCCCAAACTAGTTCTTTAGTTAACATGCAATAAATGCTGAATGCGCATACACAGCTGGTATAAGATAAGATTTTACCTGTGAAATCTGAGAACACATGGAAGCTTTCATCATCCACCCTGCAGGCTTCCATAAGGCTACTGAAAAGAGTGCCAATTGGGTCCAACGGATGCCCAACCCAACCTTCTAAATTTGTAATAGAGGTAACACCTTTGTGAAGAAGTTCTACATTAAAAAAAGAATAAGAAGCACACATATTGATTGTGTGATAATAATTGTATTGATATTACAGTATATACAGAGTTTTAAAATGCAAAACATGTGTATTTCTTCTTCTTATCAGTTAGATTTTTCCAAATCAGGAAAAATTAACCTTCTATAAAGGAGACAGAATCTAAATTCAGATCTCCAAAATGTCCATCAAGGGTTCACAATGGATGAAATACAGAAATGCCAGTAGCTGAAATTTTAATCAATTATCGCATTGCTTAGCTTTTTCAAATTGTAGCAATGAAGAGGAACCCTGGTCAGTTAGAAATAATCTGGATAAAGCAAAGTCTCATTTCCAGGAAGCAAAAATGTTGATTCTACTAACAACAAAAGTTGTCTAAAGGTTTTACTGTTGTTGTTGATAGTTTATCCAAACTCTGTTTAGGGCTATTTCTACAGAATTTATAAACAGGAAGCATACTTATGTTATTCACATAAGAGATATTTTAGTTTCTCCATTTTTTTTTTAAAAACCCACTATTTTAATTAAGAATTCTTTAGAACTGAAACCAAGACACAAATATTTGAATGAGTAAATTCCATGAGAATTTGTGTCACATGGAATAGAGGAGGTACATTATGGATAGTTCACTGCCAGTAAATGACAACTACCACTTCCTGAGCTCCCACCAATCTGCAGAGGGTTGACTATCTACTCAAGATTCCAGGAAATACAAAAACAAATTTTAATTCTACTTAAACGGAAGAGAACTGGAGGAAACAGCAGCAAATGGAACACTAATAAGGGACACTACAGATCAGTTACTTAGTTCAAGCAGCTCCTATAATTTTTTTTGCTTGAGGCTCACAGCAATCTATAGAAGAATTTAAGTAAGGAGAGAATGAAGCCCATGAACACAACTCCAGGCTTACTGCCTTTAACCTCCTTGTATTCAGGTGGGAATCTGAGAGGCAGATATACTTGTGTTCCGTTTTCCTCGTGAGCCAATCTGGAAAAAAGCTGGACTCTTGGTCACACTGCCAGATGGACTTATTACAAGCCACCATGAACCCAGATCATCGCAGACCTCTCACCTGAATGAGTGGAAGCTAGAGAAAGACACACAAGTGGCTATGTACTCTCTCTACTTTCAGCTTTCTAGACATTCAAGCAAATGTCTGAATGAACAGCAGGTGCCCTATCACTAAAGTCTTCAAGCAAAATCTTAAGGACTCTGCCTTATGTCTCCAAGCAGTTCCACCCAAAGCTGTCCACATTATGGGGGAGACATGGGGCAATTGCAAAAGTGAACAGGCCTACAAAAACGACTAATATATATCTGCCTAAACTTCTGCATATATGCAAAAATGTACAGATCGAAGCAATGGTGGAAGGGCTACATCATATACATTGCCTTATTTTTTTCTCTGTATTATATTAAGAGTATTATACACACCCTGTTCAATTTTCAAAGACAGCTTTATTTCCATTTTCCTTATAAACAAGAATCCTTATTTGGTAGATTTCTGAACCTGTAGATGGGGTGTTATTAAAAACTGAGCTACATCCCATCTCTTGGACTTACTAGGCAAGACCTCATCCAGTGTTGATTGATACTGTCTCAAAAAAAGAGAAGGGGCGTTGGTCTTACCTGATACGCCTCTTCTCCGAGTAGTGAATATAGCATCCAGGAATGGGTTAAATCCGTCTGCTCTGTGATTGGCCTGAGTCTGTCAAAAGATGTTCAGGTCCCGCCCTTGTCACTATGTTTGACAGCTTGAAACGAAGAAGTGAAGCGACAGACTGTGGTCTGCCAATTTTCATTAATAATTCCTCCTTATTTATTCCTCCATCCCACCAAGTGCAACAAAAGGCACTTATTGCCCTGGGCAGGGCTAGATGCTATATCCACTACTTGGAGAAAAGGTATATCAGATAAGACCAACGCCCCTTTTCTCTCTTGGACTTACTAGGCAAGACCTCATCCAGTGTTGATTGACACTATCTCAAAAAGAGAGAGAAATAATCTACATCTGAACTACAATCAATACAGAAGCATGGGAATGAGTTTCACAGTTACAAATAATACTTTCAGGGAGATGGCAGTGATCTTACATTTTTATCCAAGCATACCGGTATATTATGTCACTTATGAATACCGATACACTATGTCACTTATGAATGAGCAATGTAGCAAGACAGTAAACTGACCATGCTTTCACAAACCCAGATTTTTATTTTTGCTCAGTTTACAAGGCTATCCCAAAGATGCTTTTTCCAAGAGGCAACTGGACTTTCTGATTTTTCTTTGAAGGCATTTCGATTCCTTCTTCAAGACCATCTTCAAAGAAAAATGAGAAAGTCCAATTGCCCCTTGGAGAACCATGACCTGGATGACTGAGAATCTCCATAGACGGTACATGAGACAACTTTCTCAGCACTCTTGCAAGAGTCCGTATGATTTATGGATTCAGTCACTTCCCACAATCATATTTTTAACCTGTTAAATGAATAACTAGCCACCTAAATAAATGCATTTTTTAAAGCCATGAAGAAGAGTGTAGATGATTACAATTAGATCATTATAACTAGCTTGTTTCAGGAATATTTTCCCTGTAACATTCTGCACCTTGAATTTAAGGTTAAGAAAAGAGAATGAAATAACTCTTTGTACTGTTGTTTTACTGAGAGATACAGAGGAGCAGCTTTATTCCTATCAGACATTTGGCAATGAAATGGCTCTCCCCCCACCCAAAGCTAAAGTCACTGCCAACCTGCAGTGCTATACGTTCAACCATCACTTGCTTATTCTTAGTCTCGTTCCAGACTTTTTCTCACCATGGTGCATCCTTTGGCCTTTCCTCCTGCCCACATTTACCTTTCTTCTGGAACCGGAACATCTCCTGCTGCTTCTGCTGCTGTCTCCTTAGAGTATTAACAATAGCAATTGCCAGCCGCAGTGCTTCTCTTGGGTAGCCGTGAGATCGGAGTGCATCTACTCGTGCACAAGCTGTAGGCACATGCTCTGGCAAAGAGAAAGGGAAGGCATTGTTAAGTCCATTGGTGTCTGGAATAAACCCAATACAAAAGACTATTAAGTGATTTTAGAAATCTACAGGGGGTGGGGGAGCAACCCAGCAGCCCATCTGAAAGGAAGCTCTGTTGTTCTCCCCAGATGTCTCTGTCTTTTCTCTTCAAAAACAACAACAACAATAAAAATCAGGGACATTAAAACCAGAGACATATATTTCCTGCTAAGCCACTTACCATGCCAGAGGGGCCATCCATGAGAATCAAAGAGCGAGTTTTGAGCTTCTTCATGGTAACAGTAGTTGGTATACAGATCACTGTTAATGATGTGCTGTAAGTGACTGTCCTGCCAATGGAGATCGCATGCCTCAATAGCTCGTGTGAACACTGTCCGGTGAGACCTGTTTAATGAATCTGCCAGCCCAAAGAGTTCAAATAATTATAGAATTTTAAATGTTCATATGGCCCCAAACCCCCCACATTCATCTCCTCCTTTCTATTCTCTCTTATTAACATCATTTTCACATATATTTCATAACTTTGGATGGAACCAAAGTTACCCTACATCAGCTTTCCTCCAAGTAATTTCCTTCAATGTCTTAACTCTCACAATTGCCAGCCAATATCTGGGGATCATGAAGTTGTTTTATATAATCAATTCACCAAGCTCAGTTAAGTCTGAGCAGGAAACAATATTTGAGTTTTATGATTATGATACAATTAGCCTACAAATGATTAGTTTGCACCATAGCTTCAAACCACACACATAAACAATGTATATTTAATATTCAGTTTCAAGCAGGAACAATTATAGATATACAAGGATAATCATTTCTTTGATAGAAGAGAGGTTGAAGATTCATACCAAGGACATAGATTTAAATTAATACAAAAGCTGCTGAGGTACAGAGTTTTCTTTTTACTGCACAATGCCAACTTGGCATTTAAATGCTAACTTGGCATTTAACTGCACCTCTTCATACCACACAACCAGGAATTTGAAATGTGGTTTTAAGTAGCTGGAAGATGCTCTCCCTGCAATTATAATTTTAATCTGTTAGAAACTGCAGCAGTACTGTCGACATCCTGAAAGTAACTTTTGTTGGGGGTGTTACATAGCAGGAAAGGTTAGCAAATTAAATGAAATAGCGTGAGTGATCTGAGAAAAAATATACTAAAGGAATTATGGATTGAATGCTTCAACCCAAATACTACAGTAGTATTGGCTGAAGCTGAGAAACAGGGCTGCTTAGTAGAACATTTGATCTAGGAAACGGCCTATATGCATTAGCCACAAACTAACCACTTTCATCTGTTTTTATAAGGCACCAACATATACATCATGGTATAAAAATACTGATATTTTATATACTGATTTGGAGGAAATTGTTTGATTTAAAACATTTCCATGATGCTGCAACCCCAGCAATTTAAATACACACAGTTCCTATTTAGTATAGCATACTGTGTTTACATTGGAAGGACATCTACACAATGAAAAGCAATTCAGAACTAAATGTCAACCCAACATTCTATTAGCTGAAATACAGTCCTTGAAATGACCAAGAGAAAACAACATGACTCACATTACTGAAAATGTCTTGAGATGTTGTCAGTGACTACACATACATATAGCCAGCAAAGCGTGTACACTTCACAACAAAACCATCTTTTAATTAATCTTTTTTTTAATCAAAGGCTTAAAAAATCCATAACGCTAGTATTAGAATATTAATATGCTATGGGTGAAGGTTTGTCCTCTGAGCTTGTTGGTTGATTTCCATACATTTCATTAGTAGGCTAGGTGACATCTTCAGCGGAGTTTAGGGGGTGTCAGTGTCAGTATTCTTCTGTTTATAAGGCATTCAAGGTGTCGGTGTGTCAAGTGAGGGTCAAGTGTGAGTCATCAGAGTGTCTTTGTGATGGATCTTGTGTTAGGGAGGCTATATCAGGTCAAGGTTACTGGGAAGTGAACTGCTGGTAGGGGGGCTGCACGAGTTGGTTGAGGGTCAGTGCTGTTATTATTACTATGCTTTTACAAAATGGTAAAAGAACAGCATCTTCAATTAAATCAAATCACAGTTTACCTTGTATTCCATTTATACCCTGAGGAAGAGCATTGGTTAGACTTGGCAGGTCATTTCCATGGTTCCCATCTTCCCAGGGACACACATCAACACTGTTCCATTTCTTAAGTTGTTTCAGCCAACTGGCCTTCTGTTCCACCTTGCAATGAGGATTTAATACTATGCACATCCAAAGAGCACCTAACAGAGAGACAGACGATATCTAGTTCACCAGATATCTTGAAAGTTATGAAAAGAACTATACATACAGGGTTTTTTTTTAAATGGATGCAATAACAAAGCTCTGTGGCAAAAGGCAGGCACCCTTGAGAGCTTGCAGGAAATGTTATCTTATTTATCTAATTTATATAACCCCTCCCCACATCTTACAAACAAGTAACTCTTGCCAGCATACAACAAAAACCAAACAAATTAATCAAAAGAAATCAAACTAGAAAATAAACGCATTAAAGGAAACATGTTATGCAAATAAATATAAAGGCAAATAAAGGCGATCTCCATATGCAAAAACCCCAGTAGTTTCGGTTAACCAATAAAAGCATGCATGAAGTGATATTCAATATATGTTCAATGAATTGGATGCTTGTGAACTATGCTAAAATAAGTAAATAAAACAGATCGTGTTTTTTAATAATAATAATAATTATTATTATTATTATTATTATTATTATTATTATTAATATTATTAATATTATGTACGTTGAGAGCATATGCACCAAGACAAATTCCTTGTGTGTCCAATCACACTTGGCCAATAAAAATTCTATTCTATTCTATTCTATTATTATTACTACTCAGGGTGGCTCACAACATATCAATATACAATATATATATCTAAAAAATCCAATTAATGTAGCTAAAAGACTTTAAAAACTCTAATAACATTTGAAATCATTCATTTCCATTCACACAGCAAGACATACTATACTCGTCGGCCAGGCGGCTAGGGTCTAATGGCAATATTCTTTTAAGTCTGGATTATTATTTTTATTTCTTTTAAATAAATACATCTTTTACAAGCATGTGCCACACAGATCCCCCTATCTGGATGTGCATGCTAAAGCACCCTTTGCAATTACTGGAAGTGAACTGCCAACAATTCAAATTGTACATCCCCCTCCCCCCCCCAACTTGATTAAAATCTCTGAAAATCATTTTTACTATTATTCTATATCGATATTTATTTCCTATCAATTCTATACTGATTTTTATTTTCAAATCTAGATGTTCTGCAGATGTTCTGTACTTCTCTGCACAACACAAGGGAGAATAAGAGACTTCTGTTTTTTTGCAATTATTTTTCCCCCCTTTTGTTAACCAAGGACAGAAATATACCTCATAAATACTGCTGCAATTATGTATGAGAAATCCTTCATTGAAATTTACAGATCTAATTTTCTGCTGACATTTAAGTCTGAACCAATCCAGGACCTCTATCTCTGACACTGCATGCTAATCGAGACATGAATAAATCAGGAACTGTTGGAACATTTTTAAATATAAAGATATTGCTCTTAAAATCGGCTATGTTGCAGACTCTTGACAAGCACGGTGAAGACATCTACAAGTACTATTTAGCAACACTTCATTTGTTCATCAAGGAAGAGTTTTACATATTACAGAGACCTTCAGACAGCCTTGAATGACAGCCTTTCAGAAAAGACACGCAAGTGAATGTGACTGGTAAAGAATGCAAATGGGAATCTGCAACTAAGCCACAATCTATGCCAAACGTACTGTACCAATCTTCAAAAGCAGTTCAAATGATTTTGTTATTTCTCAGCAAAACGAATCGAGCCAAAAACTCATACTAGCCTTCCTTTTATCTTTATTGTAAAAAATCTACAGCATTTGCTTCCTAGGGAAGCTGGTAGATGTTTGACACAGAAAATGCCTGTTATTGTTTCACCGCTGAAGGAGAAATATATTTACTGAAACATGCATTCAGAGATCTGCACTAAGACAGACTGGTTTCGTGCACTGCATGAAATTGCAGTTTTTCCTTAATATTTTGTATGAACATGGCACTGCGGTGATAGGCAATGAGGGCTCTAAATCTGGCTTCTGGAGCCCTCTCTTGCCATTTTGAGTTGACTATCCCATGAATGAGTGTAAACCCTAAAGAAGCCATATAATTAAAACAAAGAAAACCGTCACATTCATCCCTCCTTCCAACAATCCTGTCCAATATGACTATACTCACCCTATAACCAGATCAGTCTTTATATTAAATACTGCAGTCCATGATTTCAAGATGATTTGATCTATGACAGTTGAAAAGGGTTCTCCCCCCCCCCGCCCCCCATTCTTGGTAATGGACAACTGATAAATTCAGCCCATGTATTCTTTCATCAATAAATGACAGATGTTCAATTTCTGTGTATTTTGGCACTTTAACAAACAAGGAGGGATAGTAATTCCTCCTTAATTTTAATATAACTCTGTAAAATCAATTCTAAGAGCGCAGAAATTTAATCCAGGCCCATGGTTGGTTCTATAAGGCATATATACATATACACATTTATTTATTTATTTATTATTTATTTATTATTTGGATTTGTATGCCGCCCCTCTCCGAAGACTCGGGGCGGCTCACAACAAGTGAAAAACAATCCAATACATAATCCAATTAATTAAAATATTAAAAGTTTTTTAAAAAACCTATACTAACATACACACACACAAGCATACCATGTATAAATTCAGCGGGCCCAGGGGGAGATGTTTAGTTTCCCCATGCCTGACGGCAAAGGTGGGTTTTGAGAAGTTTACGGAAGGCAGGAAGAGTAGGGGCAGTTCTGATCTCCGGGGGGAGTTGGTTCCAGAGAGTCGGTGCCGCCACAGAGAAGGCTCTCCCCCTGGGGCCCGCCAACCAACATTGTTTAGTTGACGGGACCCGGAGGAGGCCCACTCTGTGGGACCTAATCGGTTGCTGGGATTCGTGCGGCAGAAGGCGGTCTCGGAGATATTCTGGTCCGATGCCATGAAGGGCTACATATACAGCAGTAGTGGGTTTTCAAGAAAAAAAGCCAAGAAATTCCAGTTGCATTTTGGAAAAAGCTTCTTCGGAATATCTTAATGTTTATAGGAAACAATTATTAATCATAATAAAGGGACTGCATATATGCTTAATAGCTTATATCCCTGGTGGAGAAATCTATACATACTGTTAACAGAATCTACTGCTAATTTATTTATTTATTTATTTATTATTTAGATTTGTATGCCGCCCCTCTCCGCGGACTTTAATAATGCCACCATGTAGGACTTTAATAATGCCACCATGTAGGACTTTAATAATGCCACCATGTAGTTATTTGTTTAAGTAATAATAGAAGAAACTTCTATCTCTGATTAATGATTATATTCTGTTTGTCTGATGGGGATAAAACACTAGCGTCCAATAGGTTTTGTAATTTCTGTATTGAAACAAGAGGTTTGATGAAGAAAAGCCACCTCTAATTCAGAGCAAGATAATGATTGTGAAACTAGAATTGACAATACCTCACTAAGATGTGACAGTTTTAATAGTCTCTCTCTTGTGTGAAATTAATACCAAATTGCAGTTGCAGCATGATGAGTCTTCCAATTATCTTCAAGGAAATATGGAATTTGCATATTGATTTATGATATGTATTTATCTTTGTGCCAGGAAAATCTTTTAGCAGGTTGAATTGCAGTAACATTAAGAAAAAGTACCATACATATGTATATCTGTGGTGGATTGCTCCCGGTTCAGACTGGTTCTTAGAATCAGTAGCTTTGGCAGCTAAACGCTCCACCCACCTGCCCGGAACACTTCTGCGCATGTCAGTGAACCAATAGTAAAGGGTATTAGAACGTTTTGCTTCTAACCAAAAAGTTTCTTCAGTTCTGAATTTCTTAGATGAGAAGCAAAATATTTTCAAAGGAGAAAAAACCAAGACAGTCTACTTGCCTTTTGATAAAAGTACCTTTAAGACAACCATGACCTGGATGATTAGGAATCTCTATTGACATACTATACATTAGGATATTTGGCTTGCAATAAAAGAGAATTATCTCAGTTAATTTACATCTTCTCCTCCCACCCAAAGATCACTAATAAAGTTAGTGAGAAAAAAAAATAAAAGAAGATTTACTTAAAGAGTAAATATCTCCGGGACCGCCTTCTGCCGCCCGAATCCCAGCGACCGATTAGATCCCACAGAGTTGGCCTTCTCCGGGTCCCATCGACTAAACAATGTCATCTGGCAGGTCCCGGGGAAGAGCCTTCCCTGTGGCGGCCCCGACTCTCTGGAACCAGCTCCCCCCGGAGATTAGAACTGCCCCCACCCTCCTTGCCTTACGTAAACTCCTTAAAACTCACCTCTGCTATCAGGCATGGGGGAATTGAGGCATTCCCCCTCCCTCCGCCGGGCCTATATAATATATGTATGGTGTGTCTGTGTGTATGTCTGGTTTCATAATGGGGTTTTTTAATGTTTTTTAAATTTATTAGATTTGTTATGAATTGTCTTATTGTATGCTGTGAGCCGCCCCGAGTCTACGGAGAGGGGCAGCATACAAATCTAATAAATAATAATAATAATAAAATGAAACATAGCATTAATTTTTAAAAAAAGAAATAAAGATTTGGCTACAGGGTTTGGCTCCTAGATACTCTCAAGACTCTTTCTTCCATATGGACTTCAGTCCATCTTGTATTCTCATTTCAGATGGATAAGCTAGGTGGCAGGAGGGACAACTGAAGCATAACAGTTCTCCATGACTACAGTATTTTTCAGAGTATAAGACTCACTGGAGTATAAGGCACACCTTAGTTTGCGGGGGAGGAAAATAGGGGAAAATTTACCTACCAGGTATTCATCTGGCTAGCGTCCTTAGTCTGTTCATCTTCAGCATATTATTTTATCCCCTAGTTAGAGCTGAAAAAGCCTTTTTCAGAGGGAGTAGGAATGAAAGCAAGCCTGCAAAGACTTAGGATGGGAAAAACTGCTTCGGAGGGAGTAGGAATAGAAAAAAATGCAGCAAGTCAGGAAGATTGTTAGCACCTAGTTAAGCCTGGGGGGGGAAAGCTTTGAAAATGCTATATTCATTAAGGTACACCCAAATTTCTAACCTCTTTTAGGGAGCAAAAGGGTGCATCTTATATTCTGAAAAATACGGTAACTCCCTTGGAGGGTGATGGACACCTATTGTAACATTTTTATGGGGTTGCTTTTTTAATTTGGTTAGTCTTACAAATTTAGTACATTTGAATTCAAAACTTTTCCATAAGCACCTACTTTCATGAATGAAATCTCCCTGAATCCATATCCGTTTGTGGAACTGACTATCCCTGAGAGTAATGTCCTGTATACTGCATGAGTCAAAAAGAAGGCTGTGAAAATATTTACTGACCCCTCACATCCTGGACACAAACTGTTTCAACTCCTACCCTCAAAATGTTGCTATAGAGCACCACACACCAAGACAACTAGACACAAGAACAGTTTTTTCCCCAAACACCATCATTCTGCTAAACAAATAATCCCCTAAACATTGTCAAGCTATTTACTACTATTGCACTAATATTACTATTAGTTTTTTCTCAGCATTCCCATCACCCATCTCCTCCCACTTATGAGTGTATCATTTTAACTTGTTGCTTGTATCCTTAAGATTTTTATTGATATTGATTGTTAACAACCCACCAGTCGTAAAGAGGCTCTTTACACATTATGGACAAGAAGTAGTAAAACATTATTCTGCAACGTGGAGCATGATGCAGTCAGTATTCATCCTAAAATCCTATATTAATGGAAAAATATTAATAATGAAATGCTGAGTTAAGTTTCGTGTTAGAAACCAGAGACTGGATTAATGTCTTGAAAGCACCAAAAAAATATTTTTGGTGATGTGAAATATAAATGACATTTTTGAAAATAAGGAAATATTGCCTATCATAATGGAAAACTTAAATCTTATTCAATAAATCCCTCCCTTCTTCAAAAAAGAATTCTCCCAATTGTTACCAAAACAAATCCAGCCCATTAGTGATTCATTAGTGCTAAAAGTAAATCCAAAGCCCCAATGGATAATGATCTAATTAGATCAGTATCATCATGAACAGAATATACAAGTACTCTTGTACTGTTTAATTCATGAACTCTCTCTAGGATATGTGGATATATTACCAAGTTTGAGGGTTCCAGCTTTTATTCATGAACACAGCCTCAGTAAAATCCAAATCACTTAAATAGTACTCAACTTCTCATAGTACTCAAGGTGCTGAAGTTCTTGGACTACTGAATGTTTTATCTTGTTCTAATTCATTCTGTTAATGCTTCAAACTTTGATATATCAGTTTTGACAAGTGCTTCGCTGTGTATGTTAGTATAATCACTCCGTCTACATTTCATACTAGATGGCTGATTAATATAACAGATTATTTGCAGCAGTTATGGCAAAGTAAAATTATGTAGTTTCTATAAGCTACATTCTGTATAAAGGGATAAGAGGACAGATATGACAAAGGAAAACAAGCATAAATATTTCCTTGAGGATTTTGCTTATTTCACAAGAAAACATTCCATTTCAACTTGACCCGTATGTCAAGAGATTTAATAAGATCATGAAAACTAGTACTCTGGTGGTATATGTGTGTATATAAAATGCAAAGAAGGCAAATAAAGAATTAAAACTTAAAAAGTTCTATTTTCTAGGCTGAGGTATCTTTCTTGTACTAATTGTGAGTCAGAAATGCTCTAAATTTGATGTGTGCTGACTCAAGTGACACTCCCCCCCACCCCACCATTATTCAGGCCAATACAATACCATATCAATTTTATTCTGCCTCATATCAAATTATTCACAGCACAATAAGGCTACAATAATATCCAGTCTGGTCTAGTGGTAAAGACATGGGCTAAAACCCAGGAGACTGAGATGTAGTCCTGCCTTAGGCATAAAAGCCAGCTGGATGACTTTGAGCCACTCACTCTTTCTCTGCACACAATGTCAGGCTCAGGCAACAAGCTGGCGGGTCAATTTCTGTTGCAATCAATAGATCAATACTTGGTTGATCCAGAAAAAACAACAACCAGATCCTACATTTGCAGGAAAATGCTAGGAAGGGAGAGGGGGGGAGAGAAAAGAATAAGGCCACAATGAAAGCAAGTCTTCAGATTATTTATCATGCTGTATCTTCATTCATTTGCTTAGTGTAGAAGGGATGGATGATACCATTCCATAAAACTTAACAACAATGTAAAAAGCAACATGGATACTCAGATTTTGCTTTAGTTAAAAGTTTGTAGATATACCATTATAGGAAATGGGGCATTGAAGTTTAATCCACACATCAGGGAATAATGTTTTATGTACTGGTTGATTACTTCAGCTTTGTAAACAATCAAACAACAATAGGCAATACTTAGGGAAACAAGCCAAAAATAATCAACTGTAAATATTTAAAAGGCAAAAAAATAAATAAAGGGAACAGTAATGGCTCAGGAAATTGTAGTATATATTGGATAAGGATTTATGGGCTAATTCCCAAAGGAATAATTTCCACTAATTCAAAATGCAATCTGAACAGTCCACTTGTCATTAGAGATTCAGCTTACATTTTATGTTTCTTTTGTAAACCTCAAACAATGTAGAAAGGAGACTAGTTATTAATGAGACTCAGGATTGTACAAGGTGTCAGTTTCAAATCTTGCCCTGGCTTTGTCTTCTATAATTGTCCTCCCTTCCCACTACCCAGCTAAGATCTTTAAGACTTTTATATATACTGCTGAAAAAAATAAAGGGAACATTTAAACAACACAATATAACTCCAAGTAAATCAGACTTCTGTGAAATCAAACTGTCCACTTAGGAAGCAACACCGATTGACAATCAACTTCACATGCTGTTATGCACATTCAACTTTGTACAGAACAAAGTATTCAATACGTTTCATTCATTCAGATCTAGGATGTGTTAGTTGAGTGTTCCCTTTTTTTTTGGAGCAGTATATTTTGAAGCAGTGTGTGCAGTAGGTGTGGCATTGTCATTTGACAACATGTATTTCTAGATATGATTACAACAAAGAATCAAAACTGACTATGGATCTCTACTATAAACAAAAGCAAAAATGTACTTTTTGATGAACAACAAGCCCTTTGGCTTCAAGCTTTCCCTACATTTCCAGAGGTGTGTGGGGGGGGAGGGAATAACATATCTATATAATAGCCCAAATATTTCAGAAATAGTCAGTGTGCACGCACACACACACGCACACAGACATACACATAATCTATTCATTTTTCAAAACATTTTAAATGGGAGAGGGAACTTTCTTAAGGTTGTTTTTAATGGTGAGAAATCACTGATAAATAGCAAATTTCATTCAGATATGTTTAGTATATACACACATACAGTCTCTTTGTGTATATATATATCTTAAATGTATTTACAGAAGCAACAATTAAATTTATAAAATTCAGCATTTAAAACAGGTCTTTTCGGTCTTGTGAAAGATAACTGCTATCATTCCACAACCACTGATCCTATTAAATGAAGCTCACAGAAACTGGGATGGGTAAGGTTGCCTTAAACCACAGTTTATCTTAGTCTTAATATAAATATTTGTGGTTAACTGAAAGTGAATTAAAATGAATTTGACATTATTATACAGGAGAATGAGGTCATAGGGGAATTACATAAATTCATGTTTTAGTATATAACATAAATATATTATTTAGCATTACAGGTGAAGTGGGCCTGCCTTAATCATTATAAAAACATATCCAATTTAATGATTTTCTCTTCTCACTGGTGGAAGGAAACTCCAGCAACAGATTTGTACAAGAGTAAATTCACATGAGTTTTGCACTGCTGTTTTTATATGCAATAAAAGACCTATACTAACTCATAGTTGTAATAGCTCAGAAACATAGAAACATAGAAGACTGACGGCAGAAAAAGACCTCATGGTCCATCTAGTCTGCCCTTATACTATTTTCTGTATTTTATTTTAGGATGGATATATGTTTATCCCAGGCATGTTTAAATTCAGTTACTGTGGATTTATCTACCACGTCTGCTGGAAGTTTGTTCCAAGGATCTACTACTCTTTCAGTAAAATAATATTTTCTCATGTTGCTTTTGATCTTTCCCCCAACTAACCTCAGATTGTGTCCCCTTGTTCTTGTGTTCACTTTCCTATTAAAAATACTTCCCTCCTGGACCTTATTTAACATATATTTAAATGTTTCGATCATGTCCCCCCTTTTCCTTCTGTCCTCCAGACTATACAGATTGAGTTCATGAAGTCTTTCCTGATACGTTTTATGCTTAAGACCTTCCACCATTCTTGTAGCCCGTCTTTGGACCCGTTCAATTTTGTCAATATATTTTTGTAGGTGAGGTCTCCAGAACTGAACACAATATTCCAAATGTGGTCTCACCAACATTCTATATAGCGGGATCATAATCTCCCTCTTCCTGCTTGTTATACCTCTAGCTATGCAACCAAGCATCCTACTTGCTTTCCCTACCGCCTGACTGCACTGTTCACCCATTTTGAGACTGTCAGAAATCACTACCCCTAAATCCTTTTCTTCTGAAGTATTTGCTAACACAGAAGAAGAAGATGGACTTCTCTTAACTGAGAACTTCACAGTTAAATTATTAAACTCTGTTCAACCGCTATTATTGCTTGAGCTTTCAATGTGAATTTTGTGGCTTTTGTTATAAATCTGTATTTTTTTTTAAATTTATTGTTTTAGTTTATGCTATTTGGTTCAGTATAACATTTTGTTTTGGTTTGGCTTTGTTCTGGCATAGTTTCCCAGTGAGCCTGAATGGGCCATTGTATAAACTGTTGCCAAGTTACATCTTTAAACATGATCCTATTCTGCAGGAACTCCTCATTGACTGGAAAACTAAAGCACTAACTACTATATATTATTAACAGTGTCTACCATCTTCTGTAATGGGAAATCAATGAACAATCATTGCAAAGACCATGCCAATCTAATAAGCTCTTTTTTTTCTCTCTGTCCAGGAAAAAATAAAATTCCTTGGGAAACTTGGGGAAACTGAAGTACTGTAATTCTATATACAAAAGGACAAGTCTCATGTCAATAATGGAAAACAAAGCTGAAGAATTTTAAATAAGCTGGTCAACAACCCATTTATGTCTTAAATGCAGAAGGACATTTGTTGTCAATGGCTTCCACTCATTCTTAAGAGAGCTGACTGATGCTGGATACACATTTTTAATTTTAAAAAGCTCTCTTGCAGATATGTATGTTGAGAAAGTTGAAATGAGGGGGGTTCTGGAATGCAAGATCTATGTGATAGCAACTAGCATAGGATACACTGTAGGATGGGAGAAGATAGGAAGGGATAATGAAAAACAGAAACTGTGGGGAAACCACACATACATACATCTGGACCCGCAATCTATATGTTGACAAGTTGTTGGGCTCCATCATTCTAACAGGCATAGATACTTGTCTCACATATTTTTCTTCTTCACTGCACTTATCAGATAAAGCCACAGAAATTTTATTTAATAGTTTCAGCTTTATTAAGCTGTCACAAGAACAATCCTACTTTGATAACAGTAACTGTGCCATTTACAGTTTGGTTTAGGTTGACATATTTAGTTGTGGCACATGAAAGGCAATAAAAGGCTGTTTTGCATTTTTAGTTTTTTTCATGTAGACTTCTCCCCCCATTAATTTGGTACTTAGCTTTTGCTAAGGGGACATCTAAATTATATTCAAGGGCAAATGGGGCTTAGTGTAAAACTGCAATGCTCATATTTAAAACAGTCAGTAATTAAGCTTCTAACAGAGAACACTATTTGTGTCAGTCCTGATAGTGACACGTGACAATTGTGCTCAGGGCTTGTATCTTTCAAGGTGTCAAAGGGCTTCCAATTCCATATCACAGCTAGGAATCAGCAGAAAACAACAATTAACTTGCAGATCTGACATGCTGACAAAACTTTTCTCTATAACTAGTAGTTCTCAGAATTTAAATCTGAAGGCAGCCTTGAAACAAAATGGTACTTATAGTTATGCAGTACTTTTGGATCAGGTAATTGAAATATAGAACACTGGTTTGGTAAATCTAAGTGACATACAGCAAACTCACCCAATAGCTTTCTGTATCCACAGCTAATTGACCATAAAGATAGTCCTATAAAGTCCAAGAAAGAAATAGCAAGTACTTTTATAAAAGACTGGAAACCCTTTATGGACTTTTTGCTAAGAATAGATGAAAAGATAAAAATGGCAATTTCGGAATCTACCAATAGTCTTGTTGGGATTTAATAAAGGCTGATAACAAGAGAACTATACTCTATAATTTAGAACAGGGGTGTCAAACTCATCACGATGGCGTCACATGATGTATCATGATTTCCATATTTATACACACACACACATATATATACAGTACATACATATACATACATATATGTACATATATTCCACTTTAAAGTTGTAAGGTTTTTTTTTCGAACGCCATCACTCTACTAAACAAATAATTCCCTCAACACTGTCAGACTTTCTACTAAATCTGCACTTCTATTCTACTAGTTTTTCTCATCATTCCTTTCACCCATTTCCTCCCATGTTGACTGTATGACTGTAACTTGTTGCTCATATCCTAAGATTTTTATTAATATTGCTTCTTCATTGCTTATTTGACCCCTATGACAATCATTAAGTGTTGTACCACATGATTCTTGACAAATGTATATTTTATTTTATGTACGCTGAGAGCATATGCACCAAGACAAATTCCTTGTGTGTCCAATCACACTTGGCCAATAAAAATTCTATTCTATTCTAAAATTGTAATGTTGTGAGCAAATATGACCCAACAACAAAAAGAATCCCACTCTTTAAGAATTTAGAATCTAAGTTCAATTTAGATTCACCTTAAATTTTAGCTTTAATTTTTACTTGTTCCAAAAATGAAAGCAAGCTCTGTACCAATGCATATATCTTTTGACAGAATATTTAAAAAACTGAGACACTGTGTCTGGGCTTTGACAGAAAAGCAATTCCATGACCCAAAATCATCTACAAACTGTTCTGTCTGGGTGCCCCCAGACTTCAGCACCAACTGAAAAAAGCAGCCAGACACGCTGGTAAACGCAAAGTCACTTTATATTTTTGAACACAAACACAGAGAAAAAACTGTTCTTACACACTGGGATGCTATGAGGCTTCACAGAAGAGTCACGACGGCCAGACAATACAACAGGCTTCTTGCTGGCACACCCACCACTGTAGAGAATAAGACCCACGCCTCCCCCAAGGTTTCAGCCTTCAAGGCCACAAGCCAGAATCAGAGACGCCAAGGATTGCAGCAAGGTCACAGGACTCCCAAAAGATAATTCTCCCCAATACAGGAAGGGCGGGCCTGCCTTTTCAACCTTTCTGGGGAGAACCACACCCAAACCCAGCTGTTGCCTATTAGGGATGGAAATACCTGGCTAATTGTCCCCTTCGTTGTGCTGCTCTTCTCTGCCTGAGATCGATGATGGCTTGTGCGTTCTCATCTAAGGACTCCAGGCTACTCGCTGGGGAGAGCTCCACCCCGGGGGTCTCAGGCTGTTCTGCCTCTTCCTCGGCCTGCAATTCCTCCTCCCCATCTGCCTGGTCCTCCTCCTCCTGTTCCTCGTCCTCCCCCTCTGAGCATGGAGCCGGCAGAATGCCAGCCGTTCCCTGAGGAGTCTCAGACTGAATCACAACACAAACTAAATTGATTATTAATAAGGGGTAGCTGACCAAATCACATGTTTGCTATATAAACATGCCCTGTCAATTCTAGGAATAATTAATGCCCCCTCCCTGGCTTGTTTGGTGATTCAAATGTAAATGTATGTCTCCTGTCAAAATAGCAACTTTTCCTTGTTCTTTACAGGGCCACCCTGACAGCTAACATTTTTAATCTTATAAAGGAATCCAAGTTGGAAATCCTTTAACTCATTATTAACATATTAAGTGAACGTTGCCTTGAAAAGAAGTATTCCCATACTGGTCATGACTGTGGGAATCTTGCAAACACTGGCTGAACTTCAATTAACATCTTGTTACTTTAGCCTTTCTGCAAACATATTGTTCCTAGAAGCAGAACACTTCTTCTTTAACATCCGTTTATAAAAGGTGGCCTCTTCCCAAGGGAAGAAAGGCAGTGAAACCTGTCTGATCTTGGGAAATTTCTACCACCTGAGAACATGCTTAAGAAAGCTTAGTAGCTAGTTGACTTTAGGGCTAACCTGTAAACAGGTGTAAACCTGCAAATGAAAGTGAGCTTTATTTTATTTTTATAGTGCTCAAATTGCCCAATGACTTTCATTCTACATTTGCAGGAGGGGAAAAATCCTTTTATGATTTTTTAAAATGATTTTAAAATAATACATTTTCCTTTCCTTTTTCAGAGTGAAAGTCATTCCCAAACTCAAACATCAAAGCTCAAACATCAAAGTTCATTTTTTTAAAAAACTTTGGATGAGCAAGATTATGAGAGAAAATTGAGGTGATTCTGGCATCCAAAGGGTGTTATGTCAAATATTCCTTAGAGATACTCTTAAATGGGTAGGTTCAAAGAACTGGTGACAGTTTTAAAAAAAACCTGATGTGGAGACTCGAGGATTAACTTTTAATGCAACTCGCATGACCTTCCCTGTCAAAAAGGAATAAATAAAGTCAAAATCTTACCATGAGTAGTTTCATTGTTTACCATTAGACAACTAAAGTGTAACAGGGCAATGGTGGTTTGCGACTGGTTTGTGGATGTCATCACGGATGATCTGCACATGCTCAGAAGGTTCTGTACATGTGCAGAAGCACTCCATGCGCAAACATTCTCAGTTCCTAACCGGTTAATGAAGGTAAGTAAAACCCACTACTGTAATAGGGACATAGAACCATGCATTACAAACACATACATCACAATAACATGAGCGGAATATCTATACTGATGCTTCCAAAGATTAAGGACTGTTGTAATACTTTCTCAGTGGAAGAAAATCTAACTTGACTTATTTCCAAACCAGACTAATACAGAATTAACAAATCTATGTTAGCCACTTCTCTCTTTAAGATGTTTGAATGGAATCTGACACAAGCAATTATTTGAAAAGATGAAAATAAAGCAACCAGAAAACAATTACAGTGATACCTCGTCTTACAAACTTAATTGGTTCCGGGACGAGGTTCTTAAGGTGAAAAGTTTGTAAGATGAAACAATGTTTCCCATAGGAATCAATGGAAAAGCGATTAATGCGTGCAAGCCCAAAATTCACCCCTTTTGCCAGCTGAAGCGCCCGTTTTTGTGCTGCTGGGATTCCCCTGAAGCTCCCCTCCATGGGAAACCCCACCTCTGGACTTCCGTTGCCAGCAAAGCGCCCGTTTTGCGCTGCTGGGATTCACCTGCTGGGATTCCCCTGCAGCATCACAAATACACAGAAGTCTGGAGGTGGGGTTTCCCATGGAGGATAGCCTCAGGGGAATCCCAGCATCGCAAAAACGGGTGCTTCGCTGGCAACGGAAGTCTAGAGGCAGGGCATCCAAGCGGCAGCGGTGGGTGTGTAAGGTGAAAATAGTTTGTAAGAAGAGGCAAAAAAATCTTAAACCCCGGGTTTGTATCTCGAAAAGTTTGTATGACGAGGCGTTTGTAAGACGAGGTATCACTGTATTTTGAGAATTTTAGTCCTGGATTGAATAGAAGATTCAGGGCATAATTTAATTTCCATATTGTATTAATTGAGTTTTGAATTAATTATTCTTAATCAATTTTTCCCCAGTCTCAGAGACTCACTTATACAGAAACCTTATAAGTTTTATCTGAGGTTTCATGCAAGTAAGAATCATATTGGAGAATAAATAAAAGTTATTGGCATATCTCCTGGAGCAGAATAATTTTTCAACACTGCCTGAAACTACCCTGCAAGAGTAGAGAAGCAATACTGGAAATGGGTGCTCATATTTGTGTACCCAGTCTAATGGTGCAGCAAGGAGCCTGGAGAAGCCAACAGAGACACACGTTCTATTTTTCTCCCAATATCAGGAATTTCATTCTTAGCCCTGAGTCTGAAATCAGGTGAAAAGCTGACCAGAAAAACCAGAAATTCTTAGAAATAATGTATCACCACCTGTTTAGTTTTCATATCAGAAGTGGAAGACCTGTAATTTATCTGGCTTTACTTGTAACTTCCAAGAATAGAGGAGATGAGAAAAAAAAATCTACCATAGAGAAATAGCCCCTTGCATGGAATGGAATGGAATGGAATAGGAGTTGGAAGGGACTTTGGTGGTCTTCTGGTCCAACCCTCTGATTAGGCAGGAAACCCTATACCAGTGATGGCGAACCTATGGCATGGGTGCCACAGGTGACACGCAGAGCCATATGTTCTGACACGCAAGCCATTGCCCTAGCTCAGCTCCAATGTGCAGGTGTATGCTGGCCAGCTGATTTTTGGCTTGCATAGAGGCTCTGGGAGGGCGTTTTTGGCTTCCAGAGAGCTTTCAGGGGAATAGGAGAATAGGGAGGGCGTTTTTACCCTCCCCTAGCTCCAGGAAAGCCTGGGGAGGTCGAAACACAAGCCTATTGGGCCCATCAGAAGTTGGGGAACAGGCCATTTCCCAGTGGGCCTCTGGGGGTGGGGGAGGGAGGAAGCTGTTTTTGCCCTACCCAGGCATTGAATTATGGGTGTGGGCACTCATGCATGCGTGATAGTGCGCGCCCACACTCTTTTGACACCCGAGAAAAAAAAATCACCCTCACTGCCCTATGCCACTTCAGACAAATGGTTTTCCAACATTTTCTTAAAAACCTTTAGTGTTGGAGCATTCACAACTTCTGGAGGCAAGGTGTTCCACGGATTAATTGTTATAACTATCAGGAAATTTCTCTTTTAGTTCTAAGGTGCTTCTCTCCTTGATTAGTTTCCACCCATTGCTTCTTGTTCTACCTCAGATGCTTTGAAGAATGCTTTGACTCCCTTTTCTTTGTGGAAACCCCTGAAATATTGGAACACTGTTATCATGTCTCCCCTAGTCCTTCCTTTCATCAAACTAGACATACCCAGTTCCTGCAACCGTTCTTCACGTTTTAGCCTCCAATCTCCTAATCCTCTTCGTTGCTTTTCTCTGCACTCTTTCTAGAGTCTCAACATCCTTTTAGTATTAAAAAGTATTTAATGCTAGTGCTTAATTAAAACAGGGAGTTGAGACTGTCAAACTAGTAGTATTTAACATTGAAACCATTAACTTAGAAGTTCTCGATGATACATCAGATCCTTGTTAAATTCAGTCAGAAAGATTTTTGTTTTGTCCCTTCCTGATCCAACAATCTATGTTTATGTTTATTCAGGATGGATTATTAGGAATCTTTGAAGGACATAGAACCTATATGTTGTGAAGTAATTGTTCCCCTGAACTAGCCACTCTTAAGCAATTCCTCTAAGAATGTCAAACTGACACACACTGAGCCGGAATGTGCCGCCAGCCCCAGGAAACAGATCTTAGTAATACTGTACACACAAGGTCATTATTAAATATAGTACATCCAGGGAAATGCTGATGGAATTTGTTGCAAGGATTCCCTTACTGACTGACTGACTGACAGTAAGAAAGATAAACTGAAATAGCTGCAGCTTGTAATTTGCTCCTCTGGAACTTTGAGTGTTACATTCATTTCATTTGCAGCCATATAGAAACATAGTACTCCTATTCCAAAATACACAACGCACCAAAATAACATTAAGTATGAATTACAACTATGGTATTTATTTCAGTTTCAATTAAAAGTTAATTAAGATACTCATAAGATTTACTTAAATCAATCAATTCAATCAATTTATTAGATTTGTATACCGCCCCTCTCCGAAGACTCGGGGCGGCTCACAACAATAATAAAAACAATATTCCAGCGAAAACAAATCTAATATTAAAAAGCACATAAAATCCTATCATATTTAAAAAAGCAAACAACAAGACATGAAACACAGCTTGTTCTCAGTTTGTGTTCTCCTAATTTTCAAACAGAAGACCATATCTGACCCAGAACTACCAGCTCAAATCAACATGTACACACCTTCATACAGAAAATTCCAAATTCACGTTCAACCACTCATATAGGGTCCTAAAGCATTTGGTCAGGATAGTGAGCTTGCAATGCATTTGATAAATGAGCCTAGTTTGGTCAATTATTGGGGTTTCCCTCACTCCCAATCTTTACAGAGCATAAATCCAAGTAAAGCACAAAAAAGACATGTGTTACTCTGAAGTATATACCCAGACCACCCACTTGATTAAAAAAATATGAATGAATGGTCTTTAACTAACATTATATGGTTTTCCATGCCAACTGAAAACTGATTATTGAAGGAGTATGCCCTTTCAAAGACATTTTGGAATCAAAGAGGTGCATAATTATGAAGGTAAACATTTACTATTAATAACTGCAGATCTAGCCCTTGTTAATACAATGGGTTACTTATTACATAGGAAATGTTTATATTCCAGCTTCTACTATTAAACATTTCACGGAGCAGTTATTTTTGGCTGTACATCCTTGGCTTTAGCAAAAATGCACTAATTTTGCCTATGAAAACAAGTTCCCAGGTTGCCATACTCCCAAAATCTGGCAACAAATACAAATTCTATTGACAAGAACCGGGGATACTCAAAACACTTAATATTTCCTTCACTTCGGATCTGTTCAAAGCTTCTGCAAAATTATTTGGATTTACCTAGTTCATCCCACAGCTGCCTGTATTTGTCTGTCATTGCAGTTCCTTGTTGCCTCCAAAGTGACAGCCGTGGGTCAGCCATGAACTGTTCTGTTATCAGAGTCAGCATACGAGCACCGTTTGAGTCTCTCATTTTTAACATCTCTCGCACCTACAATATAAAAATGTAGTTTAATACGGTTTTTTTTAAAATGAAATAATATATTAACAGAAAAGAATAACAGAGTTGGAAGGGACCTTGGAGGTCTTCTAGTCCAACCCCCTGCTTGGGCATGAAACCCTACACCACTTCAGACAAATGGTTATCCAATATCTTATTTAAAACCTCCAGTGTTGAAGCTTTCACAACTTCTGGAAGGAAATGAAGAATTGCTGGAAGCAAGGGAGAGGTCAGTGGAATAATCAATATTACCAATTCATACCAACAGTAAGTATTGCAAGTACACAACGTTTTAAAAAGTATGTGTACAATGAAGAGATAGAATGTTTTATTATGAAGTAGCCCAATATTGAGAAAATAATCGCATCTCATCTTGTCTCATCTGATATCAGAAATGTAGGAATTAGAAAGGGAAAAAATATTAATTTAAATTTAAAAATATTAAACATTAAAAAGAAAATAATACACACTTTCAAACTGATGTTCCGCTAGCTTAGAGGTGCTGTTGTTGCAATTTAAGGAGAAAGAGGAGGAGAAATAAATATTTATATGAAGATGGACAAAAGCTGCAGGAGTGGGATAAATGAGAGTACAATCTGTGCCACATCACCTAATACAAAATTAATTCACTGGACAGGAAGAGTTGATAGTATTTAATTCTAAAAAGAAGCTACACTTATAGACATCTGTAATAAAGGGAACAAAAAAGACATAGCTTTAGCATGCCAATTTTTTTCTCTTGTCAATTAGGAAGCATGGATATATTAGCAAATTCCTACATGACTCAGTATAAATACAGAAGAGTAATACATTAAATTGAAAATTCCATAATTTCTGAGAAAAGTAAAGTTTTTCATGGCAGCTCAAATGTACTATATTGCAAAAACCATTCTTTACAGAACACAGTGGTGCAGTTTGCACTCCTTCAGCATGAGAGGTGTCTATTCCATAGTCCAAGTTTCTTATGAATATTTTGGAAACAAAATTCACACACGCTCTTAATAAAAATGCTTACAATATTTGCTTTTTTCCCCACCCAAATTGCTATAGACAGCAAAGATTTTATTGCTCATTCGAAGAACAAATTTAAGGAGAAATGCAAGGTAAAAGAACTAGCAGTATTGTAAAAAGTCAAAGCATAAATCTACAATTGTTCCATTGAATGGCTATAGGTACTTCAATTATAAATCAGTTATTATCTTATCAATGCAATACAATTATTAGAAATCTTAGCAGGTTGATTGTTTCATGTTTGTCTGGTGTTAAAAGTGCCCTGTTTTACTTCCAAGGCACACACTGATTTGGAAACACTAAGCACAGAATAAATTAATATTCAGATATTTAAGAGCCATGATGTTTAGAATGCAGTATTGCAAACTAACTCTGCCCAGAGCCAGGAGTTTGATCCTAACCAGCTCAAGGCTGATTCAGCCTTCCATCCTGCTAAGATTGGTAAAATGAGGACCTAGATTGTTGGAGCAATATGCTGACTCTGTAAATCTTAGAGAAGGCTGTAAAGCACTATGAAGTGGTATATAAGTCTAAGTGCTATTGCTATTTCCAACTTTGCATTGAACTTGCTTTAGCTTTAAATTCATACATTTCAACATTTCACTTTGAACCATATCAGTCATACCAGTACTATCCTTGACTACAAATATTCTAATCTTTGCCACAAGTTTCAGTTTGTTCTGTTTCTAACTTCCTATGCAGTTTGCGTATAATTCTGATAATAAAACATGCAAAGTAGATCAACCAAATGATGTCAATTTACTATGAACTCCATCCCACTGTCCAAGAAAAACAGAAGAGTTTGCAAAGCTCCTTACTTCATGCTCTATCGTTCCTTACATTAAGTAATCATCTTCCCCTGGCAGTACAGTTTTCCCATTTTTAAAACAATTGTAAGCTTTATCACATGACATTAAATTATAAAAGATATCCTTTTATTTGTATTTTGATACTCCTTTTATGTTGGGTGGGAGGACATACTATTATCAAAGCATTTAAAAATTCAGGAGATTTCATTGGTTGGGTTTTGGCCATGTTGATTTGTATTTTTCCCAAAGAAACCGTTTACTACTGACATCTTCAGATCGTGCAGAATGCAGCTGCGAGAGCAATCATGGGCTTTCCCAAATATGCCCATGTTACTCCAACACTCCGCAGTCTGCATTGGTTGCCAATCAGTTTCTTGTCACAATTCAAAGTGTTGGTTATGACCTTTAAAGCCCTTCATGGCATCGGACCAGATATCTCCGAGACCGCTTTCTGCTGCACGAATCCCAGCGACCGATTAGGTCCCACAGAGTTGGCCTTCTCCGGGTCCCGTCAACTAAACAATGTCGTTTGGCGGGTCCCAGAGGAAGAGCCTTCTCTGTGGCGGCCCCGACCCTCTGGAACCAACTCCCCCCAGAGATTAAAATTGCCCCCACCCTCCTTGCCTTTCGTAAGCTGCTTAAAACCCACCTCTACCGCCAGGCATGGGGGGACTAAGATACACTTTCCCCCTGAGCCTTTACAATTTTATGCATGGTATGTTTGTATGTATGATTGGTTTTTATATACAGTGATCCCCCGTTTATTGCGTCCCCAACCATTGCGAACAGGGTACTTCGCTATTTTTCAACCCGGAAGTCAAAATACCATCTACGCATGCGTGCCCGTTTTTTCTATGGGCACGCATGCGTAGATGGCAACCGGGAGATCAGCTGCTGGGCGGCTTCCCTGAGTCTTCCCCCTCTTGCTGGCGTCAGCGAGGAGTTTCCCCACCGCCCACGCAAACTCCTCGCTGCCGCCCGCCCTTCGCCCGCCCACGCCGTTCATTCTCGCCGCTTTTGAGCTGAGTCCGGAAGCGAATTTGCTCCCGGACTCAGCTCGAAAGCGCCGAGAGCCAGCGTGGACAAGCCGTTCCTTGGCGCTTGCTATCTGCGCTTTTGAGCTGAGTCCGGGAGCGAATTCGCTCCCGGACTCAGCTCGAAAGCGCCGAGAACCAGCGTGGACAAGCCGTTCCTTGGCGCTTGCTATCGGCGCTTTCGAGCTGAGTCCGGGAGCAAATTCGCTCCCGGACTCAGCTCAAAAGCGCAGATAGCAAGCGCCAAGGAACGGCTTGTCCACGCTGGTTCTCGGCGCTTTCGAGCTGAGTCCGGGAGCGAATTCGCTCCCGGACTCAGCTCGAAAGCGCCGAGAACCAGCGCCCCCCCGACCCCCAACCCGGGTTTGGGGGGCTGCTAGGAAGCCCTCCATGCCGGCGGCAAACAGCCGCGCCGCCCCCAATCTTCGGCTCCTCGCTAGCGCTGTGGGAGTAAAAACACCATCTGCACATGCGCAGATGGTGTTTTTACTTCCGCAGCGCTACTTCGCGAAAACCCGCTCGTTGCGGGGGGTCCTGGAACGGAACCCTCGCAACGAGCGGGGGATCACTGTAATGGGTTTTTAACTGTTTTTAGTATTGGATTTTGTTATATTGTTTTACTGCTGTTGTTAGCCGCCCCAAGTCTGCGGAGAGGGGCGGCATACAAATCCAATAAATAATAATAATAATAATAATAATAATAATAATAATAATAATAATAATAATAATAATCATGTAGTCCTTATTCTGTACCTTAAAATATTCCAAATGACTGAGAATTCTGAAAAATGTAGCCCAAGAAATCCAGATGGTATCAGCCCAAGAAATGGAGTGGGAACATTACTAAGAGGCTAAACATTGTGAAGTCAATGTAAGAACAAAAGGTTTAAAAAAAATGAAATGCCAAAATGAAAAAAAAATTCTTCTTACATACCTTTGCAAAAAGCAAATTGAGCTGTTTCCCTGATCCATGGTATCCACCCTGGGAAAGAAAGAGTTTAACTTGTTCCTGAACTTGCTCTTCATCCAAATGCCAGCAGTTTTCATCATCTATGCTCGCTCCTGCTGTAGGATCAGGGGCACCTACACAGTAGAAACAAAGGCTATATTATGATGACTTAAATCTTTTTACCAATACATGAGGATCCAGTTGTTCCCACCTAAAATAACAGTTATTGATGATTGATTGTACCTATTATGAATGCAGTAACATTAAGCACTGATATGGTAGAATTCTGTGCATATTTAACACTCTAAAGGAACCGATGCGTGCATAGATTTAGATTATTATATCAGTGGCCAAGAGAAAACTTGAGCAATAACCCTCTATGACATATAGGTATCGTTACTCACTGGCAAAATGTGTGCTTTGCACACAAATTCCATGATCAGTCTTCAGCGTCTGAAATGTAGAGACTCCCAAGTCTGACAAATCCCAAGTCTGCTCCTACTCTGTGGAACATCCTGGCCCAGTGATCTGGCCGTCCCTTCCTAGAAGGCCATTAAGACCTGGTATTTACCCAGCACTGAAATAGTGTCGTGGGCGCCTATGGCTAGTTGTTGAAGCATGCTAGGAGATGATTGGGGCACTAGGATTTTTTCTTTTTTGGGGGGGGGGGTATTTATTTTTCAGTTTTATGGTTTTATAGTTAGCAGATTTATTATGAGTTGCCTACATGTTGCCACACAAATCTTTAAATATATAAATGAATAAATAATCAGATCTTGTGCAATAACTTCTATCTTTCTATCTCCTGTGCTTTCTATGTCCTGTGCATAGCTAGTATATTAGAAGCACTGTTCAGTCAACTCACTTTTTTAGGGGAATAAGAGAACTACACAGAACTACTTGCATACCAATAAAATCACTCAGATTCCCCCAAGCCTTAACACTTCAAAGATGGGGTCTTATAACTAGGGCAATGTCTTTAATTAACTGGGGCTTCTGAAGATCCCAATAAGGTAAGCAAGGCGTTCTCTATCCAGGCCCCTTCTTTGAGGCAGAAGAGTTGTGCCTTCTTAGATCAGAAAAATAGTCAATGCCTTGTAGGGAAGGGCATCCCTCCCCAATTTGAAGGAGACTGTAATATGCCTTCTCTTCAAGAGGCGTTTTCTGGATCCAGCTACACTGAATAACTATCAGGCAGTCTTCAATTTCTATTTTTGGAGAAGGCTGTTGAAAAGATGGTAAGGGTCAATTGCGGCACCACGAAGAAAGCAGATTTTTTGGGGGGAGCCTTTTCTGCCTGGGATCAGGTCCAGACATGGAACCAAAATAGTACTGGTTACTCGGGTCAGTGAGCTATGTCAGGATGGGGAGGAGGTAATATATCCTTTCTGTCCTATGAGACTGCTCAACAGCAAGCATTCCTTCTGGAGATATTATGAGGGCTGCAGGTACTGTTTTATATTGGCACTTGTCCTTCATTACCAAGCAATTCCAGTCGGGGGAGGAGGGGAGGTTGGCTTAATACCGTGTTTCCCCGAAAGTAAGACAGTGTCTTACTTTCTTTTTATCCCCAAAAGCCCCACTATGTCTTACTTTCGGGGTATGTCTTATATTGTCCCGGGCACCGGGGCCGGCTCGTCTTCGGGCTTCGGCCCGGGCTTCGGCCTCTTCAGGCGCCGGAGCCGGCGGCGACTTCCTGACGCGCTACCGGCTGGTGTCGTCTAAGCTCCGCTGTGCCCAGAGCTTGGGCCACCCGGCGGGCGAGGCGGCGGCCCTAGCCGAAGCGTCGGAGCAGTTCGCGGCGCTGGCGAGGGAGCTGCGCGGCCAGGAGAGTCTCCCTTACGCAGCCCTCGCCAGCGCCGCGAACTGCTCCGACGCTTCGGCCAGGGCCGCCGCCTCGCCCGCCGGGTGGCCCAAGCTCTGGGCGCAGCATGCCACCGCCAGCTTGGGCCACCCGGCGGGCGAGGCGGCGGCCCTGGCCGAAGCGTCGGAGCAGTTCGCGGCGCTGGCGAGGGAGCTGCGCGGCCAGGAGAGTCTCCCTTACGCAGCCTGGTGCCAGCTGGCGGTGGCGCGCTGCGCCCAGAGCTTGGGCCACCCGGCCACCCGGCGGGCGAGGCGGCGGCCCTGGCCGAAGCGGCGCGGCTCTGGCTGCGGCACGAGCGGGAGATCCGACTGCGGCAAGGCAGCTAGATGAGAGGGAGGAGGCAATACTTTCGTGTTTCCCCGAAAGTAAGACATATGTCTTACTTTCGGGGTACGGCTTATATTAGCCGACCCCCCTGAAACCCCCGATATGTCTTACAATCGGGGGTGTCTTACTATCGGGGAAACACAGTAGGTCTTTTTCATCTTTCTCTTGAACATGGAATTGTTGGAAGAGGTCACCTTGTAGATGACATTTAACTGGTTAAGTTGGAGACAACTGGAAATCTTGACTCAAATATCTGAACACTATTGGGCTTTGGATAGGACAAAACAAGCTAAAATTGAACACTGCCTTGGTAAGATAATACTACATCAGTTTGGTCAGCTTGATACAAAAAAGATTCTGAAATTCTAGAAAGAGTGCAGAGAAAAGCAACACAATTGATTAGCAGGATGGAGCTAAAACATGTTAAACAGTTTCAGGAATTGGGTATGTCTAGTCACAAGGGTAACTCACACCCTTATCACTTTCAAGATTCTTGCAATCTATTGTACTCGTACCTATGAAAACCACTAAGAATTACTGCATCTGATAACACAATGTAGCAGGATATTTTTTGTCAATATAATTTCCAATATGTTTCAAATGCACTTTATAGTACAGTGATCCCCCGCTCGTTGCGAGGGTTCCGTTCCAGGAGCCCCCGCAACGAGCGGGTTTTCGCGAAGTAGCGATGCGGAAGTAAAAACACCGTCTGCGCATGTGCAGATGGTGTTTTTACTCCCACAGCGCTAGCGAGGAGCCGAAGATTGGGGGCGGCGCGGCTGTTTGCCGCCGGCATGGAGGGCTTCCTAGCAGCCCCCCAAACCCGGGTTGGGGGTCCGGGGGGCGCTGTCTCTCGCCGCCTTCGAGCCGACTCCGTGAGCGAACTCGCTCACGGACTCGGCTCGAAAGCGCCGAGAGAGAGCGTGGACATCGCCCGTTCCTGGCGCTGTCTCTCGCCGCCTTCGAGCCGAGTCCGTGAGCGAACTCGCTCACGGACTCGGCTCGAAAGCGCCGAGAGAGAGCGTGGACATCGCCCGTTCCTGGCGCTGTCTCTCGCCGCCTTCGAGCCGAGTCCGTGAGCGAACTCGCTCACGGACTCGGCTCGAAAGCGCCGAGAGAGAGCGTGGACATCGCCCGTTCCTGGCGCTGTCTCTCGCCGCCTTCGAGCCGAGTCCGTGAGCGAACTCGCTCACGGACTCGGCTCGAAAGCGCCGAGAGAGAGCGTGGACATCGCCCGTTCCTGGCGCTGTCTCTCGCCGCCTTCGAGCCGAGTCCGTGAGCGAACTCGCTCACGGACTCGGCTCGAAAGCGCCGAGAGAGAGCGTGGACATCGCCCGTTCCTGGCGCTGTCTCTCGCCGCCTTCGAGCCGAGTCCGTGAGCGAACTCGCTCACGGACTCGGCTCGAAAGCGCCGAGAGAGAGCGTGGACATCGCCCGTTCCTGGCGCTGTCTCTCGCCGCCTTCGAGCCGACTCCGTGAGCGAACTCGCTCACGGACTCGGCTCGAAAGCGCCGAGAGAGAGCGTGGACATCGCCCGTATCTAGAAGAAGTTGCCACCCGAGCGCTCTTGCCCGGCGGGAGGCGAAGCATATGGGTGGGGGGGCTGTCAGGACACCCTCCCACCCCAGCACTTTGCATCCCGCCGGCAAAGAGCAATAAGGCAGCAGCTTCTGCCGGACACGGGCAATGGGCGGGACAGAGAAGCGGGAAGAATCAGGAGGTTCCTTTGGCGGCTGGAGGCTGCCTGGCACCCGCTGCAGCCAAAACAACAAAGCCAGGCAGCCCCCAGCTGCCAAAGGAGCCTCCTGATTCTCCCCGCTTCTCTGTCCCGCCCATTGCCCATGTCCGGCAGAAGCTGCCTCCCGTGCCGATGTTCCCCGCCAAGCCCAGTTCGGCTTCCCTGGCTGCTTGGCCGGAGGGGGGGGGGGGGGCTCGGCCAAAAGGGGCTGGAGACGCAGCGATTTGCCTCCCGCCCCTCGCCCCTGTGCCACCGGCACGTCATCTTCCCTCCCAGACAAAAAGGCCGGCCTTTGGGGATGAAGGGGTGTGTTCAGCTCTGCGTCTCCAGCTCCTTTCGGCCGAGCGCCCCCCCCCCCCGGCCAAGCAGCCAGGGAATCCGAGCCAGGCTTGGCAGGGAACATCGGCACGGGAGGCAGGAGACGATCGGGCGACCGGAGCAGCAGCCAGGGAAGCCGAGCCGCGTATGGCGGTGACGGCGGCCGTCTCCTGCCTCCCGCGCCGATGTTCCCCGCCACGCCCGGCTCGGCTTTCCTGGCTGCTTGGCCGGGAGCTGGATGCTGGTGGTGGCGGAGGAAGGCGAATGCGGCTTGGAAGCTGGGAGGGGGGCAGAATATGGGAGGAGAGAGGCTTGCAATAGAGGGTGGAGGAAGCGGCCATGGGAGGGCGAGCTGCCTCAGGGAGGAGGATCGGGCGGGACCAGGTGGGGGCTGGAATTTCTCCGCCAGGGCGAAGGGCGGGCGAGCGGGTGCTGGGGAGGGCTTCTCGCCCTCCCGACAGCAAGAGGGGGGGAGCGAACGGCGTGGGCAGGCGAAGGGCGGGCGAGCGGCAGCGAGGAGTTTGCGTGGGCGGTGGGGAAACTCCTCGCTGACGCCAGCAAGAGGGGGAAGACCCAGGGAAGCCGCTGCCATCTACGCATGCGTGCCCGGCACGCATGCGTAGATGGTATTTTTGACTTCCGGGTTGAAAAATAGCGAAGTACCCTGTTCGCAATGGTTGGGGACGCAATAAACGGGGGATCACTGTACTGCATATGTGAAGGGTTCCCACATACTGTACTTTCCTTTTCTAGCTACTTTTTCTAATCATAATTGAGTCACCGAGTACATGTCCCTCAAGAAAAAACTACTAGGGGTTCACCAGTATTAGAGAATAACAAGTGGCCCTGTCTGTGGCTGTTATTCTAGGCACTTTACTGTTATTATGTTATTTTGAATTATTTACCATAGAAGTTTTGTTTTACTGTTTTTATATTTATATTTTTAATCAAGGGTGTTTTGGTTTAGGTGTTAACTGTTGGAAATTCTTCAGAATTACAGCATAAATAAATAATACACATCATTCAAGGTAGTTTGCAGCATTTATAATCAATGGAAAAATTAAAATGTTAAATAAGCAGGCTAAAATATTTTTAAATCTAGTAATAATTAAAATAGGCAAATATAGGACACAACTCTTTGTCATTTATTTTGCCTATGGTGTGAATGCCTTCCTAAAAAGGGTATTTACTCTTTATAAAACAAGAAGGGGCAACACTTGACTATCTGAGAACAGCACTTTTAATTATTTTAACAGAGCCCTACAATTAAGCAGTGCTTACAGTAAGTTAGGTATTTCCAATTCCATTAGCAAAAAGCTCAAGACAATAACAACTGCACAAAATGGTCCAGTCTCACAAAAGCCATTCCAAGGTGGGATCACCTGCAATGCACTCAAGACTGACCAATTCAACTTTGGGTTATTTTAGTTCTATTTATTTTTCATGCTTAAACTGGGATGTAATGTTCTAGAAAATAGTTTTGCTTCATTTTAGTACCTATAAATATTTCATTATATCTAAGATGTTGGCAAGTATTAAAATGTGGGGAGTGTAGGAAAACTATTTGTTTTTATAAACACGATAACTCAAGATGGCAAACGCTTCTCCTATTTTTCCCCACAATAACAACTTCTGATGAAAAAAGTGTTACTGGTTCAAACTTCCAGAAAAAAGTGATATCAAAACGTATGCATGAAGTATACAGGAAGTATCAAACTTTCTTGATTTTTCTTCTAAGTAAAGAATTAGTTTTTTATTATTTTAAACAATTATTTTAAATGATTTGAATTATAACATATATTTTTGAAAATGGAGTAATTAAAGCCAAGACCCTGTGACAAAATACTTTTGCTAGATGATATCAAACGTCTAGTCAACACATCTGCAGTTGACAACCAATCCAGCTTATTTCCAGGAAATCTTAAAACAGTTGAAGAGTTGGTAATAATACTTCAGAGTCATCTTCATACTTCTCTGACTTGCTCTGTTTCTCCAAGTTATCCATCTTAACCATAAGGAACAAATGTTTCCTAAAAGCTTAAACAGTGAACACATATTCTTAACATAAGACAACTAATAATACTTGCTATATAATGGAAAACATTAGTTATCCCTCACATGCTTACTAGCTAGCTTTCTAGTTCGGAGATGCTGTACTATCACAGTTGGTCAAGAATGTTATGAGATTCTTTCCATCAAGATCTGCTTATATCTACCCATCTAGGTCAGTAAAGAAGGCAGACTTCAAAGTTGATTGAATGTTATCATATCAAGCCAGAATTCTTGATTTTAAGAAAAGAAACCAGGGCCAAATGCAGAAGCAATTTAAAATAAAATAAAACCTGCTCTGAGTTGGGGAATAAGATCTTACGGTTCTTGAAGCCAACAGGAAGAGAAGCTCAAGAAGGTTGCAGGTCCATATTAGAGATATTAAAGTTTTTTTAAAAATCAAAAGATTATAGTGAAAACAAAAGTAATAGCAAAATAAACCAATGCAGCTTCATGTGTAAAAACATACACACACACACATACCCCTTTCTTTGAAGGTTAGATACACAAACAACTGAAGGACAGAAAGAAGGATAGGACACAGTACATACAATATAGGAAATGGATATAAGAATAGATCACAAAGGAAGAATACAGACAGATAGACGAAAGCAGCTGAGATGTGTCAGAAAAGGAGAATTCATAATGAACTCAGGAAAAGGCTGCTGAAGGGGGGGGAGCCTTTATACATGCCTTTATATAAGACAAATGAAAAGAATCAGTGTACTAGCAGTCAAATAAACATTGTAAAATATTAGTAACAAAGAAACATAGATATATTCAACTATTTTGGTTCAGATCTCCCCAACGCAAGACGATGTTAGTACTGCCAAGAAATTTTGGGCAGAACTAAAGCTTGAAACTGATAGAAACCTAGTCAGGGTTTATCTATTTACTCTGAGTCAATTTAAACTTCCATGACCAAATTAATTCCATCGTGGGTTGCTGAAAAAAATGGTTAGCATCTGCCTAATTCCTTATGTATTATTTCTGAGAAATCCTGGAGAAGAGATGAAATGCCTGATGACTGTATATTATCCATTATTTTCCAAAAGAAAAGGAACTAGCAAATTAAAAAATAATAATTTCATTGTACCTAGGAAAATTCTAAAGCAGACTACAAAGAAATGAATCCATTCCATATTCAAAAAATATAGTAATAACCAGGTGTCAGCATGGATTTCTCAAAAACAAACTTTTATTGTTCTAGTAATAATAGAATCAGTTGGAGGGGGGGTTAAGTGGGCTTCCCTTTCTTGGATATTTTTAATTTTTTAATCTGGGATGTTGGGGTTTGGATTCAAATGGCATCTTTCAATTTTATAATTCTGTGAAAGTAAATAATTCATTTTTGGGTGCCATGTTAATTTAGTCTCAGTTACTTTATATGAAATTAGAATTTGTTCTTTGCTCAAATCTTTACTTAGAATGTATGCATTCTAAGGACATTTAATCTATGATCAAATCTGTGGACATTTCCAAAGATCTATACTATTAGCATGACTCATGTCAATGCTAATCACAAACTACTAACTTTCTATTTATAATCAAATATTCATATTGGCAAAGAAACCTTGTCCTCTCCTCAAAACATTGCTAGAAATTACAGGAGTGAGTGGAGAAGGAGGAAGAGGTATTAGCCTCTTGGAATTATCACATATACTTTTTTACGTTGTGCATGTGAAAAATTAAATGGATCTAAAGTCTTGAAAGACCAGGACTGAAGCTTGACTGAAGTATCTATTTACTTCACATCAGCTAAAATTTTCAGGCCAAATGAATTTGCATCCTAGACTACCAAAGGGACTTACTCCTGGTCTATCCAAACCTTTGTCTTGCCTTTGGGAACTCTTGGAAAAGTGGTGAGGTCCCTGATTACTGGAAGACAGCAGCATGGTAGGATGGGGCAAAGTATTCAAAGCAGCATATTCATCATGTGGCTTTTAAAGTGCACCTCAGGCTTGAAGAGAACAATTTATATAAACCAATTCACCAGAAAGTTGGACACCACTATATTGCCTAACTTAGCTTGCATGAATCAGCATGGGACATATCTACTGGTATACTGTAGAGTCAAACATTAATTCTTCCAGTTTGTAGGTGTTGGAGGGCACATATTCTAAGCAATAATTTATTTGTTTGCTTGCTTAAATTTATTGTTTATTTTAAAACTAAGTACTGAGCTGCAAAAAAAACCCAACAGCCTGACATACTGCTCAGATGTTTCAATAAAGTTGCCTGTCCAAATTCCCTTGGAAGGAATGATTACGCCACATAACATATTCAATCTTTCTTGGGGAGTGGGGGTGATATTCTTCTTCTACTTTCAATTATGCATTCTTGATTATATATAGCCCAATCCTCATGTCACCCTCCTAAATGATTTCAGGGTTAGGGTTTCCTGTCATTCAAGTAGTTTTCTCTCATATAACATTTCAATTATAAATAAGTTGATCATCTACAAGTGGGATAGTTAGTTAGTTGGGCACTGAATTAAAAAAAACCCAAATAAATGAAACTCGTGTTTCTTTAAGCAATAACCATCTAAATAAGTAGAAAATAATTCTGTTATTCTTCTGACAAGTTATCAATGGTCCTATCAGTTTCTATGGGTTTTCTTGCTAGAGCTAAGATAAATCATGTACAGTGTTCCCTCGATTTTCGCGGGTTCGAACTTCGCGGATAGCCTATACCACGGTTTTTCAAAAAATATTAATTAAAAAATACTTCGTGTTTTTTTTCCTATACCACGGTTTTTTCCATCCGATGACATCATATGTCATCGCCAAACTAATAATTTTTGCAAATAAATAAAAAATAATAATTATTATTGTTAATAAATAATTACATTTATAAATATCAGGATCACTATTCAATGGTGAGTACCAGTAATAATGGTGAGTAAATGGTTGTTAAGGGAATGGGAAATGGTAATTTAGCGGTTTAAAGTGTTAAAGGAAGGCTTGTGATATTCTCCATAGCCAAAAATGGTGTATTTACTTCCGCATCTCTAATTCGCGGAAATTCGACTTTCGCGGGCGGTCTCAGAAAGCATCCCCTGCGGAAATTGAGGGAATACTGTATATCTTTTCTCAATGTGGCTAAGCAATTGTTGTCACTAGACCCTTATACATGTCATTAGACCTTTATACAACTTGTTTCTGTTAGTTTTATCCAACCTGCACTTGCACATGAAAATTCTAATAATGCAATTCTAAGCCTATAGCCTATATCTGAAGGCCTCATCAGACCATCTCATTTCATACCTCTTTCATTTGACATCACAGCATGATATTTAGAGGGACAGCACTTCTCAATGCGATTCACGCATTACAATACATGAATGGAAGTACAGTCTTTTCTGCAAGAACAAGCAGCCTTTCCCAGTTTTCAGTTAGCTTTCTGCACATTGCCTAATTAAACTAACAGGCTAAAAGTGTCATTTGTTCTAAACATATTTGGAGAGAGAACATGAAAGGAAGTCCAAAAAGCTTACGGAAATACAGTATCAATAGGATTAAACTGAAGTACTTTCCTGGAAGAAAGAAAAGGATTCTGGAGCAAGCACTGGAGCAAAAAAAAAAGGACTAACTCACCATGAACTTGATTGATCTCTGAATTCTGAGAAAGGATTTCATCCGCAAGTTTTTGAGCCGTTGGCAAAACTTCAGTATGGTGCACTGTAATCAAATACTGTACAAATTTTTGCAGTTGGTCTCTGTTCATTTGAAAAAGAGTCTCTGAAATGGGAAGATGCAGTTTGACCTGATCTGGCTTGCGGATCCGGTATAAAGAAAGGGCCACAACATGGGCACAGTAAAATATGTCTTTGTTTCCACAGCTACAGGTCACGGAGGTAATCTTGCAACGATCAAAGCTGATAGCCACATTGCAAACAGTTTCTGGCTCGGATTGCATGGCAGGTTCAGTCACAGTACCGCTGAGGTGGAAACCTGTTCGTCAGAAGAAAAAAAGTCATCTTTAAAAATCGGCAAAACGTGTGTTTGCTATTTTAAGCAAGCAAAGTTTGATAAGTGAATGCACTTAAATAGAATTCACCATTCTGGACAGCAACTGTTGGTCTTTAGCAACAGCCACTAAAGTCACCTAAAAACACTTAGAATATAAATAGTTCGACATGAACAAAGTGGTAACTGTGGTAGATGATGACTACAGAAAGTAACAGGAAACGCATTCATTCATACACCAAAATACTTAATCTGTATTACTTTAGAACCGTCATAATGATAACAACTTCCAGCGCTACTTATTACAAATGGTACCTGGAAGCTTCCATCAATGGAATCTAACAACATTTTAGGGCCTTCATTTATTTCTAAACCCAATGCTGTGCTCACACATGAAAACAATAGGGATGGAAATTATTCGGGAAACTATACTTTCCTTCTCAGCTGTTAGTGTGCTATCACAAAGTCTGCATTAAGGCTATACTCTGGAGGAAGCTATATGGATTCCCAAATCCCAGTGAGTGTGTTCATTTGATGCACACAGATCTAGAATAAATAAAACAGACTTCTATATACAACTTTTTAAAGTTAAGTTGCTATGTGACATCCTAGTACTTTCTACTCTATGAATCTTTTACTCTTTACTATCACATATTCTCTTTTCACAGGCTTTAAGATCCACTTATTCCGTTAATCTTGCTACTCTTCCTCAAACTAAAAGATTGACTACCCAGAGGAGTTATTACAACAGCTGTTGTGGAAATGCTTCAAGGACAAACACTTTTGAATGTTTCTAGTTAGGAAAAAAACTACAGTTTCCTTCAGTAAATAAATTTGCTGAAATAGTATTGTTTGGGCCCAATCATGCTAGCTCAGGAATTCTTGGACTTGAAGTCCACATGTTAGAGAAGAGCCAACTTTGCCTACCCCTGTTTTAGCCCATTGTTCACAGATGGATATTCAATTTTTACATAGGCAGACCTCAAGTAACTATGGTAATTGGGACCAGGAATATCTATCACTAAGTAACATAGTTGTAAAGACCAACATCACAGGGCCATGCTGACTTAAACAATGATAGTTCCAGTTGTCCTGTGTGGCTGTTAGGCACAACATTCCATGTTCACTATTTGAAACTTCCTGTTGGCTTTCCTATGGACCTAGTTAGTTGGTAGGCAGCAGTGAAGGTTGCAAATGATGATAATGTGACCGCAGGGTACTATGATCCTTGTAATTGCAAACTATTTGCCAAGTGCCTAATTCATGATGACATGATTGCAGGAATGCTGCTACAGCTGCAACTGCAACTGCAAGGAATGGTTGTAAGCCTTCTTGTTCACCATAATCATAATTGTACGTGGCCGCTGAATGAGAACTACCTGTACAATGCTTTCATGTGTTACTGCTTGTGCGAGGAGAAAGCACTCAAATATGTTGGTCTACCTCTTTTTCAGCATGACATATAAATACCCAGGATGACCTGACATACTAAGAAAAATATGGCTGATAAGAGCTGTTGTTTTTTTAATCATGAAAATCAGCAATCATTAGGAATCAGTTTGTGAGCATAAAATATTTTGCATTATTTTTTCCTGCATATTTAATCTTTTTTCAAGGATTTCTTTGCAGGTTTGTTTGAGGCCACAGCTAGGCATTAAAATGCATTTCTAATATATCCAGTTGTAGTGCAAAGTAAAACTGTTGTATCAGAGATTAGATTGCAAATAAATCAGCACAAGTAATTTTGGGTGTGTTTTGTTGCAGTTAACAGAAATTAAAATGGAAACAAAACAGTAAATTAAAAACAAACAAAATCATAAATACAGTGGTCCCTCGATTTTCGCGGGTTCGAACTTCACGAAACGGCTATACTACGGTTTTTCAAAAATATTAATTAAAAAATACTTTGCTGTTTTTTTCCCCTATATCATGGTTTTTCCCACCCGATGACGTCATACGTCATCGCCAAACTTTCGTTGGCCTTTAATAAGTATTTTTTAAAATAAACTTTAATAAATAAACATGGTGAGTAATAATCTAAATGGTTGCTAAGGGAATGAGAATAGGCGTTGATTGCTTACCTGAACGCCTCTTCTCGTACGGTGAGCGGGTACAGCAGTCACATGGGTTGCTCATGTCCAATCCGGTGGAACTGAGCCTAGTATTAAAAAAGCTTGCCGGATCCGCCCCTTCCCCAGAATTCGCGAATCCATAGACTAGGCTCAGTTGTGAAGCTCTGTAGTGTTCAACTCTCATTGTTAGAGGAAGAAAGAGATAGAAAGGTAAAGAAGACACATACAAGGGCGGGAAGTGACTGCTGTACCCGCTCACCGTACGAGAAGAGGCGTTCAGGTAAGCAATCAACGCCTATTCTCCGTACTGAAGGAGCGGGTCCAGCAGTCACATGGGACATACCCAATAGATGGTCCCTAGGGTGGGATTAGCTTGCTATCGTGTGAGATAACGGATTGGAGTACCCTTCTGCCGAAGGCAGCGTCCGCTGAAGCGTAAGAATCAATTTTGTAGTGCCTGATGAAGGAATTTGGCGAGGCCCAAGTGGCTGCTTTGCAGACCTCCTCCAACGGGGCTTGAGTCGCCCAAGCGGCCGAGGTGGCTGCGCTCCTGGTGGAATGCGCAGTGATGTTCCTTGGACCTGAGAGGGAGGCCGACTCATAGGCCTTAGATATAGTCCCTCTGATCCAACGGCCTATTACTGTTGAAGACACTTTGGCCCCCATGACTCTGGGATGATAGGCTACAAAAAGTGCTTCTGACCTCCGAAAGGGTCCTGTGCGTTGGATATATATTCTCAGCGCTCTGGTGAGATCCAGGGTGTGCCATCTAATTGCCAAGGGATGGTCTCGTTGGAGGCAGAAGGAAGGTAGGACAATATCCTGAGATCTGTGGAACATGGAACTGACCTTGGGTAAGAAGGTGGGGTCCAGTCGCAAGACTACCTTGTCCTGATGGAATTGGCAAAGGTCCTGCCTGATTGAGAGGGCAGCCAGCTCCGAAATGCGTCGGGCAGAGGTAATAGCCACCAGAAAAGCTACCTTAAAGGATAGGTACCTGAGGGACGCCGATTTTAGGGGTTCGTATGGTGCCTGCGTGAGGGAGTGGAGAACCCGTGGCAAATCCCAGGATGGATACCTGTGGACCTTGGAAGGTCTGAGGTTGGCTATGCCCTTGAGGAATTCCTGAACTTCAGGGAAGGATCGGAGAGGCTGTCTGCGGGGGCCCCCTAGGACAGATGAAATGGCTGCCAGATGACGCCGGAGGGTGCTGGTAGAGAGTCCTTTATGGAAACCTTGCATAAGGAAGGAAATAATTCTGTGTATGGGGATGCACAGAGGGGAGAGACCTTCCTGAAGACACCACTGGTGAAACTTGGACCACGTGTGGTCGTAGATTCGGTTGGTCGAGCCCCTTCTGGCCTTTAGAATGACCTCCACTGAATCAGGGTCATGCCCACGCAGCTCTAAATCTCTCCTGATAACAGCCAGGCGGTGAGGTGGAACCACTCCGGGTCTGGATGGAAAGAGGCCCCCTGCCGCAGCATATCCCCCGAAACGGGGAGTCGCCAAGGGTCCTGGGCGGACAGCTGTTGGAGATCTGCGAACCAGGGCCGGCGGGGCCAATGAGGGGCGATTAAGATTACTCGGGCCCTCTCGGTGAGGACCTTGTGAATCACGTCCGGGAGGATTGGAATCGGAGGAAATGCATAGAGTAGGCCTGGAGGCCATGGACTCCGGAGGGCATTGATCGCTTCCGCTCCCGGGGATGGAAATCTGGAATAGAAGCGAGGGAGTTGGGCGTTCGCATTGGTCGCGAAGAGATCCAGGACTGGTAGGCCGAATCTGAGGGTGATTTGATGGAACAGGTCTTGATGGAGGTTCCACTCTCCTGGGTCTATCGTTGCTCGGGATAGCCAATCCGCCTGGATGTTGAGACTCCCCGAGATGTGATCGGCTAGGAGCGACTGGAGATGTTTTTCCGCCCAAAGGCCCAGCTTGAGGGCCTCCCTCATGAGAGCCTTGGATCTCGTGCCCCCTTGCCTGCAGATATGGCTTTTTGTGGCAATGTTGTCGGTGAGAATGAGAACGTGCCGGTTGGGGATGCGAGGAGAGAAATGCTTCAGAGCCAGGGAGACGGCTCTTAACTCTAGCCAATTTATTGGCCTGGAAGCTTCCTCCGGGGACCACGTGCCCTGGGCTATCATCCCCTGGGCGTGGGCGCCCCATCCCGATAGACTGGCATCTGTGGTGATGACAAATTGATCCGGGCACCTGAACGGGGATCCTCTGTCCATGGCCGGAGACTTCCACCACTTGAAGGATCTGCGAACACTCAGTGGGATGACAATGCGTCGATTTGAGTTGCTGTGCCCCGATCTCTGAAAAGGCAACAGAAGCCACTGGAGTTCCCTAGCATGAAGGCGAGCCCAGGGAATGATGCCTATGCATGACACCATCTTCCCCAAAAGAGAAGATAGAGTAACTATGGATACTGAAGGATTAGATAAAATGTTAGAAATTAACTCCACTATACTGAGTTTTCTCTCGGGAGAGAGAAAAACCTGGGAAGATTTTGAATCAATAATGGCTCCCAGGTGAGGAATGGAAGTGGAAGGTTGGAGGTGACTTTTTTCAAAGTTGATGGAAAACCCATGGTCCTGAAGGACTGACATGGTGACAGAAAGGTCTGATTTCACTCTCTCTAGGGAGTTCCCATGAATTAAAATATCATCAAGATAACATAAAATGTGGATGGGAGACGCCCGGAAATAGGCCGCCAGGGACCCCAAGAGCTTTGTGAAGACCCGAGGGGCCGAGGAAAGGCCAAATGGCATCGCCCTATACTGGAAATGCCTGCCTTGAAAGGAAAAACGTAAAAATTTTCTGTGGCATTTGGCTATAGGAATGTGAAGGTAGGCCTCAGTGAGGTCTAAGGAGACCATGAAATCTCCCGAGTGAATGGCGGCCAAAATAGAAGACAAGGAGTGCATTTTAAACTTCCTATATTTGATGAATAGGTTTAGTTTCTTTAAATCCAAAATGGCTCTCCAACCTCCGGAGGACTTTGGAACCATAAATAGGATGGAGTAAAAACCTAGGCCCTTCTGACCGGAAGGGACCGGCTGAATGGCTCTAATGGACAATAGATGAGAAATGGCCTCCTCCATACGGTTACAATCTGAGGATGACCTGGGCGAAGGGCAGGAAATAAAACGTTTAGGGGGAGGAGAAATAAATTCTAAAAGAAGGCCTGATTGAACAGTGTCAATGACCCAAGGGTCCTTGGAGGAGAGACGCCAATTTGCAGCGAAATGAGCTAGGCGACCCCCTATGGGAATGGAGGAAAGGTTACCATCTAGGTTTTTTTGAAGCCCTGTTAGAGGCAGCTCCCCTTTGGAAACGAAAACCCCTACCCCTGGAGTTCCTACCTTGGGAACGAAAGCGGGGGGAATACTGACCTGGAGATCTCTGATAGGAAGCCGCTTGATCTTGCTGGCGCCCTGGGCGACGAAAGGACTGCGTTTTAGTAACCTTTTTTGTGGTTGGGCCCAAAACCTTCTTCTTGTCTGTGGTCTCCGTGAGGAGAGGATCCAGAAGATCACCGAAGAGAAGGTCGCGCTTTAAGGGGCCCTGGGATAACTGCCACTTTTGGCGAACTCCCGCTTGCCAAGGGCGAATCCATAGGAGTCTTCTTGCCGTTGTAGAGGCTGCAATAGACTTAGCAGAAAATCTAGTAGATTGTAAGGTGGCATCAGCCACGTACTGGGCAGCTGCAAAGACCTTGTTGAAGTCTTGTTGACCTCTCAAGTCATCTGGAGGAATGTGCTGTTGAAGTTGGCGAAGCCACAGCAGCATGGCTCTGGAGAAGAAGGAGGCTGCTGCAGAACTTTTAATGGCCCAGGAATCAGCGGAGAAACCTCTTTTGAGCATTAGCTCGATGCGCTTGTCCTCTGGACGGAGGACTTCCTCCGCCTCGCCTGGCACAGCCGCTGCCGAGTGAAGAATTTTGACAGGTTCATCTGGTTTGGGAAAAGATAGAAGCTCTTCATAGGAAGAGGAGAGTTTATACAACTTTCTGTCCTTGGTAGAGGGATTAAGGCCAGAGGCTGGAAAATCCCACTGTTTAAGTAAGGCATCTTTAAATAATTTAGGCATAGGGATTACCTCGTTATCCTCCTGTTCCTCTGTGAAGTAAGGTAAATTCTCCTCCGGGGGATCAGTGGAAGTGGAGGCTTGTTTCTCCTGGGCCGCTAATCCCGTAGAAATTCTAGCTTTGAGGAGGAGAGATTTGAATAGTTGAGAAGGGAAAATAGTAATGGGAGGAGGGACCTTTATTTGGGATTCCTCGTCCTCAGATAAGCCCTGGAAAGGGTCTTCATCCTCCTCTACATCCTCATATTCATCTTGGGAGGACTCTGAGTCATCCTGAATAGGAGCTCTGACCGCTGGGGAAGAACCCAAGGGGCGGGAGGAACGAGAAGGAGGAAGAGGTAAAGGAAGCTCATTGATGGAGGAGAGTTTGGCATCAATGGCCTTGGACAACACAGCAAAAATAGATTGGAACTCAGGAGGTAAACTGGAAATATCAGCAGAAATGGCAGAAGAATCCCTAAAGGCCTGGGAGGATCCTGGCTGGGGGGAATCTTCCATAATATCTGGTTCCTCTGGACCTATGCCCCATAGGTTAGGTTGGGGTCTGTCTAGGTTTGGCTCATCCAGAGATAACACAGGGACCCCAGAAGGAGGCAGGCTAGAGGCCTCTGGTGGGTCTTGACTACTGATTACTTGGGCCTGCACTTTCAAACGTTTTGCTGATTTATCATGAATCTTTTGTAGGGCTAGGTCCCTTCTCTTCTCGGCCCTGGTGACCTTGGTCGAGGGGCGGGCCCCTGGAGAAGAGGAGGAAGAGGCCTGGGGGATACTAGTAATCTCATCGCCTGTAGGCCTGGCCTCTCTGGGACCTTTAGTTGTGCCTCTCTTGGGAAAGGTAGCCATAGTCTGACAATTAACAGAAGACAAGGCTGAGCCAATAATTAAATTATAAGGAGAAGATTTCAAGGACTTCCCAAGAGGAATGGATCCTGCTTCGAGGCCTCGAAGCTGCTGAAACGTGAGGACAATCTGGGCAAACCCAGAGTTCGTGCCCCCAAATCCAGCGGGGCCAGCCTCCCTAAACTTTGCAATTAAGTAAAACCAAGGCACTCTGGTTGGAGGCTAGGCCGGTGGAGAATTTAGCCTGGGACCCCCAAGGCCCGCTCCCGGATCCACGCGGTGGACTGAGGCCTACGCGGCTGGCAGAAGGCCAACACGAGAGGCCTAGATATTTTAAGAAAGGGCGCGAAGGCCTTCGCGCCAAAAAATCGCTTCGTAGAATTTCTTAAGGGGAAAAGCGATCGACTAAGTCCAGGAGACTAAAGGCGTCCCACTCCGCAGGAGGTATTTTATAAGCCCTTAAATATAGTTTTATACAATAATTAAGCAATAATCCAATAATAAATACTTGCACCAGGACCTCCAGGCCAAGGGATTAGAAGAATCCACAAGCGGCCGCAGGAATCGTAACCGGCAAAACCGCCGGGGGAAAACGAAACCGCAACTTCTCCCAAGTAAAAAAGCCTAGCCGCTTTTTATTTTTTTTCCTTTTAAAAACGGCTGGCGCAAATAGTGCAAGTAAATGAATAAAGACAATAAATCTTACTACTTTTTTGAAGGAAAGGTCGAAGGGAAGGTGTTAGAATGTTGAACGAGCATTCACAATACAACCGCAGGATATGCGAACTGAGCGAATTCTGGGGAAGGGGCGGATCCGGCAAGCTTTTTTAATACTAGGCTCAGTTCCACCGGATTGGACATGAGCAACCCATGTGACTGCTGGACCCGCTCCTTCAGTACGGAGAAATTGCAGTTTAGGGGTTTATAGTATTAAGGGAAGGCTTGTGATACTGTTCATAGCCAAAAATAGTGTATTTACTTCCGCATCTCGACTTCGCGGAAATTCGACTTTCGCGGGCGGTCTCGGAACGCAACCCCCGCGAAAATCGAGGGAACACTGTAAAATACTTTAGCTTGATAATGACACATGGGCTCATTTTTTGAATGAACACAATTCTTTAAAATCAATAAGAATCAACCAATTCCCTCAACAGACTTCAACAAAGAATTATTTCTCAAATATAGTATCATACTTAATAAAAGCAAAACTATCTTCCATAGGTAAACATGTATAATTGTTTAACATATATTTTGGCAATATTTTTTCAATTACCACTACATGTAATCATATTTTTTAAAAAACACACACACAATTTTGATATATCAGAATTCAGTGGCTTAGATTTTTTAAAATATATCTTTGGGAAAAAAAATACTCGTGTGATAGATATAATCATGGAATACTCATGCAAAACAATTCTATGTATGACCAGTTCCTGTCAGTGAATGTAAAAACTATAATTCATAGGCACACATACACAAAGAAACACATAATTCTACCTCTTTCAGCTCCTCATCAACTTTTATGCTTGATTAGATTTGGGGCAAAGCAAGGGTGAGTGAGAAGGCAAGGAAAATCAGTAAAGATTACCGTATTTTTCAAAGTATAAGATGCACCTAGATTTTAGAGGACGAAAACAAGGAAAAAAGTATTCTGAACCAAATGGTGTAGTAATATATTATTTAATAAAATACCAGTGTAGCAGAATACTTTTTACAACCATGTACACTTTTTACAAACTTCAAACTTGACAGCTTTAAAACTAGTGGACTTCAACTCCCAGAATGCTACCTCCAGTCAGGACTGGGAGTTGAAGTCCACAAGTCTTAAACTTGCCAAGTTTGAAGACCCTTGCACGCCTAATTCAGGGGTCTTCAAACTTGACAGTTTTAAGACTAGTGGACTTCAACTCCCAGAATTCCTCCTCCAGTCATGCTAGATGGGGTAATTAAAAGGCAAAAACACAGGTTTTGTTTTTTGAAAAATGGGCCATTTTTCATCCTTTTTTTTCCCAGAAAAATGAGGGCATTTTTGCCTTCCTTCAGACCCCAGCAGATCTCTGTAGGTTTCCCAGACAACTTCATTTCTGCGGGGTGGGTTGGGTCCATTTTTTTGCAAAATGGGACAGAGGGGCGGGTGCTGCATTTGTTGTATAAGACCCCCCCCCCATATTTCCACTCTATTTGTGTGTGGGGGTGCGTCTTATACTCAGAAAAATAGGGTACTTGCGCCTTTTAGAGTGGAGAGATTTGTCAGAAAATTCATGGCACAATGTTTGAGGTGATTTAACAAAACACAATTAGTATTTTTCATTTCCACCATAGTGACATTCCACTGCTTGAATGAAGACAAATAAACGGAATCATATAGAAGATCTCAATATGTTCTCAGGAATACAGTGGATTCCCAGCAGCTCCAATCATTGCCCAAAGGAAAAGAAATGCTGAGGACCATAAGGAAAATCCAAATTTGTCATAAATAATATTTTAGTTCTGACAATTACTCTTTTGTTTTAACTTTGGAATAATGCATTGTTTACTGTAATCTCTTCTAACAAATATTACATTTCAAGTCGAGATAGCAGCAAAGTTTTGTCAAAACCAATAACAGGAAATGACACAAGTAAGAAAAGCTACAAAATACTTCAACTTCAAGATCCAGACTGACTCCTTGACATACAGTATGATGACTGGGAAATTCTGGGAGACGAAATCTATATATCTTAACATTGCTGAGGTAGAGAAACTATCATAGGATATTCCCTCCTATGCCTGAGACTGATCCGGAAAAAATTGCTTCCAAAGTACCATGGTACCTATATTTAAGAACTTAATTTGTTCCGTGACCAGGTTCTTAAGTAGAAACGTTCTTAAGTAGAAGCCATTTTTCCCATAGGAATCAATGTAAAAGCAAATAATGCATACAAATCCATTAGGAAAGAAATAAAAGCTCGGAATTTGGGTGGGAGGAGGAGGAGTAAGAAGAGGAGGAGGACAGTCACTGCCAAAGGAAGAAGGTGAGGTGAGCGCCTCCTTTTGCCTTTCCACACCCAGATGCTCCGGGAGGCAACCTCACGCCAGGTGTATGGGAGGCAGTGCGAGGGAGTCACCACACCAAAGTGGTTTATTCCCTCTCCAAGCGCCCAGAGAAAGGAAAATGCTCTGTTCACTCTGGGCTGCCAAAGCGCCACCGAAAGGCTCCTCTGGCAGCCCAGAAAAGCCCGAGATGGCCGGGATTAAAGGGGGAATGGCAGGAAACTGGCCGGGCCGAGTCTGCGGAGAGGGGCGGCATACAAATCTAATAAATAATAATAATAATAATAATAATTATTATTATTATTATTATTATTATTATTCATGCCGCTTCATTCCTGGGAAATTTTTCCGGGCTCAGGTTCTTAAGTAGAAAATGGTTCTTAAGTAGAGACAAAAAAATCTTGAGCACCCGATTCTTATCTAGAACAGTTCTTAAGTAGAGGCGTTCGTAAAGTAGAGGTACCACTACTCTATATGTTTTGCCACAAATCTTACCTCATTTGAAGAGGTACGTATTTTGAAAAAACTAAGGCAAACACATATTCTTTTCCAGAAAATCCAAACAGAGCAGGTAATGTTTTTGGCCTAGATCTTCTTTTTTTTAAACACACCATGGATATGCTCCATGAGAGACTTGCCTACTCAAAAAATGACTGTGTGGTAGGCATTCCAAGTCATAAAATACTAATTTGCTGTAAATAAAATTAGCATTTGCCGCCCACATGCAAGAAAAAGGATCAACATGGATGGAGCCTCTATATCCAGGAGGGGTCTATAATATATTTTAAAGTTAATTAAGAATCATATTTTGCTCTACCTGCTATGTCTTTGGCCCCATGGACCAAAATAATCCCAGCTAACTCTTTCAAACTATAGTTCTGAAAGTTTCCTTTAAAAAGTGGCCTTTAATTAATAGTTGTAAAAAACAGGGAGACATATTTCCCCTTCAAAGATTTTCCAATATGATCACAATTATTCCCTTCACGCATATCCTGTTCAAGCTGTGATCCGTTTTAGCAAGATACTAACAGTCTTCTGTAGATAGCAAATCTGAACAATTTGTATTACCTTACCCCCTCAAGCAATATCAGGGGCAAAACCAGAGAGAAATGATCAGCCACTTCAATAAATGAATCATATACATAACCGACATATCAAAGGCACTAAGCTCTTACACACACACACACACACACACACACACACACACACACACCTTAAATTCACATTCAAAGTGTATCCCTTTTACTTCTTCCTGTATCTGGAATAATCAAGGTCTATTACCCTTTTTATTAAAGTATTTTTAGATTGCATATGCTATTTTCTGAAGAAAAAAAAATATTATTCTCAAATAGTACCTTATCTAGGCAATAGAGATGGAGATAAGGAACTTCACATGTGGGAACATTTGATGTTTCTTTACTTCCAGTACAGTCTTCCTGTAAAATTAAATATTTGCTAACTCCATGAAAATTAGGCTGCAGTATATCAGCATGGTACCCGTTGTTTTTCTTTGTTACCTGAATAATTCAATTCAATTCAATTTATTAGATTTGTATGCCGCCCCTCTCCGAAAACTCATGTAAACGAAGGAAATGTGTACAATATAGGATTTATTTGTATTCCACCATTCCTCGGTAGTCTACGAGGAGTGATTTCATTTCTACAACAATTGTAAGTGAATTAGGACCAGCAAAAGTAACCTACATCCTAAATCATGCAAGGAATTCCATGGTCTCATAAGAATTTGAATTTGGCTCTTTAGGGACTTCATGCGACACTTTAATCCCTACTTACACTAGTTGTGTGTGTCAGAACGACAGAGGAAAAATGTCGCCAGTAAGTGTGAAAGGTATTTGCCAAACTTTTTGTCTCTGGCAACGCCTCTCTCCAACAGCCCTTTTGTGATTATCAGGAGAAGTTTTATTAACATGCTACTGTAAATGAGTTCACATGCCTCAAAACCTTACAGAACCCAACAAACCCAAAGCAGACTTTGGATTTAAATTACTAAGACCCTTATCCACTTTTCCTGTTTATGGAATGGTCAAAGCCTGTCTTTACCGATAAGAATTGTGGAAACCATCAAGAGCCTCAAACATTTCCTTTGTTTGTTTAGTTCTGCCAAGGGTCACCATTTGGTTACATAGTTTAAACACATGTCTGCAAAACTACATTACTCTTTAGAAATGGGGAGGGGGTGTTTTCAGGGAAATGTTTATTTGAAACTACAAATATGTCACTTGTTTTCTACTCATGATAAATAAATCAGCCTCTCCCAACCGGACAGGTTGAAGGAGGAGAGTTTAAAAAATTTAATATGCTGTTATTTTCTCTTACTAGATAACACTGCTTAAAAAGTAGAGGGTTTGGGCTTTTTTATTTTTTACAAAAGGACATTGACTAGTTATGACAGTGACACTAGACCATAGCTTTGTAACCTAGTCACTGAATGAGAGAACTGAAAAGTGTAAATTCCATCAGAGATTCCTTCCTTGCAAGAGATAGTTAGAAACTGCCTGTATGTTTTATTGCAACATGAACAAATGTCTGCTTGTCCTTTGGGGTAATTTGAATTTAATACAGTGTAACAGATGAGCAATCTGCTTTATAAACTAGTTCCAACCTTCCTGCCCCGCACCCCTCAAACATTCTTCGATATGCTTCCATTAAGAGCATATCTCAGCACATCCTGCTGGCTCTGGTAGCCAAAATGCCCCCCACTTTTCATCTCTCTCCAGTCTCTTGTGGACCATACAGCATAAATTAACTATTCATTATGTGTGAGGGAGACATAGATAACAGTGCACCCTGCTGTGAAAGACAGCTATTTTACATGTCAATTTTAAAATGAAAGCATCTGCTACCTTACTATGATAACATGTATACTTAAAGCCACCACATAATACACAGTTCATTGTTTGTTTATTCAGATATTATGAACATCGAAGTGGCATTACTCAAAATTATCCCCTCTGTGTCTTCCCTTTCTCATAACTCCTTTCAATCTGCTCCCCACACCCCAAAATGGCTTGTCAGTTTTGTTTCAAGATGGTGTTCATCATATATGAGCACTATAGATCAAAATTAAAACTTTCTATCTTGCGATGTGAATATGGTTGCAAATAATAAGAAAATAAAACTCAGAACAAAAACAGCATCGTAAACAGAGCCTAAAAATACTTGATTGAATCCCCATATGCCTAATGTGAGAAGTAAACAGAATAAGAAGCAGATAGATAGATGGATGGATGGATGGATGGATGGATGGATGGATGGATGGATGGATGGATGGGCAGATAGATGAATGAATAGATACAAACAGCAAATTGTATTGGACAAGAATTAAGAAAAAAAAATGCCAGATATCATCAATTATAACTGACTGAAGTAACCACAAAAAGCTACACAATTTTAAAGCTTTTTAATTTCTAAAACTCAAGCCATTATAACTTTCTCAGCTTTACTGGTGATCCCTTTTCTACATTATGAAATTGAGACATCTTGTGCTACAATCAATCATATTAAAGCATCCCAAACCCTAAGATAATTATTTATGTCTGTAGGGTGGTAAAACTTTTAGCTGCACAATGTCTTCATGGGCAAATAGCTCTTGCACTGTAAGAATTAATAGGCAACAGCTGCATAATCAAGACATTAAGAAAGCACAATCTGATGCCTCCTAGATGTTTCAAAGTGCAATTCCCACATCACTGAGCAAGTCATCAGAAAAGAATTAGATCCAAAATAATCAGGAAAGACCAGGCTGGAGATGAGTGTGATACTTCTTTGGTTAAAAAATAAAGGCACTCAAAAGATGGACATTTTCATGAAATGAAGTAAATGGATAGTAAATATATTTCTATTTTCTCTACCATCCAGCAAGTTCAATATCAAGAAAGAAGTATGTTCTCATCAATTATTTGGTGATTCAGTTACTCCTAATACTGTTGGTGGAGGCCAATGGTAAGGTGAATGTATAACATAGATAATTACATATGTTAGACTTGTGTGTGTGTCTTCCATTTTTTACTCCAGGAGACTGCCTGGACTGGTTCCTGCAATTTTCCTGGCAAGGGTTTTCAAAGTGGTTTGCCATAGTCTCTTTCCAAAGACTGAGAGAATGACTAGCCCAAGGTCAACCAGTTGGTTTGTGCCCAAGGCAGGAGTCAGAGTTTAGTCTCCTAATTACTAGTCCAATGCCTTAACCACTAAACAAAACTGGTTCTCATGTCTGCCTTAATGTCTGGTTAATATACCAGACTAGGTCTACATTTTCCTTCATCAGCCTTCTCCATTTAAAAATGTACACATTTTAATGTACACATTTTCATTTAAAATGTACACATAAAACATTTTTGGGACCTTTTTTTGGGTGTTGTTGGACCTTTCACACTGGAAAAATTAAGCACAAATTTATCACTACTTATTTTATTCATTGTTCACATTTTTGGACTACCCAGCTGCCTCAGACTTCATGGTGGTCAGCTACCAAGACCTCATGTCTCCTTCAAAAATACAATATTCATGCATGTTCATTAAGCCAAACGGATTTAAAATAAAATGTTTACTTAATGCTTAAATAACAACAACATAGTTGGAAGGGACCTTGGAGGTCTTCTAGTCCAACTCCCTGCTTAAGCAGGATACTCTACACCCGGGGTAGGCAAAGTTGGCTCTTCTATGACATGTGGACTTCAACTCCCAGAATTCCTGAGCTGGTATGATTGGTTCAGGAATTCTGGGACTTGAAGTCTACAAGTCGTAGAAGAGCCATCTTTGCCCACCCCTGCCCTACACCATTTCAGACAAATGATTATACAACATCTTCTTAAAAATTTCCAGTGTTGGGAGTTTCTGGAGGCACAACTTCTGGAGGCAAGCTGTTCCAGGGATTAATTGTTCTAACTGTCAGAAAATTTATCCTTTGTTCTAAGTTGCTTCTCTCCTTGATTAGTTTCCAGCCATTGCTTCTTGTTCTACCCTCAGGTGCTTTGGAGAACAGCCTGACTCTTTGTGGCAATCCTAACACTGTTATCATGTCTCCCTAGTCTTCATTAAAGTAGGCATACCCAATTTTTGCCAGCTGCAGCAACAAGGCTGGCTCATATTTAATTGGTTATCCACTAGGACTCCACGGTCCTTCTTATAGTTACTACTGTTAACCAAGTACCACATATATTGTACCAGTGCATTTTGTTCTTCTTGCCTAAATGTAAAACCTTACTTTTTTCACCACTGAATTTCATTTAGTTAGATAGCACCCAATGTTCAAGTCTGTCAAGACCCTTCTATATTTTGAGCCTATCATCTGGAGAGTTGCCTATTGCTGCCAGTTTGGTGTCATTTGCAAATTTGACGAGTTCCCCATCTATCCCCTCCAAGTCACTGATGAAGATGTTGAAGAGTAACTGAGCTTAAAACAGAACCATGGCGTACTCCACTGCATACCTCCCTCTATGTAGATGCAGTTCCATTGAGCACTACACACTGAGTGCAGTTGGTCAGCCAGTTTTGAATCCATCTGGTGATGTTGCTGTCTAACTCACATTTTTCTACTTTATCTAATAGTAGGTTATGGTCTATTTTATCAAATGCCTTTCTGTAGTCCAAGTAAATTATATCAAAAGCATTCCGCTGGTCTACTAATTTTGTCACTTTATCGAAGAATGCAGCAAGATTAGTCTGGCATGATCTTGTTTTGACAAACCCATGTTGGCTTTTGGTTATTACTTTGTTTGCTTCTAGGTGTTTGTTGATTGGTTGCTTGATTATCTTGTCCAGAATCTTCCCTGGTATTGAGGTCAGGTTGATAAGTCTGTAGTTTCCTAGATCTATTTTTTTTAAATCTTTTTTGAAGATGGTAACTATATCACATTTTTTCCAGTCTTCTGGCTATTCCTGGTGCTCCAGGATCTTTGAAAGATATAGTTCAGTGACTCTGAGATCTTCTCCTCCAGTTCCTTCAGAACCTTGGGGTGTAATCAATCCAGTCCTGGTGATTTGAACTCGTCTAAGGTAGACAGGTATTCACTTACCATTTTCTTCCCTATTGTAACTTGTAATCCTAATATGTTTTTTGTGGTGCTATTTTTGATAGGTTGGACAGTTTTTTCCCTTTGTGTAAAGACAGATGCAAAAAATGAGTAAAATAGCTCTGCTTTCTCCCTGTTGTTTGTCACCTTCTTGCCACTTTCTGCCTGCTTAATTTATAACTTCACAAATATTTCTACATAAACATAGCACATATTTATATACATGCACACAAACACAGCCTAAAGTAATTATCTTGATTATAACCAAATCACGCCTATTTGCCTTCCAGTAAATACATGACAACAGTTAGATTCCCTGATCAAAAAGTATCAACTATAAATTCAATAAGCATTATTTCCATTCTGCATAATAGTGTGTTTCTTATTACAGTCCACTATAATAATTATTGAAACATATGTCCTTTAAACATATTATTTGGTGGTGTGAAAATATTTTATTATTAAGCTTTATCACATGGCTTGTTCTCGAAACAATTCTTATCTTTTAAGAATTTTAATAAAAAGGAAGAAAATTAATTTAGCTTGAGGCAGCATATTATACACTTTTTTCCAGAGCTACTGTATTTTTGACATGACACAGGAAAATTGTTACTATCTATGTACTCCCTCTTCTAATATTTCTGCACAACAATTCTGTGAAATGAAGAGGAATAAGAGATACTAACCCACCAAATATTTGTGAGTGTACAATGGCTTTTACAAAAAAAAAAAAAAAGAAGGGGGCAATTGGGGTGAGGTGTCATCAGTATGCTGATGACACCCAGCTGTAAATCCCCACCCCATTTCCAGTCGGTGAAGCAGTGGAAGTGATGTGCCGGTGCCTGGAGACTGTTACAGTCTGGATGAGTGTCAACAGGCTCAAACTCAACCCAGACAAGACGGAGTAGCTGTGGGTTTTGCCTCCAAAGGACAATCCCATCTGTCCGTCCATCACCCGGGGGGGGGGGGAATTATTGACCCCCTAGGAGAGGGTCCGCAACTTGGGCGTCCTCCTCGATCCACAGCTCACATTAGAACATCATCTTTTGGCTGTGGCGAGGAGGGTGTTTGCCCAGGTTCGCCTGGTGCACCAGGCGAACCAGGAGTCACTGCTCACAGTCACTCATGCCCTCATCACCTCGAGGTTCAACTACTGCAACGCTCTCTACATGGGGCTACCTTTGAAAAGTGTTCGGAAACTTCAGATTGTGCAGAATGCAGCCGTGCGAGCAATCGTGGGCCTTCCTAGATACACCCACGTCTCGTCAACACTCCACGGCTTGCATCGGTTGCCGATCAGTTTCTAGTCACAATTCAAAGTGTTGATAATAACCTATTAAAGCTCTACATGGTATTGGACCAGAATACCTCTGGGACTGCCTTCTGCCGCACGAATCCCAGCGGCCAATTAGGTCCCACAGAGTTGGCCTTCTCCGGGTCCCGTCGACTAAACAATGCCATCTGGCAAGACCTAGGGTAGAGCCTTCTCTGTGGTGGCCCTAGCCCTCTGGAATCAACTCCCCCTGGAGATTCGAATTGCCCCTACCCTCCTTGCCTTCCGCAAGATGTTAAAGACCTATTTATACTGCCACATGGGGAGACTAACACCCCCCCACACCTTTTTGACTCTAGCATTTGAGAATGGTATGTTTGTGTAGAATTGAATGGTTTTTTTTAGTAATAATGGGTTTTTAAATTAGTTTTAATATTGGATTTGTATCATATTGTATTTTGTTGCTGTTGTGAGCCGCTCCGAGTCCTCGGAGTGGGGCGGCATACAAATCTAATAAATTATTATTATTATTGTTGTTGTTGTTGTTCCCTCTCACTCTCCCAGTCAAGGCTCTGTTACCTCCTGGGAGGATTTCCCTGACAAAACCTAGTAACTGGTTATAGAAGTCAAAAACTATATACAATGTTACATCTTATTCAATTTATTTCTTTCTAAAGGTGCTTGGGAGTTGCAATTTTATTTCACTTTGGAATTATTGAAAATGTTCATTTATTTACCTCAAAAATCTTTTAGAAGTGTACTACAAAATGCCATCTTGTCCAGACATGGATCAATGCATTGTTACCTCCAGCATTTTTAAGTTGGACCTTCTGGATCAATTTTCCCAACAGGTCTGGAGTCATCATTGTCTAAGCAATGATGCACAGATGACCAGCTTCTTTTTCCTAAACTCCAAGCACAGCATACACCAAAGTTTCCTTTAACTTGTTGAGAAATAGGGGGCAGGGGGTGGCATCCTTGCCTTAAAATTCTCTCACAGAAGCAGACTGTTGTTTAAGAACAAACAGCAGCTTGTTTCTATCGCTCCTTTGTTTGACAAGTTTGAGCTGGCTAGAAAGGTCATTTATGCCTCAAAGCATCAAATTAACATTTGGAGGACATGAATTTAAAAATGGGTATTTGGTTCTGCTTTCTGAATTGCTAATGCATTTTCTTTGCAAAGGGAAAAAAAAACTTATCCACAACTTAAAAAGAAAGCAAGTAGTCTTTCCTCAAGCTAAGTAAGCATTGATTTTATGTCTATGTCAGCACATACGGAGTATATCTTAATTAAACTTCATTTTTAAAACAAAATTTAAGCCAGTAGGCTAGAACGGTATAAAACTCATTGAACAAGATGGAGAGGAAATTACTGTTTAATTACATAGGAGGAGTCTTATGGCATTTCACAGAAATATTAATAAAATGTTTTCTGGCCTTTTCTTTTAATAACGGTAACAGATTTACTATGTGCAATCTACAAACAATCAACATATCCTTAGGCAATTAAAATATGGAATACCAAGCCCGCCTGTTCCTATATTGAGAAAGGGAATACAGGGTGAGTTCCAAAAGTAATGCAATTGAATTTTCCGCATCACTCCTATTGGTCCAAATGGGACTGAAGCACTTGCAATAGGTGGGGGACGGGACGCTAAGCTTTGCCGTGAAACCGGTCTCAGTGCTCTCCAAGCTGTGGAAGCGGAAGGACGTCAGTTATGGTAAACTTCTGCGTGCCGAAAAAAATGGAATCGACGATCGAGCAACGTTACGCGATTAAGTTTTGTGCTAAACTGAAAAAAATATCTTGAGGAGACTAACAAAATTATTCGCGAGGCTTACGGGGACTCTACTGTGTCCTACTCACAAGTTTCGAGGTGGTTAAAGGCCTTTAAGGAGGGTCGGGAAGAGTTTCACGATGAACAACGCTCTCAGCAGGCATCAACCAGCAAAAACAACAACAATGCGACAATGTTCGACATTTGTTGGACTCTGACCGTCGATTGAGTATCAAGATGGTTGCCAATGAACTGAACTTGTCATCAACTGTTGTGTTTTGCATTATTACTGAAGATTTAGCGATGAGGAAAGTGTGTGCCAAGCTAATGCCCAAGGTGTTGTCAGACGACCAAAAGACCAACCGAGCGGAAATTTCAAGTGAACTTTTGTAACGTATAGAAATTGAACCTGATTATTTGGACAACATCCTCACTGGTGAGGAAACCTGGGGTTTTGAATACGATGCAGAAACAAAACGCCAAAGCTCTAAGTGGCACACTGACCAGTCCCCCAAGCCCAAAAAGGCAAGAATGAGCAAATTAAAAGTGAAAACAAGCTCACTGTCGTTTTCGACAGTAAAGGAGTGGTCCATAAGGAGTTTGTTCCTCAAGGACAGACAGTCAACGCTGCTTACTATGTGGATGTGCTGGAAAGACTCCAAAAAAGGGTCATCAGGACGAGAAAAGACATCTCCACTACCTGGCAACTCCATCACGACAACGCACCTTGCCACAACGTGCTACATGTCCGTGAGTTCCTGGCCAAACACCAGGTGCCAACGCTGCCCCACCCCCTCTATAGTCCTGACATCACCCCAGCAGAGTTCTTTTTATTCCTTTGGATTAAGGCAGCCCTGAAAGGAACCTGTTTTTCGTCCATAGAAGAGATCCAATCAGCTGTGATGAAGACTTTGCGAGAGGTCTCTGAAGACACTTTCCAGGGCGCGTACCGGTCATGGTAGTCTCTCTGGAAAAAATGTGTAGAGGCCCAAGGACAGTACTTTGAAGAATTGTAAGTGTTTGTTCAAATCTGTTCAATAAATTACTTTTTTTAAAAAAATAACTGCATTACTTTTGGAACGCACCCTGTAGACTTGACGGCCCAAACCAGCATTTTTCAAATTTGGCAAGTTTAACATGTGTGGACTTCAACTCCCAGAATTCCCTAGCCACATTGGGCAAGCCCCATGGAGTTGCGTAAGATCAAAGAAGCAAGAACTGCACAGATTTATGGAAGATATCTTTAAAATCAGTCCAGAATAAATAAATACAGAAACTTGAAAACTATGACAGAAATTTTCCACTTTTCATAGTGAATTAGTGAATGGAGTTTTTGAAAATTTTGAAATGCTTCTTCCTAGGTTTTCTGCCAGCCAGGCTACATTGCTATTCATCAGACTAGCTGCCAACTGATTAGCTGCTTGATTCTTGCTTGATTCTTCATGCTTTCATTTCTTTCCCATCTTCCTCACAATTTTTCACCTTTGGATTTCACATGCTGTACATACCCAAATATTATGGTTATAAACCGCATAAACCCTTTGGGGGCCGAACGACAGTTTCACAGGGGTTGCCTAAGATCATGGGAAAAGACAAATTTGACATGGTCTTAGGAACTAAAGCTTCTATTCTGGTGCCTTGGAATGTATTTTTACAATCCGACCAATCAGGTGTTTACAGTGGGGGCATCCCTCTGACCTTCCTGCCAATCAGCTTAAAGCTCTGTTGGGAGAATTGGCGCTAGACTTATGGTTAGGGGTCACCACAACATGAGGAACTGTATTAAGGAGTCACGGCATTAGGAAGGTTGAGAACCACTGATCTAGGTGAAACCCCACATGTAGTTTATTTGATAAAATATACCAAAATGATCTGTCCTGCCTTCAGAACCTCCAGAGGATGATGTGAGTGTAGAAGAAGAACAGGAGGGGCCTGTTCTCATTGACACATGCACAGAGCTGCCAGAACGCAGGAACAGTTCCAGAGGAAAAGGACTACTCAGGAGTAAGGCTTAGGGATTATTAGTCCCTCCCCTAGGCTATATAAGTGGAGAACACGAAAGGGTTCATTGCAAGAAGCAACTCAGTTCATCTCTAGATCTCATCATTGCAACTCAGGACTCAGTATTGTTTCTGTTTGGACTTGCCAAGATTTTCTTGCAAATTGGTCTTTGGCAGTTTGCCAAAGGAGTGCAAGGTTTGTGCGTGTTATCTGCTTTTCCCTGAAAGACTTTTAGTTGGACTTGTTTTACTTGGACTTATTACGACTGCTAATGAAAATAATTAGCAGCCATTACCAATAAAATAAGTTTGTGAGATGCCGTTTGTGCAGTACCATTTCACCATCAGAGCCCTTCTGGAAAGGCCTCTGGTAGCTGAGAAATGGCCCCCATACTGATTTATTTATTTATTTATCATTTATTTATTTATCAGATTTGTATGCCGCCCCTCTCCGCAAACTCGGGGCAGCTCACAGCAATAATAATACAATGTAACAAATCTAATATTTAATTAATTTATAAAACCCCAATTTAGAAACCAATCATACATACTAGCATACCATACATAAATTTTATAAGCCTAGGGGGAGGGAAAATGTCAATTCCCCCATGCCTGACGACAAAGGTGGGTTTTAAGGAGCTTACGAAAGGCTAGGAGGGTGGGGGCAACTCTGATATCTGGGGGGAGTTGGTTCCAAAGAGTCGGGGCCGCCACAGAGAAGGCTCTTCCCCTGGGTCCCGTCAAACGACATTGTTTAGTTGACGGGACCCGGAGAAGGCCAACTCTGTGGGACCTAACTGGTCGCTGGGATTCGTGCGGCAGAAGGCGGTCCCAGAGATATTCTGGTCCGGTGCCATGAAGGGCTTTATAGGTCATAACCAACACTTTGAATTGTGACCGGAAACTGATCGGCAACCAATGCAGACTGCGGAGTGTTGGTGTGACATGGGCATATTTAGGAAAGCCCATGATAGCTCTCGCAGCTGCATTCTGCACGATCTGAAGTTTCCGAACACTTTTCAAAGGTAGCCCCATGTAGAGAGCATTACAGTAGTCGAGCCTCGATGTGATATATGAAGAGTACCCTGGCTTCCGTTTTTCCGTCAGAGGCCTTCAGAAAAGCCCTCTGCAGCCAATAACAGAGCTCTGGATTGATCCGGAGCACTATAATCAGATGCATAGGCCTTTTCTGACCAGGGGTTATGCGCATAAGTTGTGGAAAGCGGCTGCAGAAGAAGTGGGCCTGCAAGTGTCAGGGTGTGTGAGACCTGGTAAGTAAGACACCTCCACTTCATCCCCCCCCCAGCTTAATTTTTACCTGTGTACCTCGCCCTACCCCGTCCACCCCGGAGAGTGGGGTGTGTGTCTTAACTAGGTCTTATTTTGGGATAGGGCTTATATTAGACACAAATGTAAAAATCAAGTTAGGACTTTGGATTATTTACACCTAAAACAAGAGAAACTTTGGTGGTCCTTCTTTACATTTTGAAACCATACAAAATAAGAAATCCCACTATGTAGCTATAAGAATAATTACTTGATATCTGCCACTAGTACACAATTCTTTTGGTAAATATTTCAATGTAAAGATTCCTGCCTTGTTTAAAAAAAATAAGTTCAAGTACAATATGGGCATTGAATATTAATACAAAAAAAGAACTTATGTGCCACACTGATTTAATTAGAGATAGGCATGGAACTGTTTGTTCAGGCAAATAACATGCTGTGCAGGCATTTGCATCACACAAAATTTCTACAGATTGCAGAATCAGGAAGTATTTCAATATGCTGTGGGGAAAAACAATAGTTTCAGTATGTATGTTCATGCTCATCTTTTTAGTAAGGAAAACAATGTCACTGATGTATCCTGGCATAGTATAAAGTGATTAGTCAAAGCTCACCATCCCCGTCCCTGTTTTAAATATCTGAGAAAAAAAGGAAATACAGTGGTACCTCGGTTTTCGAACGCTTCCCTTCTCGTACATTTCGGATATCTAACAAAATTTTCTGCAAAAATTTGCTTCAGTATCCGAACAAAAATTCGGATACCGAACAGCCAGAGAAAATTTTGTTCATTATCTGAAATGTAATCCCGGCAGCTTCAGGGCGCTGAGGAGCTCTCTAAGAGCTCCAAGCTGCAGGAAAGGTGGGGGCTGCTGCAATCCCGGCAGCTTTGGGGGGCTCCTTTCCTCATTGCTTCGTTTTATTACCTGTAAGGAGCTTCAAAAACTTTTTTCCTGTGGCTGCAACAGCGGCGATTTCCCTTCCAGTAGCAAGAGCCCCGGGAAGTCACGTAATGAAGAGAAGCTGCTGGAGCGGCAGCAATTGCTGAGATGGCTCCGCCGGCTTCCCTTCATCACGTGACGTTCCCGGCGCTCTTGCTACTGGAAGGGAAATCGCCGCTGTTGCAGCCACAGGAAAAAAGTTTTTGAAGCTCCTTACAGGTAATAAAACAAAGCAATGAGGAAAGGAGCCCCCCAAAGCTTCCGGGATTGCAGCAGCCCCCACCTTTCCTGCAGCTTGGAGTAGCGAATTTATTTATCCCATTGGAAATAAAGAAAATAGATTTAATTGGTTCCCAGCGAGTTAACAGGGGCTGGGAACCAATTAAATCCATTTCCATTATTTCCTATGGGATAAATAAATTCGGTACTCGACCAAATCGGTTCTCGACCACACTTCTGGAACGAATTGTGGTCGAGTACCGAGGTGCCACTGTATAGTTTATTCAATACCAATTTTTCTCAGATGGCGTCACGTAGATGATAGTAGTTTTATTTCAAATCAACCGAAAGGCATGCTGATCTGCTGAGTCAAAGATGAACTTTACTTTCTTACTGTGAGACACTATTATTCTGGTATTGCCAAATTTACCTGAATCGTCTTTTAACTTCTCAGAAGTTTTAAAGCAAAGCACTTATTTATTTTATTTGTCAGACATGTACAAGATAGTAAGTACTGGTATGAACGTAACCATTAGCAAAATAAATACAGGTAAGTTAGACAATAGGACAGTAGGACAGGGATGGTAGGCACAGTGGTGCACTTATGCACCCCCCTTACCGATCTTCTCTTGCTCTTTTTGTAAGGGACAAAAATTGACAATGTTCTCTCTTTTCTGAAAGTTTAGTCATACATCATACGCCCAGCTAAGGTATTTTGAAAGACTTGCTACTGCACAGGATCAAGTTGGATCAAATGACAGTGGTAATCTGTCAACTCAAAATCATTAGTTGGAGAAGAATTTGCTCTACAAATTTCAGCATGTTCTTAACTCTGTACAAATTATACCAGGAAGACAGCACGAGGATATAATGCTCACAACCAATAGGTTGTCAGAAGCAACATGAAAATGATGGTATTTGATTTTCCCCCTTTCTAGAATTTATCAAATAAAGTTTCCTATTTCTAGAAATGGGAAATATTGTTAAGGAGCTCATGAACACAAACAAATAAATCAAGATTTAACAAAGCTACCCTGCCTAAGTCAGCCTGTACATAGATTGAACACTCAGCACAATATCTCTGTATCTGTTCCCATTAATTCTAGGCCTGGAGGGAGAGCTAATGGTAAGGAGCTGGTTAGTATACTAAAGTGGTACTTGAAGGGCCTTTCCTCAGATTAAATCTGATCTATTAGACCTACATAAATTTCTTTCACACTTTCTTACAAGGTCTATGTAAATATTCTGGAAATCATAGGATAGCTCATCTATTCTATTCCACATTCTTAATCAATCTTTATTCTGAAACAGGAATGAATGTAGCATACTGAATTGTAGAAATAGCTACAACTAAGGAAATCCTCGAAGTTATTACTGTTGTCAAAACAGCTTTAAGATCTATATCTTATGGTTTCGGTTATATCAAACTCATTACTATTCAACTAATCTTTGTATATTAATTTATCAGATGGTATTTGTAACATACTGTACTGTATATAACCAGGGGTTGGTTCTTACTTACCATGCTGCTGGTTTCCACACGCATGCGCAGTACCCAAAACTTTGGGGAGGGGGGTGGAAAGCAAAAAACAAGATGGTGACCACATGCATGATGCTCTCTACATGGGGCTACCTTTGAAAAGTGTTCGGAAACTTCAGATCGTGCAGAATGCAGCTGCGAGAGCAGTCATGGGCTTCCCTAGGTATGCCCATGTCACACCAACACTCCGCAGTCTGCATTGGTTGCCGATCAATGTCCGGTCACAATTCAAAGTGTTGGTTATGACCTTTAAAGCCCTTCATGGCATTGGACCAGAATATCTCCGAGACCGCCTTCTGCCGCACGAATCCCAGCGACCGATTAGATCCCACAGAGTGGGCCTTCTCCGGGTCCCGTCAACTAAACAATGTTGGTTGGCGGGCCCCAGGGGAAGAGCCTTCTCTGTGGTGGCCCCGACTCTCTGGAACCAGCTCCCACCATAGATTAGAACTGCCCCTACCCTCCTCGCCTTTCGCAAACTCCTTAAAACCCACCTTTGTCGTCAGGCATGGGGGAACTGAGATATCTCCCACGGGCCTATACAATTTATGTATGGTATGCTTGTGTGTATATCTGTTTAATAATGGGTTTTTTTAATATTTTATATTGTAAATTATTAGATTTGTTATAAACTGTTTTTATTGTGTTGTGAGCCGCCCCGAGTCTACGGAAAGGGGCGGCATACAAATCAAATCAAATCAAATCAAATAAATAAATAAATAAATAAATAAATGATGCCAGAAACTCTGCTTTTGTGCATGCTCAGAAGGGAATGGTTTTTTTAAAAAAGTTAAAAAGATAGCAGTGTCCTGGAACCGGAACCGACCAAACCAGGTCGGTGACACCATTGTGATGTCACCAGTGGATCGCTACTGGTTTGGGTGAACCAGTCTGAACTGGGAGGAACCCACTCTAGGATATAACATACATTTCATAATGTCTATGAAAGAGAAAAAAACAAATTGGTGTCTTGGATATAGTACTATATTTCTATACAATGGATATTAATTTGGAATAAATGGGCTTTTAACTGTATCTCATTAATTCTCAACATTTCTCACTTGTGTTATTGTAGCATCCTCCAGCAATTCTAACTCAATTGATCTTAGGTTTCTGAAATCTTGCATTTTCTAGATCAGTTGAACTGCAATTTCAGTCAGCTCTAGCAAACATCTATCTGGAAACCATGGGAAATTTAATATAGTTTTGAAAGACATCAGGCTGGTAGAGGCTTATCTTGCCTACCTATTGCTGAAAAGCAGGCTCAGTGTCATGGGAAATGGAATTACTGAGCTACACCTACACCTAAGCATTATTAGTACATTTCTTTCTTATTTCCATAGCAAGAACTCAGTTGGTTTTCAATTACATATATGGAAAAGAACTTAAAAGTGACTATACATAAAGAAGTATTATCCTCATTAATTGCAATGAGCACAGAAATTGACACTATATCCTGGCTATGTACAAACCTAGTTCTACCAGAATTTGCCTCTCATCTTTTTAATGAAATTAGCCACAAAACATCATAAAGATTGTAATAATGAATCACAATAAAAACCTGCAAAGTAATATTCCAATTCTTTGACCTGCATTAAAAAACATTGTTCTTCTATCTCTTCCCATCACTTACTGTTCTAAAATACGATCTTACTTAAATATAGTATTTAAAATGCAGTACAGTGGTACCTCAAGATACGAACCCCTCGTCTTACGAACAACTCGTGATACGAACCCGGGGTTCAGAAAAATTTTGCCTCTTCTTACGAACTTTTTTCGAGTTACGAACCGGCGCTCAGAGACTGCTGGGGAGCCGCGCGGCTGTTTTAAAAGGTGACAGCCGGGCGGCGGGGCTTCCCAGAAGCCTCCCAAACGCCGGTTCGTAACTCGAACAAAGTTCGTAAGAAGAGGCAAAATTTTGCTGAACCCCGGGTTCAGGGTTCGGGGGGTACTGGCAAGCCCCCCAGGCCGGCTGCGACCTTTTAAAACAGCCGCGCCGCTTCCCAGCTGTCTCCTGAAGCCGAACGCCAAAGCCGAACTTCCGCGTTCGGATCAGGAGACAGCTGGGAAGCGGCGCGGCTGTTTTAAAAGGTCGCAGCCGGCCTGGGGGGCTTGCCAGCACCCCCCCCCGAACCCCGAACCCGGGTTCAGGGGGGTGCTGGGAAGCCCCCCAGGCCGGCTGTCACCTTTTAAAACAGCCACGCGGCTTCCCAGCAGTCGCCGAAAGCCGTTTTTGCGGGGGGGGGGGGGTTGGTTGCACGGATTAATTGACTTTACATTGTTTCCTATGGGAAACAATGTTTCGTCTTACGAACCTTTCGTCTTACGAACCTTTCGTCTTACGAATCTCCTCCTTGCACCAATTAAGTTCGTATCATGAGGTATTACTGTATTTTCTTCCTATATCGATACATAAACTTCCTTTTTTTTAACCTTCTAATCAATTGTGCCTGATTCTCAGATGTTACCTAAGCAAATTCCTGCAATGTTTTTCATAATATTTTAGAAGTGGCTTGTCACTGCCTCTTTCCTAGGGCTGAGAGAGAATGACTTGACCACTACACCAAACTGGCTCTCTACCTTATGTATATTTCTGCCAATCTAAACTCAAGTCTTTAGAACAGTGGTTCTTCACCGGGGTTTGGTGAGTCGGTCTCAGGGGTTCGGCGGAGCCTCCGTCACGGAGGTCAAGACACGCCCGACTATGTAAATTTGTGATGACACTAAAGAAGGTTCGGTGAATGTGCATATGAAACTGGTGGGTTTGGTACCTCAAACAAGGTTAAGAACCATTGCTTTAGAATTTCTAATTCTTAACATATAATATGAGGCAAATTCTGAGGGGACAGTTACCACACAGCCACAGCTGCTTCCAATAAGTACCTATAGAAATTCAAGTGTTTATAATATGTTGGGTAACCTATCTCTAAATTTTGCTCCTTTAGTTACTGGCTTCACAAGCTATACACAACAAATTATGTTGAGTAACTGCTTTGTGTTAAATTTCAGGAACTCTGGTCACCTTACTGGACATGACTTCAATGTGCAAAAAGCACTGGTATTTTAACAGGAAAACATCAGCATTACAAAATCTGGCTCAAAATGTTCTGCTGTGTTTTAAAATGCAGCTGTGTTTCCCATTTATGAACATTTGTTAAGATTAGTAAACACCACCTACCCTCTCTTTCCCACATTTTAATGGGCTTAACAGAGATGATCTGTTGTGAAGGATTCCTGTGCAAAATTGTATTTAAGCAATGAGCTTTCAGTGCTCAAACAAAATACAAGGTACCTGTTTCCTCAACAGTTTGAAAGATCATTGAGTTTGAGTCATTCCAACAAGAAGACTTTTTATTTTGGGAAAATAAACACAATACTACCAGAAGTACTACCCTCCATATGTAAATAACTTAAAAACTGAGGATTCTTTACTTTGCTATTTTACCAATTTATATCCTAGAAAAATCACTATTTACACGAATTACTACTGTATAAAGAAAAACGAGTGAATAGTCAGAAAGGCTTTGAGGGACTAAAACTACAGTATATCTCCTTCAGTGCTTCTAATGCATTTAGACAAAGCTTTAAAAAGTTACCTTTTACCATGTTAAAATTTATGGCAACTGCTCTAAATTGGCTTCTAATTAAATTGATAACTTTAATATTCTAAATATAGTGACAGAAATATTAGTTAATAAGTGGCACAATTTTAAGATTTGTCCAATGAATTTTTTGCAATGCCTTTTACTAGGAAAAATTGGATTTTCTTTCATTAAATTTGATTTTAAAAGTTCCATTAAAATCAACTGAAAATACATTCCCTAGCATAGTCTCTTTCACAAAATATAGCATTTGAATTAAACAGATTGAGTTCCCCTCATATATATGTGCTAGTCATTCCCGACTCTAGGGGAACGTTTCAAAGCCAAAGAGCCAGCACTATCTGAAGATGTCTCCATAGTTATGTTGCCGGCATGACTAAACACTGAAGGAGCACGGAACCCTGTTACCTTCCTGCCAAAGGTGATCCCTATTTTTCTACTTGCATTTTCACATGCTTTCGAACTGCTAGGTTGGCAGAAGCTGGAACAAGTAACGGGAGTTCGCTCCGTTACGTGGCACTAGGGATTCGAACTGCTGACCTTTCTGATCGACAAGATCAGCGTCATAGCCACTGAGCCACCGCGTGCCTTTAAACAGATTTAATTACACATATATAAAGTTATACTCCTTATACTTTTATTTTGCTAAATATTTTATATAATTCTAATCTTACTTTTCTACTTACCTTTCTACAAATACCTCTTCCACTATTTTTACTAACATTTATTATCCTTATAGGTTTTAATTAACATTATAAGATAGATAAATGAATTATTGATAGTAATAAGATACAAATGTGAATATTGAATTCTTGTTATATTTTGCTACATATATTCTCAAATATATTATTATGTAATAAATACCCTTACCCATTTTGAATCTATGTACCCCCCTTCCCCGCCCCCCCATTTACCCTTTGTTAATTAATAAACTTTATTTAATAAAATAATAATAATAATGGGGATAGGTTTTGTACTGATCAAATGAATTCCACTGTTACTTTTGGAAAGCAAATAGCATTTTATTTCTGAGTGTTTATCATGAATGTTTTTGGACATTCAGCATTTCCATAATAACTTATACTGCCTGAAGCGTGGACTCTTTGAAGCAAATTTCATCCCTGGTATTTGCAAATTTCTGTATGTTTTTCATATGCCCCACAATCCTCAACAGATTGTAGAAATTACAAATTTTATGATCTGGACTATGCGCTGGGAAAAGCAGATCAAAGCAGGGAACCTGAAAAGGTAACCATAAAACACACAGGAATCCCCTGGATGAGGCTTTGTAATAAACACAAGATACATCTATGTCTTAATTTAAATACCATATGGCTAATTCCCAGGAGAAAATATATAAACCTGAATAACCAGGCCTGTGCTAAGAAAGGTATTACATATGAGGCCTTTATTCAAAGTTGCTTAGCTTCCTAAATGATATTATCAGTACTGATTGGATATGCCTATTACTGATTAAAAACTGTATAATGTTGGCCTATATACAAACCCCAGTTCAAATCTCTCCATTTCTATTGATGCTGACACTTGACTCAAAGCTTTCAGTTTCCTAAACAAACAACAGATGTATGGTAATGCGACTGGCATGACGATACATCGAAGGTGAATGGAACACTTTTACAATCCCACCAAAGTGACACCTATTTATCTACTTACACTTACATGCTTTTGAACTATTAGGTCAGCAGAAACTAGGGCAAATAACAGAATTAAGTACCGCATGATGGAGCAAAGGTCTCTTAACCTCTCAACCACCACGCCCCTATGAAAAATACATAGCGACCATGACTCGATGACCTAACGGTCCCTTTCAACTCAATAGATAGATAGATAGATAGATAGATAGATAGATAGATAGATAGATAGATAGATAGATAGATAGATAGATAAATGATGGAACTAAACACAACACAACTAAAACACTTCATATTCCTGTCACCTGAAATGAAAGATGTTAATCTATGTGAAATATATTTATGTGTGTTATATTTTACACAGGATGGTAGCCTCACAGCATTCCTTTAAACATGAAGAGCTTGCTACAAATCCATCCATATATTTTATATCTACTATTTCCAATTCATGTTTTCATTATATGGACATAACGTTATTTATAAATAATTTAAAAATAAGGCTTTATAAATAAGGCTTTATTTACAAAACCTTATTTTTCATCAACTGCCCTGGCTTTCTGAATGATGGGCAATAGAGCATGAATATGAATCTGGGTCACAATGACTCAATTAACTATTCATGTCTGAAATCAGCAAGGGAAATAAACTTTGTTTCAATGGTGAACCAAATTCTGATTTTGAAGGCTCCAATTTTATACAAATATCCATTTTACAAACAAGGTTTTCCTAATCCGTCCGTTTGTCTGTTTGTTTGTTTGCTTGCTTGTTTGTTTGTCAAACATGTATAGGATAATAGTAGTTTACTTATGTATAAACACAAGTTAAAAAATAACGATAAAAGAGAACAAAAGAACATTAGGACATTGTTTCAATGGTGAACCAAATTCTGATTTTGAAGGCTCCAATTTTATACAAATATCCATTTTACAAACAAGGTTTTCCTAATCCGTCCATTTGTCCGTTTGTTTGTCTGCTTGTTTGTTTGTCAAACATGTATAGGATAATAGTAGTTTACTTATGTATAAACACAAGTTAAAAATAACGATAAAAAAGAACAACAGGACATTAGGACAGGGACGGTAGGCACTTATGCACACCTGTTACAGACCTCTTAAAAATGGGAAGAGGTCGACTGTAGACAATCTAATGTTAAAGTTTTTGGTGTTTTGGAAAGAAACCACAGAGTCAGGTAATGCATTCCAGGCATTTATCACTCTATTGCTGAAGTCATATTTTCTGAAGTCGAGTTTAGAGCAGCTTACATTTACAGGTAGTCACCGTGTTACGTCATCTCCGACATACGATGTTTCATCGTTACGACGAAACGGGGACAGCTTCGAAGCCACCACTCCCGCCGTCACCTCCGTTCAGGCAAAGGGATCTCCGTGGTGGGTGGCAGTTTCACAGCCGGTCCTTCTCAATGTTGCGTTGCTGCAGCCTCTGAGGCTGCCGCTGCTGCCGCTGCCACCTCTGTTCTGGCAAGGAGATCTCCGCGGTGGGTGGCCTCGGAGCCACCGCCGCCACCCACTGCAGAGATCCCTTCGCCTGAACGGAGACGTCAATGCCGCACCGAGAAGGACTGGCTGTTGGTCCCTTGAAGCTGCCAGCGCTGCCGCGGCCACCTCCATTCGGGCGAGGGGATCTCCGTGGTGGGCAGCCTTGGAGCCACTGCCACCACCCACTGCGGAGATCCCTTCGACCTGAATGGCGGCGGCGGCGGCTTCAAGGGACCAACAGCCAGTCCTTCTCAGTGCTGCATTGCCGCCTCCGTTCTAGCGAGGGGATCTCCGCGGTGGGCAACCTCGGAGGCTGCAGCAACGCAGCGCCGAGAAGGACCGACTGTTGGTCCCTTGAAGATGCCGCCGACGCCACCTTCATTCGTGTAAATCTGAATACAGTATTCTGACTTACACGGAAATTCAGCTTACGATGCCCCGTAGGAACGGATCAACATCGTAAGTCGGGGACTACCTGTAGTTAGAATCTGTTACGTGCTCATGTATTGCTGCAGTTGAAAGTAAGGTAGTCATTAATAGGAAGGACATTTTGGTATATGATTTTATGAACTACATTTAGAATTTATATAAATCCATTCATATAGAATGAATATAAAACAAGGAAAGCCCAGGCTATGACAGCACGCATACATTTTGATTGTAATGGGTGGCATTAATTTCCTAAGATACACATTAAGAAAATGATTTAGAAACATCTTGGCAACAAAAGGTAGCTAGAAGTAGAGAGAACTGTATAGTGCTTTCTACTTCACAAGCCAATACCATAAAATTCAGAAAAGGGTTTGCCTTTTTCCTTTGCTGAACACTACTTAAAATCTGGCTTTATGGAGTTCATTTTCTACAGCAGGAGTGAAAATGCAACCTTCAATGGAGATTTCTGTAGAAAAGCTACACAGAAAGTAAAAACTGTTGTTTCCTCCTCCATCCATGTCCAGCGAGAGTGCTCCTTCATACATCAAGCGTCTGCCTGTGCAAGCACACAAACAGCCAGCCAGCCAGTCTCCTCGACGCCTCTCCCCTTTTCACCGTCAGCCTGGCCTGGCCCTCAGCTGAACTGCTGGTGCTGACGTCAGCTGGCGACTCAGGCAGCATTCCTAAACAGTTCAGATAAACCCACTGGTGGAAAGCTTAGAAAGCCCTCAGCTGTAGTGAAGAAAGCAAGCTTTGGCAGTGGGCCAGTCGACTGAGCTCAGCATTTTGTAATGCACTTCCTTTTTGCTTAACAGCTTGCATAATGCCTCAGCCCATGCCACCTTTAACCCTCTCTATACCTGATCTCCCAAACAGCATCGAGACAGAACAACTGACAGGGTGTGAATACAGGATAAAGTTAAGAAATAAAAGAGGGATAACATGAAGTGGCTTGCTTAACTTTCCCGTTTAAAAGTTGAGGGGAGTCTGAAGCTTTCAGACGATGCATATTCCAAAGTTAAAGCCCTTCTGGATGATTTTTCTTTATCCACCCCACCCCACCCAAAAAAAAGGTTACCAAAACTTACATACAAAAAGCTTTTTCAGAAAGAATCTGCAAAGCCAAGGATATCATTAGGGACATATTAACAATTTCATAGTAAGATTAAGAAACATTCACTAAAACCAGGTTGAAAAATGTTTTCAATCTTAGAAACTTGAAAATATTTGAATTTCAACACCCAGCATGTTCCCCATGCTGTTTAGGGAATTCTGGGATTTGAAGTCCACACATCTTAAAGTTGCCAAGTTTGAAAAAGACTGAGGTAGTATGATAAGAGTTCTCATCTTAAAAAAAATTAAAATTAAATTAAAAGCCTGCTGGACACATTTAGAATCCTGGGAGTATTTTATGGGTGCTCCCACAAAATGGTCACCAGGAGCTTGCTCATCCCTGAAAGAAATTCAGTTATTAAAGGCTATCCAACTATCACTCTTCCACCCACTTCTAGCCTCTTTTCTCAAAAGACAAGCCTACAATTCTTCTTTCCTTGGTTTGGTCTTGGAACATTACTTAATAAATAATAATAATTCTGCTTATCTTTGGCCAGTCAATTAAAGCTCTAACTGTAGTTATTCTGCTACTGTGCTTTTCTGTTTGTGCTTTACCAGATTTCTGTTTTTTAGCTGAATAAACACTTTTAAAGATTTAGAGGAACAGGGAGTTTGGCAGGTGAGAAGATTTTTGTGGGGACATTAGAAGCCCTGGGCATATTAAGGAGCCCAGCTTGGCATTATAAACAAGCAAAGAGCTTTAGTCATTGACCAAACCAATTATTCTTTGAAAATCAGAAAGTAGAGATTGTTCTAAAATCATTTTATCTTCTTAGCAACATATAAGAGAAGCCAGGATAAAAGACAATGATTGACCCAAGAGGAATGAATATTTGGAGAAAAGAACATTCTAGCAAGGAATTTTTTACTTTAAATTTGGCTAGAAACTAAACTTTGAAGTTCTGCCTTAGTTGCAAAGTTAGTTGGGTGACCTTGGGCCTGTGTCTCGCCCTTAGTCTAGGAAGCATTTCTAAAAGCTTGTTCAGGAAGTCACCAAGAGTTAACACCAACCTGGCGTTTGCATGTGAACACACACAAACACACACATATGTCTAGAGGGTATGGTTCATTATTACCTGATACATCTGAAATTAATCTGGCCAGGAAAACCTCTTGATGAAGGAGCATATTTGTAGGATTGAAATGAGGGGTCCTTGGTGCTCTCTGAGCTTGGGTTGTTTTACCCAAACTAGGTAACATCATCAGTCCTAGTTGCAAGAAAACCACCAGCTCAGAGAACACCAAGGCCACCCCCAACCCCCACAAAACTTTCTGAATTGTTTAACAGTTGTTAAACAATCATTTCTCTTCTCTTCCATCCGGCTGTCATACTGCCATCTCTCTTCTCTAGCCCTCATATTGTAGCATTTCCTTAAGTTTCCTGTGATGCAGTTCTCCATAATAAGGAGCTTTTACTCAGCTCTTGTATCTAAGCTGATCTATTATTAGTTAGAATCTATGGAGATAATATAAGCTTAGCCTTACCATGTTGTTTTAATATAGCAATTTTGAAATGGTCTGAATAGAGGAAATACAAATGTTTTTGCTCATTTGAATAATAATCCTGTTTGTCTGGTTTTCTTTTTTGATATTATACATTAGGATAGATTTGGAATTGGAATAGAATAGCATAGAAAATGTTCTGTCTGGGTTTTCCCAGACCTCAACACCAACTGAAAAAACAGCCAGACACTCTGGTAAAAGCCAAAAGTATTTTATAGCTGGAAAAAATAAGCACAAAGGAAAACCTGTCTTCACAACAGACAGGCTATAATACGTTACAGCAGGGTCCTGATGTCCAGTCAATCCCACAAGCTTCTTGCTGGCACCCCCCCCCCCAAGGTTTCAATAGTCCAAGGCACAAACCAGGATTGTAAGCCACCAAAGTTCACAGACAGGTCTCACGAATCTCCAAGATAAAACTCCACAAGCCAGGAAGGGTGGGTCCGCCTTTTATCCTTTCCCAAGAGCACCACACCCAAACCCAGCTGTGACCTCTAATGCTGGAAATACTTAGCCAATTGAGTCCGTCTCTGATTAGCTCTCCTTTGTCGCATATCTATGATGTCTTGAGCATTTTCATCTAAGGAATCCAGGCTGCTTGCTGGGGAGAGCTCCCCCTGGTGGGACTCTGGCTGTCCTTCTTCTTCAGCCTGGGATTCCTCTTCCTCGTCAGTCTGCACCTCCTGTTCCTCAGCCTCTCCCTCTGAGCTGGAAACCGACAGAAGGTCAGCCATTCCCGGAGGGGTCCCAGACTGAACCACAACAGAAAATAGAATAGAATAGAGAATAGAATGGAATGGAATATAATAGAAAATAGAATAGAATAGAATAAAACAGAACAGAACAGACAGAATTCCAAGTGTGATTGGACACCCAAGGAATTTGTCTTGGTGCATATGCTCTCAATGTACGTAAAAGAAAAGGTACGTTCATCACGAATCACGAGGTACAACACTTAATGATAGTCCGGGTACAAATAAGCAATCAAATCACATTAGGAAACCGTCAATATAAATCATAAGGATACGACTAACAAAGTTACAGTTATACAGTCATAAATGGGAAGAGATGGATGATAGGAACGATCAGAAGATTAATAGCAGTGCAGACTTTGTAAACTGTTTGACAGTGTTGAGGGAATGATTTGTTTAGCAGAGTGATGGTGTTTGTGGGAAAAAATGTTCTTGTATCTAGTTGTTCTGGTATGCAGTGCTCTATAGCATCATTTTGAGTGAAAGAGTTGAAACAGTTTGTGTCCAGGATGAGAGAGGTCTGTATTTTCACAGTCGTCTATTTGACTTTTGCTATATACAGGTCCTCAATGGAGGGCAAGTTGGCAACAATTGTTTTTTCTGCAGTTCTAATTATCTTTTGTGTTTATCTTGTTCTGTTGCAGAACCAAACCAGAGAGTTATAGAGGTGCAGATGGCAGACTCCATAATTCCTCTGTAGAACTGTATCAGCAGCTCCTTGGACAGTATGAGTTTTCTAAGTTGGTGCAGAAAGAACATTCTTTGTTGTGCTTTTTTGATAATGTTTTGATATTAGGTGTCTATTTTAGGTTTTAAGATATGGTAGAATTTAGAAATTTGAAGGTCTTTACTGTTGTTCCTCTGTTGTCTAGTATTGTAAGAGGTGGAAGTATGGGAGGGTTTCTCCTAAGTCTACCACCATTTCTACAGCTTTGAGGGTTTTAATGGTCACACCATGAGACTAGTTGTTCAACCTCCCCCCTGTATGCAGATTCATCATTGCTTCAGATGAGACTAATCACTGTTGTATCATCTGCAAACTTATATCGTTTAACAGATGGATCATTTGAGATGCAATCATTGGTATATAATACTCTTGCCTTGGGAAATTATTATTATGATTGATTGCACAGTCAGCCAGATCTTTAGACTGGATGTGGCGTTTTTATCCATCTATTGAGTCCTTCCCAAGGACTTGGGATAGATGTTTTTGTTTGATGGTTTTAAAGGTATTACCATAGGATATAAACTATTCAAGTAAAATTGCCTTTTGCAATTGAATGATGGTGAGTTTAATACCTATGGTCTTCCAGGGATGCTCCAGATGGACCTGAATTGCACCCTATGTGCTTATTACGATTTGTACTACCGTTGCTTTCTTTTGCCACAGCCATTCTACTTGCACTTGAAAGTCTTTGTATTTTTTCATTTTATTCAGTTCTTTCTCTTCTAATCTGCTGATTCCTCTCTTGATATTAACCACTCTAAGTCTATCACCACTATGATATATCTTCTACTCCGCTACTGAACTTTGCACAAAGCTTCTATGTTTCTATAACTCTTGTTATTTCTGGTCACTTGGTTATTCAATTGTGTGACAAGGAGTTGAGAGCCTAATCAATCCAAGCTATAGTCAAGTTGGTTTTCCTTCTTCTGCAGTTGTCCAAAATCATCTTGTCAGTTAGGAGCTGATCTTTTGTTCCCAAGCAGTTTGGGCAGTTTCCTTACTGTTCAGATGGAAAGAGTTTGTTTTCAACTACCGTAGATGCAGTTGGACCATATCCACTATTATACAGGTGGGGACTGGCATATGATTCAAGGTATTTATTTTACTTTCAGACAGAAATTGAAGGTTTTGCCCAAGTTCGCCTGGTGCACCAGTTGCGGCCCTATTTGGACAGGAAGTCATAGCTCACAGTCGCTCATGCCCTCATCACCTCAAGATTCGACTACTGCAACGCTCTCTACATGGGGCTACCTCTGAAAAGTGTTCGGAAACTTCAGATCATGCAAAATGTGGCCGCGAGAGCTATTGTGGGGCTTCCAAGATTCGCCCAAGTCTTGGCAACACTCCGCAGCCTGCACTGACTGCCGATCAGTTTCCGGTCACAATTCAAAGTGTTGGTAATGACCTATAAAGCCCTACATAGCATTGGGCCAGAATACCTTCGGGACTATCTTCTGCCACACAAATCCCAACGCCCGATAAGGTCTGACAGAGTCGGCCTGCTCCGGATCTCGTCGACTAAGCAATGTCGTCTGGCGGGACCCAGGGGAAGAGCCTTCTCTGTGGTGGCCCCAGCCCTCTGGAATCAACTCCCCCAGAGATTAGAACCGCCCCCACCCTCCTTGCCTTTTGTATGACGCCAGGCATGGGGTAACTGAGTTGCCCCTAGACTATGCTAAGGCTATGGTGTATGGTCCGTTTGAGTGTATGGTTTTTTAAATAATGGATTTGAATGTGTTTTAATATATTGGATTTGTGACATGGTATTTTTGTTGTGAGCCGCTCCGAGTCCTTGGAAAGGGGCGGCATACAAATCTAATTAATAATAATAATAATAATAATAATAATAATAATAATAATAATAAATTTAAAAGCACATTACTATTGATCCTCTTTTAACTGAGCCAATGGAACGTCTCAGCTGTGCTATCTAACTCTTCCACCCATATACCTTCCCAAGAACCAATACTGTATGTTCTTTTATACCATTATGTTCTTTTTAGCTGCTGCAAGATTAGATTGCAGATATATAAAAAGAAATCAGGTTGTCTCACCAAATGTTGACAGGGAAGCCACCTGAAGTTCTCCTTAAGTTTCTTGAGGGGCATTTTGACCATAGAACAACAGAATATTGTACAATAGTAGCAGTTTAAGCTTAGGGTCAGTGTGATGGGCTATATTTAAACATAGTTTTGGTACCATCCATATATTCTCCCATCTATGACTCATAACTCTCATCAATAATAGCAAAAGTATTAACTAATATTAATATTAACTAATAATGTAATATTGTACCTATGTGGCAAGCAATGATAATATTCTCATGGCTTGTGATATATATCCCACCTACAGCAGCATCCCGGCAGTTACAATTCAACCAATTCCCTTATATTTTCTGCAGCTTCAGATGTTAGTCAATCTGCTCCAGCATTCCTGATCTAGAATTCCAACTCCAACTTTTGCTAATTAATGATTAGGTTAGCGCGGGGGTTACGTTCCAAGACCTCCCGCGCTAACCGATTTCCGCGTTATACTGGATGCGGAAGTAAAAACACCATCTGCGCATGCGCGCCCTTTGTTCCATGGCCGCACATGCGCAGAAGGTGGAGCGACGCAAATTCGGAGGCTGGCAATGCAATGGTGATTTTTCCGGGCTCCTCGCCGCTACCCACAGGGCAGCGCTGGCGGCAATGGCAACCCTCCCTCCTTCCCTCCTTCCCTTCTCTCCCTCCCTCCTTCCCTCCTTCCTTCCTCTCACCGGCTTTCTTGGGGCAGCACTGGCGGCAATGGCAATGGCAACCCTCCCTCCTTCCCTTCTCTCCCTCCCTCCTTCCTTCCCTCCTTCCCTTCTCTCCCTCCCTCCTTCCCTCCTTCCTCCGTGTGCAACGTTTAGGAGGCATCTTCCAACAAGTCTGAACAAGTTCCAACAGTTGCAAAGCTTTTTTTTGCGTTTGCAACGATTGGTTGAGATTTTGGCCAATCAGCAATCAGTATGACGTCATCGGGCGGGAAAAAGCGTGGTGTAGGAAAAAAAACGCGGACTTATTTTTTAATTAATATTTTTTGAAAAACCGCGTTGCAGCGTTTCGCGCTAATCGAGAACGCGCAAATCGAGGGAGCACTGTACATTATCTTTTGTTATCCTAATATTGCCTGCCATAAACATAAAGCTGCACTTAGCTTATTAAATATAAAAACAATGTTTCTATAATAGGCAATATGAAGAAAACAGCCAGCTTAATGTTTTACACTTTAACAGCACACTGTTAAAATCATTGTTAAGACTGGTACATCTAAAAACAAGAGATTTTTGTTTTTGCCAGCTTATTGTGGGATTTGTTCCTGCTCCAGTTTTGACTGCCCTCTTTTATTACTTCTGGCACCAGTTAAAGATAACATTGTTCACCAAATCTTTTAAGGAGACAGGTTTTTACTTCAAATATTTATTAAACAGTAACAGAGCATTCATATAATAATTATGGGGGCATCCATTTTAGTATTTACAGTTTGTTGCAAACTGTTGAAGCAGTATAATGGTTAAGAGATGAGGAACCTATAAGATATATAACATAAAACTAAATATCAGGAGTAGCACATAATGGTTCACGTTTTAAACAATGTTCCTTATGAGAAAAACTACATGTTTCACTGATCATAGATTTCAAAATGCTTTGCTGCTGCTTTTTGAATGGTGTTTGAATTGTTTACAAAATGCTAACTTATAAAAGAAACAGCTCGGGGATTTATTTTCCCTTCTACTCTTTGGGATAGGAAAACAATTTGTTTTTATGCAAACTACTAAAGTTCATAAAATAATTGGGGTAGGCTTCTAGAAAACCTATATCTTCTTTAAATTGGCTTTAAGAAACTGAATTAAGGCAATATTTCTAAAACAAAATGAATGAGTTTAAAGCTTTCCAATGCTCTGAGCCATTTATCTGAAAGGGTTATCCCTACAGATACCAGAATATACACCTATTGTTCCTACAGTTTGGAATGTTAATACATTTACATACAAAGCAGACTTAAAGTCACACACTAAACAAACATATCCTTCAGATTTTGACTTGTGGTTTCTAATTTATAATTAGCTGATCCTTTTATATTTAACTGGAGGAGGAAGCAGTAAGTTCCCAATTCAGTTATTTACCATTTGTGTCAGGAGAAAAAAAGATGACCCTCCATCTAATCCCTAAGTATTTTCAAAGGCAGAGCAACCTGGGAGGAATTTTTGCTTTAGTCAACTCATGCAAGTGAACAGAACTTAGGAAGCCAACAGACTATATTTAGGTTCTTCTTTGCCAGTTGAGTTGATTCTTACTGCTGAATCAAGGTCAGGTAGACCATTTGAAGTTACAACAGCATTGGAAAAAAGGACTTACGACTATTTTTCACACTTACGACTGTTGCAGCATCCCCATGGTCATGTGATTTTTATCCAGACGCATGATAACTGACTCACATTTATGACAGTTACAGCATCCTAGGGTCTTGTGATCCCCTCTTGCAGCAAGCAAAGTCAATAGAGAAACCAGATTCACTTAACAATTGTGTTACTAATTTAACAACTACAGTGATTCATTTAACAAACGCAGCGAGAAAAGTTACAAAATGGGTCAAAACTCACTTAACAAATTTCTCATTTAGCAACATATATTTTGGGCTCAATTGTGGTCATAAGTTGGGGGACTACTTGTATTTCATTTTTTTACTTGGTTAACTGGTTTGGCTATTGACAATCGTATTGCAAAAAGTCACATAGGAAATATTGAAAGTTGTTTTACCCCACCTTCTGCCCTCCAAATTTATTGGAATTACACTTTCACTATTCATTAACAACATCACAAGTGTGAGTAAGGCTGATTTAGTGGAGAATTAGAAAGAACTCATTTGGATACTGTTCTGCCGGGCTCTCTGATAGGAGCCTCCCAAAAATTCAAGGATACAAATTTCAGACACACACACACACACACACACACACACGTTTGAAAATTCAAAACAATGTTCTTTATCACAAAACTCAAAATAAAGTAATCACTCTTTTTGTATTGCAAAGAGCACTCTTCCCAACACAATCAGGTAGTCTGTACAATTTCCCTTATGTACTTAGCCAGCAGCTGTGGAGAAACTTCACACCCCTTCTTCTTCCAAAGAAGGGAGACACACGCTACTCTGCTTTGGTTTCAAAGGCGTGAAAAAGCAACAAAGTCCAGCACACAAGATTCCTGACAATACTGCAACAGATATTCTTCCACAATGGCCAAACCCACATGCTGCTATTTATAGCAGCAGCCCTAATTACTGGAGCCCCACCCAAAAACAGGTGGCCTCCCTTATTTCCTGCAATGTTTTCTTACTTGGTCTCTTCTACGCATAAACCTGCGCTTGCGTGGGTCCAAAATGTCATCATCTGAAGCTATAGAAGATAAGGAAGATTGACTGCCTTGGCTGTATGCCAAGCCTTCCTCTGCCAAGTCACTCCCACCTTCTTCTTCGTCTGAGGAAACTAAACTCTAATCCGATTCGGTCGGCAATGTCACAGGCCTGTGACATGTTGAATTTTCCCCTGCATCCACCTCCCCATTCCCTGGGGCAGGAGCTGGGCCAGAGCCAACCACAACAGATACCAAGGAGTATTACACTTCAAGGGGACTTTTACCTGAAGTAATCAAAAAGTAATTGGTAATATCTAAGAAACCGTTAGAATTATATGACTAGCTTTTCATGTTTCCCTCAGTTGTAGGTTACATTTACACAAATAAAGTCTTAGATTCCGTGTGCTCTCATGATTTCTTATAGAAAGTGTTTAGTGTGGCTCCTTCAATTTCCCAGTTTCAAAATGTGTCATGTAGGTTTTATGCCTGCATGTAAAAGCAGCAGCATTTATCTAACTGGACAGACTTTCCAAGTAGATTTACCTTTTTCTGTACCTAGTTTTCTTCCAAGAATTCCAGGATTCCTAAACTTGCTTTTACAACAACCCCAGAAAGTCAGATTGGAAATGTGTCTACCTTCTAACGATGAATCATTTGCATTTCTGTAACCACAAAGTTTAAAAATATAAATCTAACTATAGACTTTTGAATTAGGCCACACAGAAGTCATGGCTATCTAGGAATTACCTACGCTAATTCTGAAAAATAGAAAAACATAAAGCAGACTGTGTATACACTGGAGAAGAGGAACGTGTGAAAAGACTAGCCATGGATGTAAAGAAAACCAGTTTCTTTTTATCTCCACTACTCAATTATTGTCCCTACATAATTTGTACAGTAAAAGGGTAGGCTTTTTTGTTTTGTACAGCAAGCATTTTTATATCACAACCCTTTGATCCTTATCAGCATCTTGGTATTTAATTCTCTGTTTTGAAATGAATTTGTCAGAACTAAATCTAATCTTATATTGTGTTAGTACGAAGCAGACATCAGCAACAGCCTCTCCCATTTGCTTTATGTGGTAATGCGCACTAGGGTGAATAATTTTAATTCAAAGTTGGCTAGATCTCAGCGAATCAGCTAGAATATTAGGCTAGAGTTTATCTTATTCAAATATTGCTTTAAGCTCAACAGTCAGTTTTAAGAATGGTAAGATCAGCTCCTGCTGTGGATTCAATCCAATTCACTGACTGATATATTTTCAGACTAAATTAGGAACAGACTTACTGAAATCAAAGGAACTTAAATTAGTCATGACTAATGGCAGGCATGCTGTCAAACGGCAAAAAACGAAGTTTGAGAGAGAAGAGTTCTACTGAACGAATATGACTTTTGCCCACTTTCTTTACATCTATAGTTTCTCTCACGTCCCACATATCTTTTGAAATAAATTATGAAAATGTAAGAAGATACAAAGGAGATAAAAATGTCCCCTTTTGCTACAAGAGGCCGTTACATCATCACAACAGGTTAATTGGAGCTCATCAAGTTCAGAGAGAGCATTAGAAAGCATTTGTAGTATGCAAGAGCACAAATGAACCACCTCTCTTCAATCAATTCAAGCAGCCGCCTCTGTGCACAACTCTTGCAACTGCTTTAAAACCTCTTCTCAGTTGGCTCCATGATGTAAACGCATGAAAAAATAGACAGAAAACTGTCCTATAACCATTCAAAATTTAGCTCTTCTAACAATTCTAAAACAAATGTTTTATTGGTGGGTCTCCTGTATGCAAAGAACCTTTTAAGGAATAACCTTCTAGACTATCACTCATTATGCTAAAGTCTGGATCCAGCCCAATATAATTATAACCTGTTTATGTAGAAATAGACTTCTAAGCCTAACTAACCCAAACTTTTAAATCTATTTGTGCAACACCATTTTATTTTATACCGGAGCAAAACATTTTAGATCTATACCCACTGCCTTCTGCTAAATTACAAAAATTTAAAGTTCATAAAGACAAAGTTTTTCCACCAAGACCCATTACTAATGAATATTAAAGGGGGGGAAATCAAAAATCAAATGTCAAAATGTTCTTCTCTTGAAAAGAGAGTTTCCTTCCTTCATATGTGACCAATTGGCAACAAGCTGTGGTGTTCATGGGGAGACAAGCCATTGCCATATTTCTCGTCATATGCCACTGTCAAATCACACTACATGACATCACTTATCATCCATTTAGTTGACTGAGAAAGCCATATCTTACTTAATAGTGTCCAAATGGGGTTATTCTTCTTACTCAGTATCTTCCCTGTCTGTTCAATAGAAAAGTGATCACAGAAGATGCTGCACAAGGAAGATTGCCATATTTTTCAGAGTACAAGACTCTCTGAAGTATAAGATATACCTATCATTTTTGGGAGGGGGGAAAAACACCTGCCTCTACTCTGCCTCCCAGCACTTTGCCTCCTTGCAGCAAACAGCAAGCAGCCAGTTTCATTTTCGTTTTCAGTTTCATCACAGCCTGACTAGCACAAGGGGAAAAAAATCTGCCTCTGCTTCCCTGCAGCCTGAAACAGATGATGTTCGGGAGACCGATCCAACCGACAATCACCTGCTTGTGCTAATCAGGCTGTGCTGAAACTGACACAGGCTGTTTGCTGCAACGAGGTAAATTGCTGGAAGGCAGAGGCCAAAGGGTGAGGGACAGTGGGTGGAGCTACATTTGGTGTATAAGATGCACCCAAATTTTTACCCTCTTTTTTGGGGGGGAGGGGATGTTTTATACTCTGAAAAATAAAGTACATGTCTCCCTTCAGGCACTAGTCAGCACATCCAAAGCACTCTGGCTTGAGCCACAACCAACAAAACACAGTTTTAAAGTCACTTAACCTTACATAGCTAGATACAAATGTAAATAATTATATATACTCTCAATGCTCATAAAGGTCATTGATAAACTCATAATACACGATAAGAAATGTCAAAATTATAAAGTAGTAGACAAATTAGATTGGGAAAAAAGCAAAACTGGTTTTACCATATTCATACCACTTTTGAAAATTAAATTTATCTTCCAAATGAAGCACAATCTTAAAAACCTTTCAACAATTTAAAAATTATAACTCTGGTAATATTTTGGTTACTTTGTTATTAATTTACATACCTATTTCATAAATCTACAATCTACAAAATAGATTGCAGATAGTAGCTTGATCATGCCAAGGAAGAGGTCCATCATCCAAATTCAGACTTAATAATCTAAGCATGTTTCTTTAACTTTACTAACATTGATTAGTAATCTTACTTTACTAACATTGATTAACAGAAAATGTCAGCAACCCAGTGTATGATAATTAAAAACAATGAACATTATTGATCTCCATAATCAGGTAGAAGACCATAAAATGTCCACTCATGCTCTACAATAACTGTGTTATATTTCTGGGGGGGGGGGGGGGGCTGTTATATAAACAATGGATTGCTTTCAAATTCTAAAGATTTCTCACAGCGGTGATTTTTGCTCGTAAAACAGGAGGAGATGATTTTTGCGGATTTTTTCTCGCACCTTAAAAATGTGCTCAGGGGGACCGAAGAACAATAGAAGTAATTCTTCAGAGCTGCAGAAAGAAAGAAGTAAATTGGCTCCCGTGCTATCTGGAGCATCCCAAAAGAAATTACATCCAATTCATTATTAAAGAGGAAAAAAAGGCCATTATATTTTGAAAGAGTAAAAATTCTAGTTACCAGAAGAAAAATTAATATGGCAATGTGTCTTAGATATTTGTGGTTATATCAGGATAAATCATCTTCTCCATCTCCCCTTCAAATTATTAACTAAGACATATTAATTGCATTTTATAATTATGGTCTTATATCCTTCAGCTGGATAAGTACATTTATACAATATATAATAGGATGTAATCATATCTATACATGAAAAATAGAATTTTTTTTCTATGTTTCTATTCCATTCTTATTTATACATTTAAACTGAACTGCCAATATTTTTTAATTACTCATATCTAAAAATTTGCTATTATTATCTAGAAATAAATAAGCATTTACAAGCTTTAGTTTTACTCACACAGGAAATCACCGGTTACCTTCTACTAGTCTTATTCAGGAGGCTAAATGGAAGGGAGGGGGAGAGATCCACTCCTTGGATACTCAAGTTGTTTCTCAAAGTCTGGAATCTATCCAAACCTGCCTAAAGGACAAGCTCATTTTACCCTTTGAGCCTGAAACTATGAAATTTTGTCAGCTGTTCTCAAGTAAACAGCTGACTGCTTTAATAGAAAATCCTTTTCATGCTGACTCAAGTGGGAATCACATTTTGCTCAAGAAACAGCACTGCTATCAAGTGCAGAAGAGCAACAATTTAAACATGTTCCATAAAATGAGTCAGACTTGAAATTAAATAGAGTCCAGCAGCAGCAGCAAGCGAAAATTCCTACAGTTAAAGAGTTGGAAAAGTGGGGCGGTGGGAGAGGGGAATTCAAACATTTAGGAAATATAATACAACCATCAGACATGTAGTTGATATTTAATGTATCTGAAACGCTAGATAAGTTAAACAAGTCTTAGAGAACATGCATTAGAGCAATGTTTTTCAACCAGTGTGCCGTGGCACACTAGTGTGCCGCAAGACATGGTCAGGTGTGCCGCAAAGAAGGAAGCTCAGGTTCCGGTCTCGCAACTTTTTGCTGAGAGAGTAAGAGTGAGAAAGAGAGAGAGAAAGAGAGAGATAGAAAGAGAAAGAGAGAAAGAAAGAAAGAAAGAGAGAGAGAGAGAAAGAGAGAAAGAAGAGAGAAAGAGAGAAAGCAAGAGTGAGAGAGAAAGAAGGCAAGAGAGAGAGAGAAAAGGAGAGGAAGGGAGAGAGAGAGAGAGAAATGAGCAAAAGGGAGAAAAAAAGAGAAATGAGAAAATGATTGAGACAGAGAATGAGAGGAAAGAGAGAGAAACAAAAGAGAGAGAGAAGAGACTCTTGATTTAAAGCATATGATAAAAAGCACCCAAAGAATAAGAGAGAAAAAAATCCAGCCCTCACCTGTTTTTGGAAATGGTTCAAGAGTGTGTATACACACACAAGCACACACACAAGGGTGGGGAGGAGACAAGGATGGAAAAAGAGAGGAGAGTGTCTTAGGGTGTCATTTTGTGTCATTTTGGTTGGTGGTGTGCCCCAGGATTTTGTAAATATAAAAAAATATGCCGCGGCTCAAAAAAGGTTGAAAATCACTGCATTAGAGACAGTTTTCCCTGCCAGCGAACATCCTAAGTAGACAAGCTATTTGCATAATTATTTAAAAAGCTGAAGCTCAATCCAGTGGGCCCATCGGGTATCTGAAACTTCCTGTGCCAGAAGATCTTCACCACTAGCTTCATTGCCAATATTTAATCTAGACCAGTCTTTCTCAACCTTAGTGTGTTTAAAATGTGTGGACTTCAGCTCCCCAAATTCCCCAGCCAGCATGGATTGAATTCTGGGAGTTGAAGTCCACACATCATAAACACTGAGGTTGAGAAGCATTTGCTCCTGCCCATATGAAGTGTCCTATCTTCACATAGGCCAGTGATGGCGAACCTTTTTTCCCTTGGGTGCCAAAAGTTTGTGTGTGTGTGCATGCGTGAGTACCCACACCCATAATTCAATACCTGGGGACGCTGAAAATGGCCTCCCTGTCCACCCGGAGGTCCTCCGGAAGCCTAAAACAGCCCCATTTCCCAACCTTTGTTGGGCCCATTTTTCGCCCTCCCCAGGCTCCATAGGCAAAAATGCTCTCTCCCATCCCCGGAAGCCGAAAATGTCCTCCCAGAGCCTAAACCGAAAATCAGCTGGCCGGCATGCACATGCACATTGGAGCTGAACTAGGGCAACAGCTCATGTGCCAGCAGATATGGCTCCGCGTGCCACCTGTGACACCTGTGCCATAAGTTCACCATCACTGCCATAGGTGTTTCTTATTATCACTTGGTCTCATTAGGACTTGAAATACAATTAAAATCTATTTTAATATTGGACTCTCTTTCAAGTAGCTCTTGAATTTAAAGTTTATTCTATTTTTACCTGGCTAGATATCAACGCACAATTACTTTCATAGTATTTTTTACTTCTTCACAGAAGTTATGAACACACCTAGTTTTACACTGTAAGCTATATAGTGCCACCACATTTCATAAATGGGCATTTATGACAAAGTAAACAGGGTTACTTTGATAGGATCAAAGCTCAAAGTTGCTTGATTCCAAGTCTAGGTTGTAAAGATATATATTTTTTAAATTACACCTAAAACACACTATATTTTCACACATTTTATAAGTGTTGGGCTATCTTGAACCAGCAAAAGTAAAATATTAAAAAATTTTAAAAAATAACTTTACATTATGAAATACTAGTAATATAGGATTAGTCACACAGCCAATTTAAACATATTCATATGTTTTCATTTTACAATAATGTAGACATTGTCCAGACAAAGCTAAGTCTAGATTTATGAATGTGCTTAACCCTTTCCCGTTCAGATCAATGGGACTTCAAAGTATACAACTTGGTTGGACCTCTCTAAATTCTAATTTACATTATTCCATGTAATGATTTTCTACTCAGAAATACATCCCACAAGATTTAGAGGTATTACAGCTTAATACATAATGCAGGGCTCAACTGTTCTAATAATAAATCATGTTCCAGTTACTTAGCCACTATCTAAAAGTATTCTAAATATTTCAAGATGGCAACCATGACCATATATAGTCCAAGTTCGGTACTATGTCTTAAGAATTTCTTGTGGAGTAAAGAAGCTAAAATATTTAGATGTCCTAATCTCCAACCTAATATCTACTAATGCACAATTTAATAAAGCAATTATTGCACAATGTTACCTAAACTAGACAACAACCAGTTTTGTCTGCAATAACTGATTTTGCCTTGGCTCCTCCTCCATCTTGGTCAATCTGCTGGACTCTTACCTATTATGGAAGAGAACTAGCCTTGGGCCTGTGGCTGTAGAGCAGGAGTGTCAAACTTGATTTTATTGAAGGCAGCATCAGGGCTGTGTTTGACCTCGGGGGAGGACTGGGGGGCATGGTCAGCTTGACATCACTCATGATGGGGGCACCTATAATGGCCCAAGCACTCTGCCAGCAAAAACTGAGCTCAGGAGGACCACAAGCTCCATTTTTTGCTGACAGAAGCACCAGAGGCCAGTCCGTCACTGTTTCCAAAGTGGCCCCATGGGCCAGATCCATGCACACCATAGGCCGAATACAGCCCACGGGCCTTGAGTTTGACACCCCTGCTGTAGAAGTGAAGGCACAGATAGCTGATCCTGCTCAGAGCTGTGAGCAATCTAGACCTGAGTGCTCTATCCCAGGCACCCCCAAACTTTTCGACCTCAGGGACCACTAATACGATCTGCCTAATGCCTGGCTGGGTCTGCAGGGCTAACTGGTCATTTGACTGGGTTGGGCCACTCACTCACATCAAAGGATGGCCTCAACTTACCCTTCCCCTCCCATCCACTCCTCCTTTCCTGTGCAGGCTCTTTAGGGCTCCAATAGAAAGTGGCTGTTGGTGTTAAGCACCTCACTGAGGACTATGAACATAGGCTTTCCAAGCAGAGGCAAGACCTGCAGGAGTGCAAGGCCAGGTATCAGGGCCTGGAGGCTCAATGGGCTGAGATGATCAGTCAGTTCCAGGCCATGATACAGTCCCACTGGAAGAAGACCCTCCGGTTCTTTGCCATCAGTGGTGCTTCCCTCCAGTCTTCGCTCAAAGCCCCACACCAGGAGGCTGAAGCAGACCCCAAAAAGGATTCCTCCCAACTTCAATCTGCACAAAAGACCCCGATGGGGAAAACTTTCTGCAGCAACATAAGAGTTCATTGCACGTATCCAGCCCAGGAGCCGCAGTTTGAGAAGCCCTGATTTAGTGTAATATAAAAAATGCAAAAAAATAAATTGTGGACAACCAAAATTTCCTAACTGACCACCAGTGATCCACAGACCACCAGCTGATGACCGCTGCTCTTCCCAACCTGTACCTCATCAATCCCTACTCTCAAATCCAGCACTGTCTGTTTTATTTCTAACTGAAAGTTTATTAAAATACTCTATTACTGAAATAATTAAGATTTTAATAATATATTTATTATGGTATTTATTTTTTTTAAAAAATAACTTGCAGGCTGCCCCATTCTATCAGGGCTCTGGGCATCTTACAAAATATAGCAATTAAAACAGAAGATTAAAAATAAAGAAATAGAATCACTCAAAAAGTCCGGGGGGGGGGGAGCCAAGAATCATTCATAAAATCAAAATACTCACAAGGGACCCATTCAGTCTATTTTTCCACAAGAGACTGAGGATTTGACTCTGCCAGCTGGCCAGATTAAATGTGGGAATTCCACACTAGAAATGGCTACTAGACGGTAGCAAACTCCCTCCTTCCCCCCCCCACTTTGCTTTCTATTCTCCACCCATCCATCTTTCTCGTTATCATACTGGTGTATTATTCCCATTGTGTTCCTTGTCCTTGTTTATTTTATTGTTCCATTATTTTATTTCTCTTCCATTTGCACTTCATTCCTTTTCTTCCTTTTTATGATTAACCTTTTCCAGACCGAGGGCCCAAAATGCATGTGCGTCTGGACTCCCAAAATGCAATGCATGTGCGCCCCCCCTTACCTCCGGCGCATGCGTGCGTGGCCAACCACACGCCGGCCCCATCCTGCGCATACAGTAGAACTGAGCTATGGCGATAGCTCACATGCCCACAAAGAGAGGGAGCTGCGTGTCATCTATGGCATATCTGCCATAGGTTTGCCATCATGGTATACGGTAAGCCATCTAGAGTAGCTCCATGGCCAGATAGCTGCAAATAAAAATAAATTTAACAAATAAATAAATTGCCCACTCATACAGGCTTGGGGTAGAGCCAAGTTTAAAGGGCTTATTTAAATAGGGCCAAAAATAACCAGTTTGTGTTAAAATTAGCAAGTACCTTGTGCCTAAAAAGTCTAACATTTCCTAGTTTCAAGCTTCACGGAATAAGAGAACCTTTGGAATTTATGCCCAATAAATCTCCTCCCTTCAATCTGACCTTCCTTTTCCACTGAGTCTTCCATGAATTTCTTTATTATCATCAGTGAGTCTGACACCAATTAACAATAAAAGAAGAACTTAGAAAAACAGACAAGTTGCTAAAACCAGACAAGAGGTAAATCACCTAGATTTCCAACCCATTAATTTCTTACATGAGCTTCCAGCATATCCCATCACCTAAGTCCAGAAAGGAGAATTTAAATTTACTGACAAGTTCTACAGCATTGTTCCAATTAATGTCAGACTTCTTCAGCCACTGCCCAAATACAATTTCCAGCTTTTTCAAAGACTAACCTGTACTCACTTGCAACATCATCTTGTTTTAAAAAAATAGGTTTCCATTTACAGATTTAGTGTTGCAGATTGTTTCAGTTTCCATTTACAGATTTGAAAAGTCATGTTCTTCATTTATACTGTAACTATAATATGGACGTTTCAGCATGAAATATTTGTTTCTGAGAAAAAGGCCAAATTAGTTAGGAACCGTAACAGGAGTTGAGAGTTAGGAACCTTAGTCGCAGAAATTGGAAATAGAGTAATACTGTAGATTGTTATAAAGCAATACAGCGCCATTGGGTTCATCTTTAAAAAGCCACAACAACCCAACAACCTACAGATGAGACTGGGAAAGTAAAGTATTTCAATAGGGAGATAAAATTCATACAAAGATTTAAAGAATTTATATTGGATTTTTGCTACAGAAAAACATATAAATTATGCTTCACTGAGTAATTATTTTAATAGAAGAGACTAAGATAAAATCAGATGATCTACATTCTGAGTTATCAGTTGTGTGAACCAGAACAACGGCACAACCATATCCTCCAGCTAGTTTTTGAATCGTCTTTTGTTTCAAAGACTGAATAAACTAAATTTAAGGAACTGCACCTAATATTAAAATATAGCAACTAGAAAATACAATCCAATTATTTATGTTATCTGCATTTATTATTGTTGTACTAAAATTCAACTGGCTTTGGAACGCCTAGGTACAATCTATCAGGTGGCTTCGATGAAAAAAATCAAATAAATACACCCACTTTTGTACCTACAGGTATACACAACATACAGGTGTTTGTACTACATGAACACCCAATAGGTTTTCTTGGCATCAAAACTGGATTAACTAGTAGGTGAAATTCTAACCTGCTTACCCTCTAGAAATATTTTAAGTTGTGCAATATAAAATGTTTTGGCTATTTTTGTTTTACTACTAGCTTCACACATGCATAGGGTGTGGTTTATGCACACCATAGTTAGTGCCAAAATGTGCAAAACATAACCCAGTCATCAAGTATGCAGATTAAAAATTCTGCCTAGAAATGAGATAATGATCAAGTAAATCTACTTTCATTTCAAAAGCCATCTGACTTCTAATATCCCAATAATATCTAATATATGAACTGGAACTGATAGAAAACAGGCACTGCAAAAAAAAAACCCACTTCAAAAAGGTAATCTTTAGAAACATACTAATGGATAGAAGTATTGGCACATAAAAAATAACGATTTACTGGTTTTCAAAGTTCACCATGCAAAAACTATGTAAATATGCTGTGATTGGAAACAGGATTATTTCTCAGTCCTAAAAGCATAACACAGGATGATTAACCAGGTCAACATTTTAGAAAAAACCTCACGTTTATTAGATCCTGACTTTAGGGGTATTGGAATCTTATGCAGAGGAGAATAAGAAGTCCTCGTGAATGAAAAAAAGCATGACTAAATCTGCAGCACAATCTGGCTCAGGCTGTAGTTTTATCCACACTTCCTTGTTACAATTTTTTTCTCTCCAAAATATACAAAGCTCCTTTACATTTCACTGCATCATCTATGAAGCAATTATTACACAGGTGTACAAGTGAAACTACAACTGGAAGTACCACATCTCAATCTGTAACTCTGCTGGCATGAGATGTCCATCTCCAATATATCATGCCACAGTAGCAAACATAGATGCTGACAACTGAAAGATCAATCAGAAAACGCTGTAGACACAGTTGAATGAAAATTCCTAATAAATATGTAGTGCATTATTAGGACTATCAAACTTTAAAATCCAAGATCTGATGCTTAGATGATCCAAATTCCATCAGTGTAGTTAAGGTTTTTATGTCTACGTTACTTCATTAGTAATTTTCAATTATTTTTTATTTACTGAAAACACCAACCGAGAGAAGTGTACCTGTAGATAAAGGGTTGAGCTCCAAAAGGAACTAAATATTTTTAAGTGTTTTTTTAATGTGACTGTAAGGTTTCTCATTACAAAGAATGGCATGCTAATTGTTTATCTACTATAAACATTAGAAAATGTTTGTTCTTAGTAGTCTTGCAAATTAGAGTACAAATCCTGCACTCTGAAAAATAGCAATATCTGTGGTTGCTAAATTATTTTGCAGGTAAAATCCAGCAAGTGACAAAGCCAGTTTAATCTCTTATTAAAAATAAGAAAAAATATCAAGATTTCTGATAAACATACCATATGTATTATGTTCCTATTTATTTCATTCTAAATGTTAAGACTAAATATGGTTAAAAAATATTTCCCATACGTTGCTTTTATGCAAATATATAATATGCAACTATGGTTATTTAGTAATAGCTATGGAAATTCTCTCTATATGCAATAGATAAAGAAGAATGATATGCATTTTTTCTTTTTAAAAAAGCAATCGTTACATTTTTCTGCATAGAACAAATTGACAACTAACCTTGACTAAGGTTTGATGAACATATTACCTTTTATTTTAAAATTTCTAGCTATGGAACTTCAGACAATATTATGGAAAGGTAGGACATTCCATGTGAGACATAATTCTAGCCTATTAAAACCATTTTAAAATATATGTTCCCATATGTTTAATTATTATGCAGATTTTTAGCAATAAGATTGATTACAGGACTATATACATTATAGCAGAGATGACACATAAACTGTCATATAACACAATTCCAAGTAATTTTTATTTTGATTAGTTCAGTGACACAGTTCCTAAGAAAAATTCTAGGCTAAATACTTAGAATTTGCAGACAGATTGTAGAAAGATTCTAGGCGGTGCTCACAATACTAAGTTGGAAGAGGCAACAATTTGAACTTCCTACAATGGATTTTTTGTTAAATTTCAGATAACAAAACTGAATCTAACACAAAGTATTAGTCTTTACTGTTAAATTCTTTAACATTGATAATATATTAAAAAACACTAAAAATATTTACATAGAAATTATGCCATTCTGCAGCACAGTATTTGAACAAGCTGCTATTCCAATAGTTGACCCAGGTGGATTGATCATTCACCGCACACAATACATTGTATGGTTTTTTTATACATTTTTTAAATCAAAGGGTTGTGCTAAAGCAGCTTCAAAGGCAGCTTCCCATGAATCTGAAGGTTAAATTGTACAACTATCTAAACAGTTTAAAACATATCTAAAAGGATAATAGAATTCAACAGCTAAAGAAAAGGGCCGTTTACAAGAGTCTGCTCACCTGTGAATCTTTTTCCATATACTCTGCTTGTGTTATGTGCAACTTTTTATCAATCCTACTTAGCCCAGCTTTTACTGCAGGGAATTATTACTGCATGCTCTTCTTGACTATTAGTCCTCAGAGTCAGAGCTCTTGGGAATGAACAGCATGCAAATACAGTAACGCATATACAGCTTTAACATCTACAGTACATGATTTGGGAAACCTCCCAATTTGTTATATTTTCTCTTACCACACCCATATAAAGTAACATTTTAAATAATGCTGTAAAAGGCAAAGTTTCCATACATTACTAACCTGGAGGTTTTCCAAACAGATCATGTAAGGAAGAAATGAAAGTATATTTTTAGCATGAAGTATTTATTGGATGTTTAACTGTTCCAAAAGGAGGAGTAGACACAAATTGTATTCATGCATATGGCCTTGCATTGGCCTTTGACAACATCGTTCAAGACCCCTTCTCTTCTCCTGTTGATGGTTCCCCCCCCCCTCCCCTTTTCAGGATTTCTTAATGAGGCATCTTCTAAATGCTGAAAGCAAGCAAAGCTAAGCCCATGCTGGGTGTCTGTCTCTCAGAGAAGATTGCATCTTTTATTTATCACCTCTTGGCTTTATTTTCACAGCGAATTCCAAGCTTAAATGTAATCAGCCAAGAAACCCTCGCTACATACACTACTGTCATTTCTCATCCCTTACAAGTGGAGTCAAGCGGGTAAGGGAGGGGGGGGGGCTCTCAGCAAGACCAGCCAAACCAGAAGAGGCTCTGTTCCAGTGGTGGCACCACAAATGGAGAGGTGCCTCCAACTTCTGCTAGAGGGATACATACAGATGTCTGGAGGAATGTTAATTAGAACTTAGAGGAGTGCCCAAAGCTAAACCATATGCAGCAAAAGCAGAAAGGGCAATATGGGGAGAATGAGATCTGCCTTACAGTTCAACAGTTCCATTTTGACTCAAGCTGGCCTTAACCTTATAACTTGGATAGAGATATAAATTCCATAGTAACGTAGCATGTGGCAATTTTAACTGAAATAGCCACATGTTTAAATACCAAGGAAACGCAGACCTTACACAGGAAAGCCTGAATGGTCTTTTCCAAAAATCACTTCTACGTAGCGGATGGTTAAAAAAGTGGGGGAGAAGAAACCCACAAAACCCATAGATTGCATTTACATTTCCAAGAGAGGAAACTGAGCAAATCTGCGCAGAGGACAAATAAGAGTTGTGCAGCTTTAACATCTCCAGATTGCCTTTCCCATTGTCAGCTCCCTGCTATTTTGCAGACACTGAAAAGCAATGAAAGAAGCTCTTTTGTTTGGCTTCCCCCTTTTCATGGAGAGAAGAAAAAAAAATCTCTCTGAAAAGGACCCAAACGAAGGATGCTAACTTTCAGAGGGGAATTTCCAAAAAAGCTATCACAGATGTACTGACCAAACAGAACTCTCTTGGGAAAAAAAATCAACAAAAAAGGGCTAAGCCTCGCCTCGCCTCGCCCTGAGCAGGAAGTTTTAAAAAGGGAACCATCTATTCATTTTGCCCTTCCAGTAGAGGCAACCCTTCCAATCCAAACACAAGAGAAGAGGAAGTCATCCTCCAGACCCTCAGCACACACACACGCCCCTTAAACTGGAAGAAGTAACCACTCCCCACCTTCACCTCCTTGAAGGGCAAAGATAGGATGGAAATCCATCTCCAAGGTTCCCTGATTGAAAGCAAGCAGGAGTTAAAAGAGGAATGGAAAGAACAGCACCGAGCATTGCAGGAGGAAAGTATTATCTCACGAAGGAATCAGCAGTCCTCTCTCGCCTGCTCTGCAGCAAGGCAGAAGGAGAGAAAAAGAAACCAGCTACATCCTGGATCTACTTGGCAGCCCTTGAAACAGGCTTCGCCTTCCTGCATAACAGTTTCTCCTTGGCAGCCCATTCCTTCCCCCGCCCCTGCATCGCAGACAGACTTTTCGTTGTTTCATCAGCAATCTGACAGCTTTATGACCCAATGACCTACCCTCACTGCCATTGATAACAAAAAAAAGAAAAGAAAAAACCCTGGAGATGCATGCTGGATGGACACAAAAGCACTCTAGGACTCTGTGCCAAACCGAGGCTAGATGTTATTTCCTTCTCGAGCGCTGCTGTCCTACAAATGTCTTTGTTTAAAAGGCTCCCAGTCTCTCCTGGCAAATCCCAAAGACACTCTCCCCTCCCTCCTTCCCTCCCACCCTGCCAAGCTTCCCAGACCATTCTCCTGCTGATTCATTGCCATTCATACTCCTTGATATTTGGGATGTAAGGAAAATGAGGAGAATAAAGAGGGGGGGGGGAATAAAAGTAACAGTTATGGGTCTTTGTACAGATGGAGGATATTGTATAGATGCAAAATGCGAGATCCTGGAAGGTACTGGGACAGGGGGGGGAAAAACCCCAAGCAACTGGCATTAGAATTTGATGCTTTTTAATGATGCTTTTTAAACACATATATAGACCAGAATACCTTCAGGACCACCTTCTGCCGCACGAATCCCAGACACCGATTAGGCTCCACAGAGTTGGCCTTCTCCGGGTTCCGTCAGCAAAACAATGTTGTCTGGCGGGACCCAGGGGAAGAGCCTTCTCTGTGGTGGCCCCGGCCCTCTCAAATCAACTCCCCACCCTCCTTGCCTTCCGTAAACTTTTGAAAAACCCACCTATACCGCCAGGTATGGGGAAATTGATATACCCCTCAGCTGTTCCGCGTTATGTTTGATCTATTTGGATTGCATGATTCTTTCTTAATAAGGGTTTTAAATATTGTTTTTTTTAATATAGGGTTTGTATTTTGTATTGTCTGTTGTGAGCCACTCTGAGTCCTCGGAGAGGGGCGGCATACAAATCTAATAAATAATACTAATACTAATACTAATACTAATACTAATACTAATAATAATAATAATAATAATAATAATAATAATAAAGTATTTCCCAAGAAACAGGAGGGCGGTTTCTTGAAGGGTGCAAAGAGAACAGATTGGAATTAGGCGAAAGAGCCTCAAGACAGGAGGATTTAGAGGAGGAGAAGCTACCAGGCTGAGGAGGGCGGGTGTGGGGAGAAGAAAGGTGCCCGGGCAGGCTGTATTTTATTTATTTAATTTATTTGTTTTGTCACGTACGTAGTGGTGGTATACAAAGATATAACATACGCTATAGTAGTCAAACAGAAACATTAGGACAGGGGATGGAAGGCACTCTGGCGCACTTACGCACGCCCCTTGCTGTATCCTGAGGGAACTGAGGGAAGGAATGAGAATAAAGAAAACTTAATAAGAGGGGGGGGGAAGGTTAACGGGGCGCCGGCCGTACAGGTGAATGAGCCCAGAGAGTCCGCTTGAAGAATGCGTGAGGAGAAAAGGGAGGGAGGGAAGGGGAGACTCCGACGAGACCGCGACCCCGAAGCACCGTGAGGAGAAGCAAAGCGGGGCGCGGAGGAGGGAAGGGGAAAGGGGGGGGGTGAGGAATACGACGGCATCACCCCTCCCGCCGCCGGCTCTTCCACCCACCGGAGCCCGAATGACTCACCGACTTGCAGGACGTTATCGACGCAGCCGCCGTCGAGCAAAGCGATGCCCCTGCGGAAGGGCAGGCGGTTCTCGTCGACAGCGGGGTCCGTTCCTCCGCCGCCGCCTCCGCCGCCGCCGCTGGGCGAGGCGTTGTTGGTCCCCCCGCTTCCGCCGCTGTTGTTGGAGACGGCGCCGGCGAGAGAGGCGCCCCCGCCGGCGGTGCCCGTGGAAGCTCCGGAGGCGGCACCCCCGCCCGAGGAAGCGGCCGAAACGCCGCCGGTTGAGGACTCCTCGGCGGCGGTGCCTGTGTTGAAGGAAGAATACATGCAGATCTCTCGCTCGCTGCGGGGGAAGGACCAGTAGACGATGCGGCGCTGCACGGGCTCCGGGATGCGCTCGAAGCGTTCCTCCACCCGCTGGAAGGGCCACTTCTCCGCCACCCGGCGCGCCGCGATGTCCAGCAGGGACTCCGGGCTCTGCGTCTTGCCCAATGGCAGCACTCCGAATGCGGCATAAGCCGCGGCCAGGGCAGAGGAGGGGAAAGCGACGGCGGCGGCGGAGGAGGAAGCGGCAGCCGACGAAGGTCCCGCGACGCAAAGTGCCCCGCCGCCGCCGAGGCCGACATCCACGCCGCCGCCGCCGCTGCCGCCGCCCGCCCGCTGCCCCGGCCTGCAGCCGGCACCATAGCCGGGTCTGCAGCAGAGGCGCTTGGCGGGGGTCGGGAGCTGTCCGCGCTCCGCCATGATCGCGCCGCTTCTAAGCAGACAGCGGAAGTGGTTTTACTCTATAAACGGCACCAGGAAGGCGAGCGAGTGCCTGCCGGAGCGGCAGGTCCCGCCTACCCGCGCTATATACGGGCAAAAGGGGAGGTGCCCTTCCGCCTGGCCCACAAAAGGGAGGGAGGAGCTAGGGGCGGGCCTATGCAAAACTGGAGCGGCCACAAACATAAATAGAACGCGCCCTGCGGCCGTGTGCTCGCCGCGTCAGCCGTGACGGGCTGGCGGCGGCTGTGTTCAAATATGGTAAAAAGGGTGGAGCCCGGACGACTTGCAGTTCAGGCAGATCCCAAAAGGGGGCGAGGGGGGCGGGGCTCCGTGCGCGGCTATCTGAAGCACGTCCCGAATGGGTAGGGAGGTAAAAGGAGATGCGCCGGGAGGGCGCGAGAGCGTTACGCGTAGGCGACCACGCCCTTCTTCTTGAGGGGAGGGCGGCGCCTCCCCCGCCCTCTGCCCTTGGTGGGCGGAGGGGGAGCGGAGAGGGGCGGGGCTGCGGGGGGTGGGGTTTCCTCTCGTGGCACCGTTTACGGAAAGGAATGCGAAAGAGGCGGCCTTGGGCGACACACCCCGCGGGGGGGGGGGCTACTCTTCGCCTCTCCCGGGAAAGCGGAATCCGCCCTGGCGGGGGGAGTGAGTGGGGGGGAAGGACCTCTCTTGTCCGCGCGCTGAGGAAATAACGGTAACAGCGCTGTCTTTCAGCGCGGGGGCTGGGCGTCTGGCCGCTGGCCGTTATCCTGCGGCGTTGCGCCTGAAAGGATACGGAAAGGTCGAGCGCCAGTGACCGGCAGAGCCCGTAGGGAAGAGGCTGCGGGCCTTTTTCTAGCCTCCCCCTCCTTTTTTTAAGTTTTCGGGCGCGGAAACTCGAACGACGATGGTTGTTTGATGCTGTGAGGCGGAGGAGCGCGTTTTTCATGAGGTGGATTTCGAACTGCTTTTGAGCTTTTGCTGAGGTGGCTGTTTCTGGCGGCTCCGATGCTCTCTGGTGTTTGCCTTGTTTCCCCCGACGGTTTAGAAACCTTCTCTCGTGAGGAAAAAAATAAAGCGAGGGGACGGTTTGCGGGAGCCATAGAAGTACCCGAGATTACCCGTCTCTCTCTAAGGGGCGTCCCCTGTCCTAATGTTTCTCTTTTACTAGTATCATGTATATAAATATTATAAACTGCTCAAAAAAATAAAGAGAACGCTCAAAGAATACATCCTAGATCCGAAAGAATGAATTATTCCCATTGAATACTTTGTTCTGTACAAAGTGGAATGTGCACAATAGCATGTGAAATTGATTTGTCAATCAGTGCTGCTTCCTAAGTGGACAGTTTGATTTCACAGAAGTTTGATTTACTTGGAGTTATATTGTGTTGTTTAAGCGTTCCCTTTAATTTTTTTTTTAGCAGTATATCTTTGTGTACCATCAATACCTACTTGACAAAAATAAAAATAAAAATAAATAAAAATAAATTAAGGTTTAGAAATGTGAGGGAAACTGCTTCACGAAAGACCAGTTTCCATAGGTGGCGGCATGGTGTGTCCAAAGAAGGGTACGTGATTTAAGTCCAAAGAGAATTTGCCATTCACAAAGACCAGTGGATATTTTTTCTGTGGGTTAAATTCATTTCATTAGAAGGTGTAAACTTATGTGACAGAGATTATAATCTGATGGGCAGCATCTGCCTGCCCTTGGTTGATCCTGGATAGTGTTTCGAGAGGAAGAGACCGTTAGGAATTTCATGGCTGTTGGCTGGTATAGAAAAGAAGACAAGGACAAAAATGACTTTTAAAGTTAGGCTTCTCTTGAGGGCAGTGAAGGAAGAGGATTTTTTTTAAATGGTTGAAAATAAGGCAAAACATTTAGAAGTCCAGATGTGGAAAAAGGTAAAAGTAGGATGGCCATTAGATTCTTGACCCCTGGGCAATGAACGTGTTGAGAGAATGTTGAGCGAATGGAATGACTGTTTTTATGGGGGGTTTTGGTGCGTTTAGACTTTAAAATCTAATTAATTGGATCTAAGATATTGTATATTGTTTATTATATTTTGTAAGCCGCCCTTGTCATCAGAGCGGGGCATAAAAGTTCAATTAATGAATAATAAATAAATAAATGGTGGTTTAGTTTCCTCTGCGTGTACAATAAAATCATTAAAATGCTGCACTGCATGTATATTGCACCAAAGACCAACAACTTCCTTATTGCATGAGATTTATAGACTTAATATTTTGTTTATGCCCCAGTACTAGTTTAGATAGAATAAGGAAAAAAATATTTATTTATTGGATTTATATGCTGCCCTTCTCCGAGAACTCTTCAAGGAAAGCTTGCTTGGAAAATGACCAAATAAATATTTGTATTTGGTATACAATTAATTATAATAATTGGATCCAAATTATTTATTTTTGTATAGAAATTGACCAGTTTGGATGCCATAAAGTATAAAGTCTTCGGAGAGGGGTGGCATACAAATCTAATAAATACAAATACAAAATATCAGATCATTGCTGACAAATATTAATGTATACATATTTGATGTTTTTTGGGGAACATTATGCATACTCACTCCAGTCACATTGTAGATGGGTACTGCTGCTATTTCTTTGAATTTCTGAAGAGTTCTCCAAGGCTTTGGGCTAGGATGGTCATTGTGTCACCTTTGGCTTTTGGTTTTGTCTTTCATTAGCTGCATTATTTTTCTTTGATACCTATAGTTTTTGACTTACTATCAATTGTATAATGACTGTTCAAAGTTATAAAAGCGCTCAAAAAGTGACTTAAACTGTCACAGAATCTCCACAATCATGATTAAAATTTGGACTTGTATTTATAATGGTAGCAGCATCCTAGAGGCATGTGATCGTTATTTCTGACCTTCCCAGCTGGCTTCCAACAAGCAAAGCCACATGATTTACTTAACTGCAGTGATTCCCTTAACCATGATATTTTTTTAAAAAAAAGGTTGTAAAATTGGGTGTAACTTAACTATCTTGCTTAGCAACCAAAATTTTAGTCTCAATTGTGGTTGTAACTTGAGATCTACCTATATATGTTGTTTTCTTTTTCTTTTTTAATTTTCAGCTACCCCGCATCATTGTGGAGTCAAGCAGCCTGGGAATTGGAGTAGTAAAATAGGCATTCATAATAAATGAAATAATGTTTCTTATTCTGTTTCCTGCTTTTTGAGTGTTCTTGTAGCAGGGAAAGTATGAGAGATACATCACTGATACATTTTGTTAAATAAAAACGAAATATGACAATCTTTTTGGCCTTTAAAGTATCCTTATCTGTATAAAATGAAGTTTTAAATAGTTTCTGGATATTAGTAGTATGTCAAGTATGTCAGGTGTGCAATGAAATTACAGTGATGTGCAATATAAACTTACTAGTCATACTGCATTGGAATTTTTAGTGCAGTAGAAAAACCAGGGGTTTTCTTCTAACAAATCATTTATTAGGCTGTTTATTCAATATTATCTTCCCATTTCCTCAAATGGCTTTCATTTTCTTTCTAGTTAGCTGTTTAGATGACATAGGCTGAAAAAATAAAATTGGCATGTGTATGCCTACTGTTTTATCTTTTTCAGACATGATTAATAATGATCCATTTCTATCACTGGCAAATTATTTTAGGCTAAGAATTCTAACAGTAGATATTCTACTAAGCCTGTTAGCTTTTCATTTAGTTACTAGTTTATATGTTACTGTAAAGATGTAACAAAGAGACATACAGTACTACGAATTTGTAGTATGCAAGAAATCCATTTGTACAGTAAAAAAAAGCATCTATATTTACAATACTGGACAGAATGCTACACACACAAATTCTTTATATCAATAAAGTTGGCTGATATAAAGTATACCAAGTCATTGCCAATATATTTTATCTTCCTTTAAGTTTATAGGCAGAAGGGGGGAAATCATTTTTAATGGAATACATATGTACCTCAAATATACTATTAGACCAGGAGTGGGTTCCATTTTTTTTTACTACCACTGTGGGTGTGGCTTAATTTTGTGGGAGTGACTTGGCAGTCAACTGGGTAGGAGTGGCTTGGGTGACTAGGCAGGAGTGGCTTCATAGTCTTGTGACTGGTGGGGATGGCCATATCAATGGCACTCATGTCAAGGGGTGCCTGGCCTCTTCCCTCCCAGCCATTCCTTCTCACACCTAGCTTCAGTGTATCTACAGTTGTGTAAAAATGTTGTGCACCTTTTTTCAACTTTATTTTCTACATACTATAGATGTACTTTCGTGGACCACTGAAAGGAGGAAATGGCTCATATGCTTTGCCCAAGAACATGATAGGCAACAGGCTTTTAAGGTGGTGCCACAAAGAGGGGTGGTGCAATGTATTTTCCAAAGAAGCAGAAGGCAAAACAAGAAGCAATGGATGGAAACTCAACAAAGAGAAAAGCAACCTAACTAAAGAGAAACTTCCTGAGAGTGAGAACAATTGACCAGTGTTGTCTCCAAAAGTTCTGCGTGCTCCAACACTGCAGGTTTTCAAGAGAAGACTGGACAGCCATTTCTCTGAAATGGTATAGGGGTTCCCCCCCCCCAGTGTCTCTTCTAAGTGTTGTTATTCCCTGGCCCTCTCCTCAGATTTTGGCATCCTCCCTTTTCCTGCCTGAAAACCCAATTTCATTTGGAATTTAATCCCAAATTTATTGCCTTTTTAGCATTTATTTTGACACTTCTCCAAAATTCACCCCACCCCCCCAAAAAAGCCACATGCCAAAGGTGGTAGGGCTGCTGGTAGCCAAGTGCTAAGGCAAGATTTGTCTCAAACTCTCACTGTCTCTCATAATCGGACTGGGACTGATTGAACCAAGTCGGTAATGTCACCAGTGGGTTGCTACCGGTACAGGTGAACCGGTCTGAACCAGGAGTAACCCACCCCTGCATTAGACTGAAAATCTACATATATGTTTGTCAATCATTTAAAAATGATTAGCAACAAGCTCTGAAAGGTGAAACTTCACTTCTTTTTGCTGGAGCTTGAAAAACCAAAGAAACTTTCCAAGCTTTCCTAATGTTGGAAACAAGTAAATCTGGATTAAAAATCTGAGACAAGTATGTGAGACAAGTTTAGGGGGTGGGTAAAGAGATTTAGTACAATTAACTTAAGAAAATTTTAGAAAGTAGCTACAGCTCTTTAGTTATAAATGTACACATAACTTTGTAACAGGCCTGCAGGGAAAAATTACAGTAGCAGCAGTAATATAGTTAATATAATTTTCCATATTATAGACAAGTAAATAAAAGAGGATTGGTAAGAAACATCATGAGGCTGAACTCATCTGAGTAGAATGCTATTTAACACTATAGAGAACTGCTATCAAAAATTAGGTTGTTCAGTAAACAGTAATTTTGTTTAAAGTTAAGTATAAATTAAGTTGTCAGCAAATTATTAGTATTTAATTTCTCAAATTTTAAAAATAATTATACATAAACTGGAGGTTTAAATTGGCAAGAATAAATGATGCATGCTTTTCTCCTACATTCTGTTTCACAAACAACATTGTGTTGTCTTTCCCGCCTAATTGTCTGAGACAGCTTGATTATCTTTGCTAGTTGTACTGTTGTGAGATTACCTTCCCCTTTTGTTTATCTTCACTTGAATGCCTTGAAGATGAATTACTTGATAAGTTAATGATTTATTTCAAAGCAAACATCGCTATTTACCTGTTGAAAAATATGTGTTTTAGTAGTTCATTACAATTTCCTGTTCTTAAATTTAAGATACCTTTGGTTAAAGTTGGCATTGTCTCAATATTAAAAATATATCATGGAATTCAAGAAAATAAACTGGGTCGGATGAAGACAATGAGAAAGTCCAATCTTCAACATTAAAGCTGTGCTAAGAACAATGACTGAATCTACAAGATTTCCAAGCACATTTAGAAATGCTGTCTAATACTACGATCATAACCCTCCATATTCTGGCCTCAGAGTAGCTAAATTCATTATGGCTTCTTTTGCTATGAACTCAGTGTTTTATTTTGTTAGCTCTACTAATGTTTTTAGAATAATTAGCATTTAGTTTAGCAGTAAATCTTGTTTTAATACACATTACATAGATGGACCAGTTATTAAAATGTTAAAAGCAAATAATTCTTATAGAAAAATAAATTGTGTTTCCTTATTAAGACTAGGCATTATTTTATATTTATCAAAACTATGCTGGTATGAATAGATCTGAAAGTCTTGGGGACAACTACTCCTTCTTCATAAATGCATATTGCCTTAAATTTTAAAGCACATTTTTACATACATTAGAGCAGAAAAGCTATAAAAGTCATTTCAGTGTTTACAATCCACTCATGATTTTTTTCTCCCTCAGTGGATTTTTCTCTGGAGGTTTTTTTTTCTGTATTTGTTTGAAACAGTGTATACAAAGGGGCTGAAGAAAATAGAGATTGAACACCCAGATTCCTCTGCTCTTAGATGACCTTCCTGAATGATTATACAACAACTATAGAAAACTGCACTCAGTTCTAACTAGTATTGGCCGATAATAGTTAAGATTAGTGAAACAAAAAGGAATTAAAGATACTTCTATAAGAATAGAAACAGAATGTAGGTAGCTAAATCTAGTTTACTTCCCATCTTTTTAAATCTATCTTATAACTCACATTATTTACTATTCATTTTCCTGACTTGCACAAAGTAAATTTGGCATTCAAAACTCCAAGCTTCATGCTTCATGCTTATACAAAAAGAAAAGCTATGTGGGTTAAAAAGAGCATATTATTTAAATATACCAAATCCATGTTTAAATTGTTAATTAATTTTCTAAAAGTATGGCAAAGGAGTTATTAAACACTCAAACCTAATTTTTATAAAATGGAAAGCGATCATCAATAGATTAAATAGATTCCCATCTAGATCTTAGATGGGTGAATAGGACATATTTATTTATTTATTTATTTATTTATTTATTTATTTATTTATTAGATTTGTATGCCACCCCTTTCCGTAGACTTTATATGTATGCATTGTAAGAGATTTGTACTTCTGTGATTTGAGCATTCATATTTTCATAATATATTGTTTGGTAGATAAAATAATTCTTCAATATAAGGGCTGCATTTATTTATTTGCAGAACTAGCTACAGTAATCTTTTAGAAAGTTTATTGCCTGCCAATCTTTTAGAGATAGCAAAGTTCATAATACTTCTTGGAGTATAAAAATTGGAAGGAAGCCTGGAGATCATCTAATCTAACCCTTTTGCCAGTGCAGAATCCACTGCTACAGCATCTTAGCTGCAGACAACTATCCAACACAGTAAAGGAGAATGTACCAATTTCTTCCATTACCAAGTATTTCTTATTATTCAGAAACACTGATGTGCAATCAAAATCTGCTTTGTAATATAAACCCATTTTTCCTCTTTTCTGAAAGAACACTCAACAATTCTGCCCTTTCTTCTACTTGACAACCCTTTAAATTATTACATCACAGTTATTATATTTTCCCAAATTCTTTGTTCCATGCTAAGCACACCCCACCATCCCAATATTAGTATGAGATTCTGTATGGTGGAAGCAAACAATTTAGGTGACACCTATGTATCAAGCACTTCTTACGTAGCTATAGATTATCAAAGGAGCCTTATTTCTACAAACAGATACCACTTAAATTTAGATGAATAACGTTAAGTTCACTTAACATATGGTCCAATTTAAACAAAAGTGGGCACCCTATGGTGAAAAGCTTAATGCCACCATGCTAACGAACTGGATAAAATTAAAGCATTTAGTGTTTAAAGAAAACTATATTGGTATTAACCATCTGCTCTGGTTAATGATTACTGAACAATTTCAATTTAATGTATACTTCTCAAGAACATTAAGTAGGATCCAGAGAGCCTCTTCTTCACAATTATTTTTTTATGAAAGCAATGTAACCTAGTGCTGACAGTTGCCTTTCAATAGATTCAAGCTGCAATAACTAAATTCTTTTTCAATCTAAAGAAATTATGGTTTTAAAAAGTACTTTTAGTCTTGACTGAGGGGTTGAGTCCACATTTCACACAATTCTTTGAAAGGAAACCCAAGTTAACATAGAAGTGCCTGTTATGATAAATTCATTAAAAACACACTTTTGTTCTTTCTTTACCTGAAGCACCTAGTATCAGTTTTCATGCTGTTATTGCTATCCAAAGCAGCATTTTGGGGGGGATGGAGAGAGAAGAAAAACTTGCCATTTTAACATCATCCAGGATCAGAAACCATCTAGAGTGCAAATGTAGATTCAAATGAGACAATTGTAAATTACTGTCTTGTTTAAATAATTCCATGTGGTAGTTATGCAGTTGGTGAGAATTTTAGCCAAATTAAATAAATATTTGAGAATATTATAAATATATATTTATGGATGAGATCAGTTTCAAACAATTCTTTTTAATTCTTTCAAAACTTGTAAAACACTCAAAGCAGCATAGGCAATCTAGTTAAAGAAATCACCAGTTTCCAATTTAAAGTATTTTTAAAATACAGTGATACCTTGTCTTATGAACTTAATTGGTTCCGGGACGAGGTTTGTAAGGTGAAAAGTTTGTAAGATGAAACAATGTTTCCCATAGGATTCAATGGAAAAGCGATTAATGCGTGCAAGCGCAAAACTCACCCCTTTTGCCAGCCGAAGCGCCCGTTTTTACTCTGCTGGGATTGCCCTGAGGCTTCCCTCCATGGGAAACCCCACCTCCGGACTTCTGTGTTTTTGTGATGCTGCAGGAGAATCCCAGCAGGGGAATCCTAGCAGCACAAAAACGGGTGCTTCGCTGGCAACGGAAGTCCAGAGGTGGGGTTTCCAGCGAGGGGAGCCTCAGCGAAATTGCAGCATCGCAAAAACACAGAAGTCCTCGAAACCCCACCTCCGGGCTTCCATGTTTTTGTGATGCTGCGATTTCGCTGAGGCTCCTCTCACTGGGAAACCCCACCTCTGGACTTCCGTTGCCAGTGAAGCACCCGTTTTGCGCTTCTGGGTTTCTCCTGCAGCATCGCAAAAACAAGGACGTCTGGAGGTGGTGTTTCCCATGGAGGGGAGCCTCAGGGGCATCCCAGCAGTCCAAAAATGGGCACTTCACTGGCAACAGAAGTCTGGAGGTGGGGCATCCCAGTGGCAGCGGCTTGGGTTTGTAAGGTGAAAATAGTTTGGAAGAAGAGGCAAAAAATCTTAAACCCCGGGTTTGTATCTTGAAAAGTTTGTATGACAAGGGGTTTGTAAGACGAAGTATCACTGTATTTCAAATGAAAAGTCAGCTAATATAAAAAATACAGTATACTCATTTTCCCATAATTAGTCTTAAACCTAAATCTTAAGAACTAAAGGCAGCTTGTAGTAAATTCAAGACTACAGTATGGAAGACTTAACTTTGAATATTACCAGCATGAAAATGAAAGATATTTCATTATATATAAATTTGTGGTAATTGTTAGTTAAACCTTTATTGATACAATAACATATTTTCTAGGCCATTCTACTCTTTACATTTTACTTTAGCCCACAAGGACGTCAGGTGCTACCTTAACTGGAGTTCGGTGGGGAGGATATAAAGCTTCAAATATGGAGCAATGCAAAGTTTGAAGTATTATGCTGAAATATGTACTGGGCTCCTCTAAAGAAGATTGGAGTTCAGTGGAATGATCTGTCCTTTAATAAGGTCAGACCTTATAAGGCACTTAAATCTGCAATTTAAATTAATTATTGCAAGTATTTTGGTAGATTATATTAATATCAGTGGTAGCATTGATTTCCACCTTGCAAATCAAATTTTGTTTCTAATATACTGATATGATATGAAAAGTATTAATCAATTATCAAAAAAGATGCTTAGACTTTAACACAACTACTATACAAAATGACTATTATAAGAAAATATGCATTGAAGCAATTATGATGATGAAGCAGATGGTTTATTGGTTTTAATCTCTGGCCTTTTTTTATTTGAGAAAAGAAAGCTTTATAAGAAGGGCAGTAAAAATGCTACCACCAGAACAATGCTCTGAATAGGCATAAACAAGATGAAATACTAAAATTGATTAAGAAGCTTCTTTAGTAAATGAACATATGCATGTATGTTTTTATGTTAGGTTTAGAAAGATTTTTATAAACGCTCCATTATATGAAGATATCTGATATAAAGAAGCACATTTGGTCTTATCCTTCAGTTCAAAACAATGATGAAATATGTATCACTTATCTTGGGTCATGTTTTTAGAATAGCTATCTATATATATATATAAAGACGAACTCTGGAAAATAACTTGCAAACTAAACTAACAGCATATGACATGTAAAAGTAAAAAATAGCAAAGTGATGGATCTCTGGACTCCATCATTTAACCATCAATTTACATCTTGGCTTTGAAATGGACATTCATTTAAATTATAATCTTTGTCTGGAATTTGTCCTTTTAAATTTCTTGTTAATTTAAAGAAAATGAATCTGACTTAATCTGTTACAGAAAGAACAGAAAGGGAAAATTAAAGTAAAGTAATAAATATTGTAGAATGCATTCATATTCACACACTTGTACACAGAAAAGCACACACATTGATTTCCTTTATTGTTAACAAAAGGTGCACTACACATATATGGCAGTTCTATTCAAGCCACAGGCCCATTGGATCTTAAAAATTCTTGACACACAGCACATATGAAAAGAGCACATCTTGAAAGTAAAAGTGGCTGGGGAATTCTGGGAGTTGAAGTCCAAATATCTTCAAGTTGCCAAGGTTGGGAAACACTGCTCTACTCAACCGAATGACCATGGATGGCTTACAATTCTAAAATTATTGTAAAACTTTTTACAAAAACATTAAAACAATACAAACACCTACAAAATATATTGTACACTTTTATACATTTTTGACATGATTCCACTTTTTTCCTTTTTGCATAAGGTATATTAACTATATTGAAATACTAATGTATCCACTATCAAAAGGGTTCTTTGCCTTCAGTAAGATATGCTTGCCTCCACCATCTAACATATCAGCATGTAAAATATTTGGTGCCTTCTCTATCTCTGGCCCAAACCTTGTATGATTTACTTCTAAACCCCTCTACCCATGATTTATTTATTTATTATTTAGATTTGTATGCCGCCCCTTTCCGCAGACTCGGGGCGGCTCACAGCAAGATACAACAATTCGTGACAAATCCAAATATAATTTAAAATATTTTAAAAGAACCCCATTTTACTAACAAACACACACACAAACATACCATGCATAAATTGTACATGCCCGGGGGAGGTGTTTCAGTTCCCCCATGCCTGACGGCAAAGGTGGGTTTTAAGGAGTTTACGGAAGGCAGGGAGAGTATGGGCAGTTCTAATCTCTGGGGGGAGTTGGTTCCAGAGAGTCGGGGCTGCCACAGAGAAGGCTCTTCCCCTGGGGCCCGCCAACCGACATTGTTTAGTTGACGGGACCCGGAGAAGGCCCACTCTGTGGGACTCGTGTGGCAGAAGGCGGTCTCGGAGATATTCTGGTCCAGTGGCATGAAGGGCTTTAAAGGTCATAACCAACACTTTGAACTGTGACTGGAAATTGATCGGCAGCCAATGCAGACTGTGGAGTGATGGTGAAACATGGGCATACCTAGGTAAGCCCATGACTGCTCTCGCAGCTGCATTCTGCATGATCTGAAGTTTCCGAACACTTTTCAAAGGTAGCCCCATGTAGAGAGCGTTGTAGTAGTTGAACCTCGAGGTGATGAGGGCATGAGTGACTCTGAGCAATGTGTCCCAGTCCAGATAGGGCCGCAACTGGTGCACCAGGCGAACCTGGGCAAACGCCCCCCTCGCCACAGCTGAAAGATGGTTCTCTAATGTGAGCTGTGGATCGAGGAGGACGCCCAAGTTGCGGACCCTCTCCGAGTGGGTCAATAATTCCCCCCCCCAGGGTAATGGACGGACAGATGCGATTGTCCTTGGGAGGCAAAACCCACAGCCACTCCGTCTTATCCGGGTTGAGTTTGAGTCTGTTGACACCCATCCATGACCAACCTATGATACGCATGCCACAGGTGGCACACGGAGCCCTCTCTACAGGCATGCAAGCCATTGACCAGCTCAGCTCCACTGCGTGTACACCTGCCTCCCACCAGCCAGCTGATTTTCAGGTCAGAAACAGAATGTTTTCTCCTCACTTTCCCCTCATTTCCTGCAGCCTGTGCCTTCCCAGATCTCTGGAGATTCCAACCCAGCACTGTTTGGCCACATAAAGCTCTTTATTTATTTATTTTATTTGTTTTGTCCAATACACAATAATACACAATGAGGGGTATAGAGGATATAATCAGGTAGAATGTATTAAAGGTGGAATAGAGGAGAAAATAAAGGAGTAAAATATAACTATGAGAGAATAGCAGGAAATGATATAGGTATAGAAGGGAAGATATATGAGATATAGGAGAGACAATAGGACAGGGGACGGTAGGCACTCTACTGCGCTTATGTACGCCCCTTACTGACCTCTTAGGAACTTGGTGAGGTCAACTGTGGAGAGTCTAAGGGTAAAGTGTTGGAGGTTAAGGGATGATACTACAGAGTCTGGTAGTGAATTCCACGCTTCGACAACTCGATTACTAAAGTTGCATTTTTACAGTCAAGTTTGCAGTGATTAATATTAAGCTTGTACCTGTTGTGGGCTCTTGTGTTGTTGTGGTTGAAGCTGAAGTAGTCTTAGACAGGCAGGACGTTGCAGCATATGATCTTGTGGGCAATACTTAGATCATGTTTGAAGCGTCTTAGTTCTAAGCTTTCTAGACCCAGGATTGTAAGTCTAGTTTCGTAGGGTGTTTCCCCTCTTCCAGCTCCGTTTGGGGCTGGGAGGCTTTCCCCCACTCCCACCGCTGTTTTGGGAAGTGAGGTCAAAACAGGGGTCGCGTACACAAGCATGGGGTAATGCATGCATGATCAGGGGGCAGGATCTGTGAGAGGGGCATTCCATTATGGATATGGGCACTCACGCATGTGCGATAGGGCATTCGCATATTTTCGGCACCAAAGAGAAAAATGTTTCGCCATCACTGTCCTATACTAAGAACCTGATTTAGAAATCTGAGGTTCCAATTGTGCTTAAAAAGAAAAAAACTTAACCCAAATATTCACATCTTGGCTTTGAATATACTTGTGTAAATCTGGGGCCTTGTTGATTCAGGTTACAAGATAGACGTGATACTCAGTATTATCTGTTCTTAGCTATTTTTATTCTTAATTTCAACATAATTTAATTACATAACATATAGCTTTCTGTAAATTAGTTTTAGCACATCACATTTGTTCCAGTTTGTTATCCTTTTTGGCTTTCTATAACTGCATTTTAAAAAACCTGTTTCCTTCAAGAGACCCCATCCTACTATTTACACTTGGCAATAGATTTTGGCTGTGATTGGCAATTCACAACTCATATAACCAGTTTCAATGAAAATCTATATGATTCAGGTAGTAAAGGTGACATGAAAAATAATTATATTTGGATTATTTAAAACTCCTTTAACATAAATGTAATACTAATTAGTTGTTGTTTTTAACCTTGTCATTCTTTCCTCCTTTCTTTTCTGATAACAGAATAGGTAAAGATTGTGCTAAATAAGCAAAAATAATAGTTTGCTAATTCATTGCCGCCTCTTTTCTCTTTCTCATCTAAATTTCTCATTGGTCCTTTTCAATAATAATTCCATGTTTATTGTTACGCTCTTTTTACAATTTTTTCCATTAGTTTCTCTTTTTTAAATTTCCTTTGTACTTCTGCAAAACCTCCAATTGCCTTCCTTGTGCCTTTAGTAGATAACTTGGCCACAGTGGTAATGGAAATAGTAAGGCTACTATTTGGGCAACCATTGGAAATTAAGGGAATACTGTAATGATCAAGTGTTTTCTTTAAAAGAAGAAAGGCAAGCATAAACTGAAAGTAAAATACATTTTCTTCCCTGAATTTGTGAATTATATTAATGTGATGAGAACATACTTAAATGCTTGTTTTGTGCCTATTCACCAGAAAGGCACAGTCTGCCTGATTTAATGAAAAACTGAATGCAGTTCCAGTTTGGATCAAAAGGTTTACATGAAACTCTAAGGAGTCCATAAAGGTCTTGTTACTGATGAACAATGTGGTGCTCATGTTCTGTTGTATTATTTAATGGCAAGCATTACTATTAAAAGCCAGGTCATTGATTACACCACAGATTAATACAAAGCAAAAACCTAACAGTATTTATTATATTAATAATAAAATGACTATGTCTTCTGCAACAGACAACCTGCTTAGGAAATCTAGGAAGTTCATTTTGCCTCTAGGAAAGCTGAACTGCCTTGTTAACAAGTAAAATAGCATTTTTGCTCACAGTGCTTCACTACACTATTACACGAGAGTGAATTCAAGTGTGAATGTTTTGTCCTGGAGCTCTGGATTTTAGAGACAGAATGATTAAGCTAAATTGAATGGATTAAGGATTCTTCCTTCAACTTTTCCCCTAAATCAGTCCCCCTGGAAAAAGTGGAAATTATATATAAATTGTGTGTTATGTGCGTGTGTTCATGTATGTGAATGTACATTCACACACACAAACATGCACACATACACATAATTTATATATAATGTCCACCTTTTCCAGGGGACTGATCTGCAGTAATTGCTAGAATTTATGTATCATGGCCCAGGTAATTTCCATCCAAATTATATCTTAATATTGTACCCCATCCCTCCAACAAACCAAGAGCAGTTTATGTTCAATAAGCCTTTTATTCCAATGGTCAATTTATGCTACATTTGCTCAAAATTGTATATGAGAACTCCTGAAAATGTGGATTCTGAGTATCAAGTGATGCATATTTTCTAACTGCAATGGTGGATGTATTTAAGGAAATGCCTTCCCGAGAAAGGTAAAGCCTCCCAGGAGAAGAGCCACAATGCATATACTTCATGCATGCATGCCTGAGAACAAAGGCAGAAGGAAGTGACATGAAATTAACAATATCTTAGACAAAGAGCAAGCAGAATGACAGAGAGGACATAGTAAATTCTTAACTATTTACAACCACTGCCCCCTTGTGGTCAGTAGATAATGACATGTTGAAGTGTCAATGCCATTGAAATCATATTTCGAACAATGGCAGACGTTTAGTTGCACCAATGCAAGGGGGAGCATCTCTGCTTTCCAAGACAACCTCTAGGTAATACTTGACTCAGTAGCAAAAGTCACGGATTTTTTCTTTATCTGCCACAAATCCAGAATGCCCTGAGGAAGAAAATGATGCAACAGCTTGCTTATCCAATAGTTGACTCCCTAAATAATCAAACTCTAGACAAGGCAGATTGACTAGATGCCTTATTCCCTGTATGGCCGACATACTCCTACATTTTGCTAAGTTCAGATGCAGCGCAGCTGTTTCTCAGCTGGTTGATGCAAGTTACACTGCAGGCGTTGCCAATCCTATGAACTTTTCGCAAGATACTGCGTTCAGGTATTGCTGTGTGCCATCTCTTTGTGAGGGTGTTCAGTATTATTACTGGAAAATTATCATTTTTAGCTTCAGCTGCCCTGCCAGCCCTTTTAAGGATAGCCCCAGTACAGCGATCTGTTCCCCTAGGGCAGTGATGGCGAACTTATGGCAAGGGTTTTACAGGTGGCACGCAGAGCCATATCTACTGGCACGCAAGCTGTTGCTCTAGCTCAGCTCCAATGTACATGTATGTGCCGGCCAGTTGATTTTTGGCTCGCACAGAGGCTCCGGGAGGACATTTTTGGATTCCAGAGAGCCTCCGGGGGAATGTGGGGGAACATTTTTATACCACCACCCCATCTCCAGGGAAGCCTTTGGAGCCTAGGGAGGGCAAAATATAAGCCTACCGGACCCACCAGAAGTTGGGAAACAAGCCGTTTCCAGCCCCCAGAGGGATGAGGGTAGCTGTTTCCACCCTTCACAGGCATTGAATTATGGTTGTGGGCACTTGCATTTAAAACATTAAAAATAAGATTTATTTATTTTATTTATTTATTTATTGGATTTGTATGTCGCCCCTCTCCACAGACTTGGGGCAGCTAACAACAATGATAAAAAACAACATGTAACAATCCAATTTAATAAAACAACTAAAAACCCTTATTATAAAAACCAAACATACACACAAACATACCATACATAACTTGTAATGGCCAAGGGAAGGAATATCCTAACTCCCCCGTGCCTGGCGACAAAGGTGGGTCTTGAGTAATTTGCGAAAGACAAGGAGGGTGGGGGCCGTTCTAATCTCTGGGGGGGAGTTGATTCCAGAGGGCCGGGGCCGCCACAGAGAAGGCTCTTCCCATGAGGCCTGCCAAACGACATTGTTTGGTCAACAGGACCTTATCGGCCGCTGTGATTCGTGCGGTAGAAGGCAGTTCCGGATGTATTCTGACCCAATGCCACGTAAGGCTTTAAAGGTCATTACCAACACTTTGAATTGTGACCGGAAACCGATCGGCAGCCAGTGCAGGCAGATTCTATCCATCCTATGTACAGCAGACCAGGAGTGTGGGAATCTTTTCCCAGCTACGTACAAATGTTCATCCATGTGGCTTATTGGTGGCACGAGTCACATGATCTTAACATTCAAGATTCACAAATGGATTCAACCTATCAATCTCTCTAAAGAGGGGAGCCCCTTCCATTTTTCTGGATTGAGATTGGAAATTTAAGGAAGTGTCAGCCTCCTCTCTGCTTGCTTGCTTTGGCTGCCATAGAAACAGGGAGAGAGGGGAGGATAGGTATTTGGGTGAGAGGGGGAAGTGGGCTGGAGGTTGTTTTCCTTGTGTTTGATTAGAAATCTAGGGAGGAGAGTTCTCACCAGGAACTGCCAGGCACATTGACATGTTTATAGCCTACTCAAGGTCAACGACTTTGCTGGACAAGATTTGGGGACATGGCGATTGGAGGATTTGCCCAGGGGTGTTATGAGGGTTTTGGGATTCTTTGTATATGCATTTTACGTGTCTTTTTGTCTCAGATCTTGCTTTCCTTTTGTCGCTATCAATTCTTGTCTAGTAAAAGTACTTATTCTATCAATGGTTCTGTATGGAATCTTGTTTTGAGCTGCCCTACACTGGATCTGTTCAAGCAGAGGCTGAACAAACACCTTTTAGCTATGTCTTCATTTGGGAACTGAATAATCAAATTATCACAGATAATCCCCACTCGGTTAAAGAGCTTGGTATACTAATAACAAAAGATTTAAGTGCCAAAGCCCACTGCAACAATATAGCCAAGAAGGCTTCAAGAGTTGTAAACCTAATCCTACGTAGCTTCTGCTCTGGCAATCTCACACTACTTACCAGAGCTTACAAAACCTTTGCCAGACCCATCCTTGAATACAGCTCATCTGTTTGGAACCCATATCGCATCTAAGACAACAACACCCTTGAAAATGTCCAAAGATACTTTACCAGAAGAGCCTTTCACTCCTCCACTCGAAACAGAATACCCTACGAGACTAGACTTTCAATCCTGGGCCTAGAAAGTCTAGAACTAAGACGCCTTAAACAAGATCTAAGTATTGCCCACAAGATCATATGCTGCAACGTCCTGCCCGTCGGCGACTACTTCAGCTTCAACCACAACAACACAAGAGCACACAACAGATTTAAAGTTAATATTAACCGCTCCAAACTTGACTGTAAAAAATATGACTTCAGTAACCGAGTTGTCGAAGCGTGGAACTCATTACCGGACTCCATAGTAAATAAAAATTAAAAATAAAATAAAAAATGAACCAGGGATTAAACCTGGTGGCCTAAATGCCTCCTTAAATTCTGCCTGAAAGCAACATGCTGGGTGAGGGAACTTCATGCTGGCTCAGCCTCAGTTGTTGATCTTTTTTCAAAGAGATGTCTTTATTGTCTGAACTGTTTTGATGTTTGTTCTCTTTATCACCAGCTCAGGAAGAGGCGAAATAAAGGAAAAAATTGTAACCCAGGGCTGATTTTATATCGGAGAGGGGCGGCACATAACTCTGATTAATAAACAAATGAATAAATCTCTCTCTCTGTGTGTATTTGCCCCACTACAAGCAGTGGATGCGTGGATGTGCAAAACAGAAGCTCCTCTATTTCCAGTCTTGGTTGTTTAGTCGTTAAAAACAAATAATTTTCCTATTTCTCAAGAGAATTGGAAAGAAGACTGCATTTTTAAAAAGAAAAAAAAATAAAAGAGTAAGAATCTGTAAACCTTTTTTGCTCCTTATCTAGCCAATGAATCCACCCTCTGACTGAAAGGAGATTCTATGGCAAATGTGGAGATTCTAAACGTTTTTTGATAACCCTGTAAATCAAATGAAATTAATTAATTAATTAATTAATTTATTTATTTATTTATTTATTTATTTATTAATCAGATTTGTATGCCGCCCCTCTCCGCAGACTCGGGGCGGCTCAACGCAATAATAAAACAATGTAAACAAATCTATTATTTAAGTTAATTTAAAAAACCCCAATTTAGAAACCAATCATACATACTAGCATACCATGCATAAATTTAAATTGTTATTACAGTTACAAGTGCTTTCCATACACGCCTTACTACATTTATTTATTTATTTATTCATTTGTCCAATACACAAATACATAGGAAGAAGATAGACATGAAGTAATATATATAAGGATAAAAGTGAACTTAGAGGAGAAGATATATGAAAGGAAGAAAATATATATGAAATATGAGATAAAGGAAAGACAATTGGACAGGGAACGAAAGGCACACTAGTGCACTTATGTACGCCCCTTACTGGCCTCTTAGGAACCTGGAGAGGTCATGGATAGTCTAAGGGAGAAATGTTAGGGGTTGACACTATTGAGTCCGGTAATGAGGGGTTGACACTATTGAGTCCGGTAATGAGTTCCACGCTTCAACAACTCAATTGCTAAAGTCATATTTTTTACAGTCAAGTTTGGAGCGGTTCGTATTAAGTTTGAATCTGTTGCGTGCTCTTCTGTTGTTGCGGATGAAGCTGAAGTAGTCATTGACCAGTAGGACATTGCAGCATATGATCTTTTGGGCAATACTTAAATCGTGTTTTAGGCTGTAGTTCTAGGCTTTCTAGGCCCAGGATTCTGAGTCTATTTTCTTAGGATATTCTGTTTCGAGTGGAGGAGTGAAGGGCTCTTTTGGTGAAATATCTTTGGACGTTTTCAAGGGTGTTAATGTTTGAGATATGGTATGGGTTCCAGATGGATGAGCAGTATATATGAACATTGGCAAATGCCAACAGGAACCATGCTTTTTATCTGCAAGGGTTTCTATAGGGAATTGGCATTTTAGCTAGAGTGAAAGTAGACCCATATGCAATCCGGTTTCTCAGTGGCATCACTTCTGTTGAAGCCTCTGGCTCTTTTTTGTAGGAGACATTAACACAAACATTATAGTGTAGTAATAGCAGTAAATAATAGTAGATTTCTGTCATTTCCCGTGCAAGATGAATAGAGATCCATGCAGATATTCTTTATTTGGATTTATATACTACACACAAAAAAGTAGAACTGCGAGAAAGCTTGGAACTGGCATCCATAGCTACTTGTTGCATGTTGCTGATTATGTGATATTGAATGGTTTTATTTTCAATTCAAATATAAAATTGTCCCCTGTAAGCATTGTATTTGCACGATCAGAGCATTGGAGATATCATCTTCAATGGTGAAGATGATATCAACAGGAAAAGTTCTTCAGAGAATTATGATTGTATTTTACTTTAAATAAAATTGCAAGAATTTTATTACTATACTTTTCCTTGGTGGCAATTCTGTCCTAGTTAAACATTCATTTTAAAGCTGTTTAGATCTTATGCAACTTGCCTGTAGGATTTGAGCTGTATACTAATGTCATTTCTCAGCATTAATAAATATCAGCCATGCATCACTTTTAAAGCATTCCCACGCTATACTTATATAGATATCACATTTGGCTTAGACAGGCAAAAAGTATGGTTGGGAAACAGTACGTATGATCTTCACAACATCTTCACAATATGTGTATCTAAGAGATAGAAACATAGAAACATAGAAGACTGACGGCAGAAAAAGACCTCTTGGTCCATCTAGTCTGCCCTTTTACTATTTCCTGTATTTTATCTTAGGATGGATATATGTTTATCCCAGGCATGTTTAAATTCAGTTACTGTGGATTTCCCAACCACGTCTGCTGGAAGTTTGTTCCAAGGATCTACTACTCTTTCAGTAAAATAATATTTTCTCATGTTGCCTTTGATCTTTCCCCCAACTAACTTCAGATTGTGTCCCCTTGTTCTTGTGTTCACTTTCCTGTTAAAAACACTTCCCTCCTGAACCCTATTTAACCCTTTAACATATTTAAATGTTTCGATCATGTCCCCCCTTTTCCTTCTGTCTTCCAGACTATACAGATTGAGTTCATTCAGTCTTTCCTGATACGTTTTATACTTAAGACCTTCCACCATTCTTGTAGCCCGTCTTTGGACCCGTTCAATTTTGTCAATATCTTTTTGTAGGTGAGGTCTCCAGAACTGAACACAGTACTCCAAATGTGGTCTCACCAGCGCTCTATATAAGGGGATCACAATCTCCCTCTTCCTGCTTGTTATACCCCTAGCTATGCAGCCAAGCATCCTACTTGCCTTTCCTACCGCCCGACCACACTGTTCACCCATTTTGAGACTGTCAGAAATCACTATCCCTAAATCCTTCTCTTCTGAAGTTTTTGCTAACACAGAACTGCCAATGAAATACTCAGATTTAGGATTCCTTTTCCCCAAGTGCATTATTTTACATTTGGAAACATTAAACTGCAGTTTCCATTGCTTTGACCATTTATCTAGTAACGCTAAATCATTTACCATATTACAGACCCCTCCAGGAATATCAACCCTATTGCACACTTTAGAGTCATCGGCAAATAGGCAAACCTTCCCTACCAAACCTTCCCCTATGTCACTCACAAACATATTAAAAAGAATAGGACCCAGAACAGACCCTTGTGGCACACCGCTTGTAACCTGACTCTGCTCAGAATACTCGCCATTAACAATAACTCTCTGATGTCTATGCTTCAGCCAGCTTGAAATCCACTGAACTATCCAGGGATTAAGTCCAATCTTCACTAATTTATCTATCAGCTCTTTATGTGGAACCGTATCAAAGGCTTTGCTGAAGTCCAGATAGGCAATATCCACGGCACCACCTTGATCCAACACCTTTGTGACATAGTCAAAGAACTCAATGAGATTAGTCTGACACGATTTGCCTTCAGTAAAGCCATGCTGATTTGGGTCCAATAAGTTATTGTTTTTTAGATGCTGATTTATCCTCTTTTTGAGTAGAGTCTCCATCATTTTAACTACAACTGATGTCAAGCTAACTGGCCTGTAGTTACCAGCTTCATCTCTACTGCCCTTCTTGTGGATAGGCACAACACTGGCCATTCTCCAATCCTCAGGAACATCTCCTGTTAACAGGGATTTGTTAAACAAATCAGTCAGGGGGGTAGCAATGACAGATCTGAGTTCTTTAAGAACTCTGGGGTGGATGCCATCTGGACCCATTGCCTTATTTATCTTTAATCTTTCAAGTTCTTCTAAGACATCGGCTTCTAAGATCACTGGAGCTGAATCCGTACAGCTGGAAGCAATGCTATATCCCTCTATAGTATTATTATTATTTTGTAAGGTGTCTTTTGAGAAAACTGAACAGAAGTAGCTATTGAAATGGTCAGCGATCTCCTTATTCCCATCAATGTATGTATTATTCCCGGTACTAAGCTTTGTGATGCTGCAGTTTTTCTTCTTCCTATCACTAATATATCTGAAGAAGGTTTTATCCCCCTTCTTTACAGATTTTGCTATTTCTTCCTCTTTTGAGGCTTTAGCAGCATATATTATCTGTTTCGCCTCCTTCTGTCTCATTTTATACACCTCTCTATCAGCTATACTTCCAGACTCTTTATACCTCCTATAGGCAGCCTTTTTTTCATTGACTATAGCCCTTACATCATTGCTAAACCATAGCGGTTTCTTCTTCCTTTTACCTTTAGTTACTTGCTTTACATAAAGTCTTGTGGCTTTTAAGATGGCCTTTTTTAATACAGTCCACTGGGTGCTTGCTCCTGCCATTTTATCCCTCCCCTTTAATTCATTATTTAAATATTCCCCCATTGCATTAAAATTTGTTTTTCTGAAATCCAATACTTTGGTTGCAGTATAGGATTGCTCACCATCAGTTTTTACATCAAACCACAAACATAGATGGTCACTGCAACCTAAATTTTCTCCCACCTTGACCTCTGAAACCCGATTCCCATTGGTAAAAACTAAATCTAGAATATTCTCCCCTCTAGTTGGTGTCTTAACTAGCTGTGCCATAGCTGCTCCTGTAAAGGCCTCTACTATATTCTTACTTTTGCATGTAAGGGCACTGGGGATATTCCAGTCAACATCAGGCATGTTGAAATCACCCATAACCACAATATCTCCCTTTACTGCCATTAGGGTAATCTCATCCACCATCTTGTTGTCATGTTCCTCAGATTGCCCTGGAGGCCTATAGATCACCCCAATTCTAATGACAGAACCGTCTTTATTTTGCATGCAAATCCAGAGGGTCTCCAGATCTTTACATGTATTTTGAATTAGTATTGTTTTTAGACTTTCTTTAACATAAATGGCTACTCCACCTCCCCTTCTCTCTATTCTATCCTTCCTATACAGTGTATATCCTGGTATGGATATTTCCCATTCATTAGAATCCCTAAACCATGTCTCAGTTATGGCAACCAGATCCAAATTATCTCTAGATATTATGGCCATTAACTCACAGAGCTTGTTGCTCAAGCTTCGAGCATTTGTGTACATTACCCGAAGGACATTATTTTCATTATTAGTTTGCCCCTTATCATCAGCAACTACATCTATTTTATTTACAGCTCCTTTTTCATAAGCTTCCAGAAACTGATTTATCCTCATTGGTCGGGGACAGAAATCCTCCACATCTGGTACATCTCTGTCCCCTTTACCTAGTTTAAATGCCTGTCCAAAAAAGTTCTGAATTCCTCACCGAGCACCTGGGCACCTCTGTATGATGGATGCAAACCATCCCTCTTAAACAACTCCCTATTAGACCACCTATTGACATCATGACTTACATAACCAAAACCTTCAGCTTTACACCACTGCCTTAACCACACATTAAACTCTCTGATACAACTTGTTTTATCCTCCTGGCCACAAACCGGTAACACCTCTGAGAATGTCACTGAATCAGTTATTTTACCCAGCTCCACACTTAGACATTGAAAATCTCTTTTTACTACATTAACATTTCTCTGGGACAAATCGTTTGTGCCAAGATGCACCACCACATCAACGTTATTATCTTTACTCACAGCCTTGATAATGTTTGTAATCCGCCTCCTATCCCTGTGGGCAGTGGCTCCTGGAAGACACCTCATCACCTTCACTACATCCTTCCTCTGTCCCAAATCAACACCTCTGACAATCGAGTCACCCACAAGAACATGTGTCCTCTCTTTATTTCTACTAACTGGACTTGGTATGGTGTCACTATGCTCCTCATTTACAACAACTCCTCCTTTGAACATCCCCTCATTCTCCGCCTGAGGGGCCTTGCTAATATCTACAACATCCCTACTATTTAAATCCGCAAGAACATTATAGGAATTGGATACAGAGAGACCAAAATTGTTATGTTTTTGTTCAACCGCACGTAATCTTCCTGAACCAACAGTTGTCCAAACAGCCCTCCTCCTCGGGGGGCGCTGTGGAAGTGGAGGCTGCACACATGGCTGCATTACAGCACGTGGCTGGGACAATCTTTCCACTTCTGCCTGCAAGCTACAAACTAAGGACTGCAATCTAGAGATCTCGCCATCTAACCTAGATGTCCTAATGCAAAGAGGGCAGTACCCCAAGTTCCACAAGGTACTACGGAACACAACAGCCAAACAAGTTTTACACTGCACCAAGCCAATCATCTTAACAATGTATTGAAATACAGGTACTTAGCAAGAAAATGAACCCCTATTGCTACCAAACTTTGCTGATTTTGGTTTATAGTTATATAATTCGCGCGCCGCCAGGCGCGCGGGCCACTATTTTTCTTTTCTCTTCCTCAGTGTTCTTAAAGTGCAGTTTAAAATGGTTTTTCTGACTCTTTTATACTTCCCAGTCTAGACCCCTCCTCCCTGAATTCAAAAACACAATCAGCCAATAGAATTTCCCTTTAAAAACCAGTTATCTCCTCTCCCACTTGAATTCAGAAATACAAACTGTATAAGAGCACTATTTTTCTTTTCTCTTCCTCAGTGTTCTTAAAGTGCAGTTTAAAATGGTTTTTCTGACTCTTTTATACTTCCCAGTCTAGACCCCTCCTCCCTGAATTCAAAAACACAATCAGCCAATAGAATTTCCCTTTAAAAACCAGTTATCTCCTCTCCCACTTGAATTCAGAAATACAAACTGTATAAGAGCACTATTTTTCTTTTCTCTTCCTCAGTGTTCTTAAAGTGCAGTTTAAAATGGTTTTTCTGACTCTTTTATACTTCCCAGTCTAGACCCCTCCTCCCTGAATTCAAAAACACAATCAGCCAATAGAATTTCCCTTTAAAAACCAGTTATCTCCTCTCCCACTTGAATTCAGAAATACAAACTGTATAAGAGCACTATTTTTCTTTTCTCTTCCTCAGTGTTCTTAAAGTGCAGTTTAAAATGGTTTTTCTGACTCTTTTATACTTCCCAGTCTAGACCCCTCCTCCCTGAATTCAAAAACACAATCAGCCAATAGAATTTCCCTTTAAAAACCAGTTAACTCCTCTCCCACTTGAATTCAGAAATACAAACTGTATAAGAGCACTATTTTTCTTTTCTCTTCCTCAGTGTTCTTAAAGTGTTTGAATTGTGATGGGAATGAACGCAGCCATCTCACTCAGAATGTCTCTTACTCACCTATAATTTGTATTTTGTATATCTCTTACCACCCTAGAATGATGTCTTTTCTACAGCCGTTGCTCTGAGAGAAACTGGATAAACATGAGTCTTGTGGCAGCTAGAAACAAGAGAACCGTGATGCTTCTACCTGGTTGTTGTGTACTTTATAGTTTTCCCTCCTGCCTGTCCTGCAGTGTGACATAAAAACATAGAAACATAGAAGACTGACGGCAGAAAAAGACCTCATGGTCCATCTAGTCTGCCCTTATACTATTTCCTGTATTTTATCTTACAATGGATATATGTTTATCCCAGGCATGTTTAAATTCAGTTACTGTGGATTTACCAACCACGTCTGCTGGAAGTTTGTTCCAAGGATCTACTACTCTTTCAGTAAAATAATATTTTCTCATGTTGCCCCTGATCTTTCCCCCAACTAACTTCAGATTGTGTCCCCTTGTTCTTGTGTTCACTTTCCTATTAAAAACACTTCCCTCCTGAACCTTATTTAACCCTTTAACATATTTAAATGTTTCGATCATGTACCCCCTTTTCCTTCTGTCCTCCAGACTATACAGATTGAGTTCATTAAGTCTTTCCTGATACGTTTTATACTTAAGACCTTCCACCATTCTTGTAGCCCGTCTTTGGACCCGTTCAATTTTGTCAATATCTTTTTGTAGGTGAGGTCTCCAGAACTGAATACAGTACTCCAAATGTGGTCTCACCAGCGCTCTATATAAGGGGATCACAATCTCCCTCTTCCTGCTTGTTATACCTCTAGCTCTGCAGCCAAGCATCCTACTTGCTTTTCCTACCGCCCGACCACACTGCTCACCCATTTTGAGACTGTCAGAAATCACTACCCCTAAATCCTTCTCTTCTGAAGTTTTTGCTAACACAGAACTGCCAATGCAATACTCAGATTGAGGATTCCTTTTCCCCAAGTGCATTATTTTACATTTGGAAACATTAAACTGCAGTTTCCATTGCTTTGACCATTTATCTAGTAAAGCTAAATCATTTACCATATTACAGACCCCTCCAGGAATATCAACCCTATTGCACACTTTAGAGTCATCGGCAAATAGGCAAACCTTCCCTACCAAACCTTCCCCTATGTCGCTCACAAACATATTAAAAAGAATAGGACCCAGAACAGACCCTTGTGGCACACTGCTTGTAACCTGTCTCTGCTCAGAATACTGGCCATTAATAATAACTCTCTGATGTCTATGCTTCAGCCAGCTTGAAATCCACTGAACTATCCAGGGATTAAGTCCAATCTTCACTAATTTATCTATCAGCTCTTTATGTGGAACCGTATCAAAGGCTTTGCTAAAGTCCAGGTAGGCAATATCCACGGCACCACCTTGATCCAACACCTTTGTGACATAGTGAAAGAAATCAATGAGATTAGTCTGACATGATTTGCCTTCAGTAAAGCCATGCTGATTTGGGTCCAATAAGTTATTGTTTTTTAGGTGCTGATTTATCCTCTTTTTGAGTAGAGTCTCCATCATTTTAACATAAACAAAGGAGTTGCTCTTGCAGCAACTAAGAACTTGGAAATTCTACAGTCCAAGTACTGTGCTTGTAACCAAACTCAGTCTTCAAAATACTTTTGGCAGCAATTCAGTCCCTCCATTTCCTTGAACTCAACACTTATTTATTCAACGGTTTCTTGGCAACATGGTACTTAGGGATAAGTCAGTTAAGATAATACTCTGCAGTGAAACTCATCTTCTAAGTATCTTGATAAACTAGCAACTTATTGTAGTTTCTCTGTATTTCCTCTATTCTAAAATGATGAAAATATATTTCATTTGAATTTGTTGGTTCTTTTTTATTTCAAAAAATATATAGCACACTTTTTCTAGTCATTTTGTTCTCCATGTTGTCTGTGTTTCACTATAACATGAAGCATAAAGCTATTCAAGCTTTGCCTTATTATTCTTTAATGCCCTCTTGAATCATAATTGGGAAAGTTCTAATACCTTACATTAAATTTCTTGTTTATATAGTATTATTGATTTCTGGAATAGTAGCCTGTTCAATATTTCTCTTCCATAAAATACTTTTTATGTTTCACTCTACTTTAAAAAAAAGAATGTATGGTGAATATCACAACTTTGGAAAAATACAACTTTGGAAAAATGCATTTGGGATTCATTAGAAGTATATGTATAAAATTGAGAGATCTATAAGGATGGTGGTGCAGTGCTTGTTGACAAACTGACTCAGCTGTTCCAAACTTTCTGGAATCAAGAAACCATTCCTGAGGAGCTGAAAGATGTGTCCATCATACACGTCTAGAAACATAGAAGACTGACAGCAGAAAAAGACCTCATGGTCCATCTAGTCTGCCCTTATACTATTTCCTGTATTTTATCTTACAATGGATATATGTTTATCCCAGGCATGTTTAAATTCGGTTACTGTGGATTTACCAACTACGTCTGCTGGAAGTTTGTTCCAAGGATCTACTACTCTTTCAGTAAAATAATATTTTCTCATGTTGCCCCTGATCTTTCCCCCAACTAACTTCAGACTGTGTCCCCTTGTTCTTGTGTTCACCTTCCTATTAAAAACACTTCCCTCCTGAATCTTATTTAACCCTTTAACATATTTAAATGTTTCGATCATGTCCCCCCTTTTCCTTCTATCTTCCAGACTATACAGATTGAGTTCATTAAGTCTTTCCTGATACGTTTTATACTTAAGACCTTCCACCATTCTTGTAGCCCGTCTTTGGAACCCTTCAATTTTGTCAATATCTTTTTGTAGGTGAGGTCTCCAGAACTGAATACAGTATTCCAAATGTGGTCTCACCAGCGCTCTATATAAGGGGATCACAATCTCCCTCTTTCTGCTTGTTATACCTCTAGCTATGCAGCCAAGCATCCTACTTGCTTTTTCTACCGCCCGACGACACTGCTCACCCATTTTGAGACTGTCAGAAATCACTACCCCTAAATCCTTCTCTTCTGAAGTTTTTGCTAACACAGAACTACCAATGCAATACTCAGATTGAGGATTCCTTTTCCCCAAGTGCATTATTTTACATTTGGAAACATTAAACTGCAGTTTCATGTCTTCAAGAGGAAAGGGAATCAACAAGTCTATGATAATCATAGAGGAATATCACTGCTTTCCATTGCAGGCAAGATCCTTGCATGAGTATTGCTGATGCAGTACAGCTCCAAGAGAAGTGTCAAGGGTAGAATCACGAACTAGACACCACCTTCGTGAATCTTTCTAAGGCTTTTGACGCTGTCAGTTGTGAAGGCCTGTAGCACATCATATCAAAATTTGGGTGCCCTGATAAATTCATTTGGATGGTACATAAATTTCATGATGGTATGATGGCCCATATGCTAGACAATGGAGATGCTTGGGAGGCCTTTTCCATCACAAAATGACGTCAAGCAAGGGTGCATGTTGGCACCAACTTGTTCAGCATAATGTTTTCAGCCATGCTGTCAGATACCTTTCAGAACAGTTCCTTGGGAGTTAACCTGAGATACAGGACCGATGGGAAACTGTTCAACCTGCGAAAACTTCAGGCTGTCACCAAAATAAAAGAGGCAGTGTTACATGACCTCCTCTTTGCTGACAAGTGTGCCCTTAATTAATTAATTTATTTATTCAATTTTTATGCCGCCCTTCTCCTTAGACTCAGGGCGGCTTACAACATGTTAGCAATAGCACTTTTTTAACAGAGCCAGCATATTGCCCCCACAATCCGAGTCCTCATTTTACCCACCTCGGAAGGATGGAAGGCTGAGTCAACCTTGAGCCGGTGATGAGATTTGAACTGCTGACCTTCAGATCTACAGTCAGCTTCAGTGGCCTGCAGTACAGCACTCTACCTGCTGCGCCACCCCGGCTCTCTCTCTTAATGCTAGATTAGAGCAGGAAATGCAAGCCAGCGTGGATAATTTTGCAGCAGCACGTGACAACTTTGGACAACTTCCTAAAGAAGACCGAAGTGATACATCAGCCAGCTCCGAAAGCCAAAAACCAAGAGTCCACCATCACAGTAAAGGGACAAAAACTACAAGTGTGGGCCAATTTACATACCTTGGCAGCAGCGTCTCCCATGCAGTGACAATTGACATTGAGATCAACTGCAAAATTGCCAAGGCTAGCTCTGCATTTGGCAGATGCAATGACCAATATGTGGAACCAACCTGGAATAAGCCTTGCTACAAAGCTCAAAGTTTACCAAGTAGTAGTGCTAACTACCCTGTTGTATGCCAGTGAGACTTGGACTGTATGCAGGAGACATGCTAGGCAATCGAACCCTTTCCACATGACCTGCCTCTATAGAATTCTGAGGATCTGGTGGCAGGATAAGGTGCCAGCAAAGTCCTCTCCAGAGCAGGCCTGCCATCAATTCCCACCCCGCTGATGAAAGCCCAGACACACTGTACAGACCATGATACATCCCTAAACATCTCCTCTATGGTGAGCTGTCTAAAGAAAAGCGATCATATGGGGGACAAAGGAAGCAATACAAAGACACATTGAAAGCCTCCTTCAAGTCCCTCGATATCAACACCACCTCTTGGGAACCCTGGCACAAGATCAACCAACATGGCGCATGCTGATTCACCAAGGCTGCCAGACATTGGAGGCCAGAAGCACATTCATGGCAGAAGAGAAGCGAGCACTCTGCAAAGCCAGAACTAGAAATGCTGCGACAATGGTGCCCACACATCTGTCCAACATGTGGCAGAACATTTCTTGCTCATGTAGGCCTTACCATCCACCTGTGGACACATCGCGTACAACCCACAAACCATTAGATATCAAGGTCCTCTTCGAACACAATGGACAAACTTCATCATGTATAAAATTAAGTTTATCTCAGAACTTTTACATTCTTCCCTCTTCTCCATTGTCGAAAATGAAATTATATTTTAAGTAAATTTGAAGCATTCTTCTTGGATTTAATACAGTTTGTTCTTCATTCAATGTAACAAACTGAGAATAAATCATTTTTGCTGGAACAAATGAAATTCAAACCATGGCTTAAGACTACTTGACTTCATGAAATTCTACAACGATACTATATTTATCTCTGATGTACTGTAGACAAGGATAGACTGAAGCTCACTCTGTTCATTTTGCTTTTACTTCTTTCTTTCTATCCAAAATAGTCCTGAGGGAAGGGTATAATTACCCACTTTATTTTTTGTTCTCTTTGTTCTCCAGTACTTGAGATTATTGCTCCTCAATTCTATGTTCTGAGAAAATTTGATTTTATAAACAATTTTCTGAACGGTATAAATGCAATACTGTGAAGGCAATTAGTAGTGATTCCTCTGGGGCAAAATTTCTGTATACAAGTCCACAGCTCTGTAGTGCAATCACAAAATGAAGTGTCAAGGAAGAAAGGAAAAAAAATCAAGAGAAATGAGGGATTAGTTGGGGAAGTTGCTGAGGCTACTAGAGGGTATTTTACTAAGTACCCCTAGTATTATTGAAAAATAGAACACTATAGTGATTATGTGTGCTATTAACATCAAGCAATACACATGTAGTAATGTGTATATAGTAAATATAAATAAATAAATATTTATTTATTTTATTATTTATTTATTTATTTATTTATTTATTTATTTATTTATTTATTTATTTATTTATTTGATTTATATGCTGCCCCTCTCCGTAGACTCGGGGTGACTCACAGCAATAACAAAACAATGAATGACAAATCTAATATTTAAGTAACTAAAAACCCCTTATTAAAAAAGCAAAACATACACACATAATAATAATAATAATAATAATAATAATAATAGTAATAGTAATAATAATAATAATAATAATAATAATAATAATAATAATAATAATTTATTAGATTTGCATGCTGCCCCTCTCTGAAGACTCGGAGCGGCTCACCATGCATAAACTGTATAGACCGGGGGGGGGAAGGGGATATCAGAGTTGCCCCCACCCTCCTTGCCTTTCGCAAGCTCCTTAAAACTCACCTCTGTCGTCAGGCATGGGGGAATTGAAATTTCCCTTTCTCCTAGGCTTATAGAATTTATACATGGTATGTTTGTATGTATGAGTGGTTCTTTAAATTGGGGTTTTTTAGATTGTTTTTAATATTAGATTTGTTTACATTGTCTTTTTATATTGTTGTTAGCCGCCCCGAGTCTTCGCAGAGGGGCGGCATACAAATCTAATAAATAAATAAATCTCAAATATAGTACATTTATTTAAAACAGGACTAAACAGTGTGTCATTTGTACTATTTCATTATAATTCCAGGCTGTCATTTATCTGAAGTTCTGATACAGATATCATTTCTGGTGACAATGTTACCTTCTTACCAAGAAGAGATAAACCAATTATTTTTTGTAGCTATGTCAATATGTTACCGAAACAACTTTATACATATTATAAACACTGAGGGTTTTTTTTCCCTCTCAAGTTTGTGCTTCTTTTTCTTATAGTTTTTTAAAAGCCTTTATCGCAGCTTGCAAGACTCCTAAAACTTGCTGTTCTAGTTTTCTTTAATTTTGCTATCATACCCCACATTCAACTCAATTAGTGTCTACAAAGGGTGGAGACCATTCAGACTGTGTTACAGGCAAAATATTTGCTTTCATTTCTAATAAGTCATTTCAGTTAATTTCTAAGGGAATTAATCTGTGATACAAACATGTATTGGTGAGCCAGATTGCCTCTTAACTTGGCAGGTGAACTGAAAGTAAAGTAAATCAAATGTTACTGTAATTAATAAATAATGCAGACTTTAAAAAATAATTCTATTAAAATCCTGACAAAGAAACTGAATCTAGAATCTAGAATATCTCTAGGACCGCCTTCTGCCACACGAATCCCAGCGACCGGTTAGGTCCCACAGAGTTGGCCTTCTCCGGATCCCATCGACTAAACAATGTCATTTGGCGGGACCCAGGGCAAGAGCCTTTTCTGTGGCGGCCCCAACCCTCTGGAGCCAGCTCCCCCCCAGAGATTAGAACTGCCCCCACCCTCCTTGCCTTTCATAAACTCCTTAAAATCCACCTCTGCCGTCAGGCATGGGGGAATTGAGACATCTCCCCCGGGCCTAAACAGTTTATGCATGGTATGTTTGTTTGTGTGTATGTTTGCTTTTAATAAGGGTTTTTTAGTGTTTTTAAATTATTAGATTTGTTGGACATTGTTTTATTGTTGTTGTGAGCCGTCCCGAGTCTCCAGAGAGGGGCGGCATACAAACCTAATAAATAAATAAATACAATAAATTATATTGTTCTCTTTAAAAAATTGGTCTAGCACTTTTTCAAAATAGCACTAAACTCATATATATGTTAGAGAAAATAAATAGTAGAAACAAAAGTAGTGGAAAAAGCATATTTGTGGGATGTTTAAAGAGAGATGAAGATGAGTACTTTTTTTAATGCAACACGATTACATATTGTATCATTCACATATCTTTGTGATTTGGTTTGATTCATATCATTTTGGCTGCTTTACCGTGTGCAAGCAGAAATTCATAAAATCTTAAGATTGTAGGATGTACATATTGAAAGGGGCTTTTGAGAACACTTAGTTACTAGATGCACTAGATTCTAGTATAAGTGAGTCCTTATAAAGTGCAGGAATCACCCAGCTACGACAGATGACCATCCAGCCTGTTTAAGTACTTTGCAAGACAATCTGTTCTACTGTTGAACAGCTCTTCCTGTTAGGATTTTTTTCCCTGATGCTCAACTAAAATCAACTTTCTTCTACTTTAAATCTATTGGGGTTTTTTGTTCTTTCCCCTCTTTTCTCTTATAGACGATAGCCCTTCACATATCTGAATATTTGACCACTCTCACTCAAGACAGTACAATTCATTTGCAGTGTTCTTTTGGGTGCCATCAAGTTAGTGTCAATCCTTAGAAACAACATATTTTTCCATGTCAATCTGTCCCCAATTTTCAGGTCTTGCAGCTATGCACCCATCACCACTTGAATTAAAACCACTTACCTTGTTGCTCATCTTTTTTCCTTCTGCCTTTTCCATCATTATAGATTTCTCCATAGTGTTAGGTCATCACATAATGTCTCCAAATTATGATCATTTGAATGTGGTCATTCCTGCCTTGAGTGAGAAATATCAGTTTGTTTGTTGCCCATCTATGGTATTTTCAGGAGTCTTCTCCAGCAGAAAACTTGAAAAGTACCCATACTCGTTGTATTCTGCTTCTTCAAAATACAATTTTCACCTCCATGGATAGTGATAGCGAATGTCAATGCCTATACCATTTTGATCTTTGTAGGTTCAGACACATGCCAGCATTTAAATCTCTTTTCCAAGGTCTTCACAACTGCTCTACCAAGAGACATATTTTTGACTATTGTTTCCTTTAAGATATGTTGATTCTAAAAGGCAGAATCTGCCTGTTACCTCAGTATTTTCATTTCAGTTCTAAGGTTGGTGGCTGTACCATACGTTTGATCTTTACATTTTACCTTAGTGCCAAGTTTTCATTTTACTTCCATTCCTAGAGCTTCCAAAACATTTTCAGCTATATCTTTCTCTCTCCAGTTTTTAAATTATGCTCATCTTCTTCCAGTCCAGATTTATTCAATATGCATTCAATGTGTTGGATGTGGATAGATCCACTGCATTCTCAACTTATTACTTCCAGGCTCATCCCCTTATCATGATGAGGTAGCACAGCCAAACTTCAGGAAACCAAATCCAGTGTACTTCCTTCTGCACGGTTTTTACAGAGAGGAGACTTCCTGCTTAGCTGGCACTTAATTCATGATCCATTCTCCTTTGTGGTTAGGTTAGGTAATGTGTATGTATGTATGTATGTATGTATGTATGTATGTATGTATGTATGTATGTATGTATGTAGTTAGTTAGTTAGTTAGTTAGTTAGTTAGTTAGTTAGTTAGTTAGTTAGTTAGCTAGTTAGTAAGGGGCGAGTGCAAGTGCACTAGAGTGCCTTCCGTCCCCTGTCCTATTGCTCTCCTATATCTCCTATACCTTTCTTCTATTCCTATATCTCTTCTTCTATTCTTTCATTGATATGTTCTATTACTATATCTTCTTTTCTATTATTTCTTAGATATATTTTACTATGAGTATCTCCTCTATAATCTTCATCATGTATTTTACTATGTGTATATAGATATACTGTATAGCCACTAAAACTCTCATTGTGTATTGGACAAAATAAATAAATAAATAGTTAGTCAAGTACGTATTTGTAATATACATAGATATAACATTGTTTATATACATAAGATGGATGCTAATAAGAGGGAACATTAGGACAGGAACGGTAGGCACACTGGTGCGCTTACACACACCCCTTACTGACCTCTTAGGAATTGGGTGAGTTCAATAGTGGACAGTCCAAAGCTTTGGGGGTTTGGTGACAAAACCACAGAGTCAGGAAGTGAGTTCCAGGTATTAGCCACTCTGTTTGCTAAAGTCGTATTTTCTACAGTCAAGTTTGGAGAGATTCACTTTGAGTTTGTATATGTTGTGTGCTCATGTATTGTTGTGGTTGAAGCTGAAGTAATCATTGATAGAAAGGACGTTGTAGCCAATAATTTTATGGGCTATGCTTAGATTGTGCCAAAAGCTACATAGTTCTAAGCTTTCTAAACTCAGGATTTCAAGTCTGGTTGCATAAAGTATTATGTTGTGAGTAGAGGAGTGAAGGGTTCTTCTCATAAAATATCTCTGGACTCTTTCTAATGTATTTTTGTCCAATTTACAGTGTGGGTTTCAGACAGATGAGCTGTATTCAAGGATTGGGCTGGCGAATGTTTTGTATGCTCTGGTTAGTAGTGTGATATTACCAGAGAAGAAGCTACCTAAGGTTAGTTTAGCAACTCTTGAAGCCCTTTTGGCAATGTTGTTGCAGTGGGCTTTGGCACTTAGGTCATTTGACAGAGTGAGGGTCAGCTGCAAGGTCTTGTTTATTCAGCTTGTATTTGGTGCTTTGATTCTTTATGCCAATGTGTAGGGCAGAGCATTTGCTGGTTGAGATTTGAAATTGCCACATGTTTGACCATTCTGACACAAAGTCAAGGTCTTTTTGTAGGGTAGCAGTGTTGTCAATGGTGTTGAAGAGTTTTACATCATCGGCGAAGAGAACGCAGCCATTTATAATGTGATCGCAAAGGTAATTTATATAGAATATAAAAAGCGTTGGTCCTAGTTAGCTGCCTTGGGGTACACCACTGTTAATAGGAACAGGATTAGATTGGGCGCTCCCTATTTTGACCACTTGTTGTCTGTTTGATAAGAATGCAGTTATCCGGTCATGTAGGAGTCCAGAGATGCTGTACGATTTCAGTTTCAGAAGTAGTTTATCATGAATCATTGAGTCGAAGGCTTTACAGAAGTCTATATAAATTGCGTCTATTGTTTTACTCTGGTCAAGTTTTGAGGTCCATATGTTTTTGCAGTGTAGTAGTTGTAGATTGCAGGATATGTTTTTCCTGAAACCGAATTGCTTGTTTGAAAGTAGATTGTTAGTTTCTAGGTAGAGGGTAATGGATTGGTTTATGATTGATTCCATGACATTGCATATGATGCAGCATAGAGAGATTGGTCTGTAGTTTTCTACTAGACTGGGATCTCCCTTTTCGAAGATGGGGATGACCGTGGCTAGTGACCCTAGGTTTAGTAGGGAACTGGTCCTGTAGGATTTTTCAAAGATTATGTTTAGTGGTTCAGCTATGACTGTGGAGAGCTTTTTTAGGAAGTATGTACATAGTCCATCAGGTCTAATTGACCTGATCAAATGAATCAGTTTTTAAGAATATAAAATGAATGTGTGTAGATCAGCAAGGGAAAGCTTCTTATTCTTGACCAATCAAAAGAAGATTGCTGACAAAGAAACCTGATGAGAGAGGCACTGTGAAGCAAAATGAATCACTGAGAAGTTGGATGACTAGCAAATTAGGAATTTTTCCTTGTTTGTATCTAACTGCAACAGAACCATATCTCAGCAACTTTCACTTTTTATTTTGCTGGGCCTCATATTCCTAGCCCAGGGGTTGTCAACCTTAAACATTTATAGAGCCACTTGGACCTGTTTCCCACAGAGAACACTGGGAGCCACCGGAACCCTTCCCGTGCCTATTTCCTGAGCTGCCACCAAACTAGCATATGTAATTGAATTACAGTAGTCCCTCACCTATCGCTGGTGTTACGTTCCAGACCTGGCCGTGATAGGTGAAATCCGCGATGGGGAATTTATCGACTGATAGTACTTATTTAAGTATTTATATTGTAATTGTTTGGTAAGTTTTCATTGTTTAAAGTGTTTATAAACCTTTCCCACACAGTATTTATTTTAGATACAGTATTTAAATATAGTATTTACAATTTTAGATTTTTTTTTTAAAAAAAAACTGCCGATCGAGTTCGGCGGGCTGTTTAAATCTGCCGATCGACTTCCTCAGAAACCCGCGATGAAGTGAAGCCGCAGTAGGTGAAGCGCGGTATAGCGAGGGACTACTGTAAATGTTCTGTATTATTCTGCAACTTTTCTTTTCTTGCATTTATCCATGATTTTCTACTAGGGCTTGAAAAGCTCAATAAATTGCATGCCAGTGGGTTATCATATATTGGCAGTTGTAACGCATATTTTGAGTGACACGGAGCCACAGCAGAGGCATGAAAGAGCCACATGCAGCTCCAGAGCCATGGGTTGCTGTCTCCTGCCCTAGTCAATTCCTAAGTCAAGCTTAAATTCTACTGGTGACAATTTTTTTCCTCTGTGCATAGCAACATAATATGTTTTACCATATCAGGTATAATATAATCAGGTGGTCTGTTGGTCTGTCTCGGTATAGCTAGGCTATGAGACCTTTGACATACACTGAGCAGAGATTTTTAACAGAGTGTGGATGTGTGGTAAAGCCAAAGAAAAAGACACAGACTTAGTTATGCTTAATAAGTACTATTTACATATATACAAAATAGAAACAATCCCTAACAAACACTAAGCCATCCAATATAATAAGCACTAAGCAAATACACTCCCCCCTCAAGGCAAAGCAAAAGCGAATGAGTGTTAAAGCATCATTGAGGGAAGGAGTACTGGCGCCCTCTTATGGCGAACCAGCCCAAAATGTTTAAAGTGATAGTACAAGAGACTACAATAGGTAGTTTACAATGGCAAACCCTAACAACCATGTACTTTGTACTAACATGGTCCCAGCCTAGGTAGTCAAACTAGCCCAGCATCAACTGGCCATTCTTGGCTGGATACATGCTCCTTCCCTCCAGTTCCTATCACTGGCTTCCACAGCATCCTGCTTCAGATGGCAGGTGTTATCTAGATCTTTCAGACTGATCTCTGCCTCTCTGATCATTCAATCTCTGAATCAATCCCCTGAGTGGAAACGACAGTGACTGATGGATGGTTTTTCCCTCACTGGTGATGTTGAGTGGGAAAATAAGGAAACCAGTACTGAACAATCAAACTTCTATCCCTGCCTGCATACCATAAAGCAGGATGCATTGCCAGCATTGTGCCGGAATGTAATAGGGATTTGCTGGAGACTAGTATTTTTATGCCAGCATAGATTTCTTCTGGCTCAAGGACTATCGGATAGTCAGCCATGATGAAGAGTCCAAGAATCTGGAAGTTTTGCCCATTGTAAGGTGACATTCCCAGCTGCAGGAAAGAAACCTAGTCAAACAAAAGGAACACTAAGGGAAGAGCCAATAACAAAGACATGAAGGAAAAGCAGAGTGGTAGCTTCAGCCTTTCATTGCCAGTGTACTATTTATGTAGTTTTTACTTGAAAGCTTCCTGGTTTTCTTTTTCATTTACATTGAATTATTGTTTTCTAAATAAATATTTAACTTCAATTATTTTTCTGTTTGAGATTAATCGTGCTGGCTATCTTACTAACTAGTCAGCATAATGTAGTTTATATAGCATAAAGATAAAAATTGCAAAACCTACTACTCTAGTTGAAAAGAAAGTAAATAGATGTCATATCCCCATTAAAATTTTACAGTTGACTAGCCTGCAAATACATTTATCTAGTGACTATAATGACTATCTAACACTAGAAGTGTTATTTCTTGCTCTATGCAACAAATGTATGGACCTTACTGTGTTTTAATATGGTAGCTAAAATTTTACACCTCGTGCATATTTTAAAATCAATACAGTGTAACAGATTTTACCCAGATTCACCTTCTTTTGAATAAAGTATGTTGTATTACAGAGTGGTATCAATCAGCTTAACAACAAAGGACAGCATGTTGATGAATTATGTATTTTAGTTGCATTTTCTGCTAGCTGATAATTGACAGGTATCATACCTCTTTCAACATTCTTTTTCTAATTATGGATCACATATCAAAGGTAATATGCATTGTCTGCCCTGATATACATACATCTCTCATACATGATTTCATGTTTTATTTAAAACTGAAAATATTTCATGCACATAATTCTAAACTGATTTACTCTTTTTCAATTGATAGAACGTCCCTAGTAGATATTTGAATCTGTTATATTATATTAAGTGCATTTTGTGTGTTTGCCTCTGTGGTTCAGGGACATGAACAACAGTTGTATGTAATTGGGAATTGATCAAAACACACCATTAATTTAAAAGTTGACAACTAATTGCAAATTTAAATATACAATTATTTTTCAAGGACTCATATATAAATAAAATAAATAAATGTAAATTAAATAAAAATGTGTATCTGATTAAGAGAAATACGTCAAATATACAATATGTTACTACTTGGCAAACTGAAGCTATTAATTCCAATACCATTAAATAAACACTAATGAAAGAATACAAGATTGGGTTCAGACTCAAATTAGCAGGTTTTTTTTCTATCTGAAATCAATTAGACACAAGAGGAGCTGATTAATCTGATTATATCTAAATATCTATAAATATAGTATGTCAGTAGTGTTAACAGCAAAAGTATCAACAGATACTTTTTTGCAAAACAGTATTATTAGATATTATGATCTGATCCAAATGCAATATCTGTCAGATAGTAATGTGCATTCCTTTAAGTTTCAGTTTTTACTTTCAGCTTTTCTTCAATATTCTTCTATTTTATGTATCAGCTCTGTTTTCACTTTCTGATAAACCACTCAGTGTCTGGATAAACAAAACAACTGCAGAATCAAGCATCTGCTCCATGCAATAAAACAATTCACTCACCTATGAAAAATATTTTTTAGAATTCCAGTGAGTGGATGAAAACTTTAGGAAAGAGTGTGTTTGTCATATCTTACTTTTCTTTTGGGACCTGAAGGCAATAAGCATTCCTCTTTTTCCAACAACCATCGACTAGGTAGATAGGACTGAATTCATAAATAATGAGCCTCCCTGGGTGAGAGTGAACATGAACCAGAAACTTTCTAGTGCTAGTCCAAGACCTTAATCCAGGGCACAGGGGGGTTCCTGCTGATTCGGACCGGTTCTATAGAACTGCTGGGGTGTATGGGGTGCTCAGGGAGGGCTAGCACCTTTGGTGTTAGGGGTATGTTGTGTGCTTTTAAGGCAGCTCATTTTAGGGCAGCTTTTAGGGCAGCTCATTCACCTTTGGTCCTGTTGTGGTTAGCTCTGGCCCAGCTCCTGCCCCAAGGACTGTGGATGTGGGGGAGACATCCACATGCTGCAGGCCTCTTTTGCCCCCGGTGGAATCTGCTGATGAAGGCTCCTCTGACCAAGAAGACATGAGTGACAGGGAGGAGGAGAGTGTGGCAGACAGCTCAGAAGGAGATCAATTATCTAGCTCCTCCTTGGATTCAGAACAAGAGTTAATGATACAGCCACGCATGCGGAGAGCGATGCATAGGCAACAATAACTGAGAGATTATTATCAAAGAAAATGAGGCCACCTGTGATTGGGTGGGGCTGTGGTAATTAGTGAGGCTGCTATAAATAGCAGCCTGTGGGTTTGGCCATTGAGGAGGATTATCTGATCGTTGTGTTTCGTGACTGATTTACTGACTTTGACCTTTTGTGTGTTGATTTTCCCCCGCTTTGAAACTTAACCAGAGCAAAGTGTGTTTCATTTTGTGAAAAAAGAAGGACTGTGAATTGCCTCACAGCTGCAAGCTAAGTATCACAGAACTGATAAGGGACTTGTTTGTTTGGAGACGAGTGCTCTTTGCTATACAAAAAGAGGGCTTAGGTTAAGTGAATTTTCAGTATAAAGAACATTGTTTTGAATTTTCAAACGTGTGTGTGTCTGACATTTGTACCTGTGAATTTTTGGGAGGAGTCTACCAGATAGCTTGACAGAACAGGTCCCCACCTGTCACTCAGCTCTCACCTGTGGCTTCAAGGAGTTGTAGCATGTGCAGCAGCTGCACACTGGGCAACAGCTTTGACAGGCTGGCCAAACCAGGCTGAGAGTAGCTGATGGGTCATTGACCTTCAGTGAGATAGGGACTTGTCTATCCTGAGCATGTGAAGACAGATTCTGGCGGACTGAACGGATGAAATCTTTATTATTATTATTATTATTATTATTTCTACTAGAAATAATAAATCTACTAGAATAGCACAACAGTCATTAAGGTGGTCTCTGCAAGCGATGTGGCATGCTAAGAGCACAGCAAGACTCAAAAGAAGCCCAGCCCATCTCCAACTCTTGTCCTGCTATTAGAGCAAAATGGAATTGGGGAAGAGAGAGTGAAGCTGACTAAGTGCTCCTCTCCCTCACTTTAATCCAATTCACGCACAAGCCTTGACATTTCTAGATGCCAAGGTCTTCTTCTAACATAATGGACGAATATCATCATTATCATGGAACTGTTAGTAGCTTGGCAATGCTGGAACTGGCAGTGACCTAAACTTGCCATGCCCCTGAGCTGGTTCTCCCATTGTTTGCTTCTTCTTTTTTTTAAAGTACTGCGTATGCACATCCGTTGCAATGCGAACCAGTAGGAAAGGTAAGTAGAACCTATCCCCAATCCTCAGTTTTCCAACCTTGGAAACTTTAAGACCTGTGGATTTCAATTCCCAGAATTGAAACCCCAGAGGATACCTAAAGTATATCAATGACAACAACAAGAAGCTCTTTATTAATTTTCAGGAGAGAGCATTCTAGAGTCCAGATGCCACCTGCGAATAAGACCAAGGTGACACTGTGCGTAAATAGACTGTTAGCAAGAAAGGCTGCCGATCAATTTTCCAGTGACCGATAAGGTTCCACAGAGTTGGCCTTCTCTGGGTCCCATCAACTAAACAATGTAATCTGGCAGGCCCCAGGGGAAGAGCCTTCTCTGTGGCGGCCCCGGCCCTCTGGAATCAATTCCCCCCCGGAGATTAGAACTGCTCCCACCCTCCTTGTCTTTCGTAAACTACTCAAGACCCACCTATACCACCAGGCATGGGGGATTTGAGACATCTTTTCCCCAGGCTCCTTATAATTTATGTTTGGTATGTATGTGTTGTCTGGTTTTAATATGATAGGGTTTTAGTTATTTCTTTTAATATTAGATTTGTGCCACTATAATATTGTTTTTATCATTGTTGTGAGCAGCCCCAAGTCTTCGGAGAGGGGTGACATACAAATCTAATAAATTATTATTATTATTATTATTATTATTATTATTATTATTATTATTACTATTATTATATGTTATGTCAGATTGAGATTAAAAATACTGTTTTTTGCTTTTTGTTTTGAAAAAAGGCAACTTCTAAAACAAAGAATTAAAATTAATTTAGAGTTCTTTCTGTAGCATAATGTATTCATTGTCTAGTGCAGGGGTAGGCAAAGTTGGCTCTTCTATGACACGTGGACTCCAACTCCCAGAATTCCTGAGGTACCATGATTGGCTCAGGAATTCTGGGAGTTGAAGTCCACAAGTCATAGAAGAGCCAACTTTGCCTACCCCTGGTCTAGTAGGATATGACCAGATGTGGGCTGCTGACAGAATGCCTAATCGTGCGCAGCCCTGCGGCCCTGGAATACGAGTGTGGGACCGAGCACAATTACTCTTCCTGCACCTTTGCAGGTAGCAAAATTGTGCACAGGGATACGCGGGTGGGCGCGTTTCACTGAGTTTTTTTGCTTTTCCGCATAAGGAAGGAGGGAGGGAGGGAGAGAGAGAGAGAGAGAGAGAGAGAGAGAGAGAAAGAAAGAAAGAAAGAAAGAAAGAAAGAAAGAAAGAAAGAAAGAAAGAAAGAAAGAAAGAAAGAAAGAGAAAGAATATAGTAATTTCTCCATAAATCCTCATTTGTCTCTGCTTGGGCACTGGTGAATTAAGAGGATGTAGAAAAGTCAATCTCTGTTTATTGTTGAGCCCCAAATTATTGCGTTCTTTAAGATACTTTTGCATGGATGCTGGGAGTTCTTCTTTTCTTACTTTGTCTCATGAAAGGGAGATAGAGGCAGAGATACGGCACGCAATCAGTTCATGACATGCCTTGAATCCGCCTTACAAGGAAGAGGACACAATGATCTGTCCAGCTGTTCTGTTTTAGCTTTCAGGGAGAACAGGTGCAGAGGTTTGCCAGGGCTAGCCAAGACAAAAAAGATGCCACCCATGCTGCAGGCATTGTTCAGCCACATTTGCCTACAGCATTTGCCTTTTCTGTTTATTTTTGACATCAAAGATAATCTGAAAAATAGTCTCACTCTGGCAAACTAGCCTGGCGTGGAATAGAGTTGTAGAACTTGTTTTGTGTTTTATACTGAACCCAGAATTCTGCCCACTTTAATTCAAGTATGAAAAGTTAAAACATGTTAATAAGACATCCAGACTAGCAAAAGAAAAGTGCAAACAGTGTCTTCTTATCTAAATTGAACCAACTTTGTGGAATACAATTCTAAGAATCTAAGTTTGCTTTGCTATAAAAACAGCTGTGCTTCATTTCATTCTCTGTTTTCTTTATAGGGGGAAAAAACTTGGTTGTGTCATCTTGGGGTAATGAGCACCTCTGAGATGGAGATACTTCAAATCAGTCAGAGCATCAATTTCTTCTTTTTTAAAAAATAAGCCAGGCAGGTTTGTGCTTGTTTATTACAAGCTTCTAATTTATTAGTAGTGGAGTGTATTAAATGTAGGTAGAGAGAGCTACGAACACATAACCAGTATCCTGACGGACTTGTGACAACATCCCATTTAATGCTGTGTGTGCTTTTTTGAGTACTTGGGGGTGATTTATAAAGAGCTTGGAGATGATTTATTAAACCTTGTCTGCATACTATACCTCCATCTTTACATCCCTTGCGTGAATTCTTGAATCAGTTGTCCTGCTCTTCTCAGAGATCACTCGTCATTAAGAAATCCCTCTGCCTAACTTTGAGGCGCGTGACAGCCTGTAACAAACAAGATGTTTGGTGATTGAGGTCTCTTCTTTCCAATTCCTTCTACAGTCAGCAATTATTTTTGCATACTTTCTTCAGTATATGCCATGATTCCATCCTTTAAAATATGTGAAGCTCAAATGTGACAAGGTATAAGGCAAAATATGCAACTTGTAACTAAAACTGGTAGTTTTTCAAGATAGCTAATATATTTAAGGGGGACTTTTAAACTTTTTAATACTACTAAGAACACAAGACTGTGCAGAATCGGATGCATTAACACTTAAATTAAAAAATAAAGAGGACTCTGATCACTATAAAACCTGGAAACATTTTTATGATTGGTTCGAGAGAAGAAACGAAAACTCAAGTTGAAATATAACAATAGCAATATCTCATTTTCTCTCTCTCTCTCTCTTTTTTTTTTTTTGATACAATAGATTACTAAAGATTCATGTATAGCAATTTTCAGGAAAAATCTGTATGAATTTAAATAAATCAAATAAGAATGAACGAAGGCGGTTAAGAAACTAAAAATAATTAAAAACATATACCGGTAGATAACCAAAAAGAAAAAATAGTGGATACCGATGAATGGATACACTCCACCAAAAGATAACTTGATACTATAAAATGAGCTACAACTTCCCACCTCAAGGGAATATAAATGTAAATATTACACAATATGTCATCTGTTTATTGTTATTGTTATGTTTATATGAAAATAAGTAATTAACTATAATACTAGAATTATTCTTTTTTATGTTTGTTTGTCTGTTTGTTAGTACATGTTATTTTTGAATTGTTTCAATTTATGATTTGATTATAGACTACTTTTTTTTGTAAATGTGTATACTGTATATGTATTTTAAAATCAATAAAATTTATTTAAATAAAAAAAAAGAAATTGCAGAATATACTATGGTTTACCATTCAGAGTGAACAATGAAGTACTGTAGACCTATTTTGTGTACTTTGTGAATGTTACTAAATTAATTAGAATTATGAAATACAGAAGAACCAGACAAGTGAAATATAAATATTAAGGATATAAAGTATTGTACAATGAGTTAAAAAGAAGTTTGAAAGATGTATATCTTCAGGTCTGATTGGGCAGTCACTGCAATTAGATGTAAGAAATCGATTATCAGTCAATAAGTTAATCTTCTAAAAACAATGAGATTGTGGTTGTGATCCATAGTGTATACAGTATAAGTTAGGGAGGAAGATAACAGCTTTCCTAATGCTTCTTTAGTGATAACTCTACCCAGAATATTTACGTCAATTCAAACTAAATGTGAAAAATGTGTTTGTGAACACAAATGTACAGAGGACTTTTGACCCTAAGCAAAACCAATATCTACTTATTCACAAGAGCAAACATGATATTCAGTAAACTTTGATCAGAAACTTATGAGCACTTCAGAAATTTCACTGTTTTTTAAAAAAATCATTATAAAACTGAAAAATCAAGCAGACAGCTGTCCTGAAATGTTTTTTTCCCCTTTTCAAAGCTACTGCCTATACAGTGGAACCCCGACATAAGAGCTGCTCTACTTAAGAGCAACTCGAGATAAGAGCTGGGAGGGGAGAGATATTTTTGTTCTACTTACAAGCCCAAATTCGAGATACAAGCGCCAAGGAGCTGTCTCCTGAAGCCAAACGCTAACTTCCGCGTTCGGCTTCAGGAGACAGCTGCGAAGCGGCGCGCGTGTTTTAAAAGGTTGCAGCCGGCCTGGGGGGCTCGGGGGGGTGCTTGCAGCTTTCTTTCTTGCTCTTTTTCTTTCTCTCTTTTACCTTCCCTTCCTCTATTTCTTCTTTTCTTTCTCCTTCCCACCTTCTTCCCTCCCTCCCTCCCTTCACTCATTCCTCTCTTACTCTCCCCTTTCATAAGTTTCCTTGCTTCCTTCCTCTGTTCCTGTCCCTTCCCCCTTTCTTTCTTTCTTTCTTTCTTTCTTGCTTGCTTGCTTGCTTTCTTTCTTGCTCTTTTTCTTTCTCTCTTTTACCTTCCCTTCCTCTATTTCTTCTTTTCTTTCTCCTTCCCACCTTCTTCCCTCCCTCCCTCCCTTCACTCATTCCTCTCTTACTCTCCCCTTTCATAAGTTTCCTTGCTTCCTTCCTCTGTTCCTGTCCCTTCCCTCTTTCCTTCCTTCCTTCCCACCCTCCGTCCATTCATTCACCCATTCGTCCATTCACCCATTCGTCATTCACCCTCCGTCCATTCATTCACCCATTCCTCTCTTGATCGCTTAAAGCCGGTCCCTGGTGCAAAAAGGGTTGGGGACCTCTGTCCTACAGGATTCTCTAAGTTGAACATATGTAAATTTAAAAGTTTAAGAAAGTTTACAAGTTAAGTGAAAGAAACTTCATTATTCATTTATATGTACATGTACATTTCTTCATTAAAAACATGTCTTTCTGCATAATTTAGACTAACTTTGTGAGTTTTTTGAGGGCTGGAACCAATTAAAATTATTTACATTAATTCCTATGGGGAAAAGTCGTTCGAGATAAGAGCTGCTCGACTTAAGAGCCCAGGTCCGGAACGAATTAAACTCGTATCTCGAGGTACCACTGTAGTGGCATCCAATAAAATAATTTCCTCTGCTTTGAGACCTTAAGGGATGATGGACTGTATATACCATCCTGATATATTTGCAATCATGGGGGAATGGATTAGATTACATTTTCTCAGCTCCATTTTCAGATTAGGTTGTAATTTTGAACACTGTTGTCATTTTTCAAGAGAAATAATTCTCAAGGACAGTTTGTAACTGTTGTGGAAAAAGAATTTGAATAGATGCAATATTGCCAAGAAATTTTCTATTATTAGTAGTATCATTAGGTCAGAAATAGACTTTAGGCTCTGTTTGCTTTATTACAGAGTATTTTGCTATTTTTGCTTTAATTGGTTTATTTCCTTCTCTCAGAAAATGAGCAAACTCTCCCATGAACTGAAAAAACATTGAGAAGCAAGCAAGGCTTTAAGCCGGAGATCATCAGACCAGGGATGGGTTCTGGATCCTTTTGCTGCCAGTTTGCTCAGGGTTGCGCCATGCGTGCAGCAATAAAAAAATAGCTTCTGCTCATGCTCAGAAGCAAAATCCAAGATGGCAGTGCCCACGGAGACACCAACAGAACTGATTCCATGACATCATTGCTGAGCTACTAACAGTTCTAAAGTACTGGTTAGGAACCCACCTCTGATCCAGACCAAAATGTCCATATGGAAATTTGAAAGCCACTGGGATTATTTGCTCCTCATTGTGTGTCTAAGGAACAATTTTTATGCTTGCAGACATCAGGTGACACTGAAAACACCAAATGGTTAACTGTCCACAAAAAAACAAATCATAGGTTTCCTCAGATTATCATCCAGCCTATTGTTAGGTAAATATATGGTATATGTATTAGGCCCCGACTCTCTGGAACCAACTCCCCCCAGAGATTAGAACTGCCCCTACTCTCCTTGCCTTTCGTAAGCTCCTTAAAACCCACCTTTGTTGTCAGGCATGGGGGAACTGAGACATCTCCCCCGGGCATATACAATTTATGCATGGTATGTTTGTATGTATGTTTGCTTAGTACATGGGGTTTTTAAAATATTTTAAACTATAATTTAGATTTGTCATGAATTGTTTTATTTTGTTGTGAGCCGCCCCGAGTCTGCGGAGAGGGGCGGCATACAAATCTAAATAATAAATAAATAAATAAATAAATATATTAAGAAAAACGTGGTCTAAGAGAAACCCCTTTTTCTTGGAGAACTTAAAATCCTAAACTATAGACAATGAATTATTTTTTAAAATATATTTCAAAATTACCATCTCTTTAAAAAGTTTCCTTAAGTTTTTTAAACAGGGGACCAATTCACGGCCCCTCAGACTGTTGCAAGGCCGGACCAGCTGGGTGGGTGTTGCTGGTGGTCATGTGACCGGGTGGGCATGGCTAGATCATGTGACTAGGTGGGCATGGCCAATTTAACAGTTAATTAATGCACACAAATTAAACTTTAATTTATTTTGCTCCTGGGGGTGTTTTATTTGCTTTTGTTTGCATGTTGCTCTTTTAATTGACTTTTATTTTTACTAGATCATCTTTTCAGTTGTTTAGGAATCTAGTGGTCCACTTCAGAAAACTCAGTTTTGCAACAATTCTTTTCAGCCGCAGGGAGCTTGAGAAATCTCTCTCTGTCCGTCTTCTCTCTAGCTCGCTTTCTTTATATGTCTCCCTCTTTCTTTCTTTCTTTCTTTCTTTCTTTCTTTCTTTCTTTCTTTCTTCCTTCCTTCCTTCCTTTCTCTCTCTCTCTCTCTTTCTACCTCCCCCTCTCTCTTTATTTATGAAGGTGGGAGAGGTGAAAACAGGCAGTTTTAACCTCCTGGGGCCACCTGTGCATTTCATTTTCACCTCCCCTGCCTCCAGCAGCATTCTGCAGGCCAAAAACAGGCAAAAACAAGTTTATCTTTTCGTCTGGGGCATTTCTGTGCCCCATTTTTCAGCTCTCCCACATCCAGCACATCTCTTCAGGCCAAAATTGTTTGCCTTACCTTTCAGTTCCAGCCTGTGGGCTTGCAAAGGTAAGTCCTATTGTTGGCCAAAGGGTGGGTGGGGCAATACAGACGGGAGAGAGAGAGAAAAGCTCTAGATATAAATCCCCTTTTGTCCAAATAGAAACAGCACTTTTTAACCATTAGAGGACACATTTCAGCAAACAGGATGCCTAACAATTCAAGTCTACCACACGTTGCCTTTTATTTCATTTGTCCTAGCTTTTGAGTTTCATCTGAAGAAATACAAAATTATATTAAAGTTATCATTTTATAATGACCAAAACCAGGAGCTACCTTGTTTTCTTGTTTTCTTTTTTTGGCTGAATTGTGCATGCCATTAACTTGCTCCATATAACAACAACACCCCCCCCCCCCGGACGTAACTAGTTTGTACACCTTTCTGGATCTCAGCTGCACATCCAACTCTTCCACACCTAATTTAGGGGACTTTTAATTATCCTCCCATCTCAAGGCAGGGAAAGGGGCTGGCATGAGGAGAGAGGCCTTGTCAGCCAGATAGCTGGAGGGAATCAGAATACATATTACCTAAGGGAGTGGTATCCTCAATCTTCATCTACTTTAATTCCTCCACCAGACACATCAAACGATAATGCTGTAGGGCTTGAAAAAATTGGAGCAAGGCAGTAAGGGGCAGTGGGGTGCAGGAAATGACAGCCTGTCTTCATACCTGAGTGGCAGGCAACTGCAGGCAAATAACTTTGCTATGTGGCTACCGGAGAACAGTACCTTCTGTGGCCTTTTATTTTATTTGAGTCTTGCTTTGTAAGCAAAAAGCAAAAAGTTTGAAATTTGGATTTAGCTACCACTGAGCATTTAGCGAGCTCAAGAAGGAGAATTTCATAAGTGCAGAAATTTCTAAAGTTGAGAAGAATAACTTTACTCATTGATAATAATTGGTCTCCTGGCCAGTTCTTCAGCTTGGCACCCTCCAGGGGTGTCCTCGAGGTATGGTTTTCTTTAAAAGTCAAGATAGTGACTACTATCAGAGCTTTGATCACACTGTTGCAGCTGCCTGCCATCTTGATTTTTCCCCCCATCATACTCTGTGGACATCCCTGGCACCCACTCAATTTATCAGGACTAAACTCACAACCCGTATAATCATTGCTAATTGGGGATTCTGGGAAATGTAGCTTCAATAAATCCAGAGTGCCAGATATCCTAGGGCAGTGATGGCGAACCTATGGCACGGGTGCCACAGGTGACACATGGAGCCATATCTGCTGGCAAGTGAGCCGTTGCCCTAGCTCAGCCCCAATGTGCATGTGTGTGCCGGCCAGCTGATTTTTGGCTCACACAGAGGCTCTGGGAGGGCGTTTTTGGCTTCCAGAGAGTCTCTGGAGGCAAGGGGAAGGGTATTTTCACCCTCCCTTCATGCTCCAGGGAAGCCTTTGGAACCTGGAGAGGGCGAAACACGAGCCTACTGGGCCCACCAGAAGTTGGGAAACAGGCCGTTTCTGGCCTCCAGAGGGCCTCAGGGGAGTTGTTTTTGCCGTCCTTAAGAATTAAATTATGGGTGTAGGCACTCGCTCATTCGCGATAGTGCACACACACGCTCTTTCGGCACCCAAAGACAAAAAGGCTCGCCATCACTGCCCTAGGGGAACATATGACTGTTCTAATCAAAGGGCATATTCTTTTCATGACCAGTGACTGAAAACTCCATTCGGTAGCAGGTAAACTTGGCAACTTTAAGACTTGTGGACTTCAACTCCCAGAATTCTCCAGCCAGCATAGCTCGTTTCAGAATCTCAGCAGGGAAATATAAAATATTGTAAATTGGTTCTTCAGATGACTACTCTTGGAAATTAAATCAGAGAATATAAATTACTTGGCTTTTAATTAGTTCACTTTGCAGGGAACTAAAACCATTCTTTAAAAAAAGTCGCATGAAAATAAATGGAGGATATTTCTTTTTATCTGCCTATAGAATAAAAGACCAAAAGAGGTAGAATAACATACCGGTAATTGTTTTAGACCTACCTGCATAAACTGTTAATAGAAATATACTGAACTTGGAAGAGGGATTTCTAGTCCAACCACCATTAACCTTTCAACTGCTGACAAGAGGCCACCAGTTAATAATAATAATAATAATAATAATAATAATAATAATAATAATAATAATAATAATAATAATATCGACACTACAGCCTTTAGATAGAAATCATAAAACTGCAATATCAGATATTACCCGTAACGCGTGCCCTAGACTTCATTTTGAACGATTAAATAAATATACCAGCTTTTTCAAGTTTTTAAAATAAAAATGTATTTTAATTATCTGATTCTATTATTTATTGCCCCAGCAGGCAGTAGGACTTAGCCAATTTTAAATGATCTTGACAAATTTGAATTGGATCCGAATTGATTAGAACTGGGACATAATTCTTGGGCTGTAAACTAGAAAGAAAGCTGCAAAACTATCCCCAGAGATTGGGATGATGTGCCATCAAACCATTATTGATTCTTAGCAACCAAATAGATTGTCTCTGCGATGATTTGTTGTGAACTTAGGTTACCTGGCCCTTCAGGTCATCCAAAGGTACATTCATTGCCAATGTAACTGGATCCATCCATCATTGGAGGAGTAGGGGGGCTATAATTATCTTTTTCTCCACCTTAAGGTAAAACATATGTAAATAACAAAATACAATACCAATATCCATATAGGCTTTAAAGAGTTTCTTTACTTTCTACCTTCCCCCTCCCCTCCCATAACTCCATCTCTCCATTATGTTTAGCAGGGAGACTTTTATCATGTTGCTTGACGTCTTATGGAGACAAATGGAAGATGTAACCATAAATTCATGCCTGTTAAACAACTGATAGCAATCCAGGATATGTCTCTTAAGATGGTTATGACCTATAAAGCTCTTCATGGCATCGGACCAGAATATCTCCGGGACCGCCTTCTGCCGCACAAATCCCAGCGACTAGTTAGGTCCCACAGAGTTGGCCCTCTCCGTGTCCCGTCGACTAAGCAATGTCGTCTGGTGGGACCCAGGAGAAGAGCCTTCTCTGTGGCGGCCCCAACCCTCTGGAACCAGCTCCCCCCCAGATATCAGAGTTGCCCCCACCCTCCTTGCCTTTCGCAAGCTCCTTAAAACCCACCTCTGTCGTCAGGCATGGGGGAATTGAAAATTTTTTCTCCCTTCCCCCTAGGCTTATAGAATTTATACATGGTATGCTTGTATGTATGAGTGGTTATTTAAATTGGGGTTTTTATAGATTATTTTTAATATTAGATTTGTTTATATTGTCTTTTTATATTGTTGTTAGCCGCCCCGAGTCTTCGGAGAGGGGCGGCATACAAATCTAATAAATACAAATACAAATGTAGGCGATTAGTCCTAAATTTCTGCTTCTGGAGAAGATCTCAAGAAGCAAAGCCAGTTTACCAGATGGGTTTATTTAGATTATAGCAATTTAAATAGAGAAATTAACTAGAGGAAAAAAGGGTGTGGGAGGAAGGGAGGAGGCCAGCTTAAGTCATTGATTTATATTGAAATTTTCCATTTTTTACTTAGATACATACTAAATAAAATACCTACTAATGGTTGCTATAACCATAAAAAGATATTGAATAATAATTAAGGTGCTGACTGTGAGACAGTTTCAGAGCATAGGTAATTACAACACATAAAACAGAAATAACTGATCGATCTCTGGCCCCAGTATTAAACAAGAATGTAAATTCATGGACTATTATGCTATTTCCTGACTGACAGATAGTTTCTTTCATAAAGAGCAGCAGGTAAAAGCTTTCCAAAGAGGGATATTTACAATAAGACCTGTTGTGGTTGGCTCTGGCCCAGCTCCTGCCCCAGGGAATGGGGAAGTGGATGCAGGGGAAAATTCAACATGTCACAGGCCTGTGTTATTGCCGACAGAATCAGTTCAAAGTTTAGTTTTCTCGGACGAACAAGAAGGTGGAAGTGACTCGGCAGAGGAGGGCTTGGCACACAGCCCAGGCAGTCAATCTCCTTATCTTCCATTGATTCAGATGAAGACGTTTTGAATCCACGCAAGCGCAGAATTATGCGTAGAAGAGACCAAGTAAGAACATATTACAGGAAATAAGGGAGGCCACCTGTGTTTGGGTGGGGCTCCAGTAATTAGGGCTGCTGCTGTAAATAGCAGCATGTGGGTTTGGCTGTTGTGGAAGAATATCTGATCGGAGTTCATCAGGAAACTTGTGTTGCTGGACTTTGTTGCTTTTTCACACCTTTGAAACCAAAGCAGAGCAACGTGTGTGTGTGTCTCATTTCGTTGGAAGAAGAAGGGGTGTGAAGTTTCTTCACAGCTGCTAGCTAAGTACTTAATGACTGCTTAAGGGAAATTGTACAGACTACCCAGTTGTTTTGCAATACAAAATTTTGCAATACAAAATTTTGTGATAAAGAGCATTGTTTTGAATTTTCAAATGTGTGTGTGTCTGAAATTTGTACCTTGAATTTTCGGGAGGCTCCTACCAGAGACTCCGGCAGAACAAAGACCAGGCAATATTAGGGGTGAAATTCAACAGTTTTTCACAGGTTCTGGAGAACCGGTAGCAGAAATTTTGAGTAGTTTGGAGAATTGGCAAATACCACTTCTGGCTGGCCCCAGAGTGGAAGGAGATTTTGCAATATCCTTCCCCTGCCACACCCACCCAACTTTGTTTATTTATTTCTTATTTATTTATTTTGTCCAATAGACAATGAGGGTTTTAGTGGGTGTATATATATATATATACACACACACACACACACACACACATAGTAAAATACATGATGAAGGTTATAGAAGAGATACTCATAATAAAATATATCTAAGAAAGAATAGAAAAGAAGGTATAGTAATAGAACATATCAATGAAAGAATAGAAGAAGAGATATAGGAATAGAAGAAAGGAATAGGAAATATAGGAGAGCAATAGGACAGGGGACGGAAGGCACTCTAATGCACTTGTACTCGCCCCTTACTGACCTCTTAGGAATCTGGATAGGTCAACCGTAGATAATCTAAGGGTAAAGTGTTGGGGGTTTGGGGATGACACTATGAAGTCCGGTAATGAGTTCCACGCTTCGACAACTCGGTTACTGAAGTCATATTTTTTACAGTCAAGTTTGGAGCGGTTAATATTAAGTTTAAATCTGTTGTGTGCTCTTGTGTTGTTGTGGTTGAAGCTGAAGTAAAAAAAATTAAAACCACCACTGATCCCACCCCCTTCCCTGTGTATATTAATAGCTACAATATATCTGCTCTTTATTAAAGTGGCTCATGGAAAGAGTATGATCTATGCCAGTGAGAACGAACCTTTTTTTCCTAAGGTGATGAAAGCATGTGCATGTGTGCTATTGTCCATGGGCGAGTGCCCACATCCATAATTCAATGCCTGGGGAGGGTGGAAATGGCCTCCCCTGCCCTCCACAAAAGCCCTCTGGAGGAAATGGCCCATTTCCCAATTTCTGGTGGGCTCGGTAGCTCTGTTTTTCACCCTCTCCAGGTTTCAGAGGCTTCCCTGGATCCTGGGGAGGGCAAAAACGCTCCCACTGGAAGTTCTCCGGAAACCGAAACTGCCCGCCCAGAGCATCCATGTAAGCCAAAAATCAGCTGGCCAGCACCCAAATGCATGCTGGAGCTGAGCTAGGGCAAGAGCTTGTGTGCCGGCAGATATGACTAAGCATGCCACCTCTGGCACACGTGCCATAGGTTCGCCACCACTGGTCTATGCTCACCAGCATTTGAATGTCTATTCAAATAGAAGACAACTTTACATTAACTTTTATTTGCAGAAACAGAAACCTGTTGGCTTTAAAATATAGATTTGATTTAATTAGAAATATATACAGTATGATTGCAAGTGTGCCTTTTTAAGTCTTTTTATTTCAATTTCTCTTGGCTATTTTCATCATAATCAGAAGACCAAATACAGTATATGCAGTTTGTTTTCTTAATTAGCTCATTCAAATACCATGTTTCCCCGAAAGTAAGACAGTGTCTTACTTTCTTTTTATCCCCAAAAGCCCCACTATGTCTTACTTTCGGGGTATGTCTTATATTGGAAAAAAATTGTCGAATTTTTTTTTTTAACCATAAAATTAACATTTATTAACAACCTGAACAGTATTGTATTCACCACAAAACAGCAGATGATACCCCAGTATGCCAGTGTGTATGTTTTACTGATGTATGATTAATACTGTGTGCATTACTGTATTTTAAGCAGGAGGCGGCAGTGACAAGTGCAGGGGACGGCGCGGTGACGTATGGAGAGGGGGACGGCGCGGTGACGTATGGAGAGGGGGGCGGCGCGGAAGTGGGCAGGAGGCGGCGCTCATTTGGATCAGATGGAGGCGGCAGACGTGGTGACGTATGGAAGGGGGTGCGGCGCGGAAGTGGGCAGGAGGCGGCGCTCACTAAGATCAGAGGGAGGTGGCAGACGCGGCGACATATGGAGAGGGGGACGGTGCGGACATGGGCAGGAGGCAGCGCGCAGCTAGATGAGAGGGAGGCGGCAATACCCCCGTGTTTCCCCGAAAGTAAGACATATGTCTTACTTTCGGGGTACGGCTTATATTAGCCGACCCCCCTGAAACCCCCGATACGTCTTACAATCGGGGGTCTCTTACTATCGGGGAAACAGGGTAATTAACAACCTGCACCATTTGGGGGGGGGGAAAAACTATAGACACAAATCTATTCTGACTGTGCAAATACTGAATTCTCTTGTTAACTGGTATACTCCTCTAAGTAAAGTTTTGTTCCTGTAATAATCCTGTATTAATACCGTGTTTCCCCCAAAATAAGACCTTGTCATTTATTTTTTAAAACCTTGAAATAAGCACTTGGCCTTACTGCCATGCACTCAAAAGCCCGATAGGGTCTATTATCAGGGGATGTCTAATTTTGGGGGAAAGAGGATATCTTAATGTAGATATTAATATTTACAGAGAGGGTGTGTGTGTTCTGCTACCAATTAATTTTACTTAGCTCCCATTCTACAAAGTATGAGTAAATATGAACAAAAGTATGAATAAAATATGAGTATAATTCTACTCATATTTATCTTTAAATATACTTCTATTTGTTTTTTATTATTAATAATAATAAAAAAATAATTTATTAGATTTGTATGTTGCCCTTCTCCGTGGACTCGGAGCGGCTCACAACAAAAACAATGCATAGTATATAAATCCAATGATTAAAAAACTGTTTAAAACCCTTATAAAAAGTAACCATATAGCCCAAACAAACAATACATAAATCATAATAGCCTGGTGACATAAGTGGGTTTTCAAAAGTTTACGAAAGGCAAGGAGGGCTGGGGCCGCCACAGAGAAGGTTCTTCCCTTGGATCCCGCCAGATGGCATTGTTTGGTCGACAGGACCTGGAGAAGGCCAATTCTATGGGACCTAATTGAGCGGCAGAAGGCGGTCCCAGAGGTATTCTGGTCCAATGCCATGCAGGGCTTTATAGATCATAACCAACACTTTGAATTGTAACTGGAAACTGATTGGCAGCGAGTGCAGGCCGCGGAGTGTTGACGAGACATGGGCATATCTTGGAAAGCCCATGATTGCTCTCGTGGCCACATTCTGCATGATCTGAAGTTTCCGAACACTTTTCAAAGGTAGTCCCATGTAGAGAGCATTGCAGTAGTCGAACCTTGAGGTAATGGGGGCGTGAGTGACTGTGAGCAGTGACTCCCTGTCCAAATAGGGCCGCAACTGGTGCACCAGGCGAATCTGGGCAAACGCACTCCTCGCCACAGCCGAAAGATGGTGCTCTAATGTTAGCTGTGGATCGAGGAAGACGCCCAAGTTGCGAACCCTCTCTGAGGGGGTCAATAATTCCCCCCTCTCAGGGTAATGGACAGACAGATGGGATTGTCCTTGGGAGGCAAAACCCACAGCTACTCCGTCTTGTCAGGGTTGATTTTGAGCCTGTTATTAAGTACTTGTTAATAAGGAACTGTGATGTATGACAGTATGAATGTCGTGGTGTATATCTCAGCATGCAGAAGCAGTCAGAATCTAGCAAATATTCCTTATTCCATTATCAAATGAACCTGATAATGTATCTCAACTGAATTGAAATAACCCAATCTAAAATGAAACAGAGGAAAATCATCTCTGTAATAAAGACTTCTAAATGTATGTGAAGGGTATTTATTTCAGTGAGGAGTCCTGACATCCAAAGTTGGAGCCAAGGGGGGCTTGTGGGTTTTCTTGATGTGTTCAAGCCACTTAATTCCTTTCTAGCAATTACAAACACAGCCAGATATTTGAACAGAATCTCCTTTTATTGACATAAATCTGCCTGTCAAAATCCTCTGTACCTTTCTTCCACTAAGGCAGATTCCGTTTCAGTCACAGCACCCAAAATGTGACACATACACCCCCAACCGGGAAGATTTCTATGGGCCTCTCCCTGAACAGATGAATAAATTAACATTTCATCAGGCTCTTAATGTTTGTCATTTTTCCCCAATGACATTTTTCAGACGTTATGAATGCCAAAATCAGTGGTGTATTTCCCCCCCCCCCCCCTTATGATCCATGAATTGGGTTTCTCTCTTTGATAAAAGAACGTTCTTTCCCATTCAACCCAGCAGGTAAATCCGAGGGAGGTTTTGCAGATTTTAAAAAGGAAAGAGACTCATTATCTTAGTCATCTAGAAAATGGCCACTAGAGAATAATCTCTCTCCCTCCCTCCCTCCCCCACTCCCTCTCCCTTCCTCTCTCTCAGTCATAAGGTAGTGAAAGAAAGACTCTGCAGTACCTTTGTCCACAAATTATTCTATTCCCGTGGTGGTGAACCTATGGCATGCGTGCAGTAATGGGCAGCCAAATATTTTACTGCCACACTGCGGGTGTGGCTAATTTTGTGGGTGTGGCTTAATAGTCATGTGACTGGGCAGGAGTGGCTTGCCAGCCATGTAATCAGGTGGGAGTGGCTTGAATGATTATCATCGTCCAAGTGAACCGTTAAGTCCTCAATTTACACTATGCACAGAAACAAAAAACAAGATGGCGGGGTTTATGGCACTGCTGAGAGAGGTGAACCGGCTCAGGGGCGTGGCAGGCCTCAGTCACTGCTGGTTCCAGGATCCCAGGTTGCCAAGTTACTAATGATTCTATAGAACTGGTCTGAACCAGAAGGAACCCACTTCTGATGCAAACACTGCCTAATGCAATAGAGGTTCATTAGCCACAGTTTTTTCCTCTAAAATTCTATGTTTCCCACAGCCAGTTCATCTAAATTGCCAGGTACCTTCATTCCAGTTCTCCTACCTCCTTTTTCCCCCGAAGTCCTCCCTGATAACTTCTTAAGACACACTTCAAAAGCCAGCCCTTCCCCAATTTTTTTTCATTCTCTCTTAAAGAACCTTTCATATAATATTTAAACCATCTCTACTACCTTTTTCAAGGAAAGATAACACATACCATAGAATTGTTTTCTCATGCTATCATCCAGCGTTTAGAAATTCTCATCAATAAAAGACTGGCTAGAATTTAGGAAAAAGCATAAAGGCTTTCTATTTTGCTATCCAAATATTAATAGACCTTTTCAAAATAGTTTTGTACACATGTGTGTGTTAGACTGTCCACAAAATAGCAAAATACAAGGCAAGGTTCAACTTTGCTAATACTTTGGTCCAGTGGGTCTACCCACAATCCCCTGAACTCATGGAAGCTACATTCATCTGATTGTTAAAGAACCTCCAGCCCACAAACAGCAAGTTTCCGAATTCTTTTAAAGCAAGAATTTCACAAAAATGTATAACATTAGCTTCAGCATTCCATTGGAACTGAATTCAGATACTAAGACTTCCAAATCCAACAAAATAGTGAGAGATGGAGATCAGAAGAAGCTTGTCCATAAAATTGGGACAATGTCTACTCTCCCAGTCTTGCCACAGCGACAAACATTCCAAGTTCATCTTTTTAGAAGAAGTACTTTACCCAAATAACAAGGAACAACAAATAATGAAGCTCTGACTTCTTGAATACTCTCAAAGTCTTTATTTTATTTTTATTTTGTCAAGAGTATATATGATTACAGACAAAGCATAAACATGATTATCAATACATAGATGTATAAGCATGGTTACGAGTACATAAGATGGTGATGAATACATGGGGATATTAGGACAGGGAAGGTAGGTTCGTTGGTGGGCTTACAAACCGCTTCGGAATGCGGTGAGGTCAACAGTAGAAAGTCTAGGGTTAAAATTTTGGAGATTTGGAGAAGAAACTACAGATAGTGTATTCCAGGCATTGACAACTCTGTTACTCAAATTGCATTTTTTGCAATAAAGTTTGGAGATGTTTACGTTAGGTTTGTATCTATTGTGTGCTCATGTATTGTTGCTATTCAGGCTGAAGTAGTCATTGACAGGTAGGACATTGTAGCAGATAATTTTGTGTGCTACACTTACTCAGTTCGAAGGCAGCGTAGGCCCAACATTTCAAGTTTCGTTGCAAACAGATGAGTGGAGTGACTCTTCTCCTGTCAATTTTATAAATACATTTTATTTATGTTCTGTCGGGCTCTCTGGTAGACTCCTCCCAAAAATTCACAGGTACAAATTTCAGACACACACACACACACACACACACACACACACGTTTGAAAATTCAAAACAATGTTCTTTATAATGAAAATTCACTTAAACTAAGCCCTCTTTTGGTATAGCCAAGAGCACTCGTCTCCAAACAAACTGGTAATTTGTACAAGGCCCTTATCAGTTCTGTGATACTTAGCTTGCAGCTGTGGGGCAATTCACAGTCCTTCTTTTTTCACAAAATGAAACACACTTTGCTCTGGTTTAGTTTCAAAGCGGGGAAAAATCAACACACAAAAGGTCAAAGTCAGTAAATCAGTCACAAAACACAACAATCAGATAATCCTCCACAATGGCCAAACCCACAGGCTGCTATTTATAGCAGCCTCACTAATCACCACAGCCCCACCCAACCACAGGTGGCCTCATTTTCTTTGATAATAATCTCTCAGTTGTTGTTGCCTATGCATCGCTCTCCGCATGCGTGGCTGTATCATTAACTCTTGTTCTGAATCCAAAGAGGAGCTAGATAATTGATCTCCTTCTGAGCTGTCTGCCCCAATCTCCTCCTCCCTGTCACTCATGTCTTCTTGGTCAGAGGAGCCTTCATCATCAGATTCCACTGGGGGGGGGCAAAACAGGCCTGCAGCATGTGGATGTCTCCCCCACATCCACAGACCTTGGGCCAGGAGCTGGGCCAGAGCTAACCACAACAGTTAGTGTGCTTACAAACCGCTTCGGAATGCGGTGAGGTCAACAGTAGAAAGTCTAGGGTTAAAATTTTGGAGATTTGGAGAAGAAACTACAGAGTCAGGTAGCGTATTCCAGGCATTGACAACTCTGTTACTCAAATTGCATTTTTTGCAATAAAGTTTGGAGCTGTTTACGTTAGGTTTGTATCTATTGTGTGCTCATGTATTGTTGCTGTTCAGGCTGAAGTAGTCATTGACAGGTAGGACATTGTAGCAGATAATTTTGTGTGCTACACTTACTCAGTTCGAAGGCAGCGTAGGCCCAACATTTCAGGTTTGGTTGCAAACAGATGAGTGGAGTGACTCTTCTCCTGTCAATTTTACAAATACATTTTATTTATTAAAAGCCCTTCATGGCACCGGACCAGATTATCTCAGGGACCGCCTTCTGCTGCACGAATCCCAGTGACCAGTTAGATCCCACAGAGTGGGCCTTCTCCGGGTCCCATCAACTAAACAATGTCATTTGGCGGGACCTAGTGGAAGAGCCTTCTCTGTGGCAGCCCCGGACCTTTGGAACCAACTCCCCCCCAGAGATTAGAATTGCCCCCACCCTCCTTGCATTTTGTAAGCTTCTTAAAACCCACCTCTGCCGTCAGGCATGGGGGAACTGAGATATTCTTTCCACCTAGGCCTTTACAATTTACGCATGGTATGTTTGGTTTTATAATAAAGGGGTTTTTTAGTTGTTTAGTATTGGATTGTTACATGCTGTTTTTTTATCACTGTTAGCTGCCCCAAGTCTGCGGAGAGGGGCGGCATACAAATCCAATAAATAAATAAATAAATAAATAAATAAATAAATAAATAAATAAATAAATAAATAAATATAAATAAATATAAATAAATAAATAAATAAATAAATAAATAAATAAATAATATACCGGTAACTGTATCTAAAGGAGGGCAGCTTCACATTCTCATCTGTTTTTTTTATTTAAAAATGTGTTCAGAACATTGTTACCGATTCCCCTGGTGCTAATCACTTGCATTGAACTCTATGCCTACACACTGATGGGTATGCATAGACAAAATTATTTATTGTTTTCAGAACTTCCAGAATATTCATTATACTTTGATGAAAAGTGTACGCACTGTGTTACCACCATCCTATTAATGCTTTCGATACATTCGTTTGCTAAGTACTAATAAAACATCGCATTGAGCCCCACTTACAACTTTACACAAAGGTTGTAAACAGGATTAGAAGCTTTGTGGCTTGGGATGGAACAAAAGAAGGAAATATGCTTTATTTCATGTGTGTTAAACACTGAGGTATCTCCTTGTCTTCTTGAAATAACACTGCTACAGTTTTATTAGTTAATCGATAAGACGTAATACAGAATATGGTTATCAACATAATTGCACCCCTGAGAGCTGTGATTACCTTTGGATAACAGCCCGCATGGGAACTGCTTTATTCTCATTATGAGACAGTTTTATGGAAAGGAGGGAAATGGGCCTTTTTGCTGAAGAAAGTTATAGCTGGCTATTTAAAATTAGCAGCCATTTCGATTGAGCTGATAAATTAACTTCCCCTTGTAGACGTCTCAAAGTCAGACAAACACCCTCCTCCCTGCCAATGTCTGTTCAATGACTGGGGAGGAAGCATATTTATATCCTTTAACTGTAAACATTTAAGTCACATTTCACTTAACGGGGATGCCTTGAGGATAATTAAATTGCAGATATGAAGAGGATGTGGTGCAGCAAAATGAACAAAAGGACGGCAATACCCACTGTAATACTCCTGTTAACGCCTCACACGTTGGATGTGAAACCCTAAGCATGTCCACAGTATCAGGCTGCAATTTATATTTTTTCTTTAAAATTATAGACCCAGTTTAAGCTTTTAGAGAGTTAATTTAACAAAATAGATAATACAGTTTTAATGGAAATGATGAGGTGCTAGTGAAGTCACAAAATGTGTGGTCCAATTAAAATGGACGCTTTTTATAAGACACACAAAGTGTTGTTTTATAGATCCAACAATTATCCAAAGCAACAATGCAACCTATAAACTTTTTGTTCCAGCAAATGCCCTCTATTATATTCATAATAACTATAGAAAGAGAGGAAAGAGGAAAGAGCTGTTGTGATAGAATCCAAATGGTACCATTTATATAAATATTTGGATCATTAAAGGAAATAGAGAGAAAAGAAAGACCTGAAAGAAAGAAAGAAAAAAAGGAAGGAAGGAAGGAAGGAAGGAAAGAGATGGAAAAACAGTGAAGAAAGAGAAAGGAAGAATGAGAGGGCGGGAAGAAAGAAAGAAGAAAGGGAAGAAGGAAGGGAGAGGGAGGGAGGGAGAAAAAGAAAGAAAGAAAGATGAGAGGGAGAGAGGGAAGAAAGAAAAAAGAAAGAAATGAAAGAAAAAAGAAAAAGAAAGAGAAAAAAGAAAGAAAGAAAGAAAGAAAGAAAGAATTTTTTTAAAAGAAATGTGCAGCCATAATTCTGTCCCTTGAAGCCAACAGGAATGACCCCCTGAACCAGGGCCCTTTTGAGATTGTGATTTACAGTAATTAAATTCTTTAGACATAGGTTTTAAGACTACATGATATCTGCTTTCATATGGTTCCAGTCTAATGCTATCTTAAACAATAATCTATGGACAGATGTTGGCTCACTATGAATTCCAGACGTGGTGTAATTGCATAATTGAAATCAATGGCAATATTACAGAAATTGATTTTCAAGGAAATTTTTCTTTTTTCCCCTAAGCGGGTATATCAGACACTAAGGTTACAATCCTACAACTGCTACCCTGGAATGACTATCATTATCTGTGCAGATAAACACAAAAAGTACAGTGGAAAGTACACGTGTAACCCAACATTATCTGTTTTATTCAATCCAAGAATATTTACATACTATATTGCATAGGTGATCTGAAGACATCTCTCATTTTTCCTGAAATCTGTCAAGCTGGGATTGAAGCTCAGGCTTCACTCCATAGAAAAGTTTTATTTCTTTGGATGACTGACTAACAATAAGCAACTCTAGGAGATAAAGCCTTTCAGAAATCACATTCTTATTAGGACAAAGATATTCTTCTTATTATTTTTACACAATGCAGTGCAAAATTAAAACATTTTGCAATTTTAAAGTAGGCAACTGGAAATATAATATCTCTAAAACATACGGAGCCTATAAGAATAACAAGAGAATAAATACAATAAATAAGAGACATCATATATCTATATCCAAGCCCACATGAGAAAAATTCAGTCATATACAATGAATCATGTTTACAAATGGAATAAAAGTAGTCTGTGAAAAGCACATTTACATCAAACAGCACCATTTTCACAATTTCCCTGATGGCCAGAAGTATTAAGTGATAAAACAGCTTTAAGATGCTTCTTTCAATTAATATCTCTGAAATATCATGATCTGGGTCAAAAGGAATTTCTTTTCAATTGGGGCTCTACCTTTGGCAATTGGTAAGTAAATAATAAAGGAGATCAGGTGGTTTTACTACAACAGTCAAGAGTTTTTAAAATTGGAGTTCATAAGAAAACAAGTAAACCACCTGTGGTTTGAGAATCTGAAACAAACAAAAGCCAATTCTGGGGTTTTTTCAGTTTGCAAAATAAATATAGTTATTTTTCAAACATTCTGCAGAAGTATTTCCATCTGTTTGGCCTATCTAATTTGCATTCATGTTTCTAGTTTCTACTACTCTTTGACTGATTGAACAGGAATCTGATAAATTAATGCTTTTATAACAAGAACATACTGAAACATTTTCAAGGGCCACCTTTAAGGTAGTGCTACTGCCATGTGTAAGCATCAAACTGAGGATTCAGTTAGTTAGATATGTATGTATGATTGTATATATGTATGTATGTTGTACATACATGTATATATGTATTATCCCAATTTAGAGAACTTCCCGTTTCACATATATCACCCTACGTGGCTCATATAAAACATATTTAAAAACCATATAAAACACATTTAAAAACCATTTGAAAATTCATAGCAGAGAGTGTCAAATCCATCCACAAAAATCAATTCAGCTATTGTACATGCTGTATCACGCTCCCCCAAGTCCTCATGTCCATTGGCAAAGCCAAGGTCTTGCCAAAAGCCAATAGAATCAGGGTCAAGGTGATTGTCTTATGGTGTGGTCAATGGAGAGATAATTCTACACATCTGGAGGGATGGAAGATATAAAATACTGTTAGCCCTAGGTTTTCATTATTACAGAATACAGTAATGGAATACAACATAATTTAAATAAATACACATCAAAATTGTTACTTTTGCCTGGATTCTGCGAGATGAAGATTTATGAGTGGAATCATATGTTTCAATCACCTTCTGATGATACATCAACATAATGTTCTGTTCAAATATTGTAGGAACCCTTGAATTCTTTATTTTGAAAAGTGGTCAGGACTGGGCAGTAGATGTCAACCTCCAATCGATACTTTCCTTTCTGAATCCAGAGATATTCTGGGAAGGCAAAGAAGTGGTGTGGATAGCCAGTGCTTAGCTGTGAAATTTCATTTTTGAGCTAAAGAAAATGAAGGATGAATACAGAGCCTCATATATCTTAAGCAAAATATCTAAAGCACTTGAATTCACATAATGCCATATGGAAGTATCCAGCTGTATGGATACCTCATGCAGTATACCAACCATCTGATGTAACATTTCAAAATCCATTATAAAATCAATTATTGGAAAAATATACAGGAGTATCTGGAATAATGTGCAGATTAATGCTAATTATTTTTTAAATTAATGTTAATTTCCCTTCACCATAAATTGACTACTTTTTTATCATCAACTTTCTATCACTAATGCCTTTAGATTATAATTAGTGATCGTGGGAGAGATTTCAGCACCCAAACAAGTTTGAAAACCAGAACCTGGAACATTGATCTCTATAAATGGTGTGCTACTGTCAAGTCAGAAACTATATTTCCCTCACTTCTAGAATCAGGACTTACAACAGTGATGGCAAACCTTTTTTGATTCGTGTGTCAAAGGGGGGGAGGAATGCACGCTTGTTTGCCCACACCCATAATTCCATGCACCCAATCCCCCAGGAGGCTGAAAACAGGCTGTTCTCCCACTGGACCCAGAAATCAGCTGGCGGACCTGAGCTCGCGTGCGCACCAATACGGCTCTGCATAGGTTCACCATCACGGGCTTACAATATGGAAAGTTAAAAACATAAACATTATAGGATACATAATCCCATTGTAAATTCCAATTTGTTCTTTTCTATTATTTGGTTTGTAACTAACATTGTGTCACTTTCTCACCTAAGGCCATGAATATGTTCTCTATCATTAATTTTAAAAATGGTGCTGCTTCTGCTGGCTATACCTGAAGCACAGCAGCGATGGGCTACGAGCAGGAACGCTAAATTGCGCTCGCCGCCGTGGCTCGTAAATTCTTGCGGGACCAACACGACCAACACGATTTTGCTGCTGCACTTGCGGAGGAAGCAAAATCGCGCACGGAGCTGCAGGTAAAACCTCGCCGAAACATGGGTGCAATTTTGCTACCTCCACAGCAAAATCACGCTGGTCCCACTGCTGCACGAATCCCAGTGACCAGTTAGGTCCCACAGAGTGGGCCTTCTCCGGGTCCCGTCAACTAAACAATGTCGTTTGGCGGGACCCAGGGGAAGAGCCTTCTCTGTGGTGGCCCTGACCCTCTGGAACCAACTCCCCCCAGAGATTAGAATTGCCCCCACCCTCCTTTCCTTTCATAAGCTTCTTAAAACCCACCTCTGCCGTCAGGCATGGGGGAACTGAGATATTCTTTCCCCCTAGGCCTTACAATTTCATTTCATTTCATTTCATTTATTGGATTTATATGCCGCCCCTCTCCGAAAACTCGGGGCATGGTATGCATGGTATGTTTGTATGTATATTTGGTTTTATAATAAGGGGTTTTTTAGTTGTTTACTATTGGATTGTTACATGCTGTTTTTTTTATCACTGTTGTTAGCCGCCCCAAGTCTGAGGAGAGGGGTGGGATACAAATCAAATCAAATCAAATCAAATCAAATCAAAAAATAAACAAACAAACAAACAAACATACATACATACATACATACATACATACATACATATATATATATATATGTCACATGTTTAAGCTGAATTTGAAAATTAAGGGAGACTAGGATAGATCTATTTCGGCCTTATTTTGGCCTCATCAGCTAGCCATACCCACTGGGACTTGAACCTGCAACCTTTGCCTTGTAAGGCAGAGAATTATCCTCTAGGCTACAGTATCCAATCCCTTCAGCTCTGTACCAGGGAAGGGTTACATTTTGTGTCGAATCACCCTGGTATATTTTGATATATATAATGAACCGTGATGGCAAGCACAATTTAGCGTTCCAGCTCTTAGCCCATCGCTGAAGCACACCTACCAGTAATTCAAGAACCATTATCTCAGAACTGCATATTCCCACCTTTTGAACAAATCAGGAGGTGTTGCACATTAAATGTGCTTAGTTACAAGACGTGCATCAACATTAACAGGCTTCCATCTTACATGCAATGAAAATGCATGTTTCACTACCCTTTCCCCCCATTTTACAATTGCTAGATAACAAACTCACGAAACAAAGGAAACCAATTCTATCTATGTAGCACAATAAATGGTTGAATATTGCTATCTTGTAATCCTTTTAAAAATATGTTTGTTCTAAAGGTACCAGAAGAGCGGCACATTCTATACTTCTCATTTCAGCTTGCAAGAGCAAAAATTGCAAATTAACCTGTGTTCAGACTCAGTAGGTGATGCTTTTTGTCCTCAACCGATCTACCGTAACAGCATCCTGTATGATTTTGAATCGAATCAAGTAGATGATGTTACCTTTCTCAGTAGGAAAAAAAAATATTGCAATTGAAAAAAAATCTGTCTTTGGAATAAGCCAGTCATGTGTATCAAGGATTTACATATGTCTAAAAGCATAGTGTTTATTCTGACAGTTTTGCTTCACACCTGATTGTTAACCAGGAGGACAATCACTATAGTCTCCATCTACTATATGTGGAGGAGTTGGTCATTCTATCAGTAAAAGATTTGAATTCACCATAATCACATTGTCCTTGTCATATAGATCCCTAAACATTTGTTCCAGTGGGCATTCTGGGAGTTTTGAAAGCATGCTAAAGGCATCGCCATAAAATGACTACTATAAGTATAACTTATAATAGAATACCCTACGAGACTAGACTTTCAATCCTGGGCCTAGAAAGTTTAGAACTAAGACGCCTTAAACAAGATCTAAGTATTGCCCACAAGATCATATGCTGCAACGTCCTGCCTGTCGGCGACTACTTCAGCTTCAACCACAACAACACAAGAGCACACAACAGATTTAAACTTAATATTAACCGCTCCAAACTTGACTGTAAAAAATATGACTTCAGTAACCGAGTTGTTGAAGCGTGGAACTCATTACCGGACTCCACAGTGTCATCCCCAAACCCCCAACACTTTACCCTTAGATTATCTACGGTTGACCTATCCAGATTCCTAAGAGGTCAGTAGGGGCGAGTACAAGTGCACTAGAGTGCCTTCCGTCCCCTGTCCTATTGCTCTCCTATATCTCCTATACCTTTCTTCTATTCCTATGTCTCTTCTTCTATCTATTACTACACATTCTTTTCTATTATTTCTTAGATATATTTTACTATGAGTATCTCCTCTATAACCTTCATCATGTATTTTACTATGTGTATATAGATATATACCCACTAAAACCCTCATTGTGTATTGGACTAACTAACTACCTACCTACCTACCTACCTACCTACCTACCTACCTACCTAAATAAATAAATAAATAAATAGTCACAAAAGCTCAATTTACTTAGAGAAACTTCTTACATTTTCCTCCTACGCCAACTAGAATTCTTCAAGGGCACTTCCAAATAAAGCAGGCAGCTCTCTTTGTTTTTGATTTCTTATGGTGTCTACAGAGGATGAAGGCCCCCAAGGTGCTCTTTCAAAAGGCAACTCAACTTTCTTTGTTTTTTCTTGAAGATGTTTCGCTTCTCATCCAAAAAGCTTCTTTCAGTCCTCATCCAGTGAAATATCTTCACAAAAACCCCCCAAAGAAAATCCAGTTGCCTTTTGAAAAAGCACCCTTGACACAACCATGACATAGACATGAAGGTCTACAAAACATTCTTAAGACTAAGTGAAGTGGGCATTCTAATTTTTAAAAAAATCCTAAAAAATAAAATAATGTGATACATGGAGCCAATTAATGGGCATATCTTAGAAAAGAACCAGCAAAGCAGTATTGAGAAGCTGGAGAACAACAGTAGCCCCCAACTGGGCAGATGCTGGATTTCAAGCTCATTTTTTCATAATGTAAGTCACAATGACATTTATTTATTTAATTTTTTTTATTTATTTGTTTTGTCAAGTACGTATTGATGGTATACAAATATATAATAATATTTATATACATGATACTAGTAAAAGCTCACAATAAACTCAAATGTAGCAAGCTTTTGATTCCGTTCTTTTGTACTATCTACAAATAAATCTCTATACATAAATAACATCCTATTTATAAATAGATATTTCCAGCTTGGAAGACACTTTAAATTGAATTAAATATTAAATATATTCTCTTTAATCTAGCTCCACATATGAATCTGAGAATTTGTAATGATTATCACCTATTCTGATTACTAGCACTAGCTTGAGGAGAGAGATCAGTTTAGCTATACAGTGTTCCCTCGATTTTCGCGGGTTCGAACTTCACAAATAGCCTATACCACGGTTTTTAAAAAAGTATTAATTAAAAAATACTTCATGGTTTTTTTTCTATACCACGGTTTTCCTCGCCTGATGATGTCATACATCATTGCCAAACTAATACTTTTTGAAAATAAATAACAAATAAATAATTATTGTTAATAAATAATTATGTTTATAAATATCAGGATCACTAAGTGTCTTATTCAATGGTGAGTACCAGTAATAATGGTGAGTAAATTGTTGTTAAGGGAATGGGAAATGGTAATTTAGGGGTTTAAAGTGTTAAAGGAAGGCTTGTGATACTGTCCATAGCCAAAAATGGTGTATTTACTTCCGCATCTCTACTTCGCGGAAATTCGACTTTTGTGGGCGGTCTCGGAACGCATCCCCGAGCGAAACTCAAGGGAATACTGTATTCATTTCATATGGTCAATTATAAAGACATAGTTCAAAAGATTAAACAGTGATTCAGCTAACATTTAAGTCAGGAGGTAAGAAAAAAAAATGCTTCCCCAGCAATGTAGCTGCAGGCTAAGGATTTTTCTGATCTCCATTTCTCTTTCAGCAAAATGTAACTACTGTATAACAAGAGGTAGATTTAAAGACTATCAATACAATTAAGGCTTACAGGCTATATCTCAACATTTTATGATTGGTGTGTGAAATGTTCATTGCTTCTGAAAAAGGTAACATGCTTGAAACTGGAAATCTATGCAGCCAAGCTGTCTTGCATTAATCTAATAAGTATCGAAAAGCTTTAAATCCTCTGGGTAATTCTTCTTTGCAAGAATCATCTCCACGTTTACACTAGGGTAGAGTTTGAACATCTCAATTGAACTCGGCTTAGAAGCCAAGCAATGAAACAAAAGTCATTTATAGGGTACTGGTTGTTCAGAATTAACGCATACTGCTCAAAAAAATAAAGGGAACACTCAAATAACACATCCGAGAGCTCAATGAATGAAATATTCTCATTGGATATTTCATTTGCACAACTATTCCATTTGCACAACAGCATGTGGAATTGATTATCAATCAGTATTGCTTCCTAAGTGGATAGTTTGATTTCACAGAAGTTTGATTTCTTGGAGTTATATTCTGCTGTTTAAATGTTCCCTTTATTTTTTTGAGCAGTGTATTTTTTATTTGTGATGACTCTATTAAATGACTGCTGAAATTCTCCCTTCTTTTGTACCATTGTTTCCTAGATAGCATCTCTTTCTCTCATTCCCCCAAGGTCATCTGCATATTCCTCTACATCAGTGTTTTTCAACCAGTGTGCCACGGCACACTATGGTCAGGTGTGCTGTGAAGCTCAGAGAGAGAAAGGAAGAGAGAGAGAAAGAAAGAAAGAGAGAGAGAGAGAGAGAAAGAAAGCAAGAGAAAGAGCGAGCGAGCGAGCGAGAAAGAGAACAAGAGAGAGAAAGAGAGAAAGAGAGAGAAAGAAAGAAAGAAAGAGAGAAAGACATAGAGGGAGGGAAGGAGAGAGAGAGAGAAAGACATAGAGGGAGGGAAGGAGAGAGAGAGAGAAAGACATAGAGGGAGGGAGGGAGAGACAAAGAGAGCAAAAGAGAGAGGAAGGAAGGAAGGAAGAGAAAGAAAGAGGGATGGAGAGAGAGAGAAAGAGGAAGGGAGAGAAAGAGGGAGGGAGAGAGAAATAGAGTGAAAGGGAGGAAGAGAGAGAGAGATAATTTTTTTGTCCAAACTTTTTTTAGCTGCAACACCCCCCCCACCCCCCCACCCTGCTCAATGTGCCCCAGGGTTTTGTAAATGTAAAAAATGTGCCACGGCTCAAAAAAGGTTGAAAATCACTGCTCTACATCAACATTCTCATTCTTCCTTGTTGGACAATTTATATCTACTTCAACCAGAGATAATGGGTGCTGTAGTTCAATATATATAAAAAGCATTGCACAAGAAAAGACTCTAATTTAGATAAGGAACTAAAAGTGAAATCTGCAGAGTGAAGGTCATGGAAGAGTTTAGACCCAGTTAAGAACTTTATGTGGACAATAAGGAAGAAGATCTTGAGGAAGATATTCAGGGGCTGTTACCTAGGCTAAAGAGACTAAAGCATGTTTAAGTCCAGAACAATGAAAATAGGCATTGGATGCTGCTCAGCTAGATACCTTCCTAATTCACCAAACCATACCAAAGAGGAAGAGGTACAACACAATCAAACTTGCAAGATGTTGTCTTTAAGCTATTTAGGGTGAAGGAACATTTGACAACTTATCTTTAAGGTTCCTGTTAAAATTTAAAGTTTATAATTCAAGTTTCTTGATTTGGTTTGAAGGCTAGCCTGCATCCTGCAATGCATACAAAGTTTCTAGACAATATGAGAGCTTATATTATAACAAAATAGGTTGAACATCCATTGGGTTTGTATCGGAGGATCCACACTATGAAAGGCACAGTAACATGGTTAAAATTTTACCTCTTTTGCACATATTTTGCAGTTGCAAGCTCACAAATATTGACTCTTGCTGGTTTGTAGCTATGCAATACATACCATGCCTGCATGTTTAAAAAATAATTTAACTTTTAATAACATAAAAGGAGTTTGGTTATTTCTAGTAGAAGTGTAAAAAAGTATAAGATATATTACCTATTTGGTGATGTGTAAATACTGGATGTATGTCATACAAGGCTGACAAAGTGCTGATAGAGCACTTATTTTACAAGCTGGGAAAAAAAATAAGCACCAGGAAAAATAATTAATTCTCACAGCCCTTCAGAAAAGCGTCACCAACTTAGAACTGCAGAGGAAGCAGCATAATTCACCCAGAAACAAGGGGGATATTACTCAGCAGGTAGAATACAAAAGAGTCAAGGAATTATGCCAGATAAACAGTTTGTGAGGAAGCATAACAATAATTCACTCCTGGGGACAATTCTTTACAGAGCAATAGCCTGAAAGTCATACTCAATGTAGCTGAATTAAAATCAACTGTGCTACCTTTAAGATTAATCTTTAGAGGCAAGATGCAAGAGGACTAAATGATTCTAGGGCACTAGACACATTGAACGTGAAATATTTACTAATAGTATACAATTATTTGGAAAAAAATGAACTTATTAAACAGCCCCAGGGTGGCAGTCTAGGAAGTTGCTATTTTTTTCACTGCTTACATATTTTTCCTAAATGCTTACCTATTTTTAAAAAATATAGAGTTTAATGAAATCTGGCATATTTAAAGCTTTAGATGATTTTGCCACCAAGGAAGGGCCACATGCAATACCCCAATCTTTTCTTGCAGCTTCCAAAGCTACTCAAAGCACAGATGTTTAAGGGGGGGGGGGCTTGGGAGGGGAGGACCCTCAACTGACTCCACCACCAAATTCCTCAACCAGAAGTTCCATATTCTGAATCTGAGGGAAAGGGAAATTAATTGCAAATAAATTGGCGGAAGAATTTTTTAAGTAGGATTATCCATTTATTTATTATGTATTTATTTAATTGGATTTGTATGCCACCCCTCTCCGAGGACTCGGGGCGGCTCACAGCATATATATTATAATGTAGCAATACAGTTTATCCAATTAATATACTACAAAAGATCCTTAAAAATCCTTTAAAAATTCATTTATTCAAATTAAATGCAGAATAGTGAAGTTTCTCAAATAAATGATTGCTCGACTACCTTAGGAAGATGGTGACAAATCCATCCATCCACCCCTTATCTATCTATCTATCTATCTATCTATCTATCTATCTATCTATCCTCCATCTATCAGCCATCCATCCATCCTCCATCTATCTATCGAACCTCCATCCATCATCCATCTGTCTGTCTGTCTGTCTGTCTGTCTGTCTGTCTGTCTATCTATCTATCTATCTATCCTCCATCCATCCATTGAACCTCCATCCATCCTCCATCCGTCATCTATGTATCTATCTATGTATCTATCTATGTATCTATCTATCCATCCATCCATCCATCGTTTTTTTGTTTGTTTTTACCCATTTTACCATCTGTGAAATCCACAGATTTTTTTTGACTATTACTCGCAATATTGCGCAGTTAAAAATAAACGTTAGACAAACGTCACGAGGAAGTTTGGACGAAGGTCGAGGGCTTGTTGGGCTGAACTGAATTCCGCGAAGTCTTGCTGGGATGGAGCCCCCTCTGAGAGCAACAAGATTTATTCCCAAGCAAACCCTAGCCTTGCATTTCATTCCACCAAAAGTTGGCTTTTTACAGGGTGGGACATCACCCACCACATCGCCCACGTTCAACTTGCTGCAGGACAAGAATTACATTAACATCAACGAAACGGTGGGATAAACTCATGAAAGAAAGGATGCAAAAGGATAGAATGAAACCCGAATGGTAAAAATTAAAATATTTTTTTTCTATTTTAGATAATTAAATAGAATTGTTAAATTATCCCGCAAGCAAGCCGGCCGTGGCAAACTGATCCATTCCTCCAGTAATACTACAAGCCCTTTTTAAGGGCGTCTTCAGCTTTAAATAGCCCCACGTGCTCGCCGCCCCCTTCACGCCCGTCCGGTGCTCACGGCTCTCCCGCCCTCCGGAGAGAATGCTGTTTGGGCTTACAGAGCTAGAAAAGGTTAGAGGTAGAAAGAGGTAGTTCACTTCTGGGTTCAATTTGCATTCTCCACCCCCACCGCCGCCCCTTTCAATGCTTTTATTCTGAATTTCTGCTTCCAGAATTGTGTGTGCTCCAACACTGGAGGGGTTTAAGAAGAGATTGGACAATCATTTGTTGGTGTAGGGCAGGGGTAGGCAAAGTTGCCTCTTCTATGATATGTGGACTTCAACTCCCAGAATTCCTGAGCTAGCAAGATTGGCTCAGGGATTCTGGGAGCTGAAGTCCACAAGTCATCGAAGAGCCAACTTTGCCTACCCCTGGACTAGATAGAAGATCTCTCCAAGACCCCTTTCAATGCTGTTATTCTGAATTTCTGTTTTATTCAATAGCTGTCTGTTTAATTTTCTGTGAAATAATAGTATAATTTTTTTTAGGATTTCCCCCCCATTAGGTAGCAAGAAAGATGTTTGAAAATATCAAATCTTCGTCTTCAAAAGCTTCATCCATATGGATTCCTTACAATAGGTGTGTGTGTGGGGAATGCTTATGTACCACATGATTCTTGACAAATGCATCTTTTTCTTTTATGTACGCTGAGAGCATATGCACCAAGACAAATTCCTAGTGTGTCCAATCACACTTGGTCAATAAAAAATTATATTCTATTTTATTATGGAAACAACGAGACATTTTCACCCCCTGATCTGAGGGTGGTTCAGGCTGTCTTTTCCCTTTTTTGTCCCAAAAGGGGAAACTGCCAAGTAAGGGAGTTCAACGTGGCACGACTTGGGGATTTATAAAAAGTGGATCATGACAGCTATGGAGCACTTTGTCTGAAGAGCTGCCTTTGTTAGTCAAGGGTGGAAGAAATATTTACTGGGCTGCGTTGCCGCTCAAGTTTCAATTTGCCACAACTGTGGCTGCAAAAATTCACATGAACCCAAGAGACGGTCCGTTTCTCAACCTCAGCAACTTCCAACTTCCAAAATTCTCCAGCCACCGCAGCTTCTGGAAGGTTTCCCAGCAAATCAACCCCTCCCTAAAAAATTCTCTATTATTTTCCACAATGATAGTATTACCATGAATTCTAATGATTTCTTTTTTCCCCCTCTCCTTCTTCCTATCTACCGTATCTACTTACCTACCTGCCATATCTATCTATCTATCTATCTATCTATCTATCTATCTATCTATCTATCTATCTATCTATCTATCTATCTATCTATCTATCTATCTATCTATCTATCTAATCTACCTACCCACCCACCCACCCACAGGACAGTTTTTTGGAAGATACGTCTGTATATAAACAGACGTATCTGTTTGTATTTTGTATTTTTGTCAAGTACTTATTGGTAGTATACGTAGATATTGGTAGTATACATATAACACTGTTTATATACAGGTCGTCTGTTTATATACAGACGTATCTTCCAAAAAACTGTCTATACGTTCGTTCAAAGAAACTGTCCCGTTCCCTAAAAGGCAGAGAGATATACAGACGTATCTTCCAAAAAACTGTCTCTCTATACGTTCGTTCAAAGAAAGTCCCGTTCCCTAAAAGGCAGAGAGGCGGGGTTTCCTATCCGGAAGGGAATGACGTAATTCCTCTCGACGTCCGCTCGGGAATACCGGGGAAGGCGGGCTCCAGTCGGAAGTTGGGCTTACTTTTACTTCCTCCTTCCGGTTGGCGGGTGAGCGAACCCTCGAGACAAAATCTGGGGAGGGGGGGAGGGCGGCGGGGGTCAGGCGTCCCTCATCGGTGGGGAGGGAAGGTGGCCGCGCGCGCTATGTCGGGCCGAGCCGGGGGGGGGGGGCTGTCTTCGCCGTCGTGCGCGCGCCATATGCACCCGCGCCCCACCTTTGCTCGCTGCTCTCTCTCCTCGCCTGGGCGGTTCCCGGTGAACCGAAGCCTTTCCCCGGCTTTCCGTTCCGAGGGCGGAGGGGTGGGTGGGACGACGGCCGCTGGGCTTCTTAAAAGAGTCTCAGGCGAACGTCCCGCGCATGTTAGTTAGGGTTGCTAAATGTTTTGTGGTGCATCTCGCTCCTCTGTGGAAATTCAACAGGTGAAGTCCTCCGCGTCCTCAAGGCGCAGCACGGAGCCGAAGTCCGTGGGGCAAACGCCCGGGAAATTCCCGGGCCGCTCCACACTCTGGGTCACATTCTTCCTCAGCCCCGCCCAACTTGTGTGTGTGTGGTTGTGGGGAAGACAGGAGTGTTAAGGTGTGCTCTTCGCCTGAATGGATATAAAATACAGGTTTTGTCACTTGCCTCCTTTATTTGTATTTTTGTCAAGTACCTATTGGTAGTATACGTAGATATTGGTAGTACAGTATACATATAACACTGTTGATATACAGGTCGTTCTTTGTCAAGTGGACCAGGTGAAATTGAAGCCTTCTTTAAAAAGAAACCATCACAAAAACATATATGATAGAAAACAACGTACCTTTTCTAATGAAGATGATTGAAGATGAAACATCTGTTTTCTCACCTTCAATCATCTTCATTTTTGTTTCATTAGAAAGAGCATGTTTTTTTCTATCATATATGTTGTTTTTGTGGTTTCTTTTCAAATATGGCTGCAAAAATAAGTCAAGTGGACACCTGGTCCACTTAACAAGAATGACCCATATGGGTACTAATAAGAGGGAAACATTACCCCAGGGATGGTAGGCTTCCTCAGGCGTTGTGTTAGGACTCACAATCTTAAATTTAAAATAACTTTTTTTTTCTGCGAGCACACAGGCCCATATTAAAATTTATTTATTTTATTTTATTTATATGCCGCCCAACTCCCGAAGGACTCTGGGTGGCTTACAACAAAGACATCTAAAAAACAGTTAAAAGGAACAATTAAAACCTCTTTCTTAAAAAACATTCATATCTTTTGTGGCCGGATCTAAAAGATGTAACGTTTGCTCAATGGCACAGCCAGGTCTTTAAGGCTTTCCAGAAGGCCAGTAGAGTGAGCCAGCCTGCTCTCCAGAAAAAATGTGCATCTACCCAAAAGTATACAAAGATATTACGGGTTGCGTTCATGTCACTGCTTACAAATCCTTCTCTACATTCCAAGAATATCAATTGAGTCCGGGAATGCTTTCCCAGAACCAACCTTTCCATGGCCCAACAGACCCAATTTCAGAATTGAAAGCAGGGAAGGATGGTTGTTCATGTCGTTCAATAGGCATTAGATCAGTAGTTCTCAACCTTTCTAATGCCGCAACCCCTTAATACAGTTACTCATGTTGTGGGTGACCCCCCAATCATAAGTCTAGCGCCAATTCTCCCAACAGAGCTTTAAGCTGATTGGCAGGAAGGTATGTAAATGCCTGATTGGTCGAATGATAAAAATATGTTCCAAGGTGCCAGAATAGAAGCTTTAGTTCTTAACACTATGGGAAAATCTGTCTTTTCCGATGGTCTTAGGTGACTCCTGAGAAACGCTTGTTCGACCCCCCCAAAGGGGTCCCGATCCCCAGGTTGAGAACCACTGTACTAGATATAGGGAGGCTAAGGCAACTTTGTTCAATCTAGGCAATGTTTTGAAATGTTGTAAACTTTCAACTCCAACCTAATGCTATGAATTGTTTTCTTAGAAATAATTCCTGCTGTAATCCATGGTGGCATGCAGAGCCATATCTGAGGGTATGTGAGGCGTTGCCCTATGTCAGCTCCAGCTGGCCAGTTGATTTTCGGCCTTCCAAGGGGCAGGGAGAGGCCATTTTTGCACTCTCCAGACTTCATGAAAGCCTCTGGGGCCTATGGATGGTGAAAACGGACCCAACGAACTTCCGGTAGCCTGTTCAGCCCGTTTTTTTGCCATCTACAGGCTCTGAGGCTTTCCTGAAGCCTGGGGAGGTGGAAAAATGCCCCAATAGGGCCTACCAGAAGTCCAGAGGCTTCAATGAGGCCTGTGTGCATGTGTAGGGGGAGGCAGCATGGGTGGGGATTGTGCACCGATGCACAGGGGGTGTCTGTGTGCCAAACACACAGCTGTTTGGCACCCAAGCAAAAAAAGGTTCGCAATCACTGGTACAGTGTTGATTGGTAGCCCTTTTGGAAAAGGGTGCCTTCAAGTTTCTCTTGATTCTTGGAGATTGCCTGCGCTATCCCTACTGTTTTTTTATTGCTGCGTTCCTAGAGCTGAGATCATTAGCCCAAGAATCACAGAGTTGGTTTTGTATCTAAGTCCCAAAGAAGCTTTTTCAAAACACAACTGGAATTTCTGTTTTTTTTCTTTGAAGAAGAAAGTCCAGTTGCCTCTTGAAAAAGCACCTTTGGGACAAACCATGACCTGAATGACTGGGAATCTCCATAGATGGTTGTACTTACAGCAGGAATAGAACTCACAACCCCTGGTTTCTAGATTGATGCTTTAACCACTACACTAAACAGGCTTGTGTGACAGATTACAGGTAGGGCAGTATAAAAATATAATCTCATGATTTTCTGGAGGGATTTCTGTCATTGTTCAAAGAGTAGAAGTCCACATATAAAAATGTAGACCATTTAACAGAACAGAATAATAGAATTGGGAGGGACCTTGGGGGTCTTCTAGTCAGACCCCCTACTCAAGCCAAAGACCCTATCATTTATTAGAATGAATATATACATCTAAATCCTGATCTTTACTTTGGGAGTGATATTTACATATTCTAATGCCAGGCCTTGCTATTTGAGTTTTTGCTCATTTAAATGATGCTCTTTAGATTCTTTCTTTGAGCAGTTATAGCATCATTGTTCTTTAGAATATAGTCAGTAGTTGTAAATATATTAACTCTGCAATGAATTAGAAACTTTTCTACTTGAGTATCCAAGTCCACACACAATTTTTTGATGGACAAGGATTACAGTGGGCACAGTGATTGAGAACAATGTAGGCAGGACTTGGAAGGCCGAATTTTTAGAGGATTCAAGGGTCCTTTTAAAACTGGTAAATTTTCAAGATTGACATATAGACTTTAAGGATTTACCATCTCAGAATGACAGGCAAGTATGCCACCGCTTTTCGGTAATTGTGATCACTTAGTTAAGTGGCCTCAGACTAATTTCCATACCCTACAATAAGTTCTGGCTTGCTTGCTTCTAACAGAGCAATAAGAGTAACTACAATTTGTAAAGAAAACAGTGATGGCTGTAAAATGGGGGTATTTTTAGTGGCTACTCCTATTAGTTCTGGAGAATAAATTCAACAGAATTAGAGCATGGACCTGAGAATTTTGATATTAACTATTATTGCTACTTTTGTGAGTGAACAGAAATGAAGTAGCGGGTATTTTTTTCTCCCAAATATGGGAACAGGTACTAGGTTTAAAATAAAAATAGCTTATATATAAGCTTTAATACAAAGTGCATTTTGGAAGATGAGAAAGAATTTTAATAGGCTGTTTCCATCTTTAAAAATTGGAAATTATTAGGTTTGCTTATAATTCCAGTTTTCAGCATAGATATGTCAAAGACCTTTTCAGATGATGTCTCAGATGTAATAATGCAGAAGCTGTATTTTTATTAAGGTAACATGATTGAGATAGAAATGAGAATTTCAAAAATCATTTTGCATGCAGATTGATGTATCATAACCAACTCTTAATACAGTGGTCCCCCGATTATTGCGAGGGTTCCGTTCCAGGACCCCTCGCAATGATCGGTTTTTCGCGAAGTAGCGCTGCGGAAGTAAAAACACCATCTGCGCATGCGCAGATGGTGTTTTTACTTCCGCCGCAGCAGCGAGGAGCCGAAGATTGGGGTTTCCCCGCCGCCCACGCAAACTCCTCGCTGCTGCCGCGCCCGCCGCTTGTCTTGTCCGCCCGCCGCTTGTCCGCCGCCTGCCTGCCGGCGCGCCCGCCGCTCGCCCGCCCTTCGCCCGCCCACGCCGTTCGCTCGCGCCGCTTCCCAGCTGAGTCCTGAAGCCAGAAGGCAAAGGCGAACTTCCGCGTTTGGCTTCGGGACTCAGCTGGGAAGCGGCGCTGGGGTTTCCCCACCGCCCACGCAAACTCCTCGCTGCTGCTCGCCCGCCATTCGCCCGCCCACGCCGTTCGCTCGCGCCGCTTCCCAGCTGAGTCCTGAAGCGAACTTCCGCGTTTGGCTTCAGGACTCAGCTGGGAAGCGGCGCTGGGGTTTCCCTGCCGCCCACGCAAACTCCTCGCTGATGCCCGCCGCTCGCCCTCCCGCCAGCAAGAGGGGGAAGACCCAGGGAAGCCGCCCAGCAGCTGATCTGCCCGGCGCCATCTACGCATGCCTGGCCATAGAAAAAAGGGCGCGCATGCGCAGATGGTGTTTTTACTTCCGGGTTGAAAAATCGCCATATAGCCGTTTCGCAATGATCGGGATCGCAATACCCGGGGGATCACTGTATATGGTTCAATTCACTGCCTTGATGCAGACTTGCTTATGCAAACATCTATTTAGAATTGCTTTTAAATGTTTTCCTCAAAAAAGTGTGAAGAGAAAATTAGTCCTTTTGTGCTAAATTTTCATTTTATTAAGAAAATATGCAAAGTTGCCTGAAGATAAAATGTTTGTTTTCCTGTTTCACTGGATCTATTTTTTTCTTTTCAATTTCCTTAAGTTTTAATAGATGGGACATTTAGGGAATTTGCCATTTTTGTGAACAGTTTAGCAAATTACTCTACTAATCAGTTCCACATTTTTAAGTAGTACTTCAAATATTTAGAATTTGTCTGAAACTTAGCAGCAACTGAACCTTTGATATTTTGATATAGAGGTAGTCCTTGATTTACAACAGTTCATTTAGTGACCATTCAAAATCACAACGGCACTGGAAAAAAGTGACTTATGAAACTATTTTTCATACCTAACAATTGTTGTAGCATCTCTATTGCCACATAATCAAAATTCAGATGCTTGACAACTGACTCATATTTATGACGATTGCAGTGCCCTGGGATCCTGTGGTCATCTTTTGAGACCTTCTGAGAAGCAAAGTTAAAGGAGAGGCCACATTCACTTAACAACTGTGTTATTAACAACTGCAGTGATTTGCTTAACTGTGGCAAGAAAGGTTGCAAAATGGGGCAAAACTCTGCATTGCTTGTCAATTGGTTTCCGGACTCAATTCAAAGTGTTGGTTATGACTTATAAAGCCCTATATGGCATCGGACCAGATTTCTAGCGGGACCACCTACTGCCACATGAACCCCAGTGACCGGTTTGGTCCCACAGAGTCAGTCTTATTCAGATCCCATCAACTAGACAATGTTGTTTGGCGGGGTCTACAGGGAGACCCTTCTCTTTGAGGGCCGGGCCCTCTGGAATCAGCTCCCCCTGGAGATTCATACGTCCCCCCACCCTCCTCACTTTTCGTAAGATTCTTAAGAGTCATTTATGTCATCAGGTTTGGGCGGATTAGATCTTGGTCCCTGGCCAACGAATGTTTGTATGATCGTTGTACGAATGGGTGTGATTGATTTTAATATTTGGGATTTTAGATAGCTATTTAAATTTAATTGGATTAATGCTATTGTAATTTACTGTTTTTATGTGTTGTAAACAAACAAATAAATAAATAACTAAATCTTAACTGTCTTGCTCAGCAATGGAAATTTTGTTCTCAGTTGTGGTAATATGTCGATGACATAGTTGGGTTCCACTTACCTTCGCCACCAGTTCGTAGCACGATGTTTCGCATGCGTCCCCTCGTACAAGTTAACTTCCATGCATGCTCAGAAGGTGTTTCCAGCCCCAAACACAGCTGAGGAGCTGCTCAGCTGTGCTTCAGGCAAAGAAATAAAGGTCGGTAGTAACCCGGGGGAGGGCAGGAGGGATTTTTACAAAGCGGAGGATGAGGAGAAATCATCCAAATTGAAAAAAATCGCTACCCCTCCTCCCCCCAATAAAGAGATGGTGGTTTGCATGGACCGGCACAGACAGAACTGGATCTGTGATGCCATCTTCATGTCACCAGCAGGTTGCTAACAGTTTAGGCAATCTAGTCCGAACCGGGAGGAAACCACCCCTGGTAGAGCACTACCAGTACAATATGCAGCATCATTTAATGCCACAATTTGAAATGTTTTGTATTACTGCACAACTTCTACAAGCTGCTTTACATTTCTCAATGTTTTTTCTTTTAGTTTTTTATTACAACAATATCCAGAGTTGCCGTGTTGCTACACTGGAGTTTCTTGACCTGTTGGGTAAGTTGTGACATCTTTTATGTTCCTGGAAAAATTTCAAACATATTTCTAATGATTAAAATTTAATAAAATTATTAAAACAGTATACAGGATTCTTGTTATCCTAGTAGTTTCAGGTGCAAAGGATCAGGACCATACATTAAGTTGCAGTTTAGAAGATTTATTGCTCTAGTCTATATGTAAAAATCTAATCAACTAACAGTCAATACAGAATTGGCACTAGATAAGAGTTAATGGAATTTCGGGGGGACGGGGGACTTAGATCTCTTATGGCAAGGAATGAGTCCAGATTGGTCACTCTTAAATGTAAATGAGCAGGCAGAGCAAGGGGCAGAATTAAGAGTGACCAATCTGAATTCTGTCCCTGGCTCTGCCTGCTCATTTACACCTAAAAGGACTTGAAAATGATTTAATAGTCATGCTATTGACTATGAAGAGGTACCTGATTTAGGGATGTCTTTCTGACCTAAGATGAAAAGAAAATGGTGGTGAAATGTCATCTCAATGCCAGTTTATGATGTGGTTCCATCCTCTTTAAGACCATTTTTAAAAAATGGTTGGGTTTTGGCCAACAAAGGGTTTTTTAAAAAACTGGTGGGGTTTTTTTTTGTATATCTGTATTGTTAACAGTCTTTGTTTTGCAGGAGATTCTGTTTTTTATTGCAATGTGAAGTTTTTGTTAAAGTTTGTATTGAAGTAGTTTTTCCTCACCAATTGGAATCAGCATGTTCCTTAATGTAGTGCAAAGTAGTGCTGCTTTGCAGAGCTGCCTTGACTCAAAAGGCAATTGCTGTAATAAAGTGGCACTCAACATTATTCCTGATCATTTTGCTTTAGTGGAACTTCCTTTTGCCCAGAAGTGCCTACAGGTAGAATGCCGAGTCCCACTAATGTGGTGGTTTGAAGACTCAACGGAAACAAAGTGCTCCTTCAAGGCTCCATACAAGCTGAATCTACTGATTTGCATTGCTGTGACATTAGGACCACTGGCAGGGCCAAAGATCTACTGGGGACCTGCAAAACGGAGGGAAGGGATTATTTTCTTATACCTGTTTCCTCCTCCAAATGAGGATATTCTGTCCAAGTGAAATCAAGCCAGTTTGCAGGGTTAGCAAAAATTAGAAACTGATTTGGAAAAGTATCAGGGAAGCTTTGGATTCCCACTGATCTATTATTTCCTACCTTGGTAAAACATGTAGCCGCCCCGAGTCTATGGAGAGGGGCGGCATACAAATCTAATAAATAATAATAAACAATAATATTGGTTGATCAATTCACAGCATATCCCTGCAGTGGTTCAGAAATGCCATTGTAGCCTAAATTTAAAATTAAATTTATATTTCACATACTAAAGTAGGGGTATACCTTGTCTTGAATGAAACGAAGAACTAAAGGTGACGTGACAGCAGTGTTCCTATATCTAAGGAGTTGCCACAGAGAAGAGGGACTTAACTTATTCTCAAAAGCACCTGAAGCAGAAAAGAAGTAAGGAATAGACCAACCTAGAACTAAGGAAAAATTTCCCAACAGTTAGGACAATCGGAATGATTTGCCTCCAGAATTGTGGGTGCTCCAACACTGGAGGATTTTAAGAAGAGATTGGAAAGCCATTGTCTGAAATGGTATAGGGCAGGGGTAGGCAAACTTCAACAGTCAAAGAGCCCTTTGCACCCCGTTTCCCACGGAGAAACAACTCTGCGTGGTCGTGGCCAACTTGACATAACTTACTCCCACCCAGTTACATGACCCCCTTGCCACGCCTACCCAGCCAATCATTAAAATAGAGAACTGGGAACCATAAACTCCTTTTCCCTCCCTCCCCCCCTCTTTCCTCTCTATGTCTCTCTCTCCCCCCTCTCTCCCTATACAGTATTCCCCCTTTCTGTATCTCTTTATGGCTCTCTTCCCCTTCCCTTCTCTATCTCCCCCCCCCCCCCGGATATCTTTCTCTCCCTCTCCCCATCTTTGTATCTCTGTGTCTTTTTGTTTCTTCCCCCTCTCTGTGTATCTATGCCTCTCTCTCTCTCCCACCCCTCTCTCTGTAGCTTTCTCTCCTTTTCTGTGTCTCCCACTCTCTCTATCTCTCTCCCATTTGCCCTATGTGTATCTCTCTCGCTCCTTCTCCCTCTCTTCCCCTCTCTCTGTATATCTCTTCCCCTCTCTCTGGTTCTTCTCCCCTCTCCTTATCTATACCTCTCCTCCCATATCTCTCTCCCCTTCTCTGTGTCTCCCCCTCTCTGTATCTCCCCCCTCCTTCTGTATCTCTCTTCCCCTCTCTGTCTCCATCCTTTCTCTGGATCATGCACACACTGGCCAGCTGATTTTGGGCTTCCTTTTCAGCCATTAAAGCCTCCTAAGCCTTCAGGGGGACCGAAAAAATGGGGTCTACTGGGAGTCCGGAGGCTTCATTGAGGCCTATGCGCATACATGGAGCGGGCAGCATGGGTGTGCACATGTATGGAGGGGAAGGCATTGCATTATAAGTTTGGGCACACATGTGCATGCTATCACTCGTGCACGCACCCTTTTGGCACTCGAGCCAAAAAAGGTTTGCCATCACTGGTATAGGGTTTCCTGCCTGAGCAGGGGGTCGGGCTAGAAGATTTCGCCCAAGCCCCTTTCAATGCTGTTATTCTGAATTTCTGTATTATTCAGTATCTGTGAAATAATAGTATTACTTTTTTTTTTTTTTTTTAGGATCTTCCCTCATTAGGTAGCAAGAAGGATGCTTGAAAATATCAAATCTTGGGCTGAGTATATTGTGGAATGGGCTGCAAAAGATCCATATGGATTTCTTACAACAGTGATCCTTGCGCTAACACCTCTCTTCTTGGCAAGTGCGGTGCTATCATGGAAACTGGCAAAAATGATCGAAGCTAAGGAACGGGAACAAAAAAAGAAACAAAAACGCCAAGAAAACATTACAAAAGCTAAACGAACAAAGAAGGACTAAGACTTCAATTTCACTGGGCCAAATTTTGCTGGCAATGCACTGTTACTGTATGTGTACCTTTTTTGATGTATCCTTACAGAAATGAGACATGACAGATTTTTTTCCCTGGAATAATGTATCCTTAATTTGTGCTATTAAACATTTGTGGTCATGAATTTAATTGCTTTTCTAAGAACTCTCCTAATTTTTTTTCTAATCTGGGATAAGAGCAAAATGTAACTTTATAATACATGTGTAATAACTATATAGATATGAATTATTATTTTCATTAAAATCTGTCTTATGATTTTATACCATGAAAAATAATTGTTTAATAATTTGCATATAATTATGTTGTATTGTAAAATGTTCCTACATTGTCTTAAGAATCCCAATTTCATACTGAAAAGTAGTATTTTCATTATGGTTTGTGAGAAACAGATTGTCTCAATTATATAATCCAAGATATCTTAAATTATCATTCAAAAGCTTCTCCTTGTTAAATGTAAATGATAGCAACCTTATGTATAAAGTGGGGGAAAACATAAAATATGATTACTGGAATAGTTTGTGCATAGCTGTTGGGTAATAGTTTCTCATTTGTGTTGCATTATATCCTTGGTGGCTACACACTTGAGGACAAAGCAATAGTGAATGTTTCTAGATAAATGTAGGCAACCACTAAGTCTCGTAACAACCAGAATCAATGGTTACAAATGCTCTAAACATGTTTATTAGCAAATTGAAGGCAGATTTTAGGGGCTCTTGTCCAGCTCAGACCAAATGACAAGCATTCTCCCTGTAGCAAGCCCCTTTGGCTGTTTTCACAAAATTGCTATAGAGACTTCTCATTCTAAATTATGGCTCCCCATTAAGTCAATAACTTGACTTTGAAAGCAACAATTCATGCCTGACAGGGCAAATAATTAGCGCCCTGAAATTCCTTTTATATATCTTTAGTCAAGCCTTGCTGTTTCAACTCTTCAAAAACCAAGGCTTCTTAGAATCATCTTTGAAAGTCCTGTAACTTTTCGAAGCCTATTTCTTTACATCCAGTTAACTTATACCATAAAAGAGGTATCTCACCTATAACATTGGTTTGGTGAAATTTGATTACTTAATATTGGCTTACTGATCTAAAAATAAAGTTAGGGATTATGTAGGATAGGAAGCTAATCATTCATCTACTAGTGACTGCATCTCCTGACGCAAAGGACGCTAAGCACAAATATGCATTTTAAACAAAATGTATAGGACATTTACATATGCTCATGATTGCACATTGTTATTGATTTGTTAAGCTATGGAACATTACATACCTACTTTAAATAAACAACGTTTAAATTAGCTTTGTTAACTTGCACAAGTCCTGACATTTATTTATAATGGGAAATTTTTAACTGCAGCGTGCTCTGTCCTAAATAATTATTTGTGTTTAGTGACATTTAGAACCTTGTCAAAACCTTATTAGACAAAAGTAGCAAATATAGCTCTTCACAAGCAACATTTTGGGTCCACTTCCATAAACAAATCATATTTTAATACGTTAGGAGAAGCTGCAAACTCGTATGAATGACTACATTTCATTAAGCAGTTTTGAACGTGAGAAATTATAATAGTTTGACAGGTTTAAAGAAAATATCTGCAGGCGTAGCATACATTGGATATGCCATACACACACTCTTAACATTAATTAACAGCTAGAATATATATACAGTCATATAGTACACCATCTGTAATGATTACAGCAGCACTAAATTTTATTGAAGCATAATTTCACCGAGAACATTATCAAATGATTTAAGGGGCAAAAGAATTAAGAGATGGGACATTTTATAAAAAGCAATTAAACATTTCCACAAGAATCTAAGCATTTTGAAAAAGTTGCTAAGCTTTTAAGTATAACCTGGAATTTTTAAAAACAGTATATTCATTCATATTGCTCATGTTGCCTATTTCCTGATGCTTTGCATGGGGGGTGGGGAGAAGGGGGTGATGGTTATTTTTTACTTTCAGGAGGAATCCAGGCCCCAGGCTGAAATGTATTTGCTGTGCTGACAGGGTCTTCTGAGCGTTCGGGCTTTTTGTAGCTGGAAGCAGCGGCATGTCCTGTAAACTTTGTTTGAAGGGGTCCTACCTCAAGACCCTCTTTGACCTGAAGGAGTCTGCTTTTTTCATCCAAATCTTCAACCTTAGCTTTCATTTCACTTCTGTATTTCTCATTCTGGATACATTCCTGGAAAGAAAAAGAAGTTAACATATTGAACTGACTGAAAGGAACAATGAATGCTAAGGAGACACACTTTGCTTTGAGTGGGTAGGTTGTGTTGCTTTCACTTTTCCCAACAGAAGAGCTTGGCTCATTCAGCAAGCAGCAAGTAGCATTTGAAGAGGCCAGGAAAGGCAGCTCCATCCAGATTCATCCAACTGCATCCAGATTCAACTCATTGGAGTATAGGATGCTACTTCATTTTTTCCAGGCACGCCCCTACCTTGAATTGCTGGAGATCCCTTTAGAAGAATGTGGCAAATTTGCAGCAAATTGATGAGCTAATCGTGGATTGAAACCCTTCTATCAGTAAATATCAAACAAGAATAAACTACTATACACATAAATGTTTAATGGAAGATTTTAAACATTAGGAAGGGACAACCTAAAATATTGTAGGGTCAAAAGAATAAAGGAAAACTTAAGATGCAAAAAGAAAGCAACAGAAAAATAGAAAAGAAAGTGATATAAGGAAGTGGCTTCTGATCTTCTCTACAACAGCAACTACAATTTTAAACTGACCTCCCTCAAGTTATATCGTAACTCTTTTTCTCTTCATGCTCCATCCTAATCATTAAAACCATAAATCACAATTTATTCTCTTTTAGACAAAAAGTCCATAGAGTTTTTAATTAAACCCTAGCCTCCTGGCTGACAAATGTAGTATGTTTTGATGTGTGAATGGTAATGAATGATTTTAACTCTTAGTGTTTTTTAAATTAATTGAATTTTTTAGTTATGTATACTGTATATTGTTTTTCGACATGTGAGCCGCCCCCAGTCCTCTGAGAGGAGTGGCATGCAAATATCCAATCAATCAATCAATCACAAATAAACATCGCAATCTAGAGGATTTAAAAACATTTCAGTGAAACCATGAAGGAACTACATTTTCTATTTTTCAGAGATATTTAAAATTTGCTTGTTTCATCAACCCAACAATCCCAGTTGTCTTAACTATGGCTTGGAAAACATCTCATTTCCTTCTGTCTGGAGGACAGAAGGAAAAGGGGGGACATGATCGAAACATTTAAATATATTAAAGGGTTAAATAAGGTCCAGGAGGGAAGTGTTTTTAACAGGAAAGTGAACACAACAACAAGGGGACACAATCTGAAGTTAGTTGGGGGAAAGATCAAAAGCAACGTGAGAAAATATTATTTTACTGAAAGAGTAGTAGATCCTTGGAACAAACTTCCAGCAGACGTGGTAGGTAAATCCACAGTAACTGGATTTAAACATGCCTGGGATAAACATATATCCATCCTAAGATAAAATACAGAAAATAGTATACGGGCAGACTAGATGGACCATGAGGTCTTTTTCTGCCGTCAGACTTCTATGTTTCTATGTTTCAACCGGGGGTGGGTTGCAGCTCACCTTGCTACTAGTTCACTTGCTCCTGCACCACGTAGTCGTGCCTCATGGACATACAAAAAACTCCCCAAAAATCCAACACCCAAAACCAAAATGCCAAAACCAAAATGGTGGCATATGAGCAGTGCCGGAAACTACTTCTGCGCATGCTCAGAAGAAAACATAAAAAAAAATTAAAAATAGAGATGACAGCAGCCACAGTTCGACTGATCCAGTTTGACGATGTTATCATGACATCACCAATGAGTCACTACCGGTTTGGGTGAACCAGAAGATACCCACCCTTGATCTCAACCTATGCTCAAGCTTGATTTCAGTTTCGGCACCTTTCCGTCTAAATCTATGGCTGGATTCACAAATTATTATTATTTATTAGATTTGTATGCCAGAATACCATCGGACCAGAATACCTTAGGGACCGCCTTCTGCCGCACGAATCCCAGCGACCGATTAGGTCCCACAGAGTTGGCCTTCTCTGGGTCCCATCGACAAAACAATGCCGTCTGGCAGGCCCCAGGGAAAGAGCCTTCTCTGTGGCGGCCCCAACCCTCTGGAATCAACTCCCCTCCGGAGAATAGGACTGCCCCCACCCTCCTTGCCTTTCGCAAACTTCTAAAAGCCCACCTTTGTCGCCAGGCATGGGAAAATTGATTCCCCTCGGCCGCTTCATTTTATGTATGGTTTGTTTGGGTTCTATGAGTGTTTTTAATCAAGGGTTTTTAACTTTTGTTTTTAATTGTATTTTATATTCCTGTTGTGAGCCACTCCGAGTCTCCGGAGAGGGGCGGCATACAAATCTAATAAATAAATTAAATAAATAAATGCCGCCGTTCTCCGAAAACTCGCTATATTATATTTATTTTTAGGTTAGCACAGTATACAGACCCAATCACTGGCTGCTTCTTCTCTTTATGAGCCATGGTTTATAGCTAGCACCATGTGAGAAGCAGTCTACTAGACGTTATTCAACCAACTGCTTAAAATGCATGCTTCAGAATGAGGAGTTACCTCATATGACTTTGAATATAGACTTCAACATCTCCTCCCCCAGCCTTTTGGTTGTGAACTTCACCCTTTCTTGAGCACCCAAAAGTGCACTCATTTGTACTCCTGAATTGACTTCGTCCTAATACAGTTGTCAGAATTTTGCCATGGCTAATTTACATTCCTTTGCTTTTTGTTTTAAACGTGTGTCCAAGATTATATCAAACTCTGAGTGCTGGTGGCTGTCGATCATCAGAATTTCTCTTAGAGGCATACAACACATGTCTTTTTCTTGGTCGTTATTCTTGCACGAGAGCATTCAAGGTACATTCAAGGTGACCTAAAGATTCCTAAGTAGGTCCCCAACTTAACAAAATCAGCAAGGTATCCTATAGTCCAGCAATGGCGAACCTTTTTTTCCCTCGGGTGCCAAAAGAGCGTGTGTGCATGCTGTCGCGCATGTGTGCGTGCCCACACCCATTATTTAATGACTGGGGAGGGTGAAAACAGCTTCCCCCACCCCCTAGAGGTCCTCTGGAGGTCGGATAATGGCCTGTTTCCCAATTTCTGGGGGCCCCAGTAGGCTCCAAAGCCCCCCCTCGGAGGTTCTCTGGAAGCCAAAAATGCCCTCCCAGGGCCTCTGTTCAAGCCAAAAATCAGCTGTCCAGCACACACATGCACGTTGGAGCTAAGCTAGGGTATGGCTCATGTGCCAGCCAATATTATTATTATTTTATTATTATTATTTATTAGATTTGTATGCCGCCCCTCTCCGTAGACTAGGGGCGGGTCACAACAATAACAAAAACAATATAAGAACAAATCTAATAATTTAAAAAACATTAAAAACCCCATTATTAAAAGCAAACATACACACAAGCATACCATGTATAAACTGTATAGGCCCGGAGGAGGTGTCTCAGTTCCCCCATGCCTGACGGCAGAGATGGTTCTTAAGAACTTTACAAAAGGCAAGGAGGGTGGGGGCAGTTCTAATCTCCGGGGGGAGCTGGTTCCAGAGGGTCGGGGCCGCCACAGAGAAGGCTCTTTTCCTGGGTCCCACCAAACAACATTGTTTAGTCGAAGGACCCAGAGAAGGCCAACTCTGTGGGACCTAACCGGTTGCTGGGATTCGTGCGGCAGAAGGCGGTCCTGGAGATATTCTGGTCTGATGCCATGAAGGGCTTTATAGGTCATAACCAACACTTTGAATTGTGACCGGAAATCGATCGGCAACCAATGCAGACTACGGAGTGTTGGTGTAACATGGGAATACCTAGGTTCACCATCACTGCTATAGTCTGCGTCTTCAAGTTACATTATTCTAATATATGCACTATGCAGAATCTATGTAGCAGTATAAATAATGTACCGATATGCTGCAATACTTTTCCAAAACAAGGACTTAAAATATTGACTGCCCGTCATTTAAATTTATAACCATAAATTTCTTTTAAAAGAAAATAATGGAAAAAGAATACAGAGCATAAGTATCAAATAATTTTACAAAGCCATGCAACAAGATATAATTCATTATCCGTATATAATCAAAGGACTATTTGCCAAATGCAAGCTCAAAAGGAAGCCAAATTCCCATATCAAAATGAAACTGAGATTGGACAATAATGAATCTCTGTAATCACAATGTAATAAACCTACTGGGTCTCTAATGCTAGCTGAAAACAATTCAACTGACTTCAATTAACTTTCTAATTTTTCTAGCATTCAAAGGTCAAACCCACAAGGAGTGCGTATAAATTTAACAAAGGCTCCTTCTCCCTCACATTTGGCTTCCAGGGGTAAGGTGACATTGACCAGATATTATTGAGGGGCAGCAGATTCTATTGCATTTCATCTGCACAGTTTATATAATTATTTTCTATTCCTTTTCATGGGAAGGATGGAAAATGCTGCAAGGTGGATTATTGGAAAAATTAGCGTGTAATGGCCGCTGTTCTCCTAGCAAATAATCTTACCTAATTTCTGTTCTGTCTGGGTCACTCCGGAAGCTATGACCAACCCAAAAAGATAGGCCAGACACACCGGTTGAATCCAAACACAGTTTTATAATGGTAAAGAGAAAAGAAGCCAACAGAAAATGTCCTTACAAGTCAGGAAAGCACTGGAACTCCAAATAGATACACGAAGGCAATTGTTCATACATAAACACAGGATCCTCAATGCCAAACGAGGCTGTGGCTAACATACACCAACCTCCCACGGGTCTTCAAGACTGCTTGGCCATGAGCCAGGAACAAAAACGCTGAGAGAAAAGGCAGATAACAGCAACTCCACTTTGATAACACTCCACGCTGCCGAAAGAGTTTGCCTGCCTTATAAACCCTTCCCTGCTAATGGGGACCACACCCAACCCCCTGGTGTTCCTCATTCAACGCTGATAATATTTATTCAATTGATTCCTCCTTTGATCTATGCGTCTCTGTCGCCTACTAATGATAGCTTGTGCTTCGTCATCCAATGACTCCAGAGACTCCAGAGAATCCAAGCTACTTGCTTGAGAGAGCCCCTCCCCAGGGCTCCCAGGCCTTTCTTCCTCGTCACTTTCCTGACTGTAGTCTCCCTTGTCTGACTGCAAAGAACTCTCCTCTCCGCTCTCAGCCTCCCCCGGGCATGGAGCCAGCAGAGATGCAGCTGGTCTTTGATCTGACTCAGGCTGAACCACAATTTCAGTGTTGGGCTCCAATGGATACAGTCAGGTACGGAGAACAGGTAGAAAAATTTTGATCCCCCCCCCTTTTTTCCCCCTTTTGGGCTCTGGGTATGCTTTTCCTATCACAATAAATGAGATTCAATGTGTATAATTTTAGAAGAGCTGTGCGTGCATGTTTATGTGTACATACACATATACTGTAGTTTATATAGTAGATAATGTATATTTTTGTGTACCTGTGTGTAATATGTATGTACACATACGGCATATATACATAGAATTAAATAGTATATTTTGGATGTTCAGTAATAGTAAATAGATAGGGAAATTGTATCTGTTTGAAGCGAAGAGAAGCCAGGCCGAAACCCTTGACATGAGTGACGTCAAGTTGGCCAGTCACATGACTTTTAAGCCACCCCCGGTCCCATGATCGCCGAGCCACTCCCACCTGGTCACATGGCTGGCAAACCACACCCACAAAACAAGCCATGCCCACAGTGTGGTAGTAAAAATTTTTTTTGCAGCCCTTCACTGCCTAATTTGCTGTGTCCGAGATACAGAGCATAATCACAGTATAGAACCAAATCTATATATCATACTTGGAAGCAGTATGGGGGCGATTTGCCAGTCACTGCCTTCTCTCAAAAATATTGTTAACTTGCACTTGCGAACTCCAGGAAGGGTGTCAGGAAGGGCATCCGACCAGTAAATACTCTGCATTATCTGGTCACCCTGATTCTATCCCAGATAGGGGTTATAAGGCCATAAAAAAGGAGTTTGGACTATTGCAATAATATGTACAGAATAATTATCTTGCAAAACACACTGAACGATATTTTTGACATTAAGCAAGTCAATATGGTTCAAAGTAAGGAAGCATGAAATAAAGCAAGTCAAGGAAAAAGATGACAGATGCATACTGATGAGCTATAGTAAGAACCTGAATATGATCATATATGATATGATCATTGTTATTCTAAAAATGGGTATTATAGAGGTGGAAAGGGTTGATCCAAATAAGGCATTTACAAGAAAAATCACAATTATCTGGACCATTTTGATCAAATAATCAGGTAGTTGATGATGGTGGAAAATGCTAAAGACATACCGAATTATGTGCCCCACTGGCTATATGAATAGGGTTTTTTATTGTTATCTTTACAAGCAAGGGATAAAGCACTGAAGACTCAAGATGGATGAAGTAATTCTTCACATTGAGCATTTTGAGTACAGTGGAGGTTAGTGACCAACTTAGCCAGTTTTAAAGAATGATACTGTATGAAAAATTCATGCGAGATAGGATTATTTGCTTCTAATCAGGTACATATTACACTTAATATCAAAAGCCATATGCCTCTGTATGGTGATTGCTAACAATGTTACTGCCTTCCCATCATATTTTAAGCCTCCCCAAAGCAACTGATCAACAATTTCTTTTAAAAAAGGATTTGGCTTGCTTGTGTCTTGCTTGTATATTTTCTTAAGTGATAAAACATTAGAAAGACATTTTAATATGCCCCCACAAAAAAGCACTTGCCAGCAAACATTGCCACCATGTCCAATACCAGGCAAAAGGTCTTAAGAGGCAAACTGACTCATCCAAATTAATTTCAAAGTTAAAAGGCACTAAGCATAGCTTATTTGTACCAGGGGGAAAAAATGATACAGTGATCCCTCGATTAGCACGGTCTCGATTAGCGCGAAATGCTGCAACGCGGTTTTTCAAAAAATATTAATTAAAAAATAAGTCCGCGCTAGTTCTCTCTCTCTTTCTCTCCCTGTTGCCGGCGTGGTATATGAGAGAGAAACAGAGAGGCAGAGGTCGGGCGCATTACCGGGAGGTGGAGGCGGCGTGGGGACGCTGGGTGCCGGGGACACCGAGGAGGGGGTGGACGTGGCCTCTCAGCTGCAGAGCCGAACAAGGGCGGAGGCAACGGCGGAGTCCGGCGCTGGGGCCATGCGGGGCCGCTCATCCAGGGGGGCGTGGACTGGCAAGTCGCCCTCCTTTCTCTTTCTTTCTCTCTCTTATACCACACCGGTAACAGGGAGAGAAAGAGAGAGAGCGGAGGGCACCTTGCCGGTCCACGCCCCCCTAGATGAGCGGCTCCGCATGGCCCCAGCGCCGCCCAGGCAAAGGGGAAACCCCAAGATCGCTTGCCGCTTGCCGTATTGCAGCGAAGGAGGCGAAGCAAGGCTCCAAGCTGCAATACGGCAAGCAGCAAGCGGCAAGCGGCCTTGGGGTTTCCCCTTTGCCTGGGCGGCGGGAAGACCAAGGGAAGGTTCCTTCAGCCGCCCAACACCTGATCCGCTCCGCAGCGCGGCAGCAGCGAGGAGCCGAAGATGGGGTTTCCCCTTTGCCTTTACCCCATCTTCGGCTCCTCGCTGCTTCCGCGCTGCGGAGCAGATCAGCTGTTGGGCGGCTGAAGGAACCTTCCCTTGGTCTTCCCCGCCGCCCACCCGCAAACTCCACCATCTGCGCATGTGCGGCCATGAAAAAAATGGCGCGCATGCGTAGATGGTGTTTTTTACTTCCGCACCACTATAACGCGGAAATCGATTAGCGCGGGAGGTCTTGGAACGTAACCCCCGCGCTAATCGAGAGATCACTGTATAGCCTTATATTAGATTACAATACTATTGGCAGCTCATTGCTTAACATGTAGAAACTCAGTCAATTGTTATTTAATAAACAAATAACCACATTTGGAGTACTGTGATCAGTTCTGGAGACCTCACCTACAAAAAGATATTGACAAAATTGAACGGGTCCAAAGACGGGCTACAAGAATGGTGGAAGGTCTTAAGCATAAAACGTATCAGGAAAGACTTAATGAACTCAATCTGTATAGTCTGGAGGACAGAAGGAAAAGGGGGGACATGATTGAAACATTTAAATATGTTAAAGGGTTAAATAAGGTTCAGGAGGGAAGTGTTTTTAATAGGAAAGTGAACACAAGAACAAGGGGACACAATCTGAAGTTAGTTGGGGGAAAGATCAAAGGCAACGTGAGAAAATATTATTTTACTGAAAGAGTAGTAGATCCTTGGAACAAACTTCCAGCAGACGTGGTTGGTAAATCCACAGTAACTGAATTTAAACATGCCTGGGATAAACATATATCCATTGTAAGATAAAATACAGGAAATAGTATAAGGGCAGACTAGATGGACCATGAGGTCTTTTTCTGCCGTCAGTCTTCTATGTTTCTATGTTTCTAAATAGCTAAACAAAGTGTAATTTAGTGTAATATTTGTATCATTTTAAGCAGTTCAGAAAGATAATAAACTTTTCATTTTTAATAAGAAACATAAGTTATATGCTCTGGGCACCATCTTACAAAGGCACAATTTCTTCATGCGTATGCCATTCTCATAGGTGATTCACTGGAAGTAAAAAAATTCTCCTGCTGTTTTAATTATAGAGAAATTAATAAAAAGCTTTTAATTGACTAATCTAGTCAATTAATCTATAAAAAATGTTGCAGCCTACACTTAAGAAACAGAATATATTAACAGGCAAGCATAAATAAAGTATGCAGGCAAAGTGTCACTGAAAATATAATTCTTAAACCAGCCTGCAGTTGAATGATAGGAACTTAGAATTCAATGAAAATGAATCATCACGATTGGAGTTAGTTTCTCTTGTGCTATTCCTGAAATAAATAATATTCTTACAATCAAATAAGGAAGATGAGCGTACAATATGATAACTAAACATAATGTAATTTTCAATTTAATTATTCTCTTCTAGGGATGATGGTGGGGAGATAATAATTGAAACTTTATGCTTATTACTACTCAGTGAAGTACATTTTCCTTCCTTGACAAGAAGGCTGTCACAACAAATAATTATGGAAATGCTCGAAATAGTTTGAAAGAAGACAGGAGCTGTCACGAAAAGTTTCTTCTCTTTAACATTTCACCTTGTATCCAACTGTGCAATTCAAAAGCCACTTAGTTTTTATTACTGCATAGCAAACACATAGCACATTAGAAATGAAAAGTAGTTATTTATCATACTTTTTACTTTTAACCATTTTTAGACCTCTAAGAAGCACAGCTAATTAATTCAACTTCATATTAAAACCTATCTCCTCAGAATATTTTCATAAAAAAACATTTTTGGGAAAAATCAACAAAGTATTTTTACTCTATTAAGATCAGTAATCTTTAACTCACCCAACTTACAATATTCCAATGAGAAACAGAGAATCTAACTGAATGTAGCAGTCCAGCAGACTTTTGTTTAAACAGAGTTTAAGGCTCAAGATGCATGGAAAGAGAGGAATAAAGACATGGAAAAAATACATTGGATGCAAAACATTTTGCCTCTATCCATTTCTCAACTCTAAATAAAACCTGAAGCCATTAGTGATTTACATATATAACATGAATTCTTGGCATTCCAGGGAAGTACAGTATTATGATGTTTGATACCCTGTTTTCCCCAAAATAAGACATCCCCTGATAATAAGCCCAATCGGGCTTTTGAGTGCATGTCAATAAGGCCAAGCTTATTTCAGGGTTCAAAAAAATATAAGTCAGGGTCTTATTTTTGGGGAAACACGGTAGATGTTTAAGCTGGATTTGGCATTTTTAAGCTGCCAGATGTTTAAGCTGGATTTGGCATTTTTAAGCTGCCAGATGTTTAAGCTGGATTTGGCATTTTTAGGGGTGTGTGTGTTGTTTTAAGGTGGTAAAGACAACCTCGCAGGATGGAAGCTGTTTCAAAATCTGCCTTTTCCAATAGTTTATTATTAGCATTAGATGGAGCCCATTTGATCAATTGTTTCTGAACCTTGTTTGGAAAAAAAAAACAGATCCAAAAGAAAAAAAGGTACGGTATATGTAGTCCTAAAGTTAATAGCTCATGAAAATATGTTTTCTAACAGCCAGCCCTAATCTGACAACCCTCTCAATGTGTTGGGCAATTCTTCCTACATCCTAGCTCCTATAGCCATTGCTTACAGGGAGAGGATATACTGGAAATAGAAGACCAATAAATCTAAAGAGTCCATGGTGGAGGAAGGCATTTTATGCTAAAATACAGAAGAAAATTAAAATTGAACACATCTGATGTGATTTTTTAAAATCGTACTGAAAGAGAATTACTGCTGGTTGTACAAACTTTTATTTCTCTTACAATTTTCCCTTCTTTCTTTTAATTCTTTTGGGGGGTTTCCCTTTGGCTTTTCTGAATTTAATAGCATTGTTATTTTTAATGTGGCAGGTATCAGGAGAGAGAAAGTATTGGAAAAAAGTCTCCAAATGTCACCACCAGTGTTTTCTTCAATTCAACTAACCAAGTGTCACAATCACACTAAGCTATATTCACTCATCTTGTCTGCTTGCTTATTTTTGGCTTAGCATAACGTATGAACGTTCATCATTCTTTCATTTGTTCTTTCATTCTAACTTCTCTGCTAAATCAACAGACTCATCCCATTTTACAGCAATCCAATAAAAAAAACACAGCCAATGAAAACATCCACAGTAAACACCACTTAAAATCAAAATTGTAGCAAGAGTAGAATAACAATAATAGTAGTAAGAAAAAAAATATCACAACCAAAGTGCAAGATAAATAAATAAAACAGTTACATTTAAAATTCAAACATGTAAACAATCAAGTAGTCATCAGAGGATTACAGGAAAGTAGCATTTCAAGGAACTTCTGAAACATTAACAGAGATGGCTTGAGTTTTAATTGTATGGAAAAGCTATCCCTTTTTCCCAGTGGAGCAACCAAGAAACCACCTCTCTATTTTTCCTTTCCTTGCAAAAGTACATACAAAATAACCAGAAGCCTCTAAGAACCTACCAGAAAGGCTATTTCTATTAGGTGAAGGCAATCCAGCAGATACCTTAGCATCAAACTGTATAGCACTTTATAGACCAGGAAACCTGATAGAAAGTAATACAGGGCTCAAAGTGTAGTTGTAAAATTCTCTTGGGCAAGTATCGTAATCTTCGCCAAAAATTTATACCAACTGTAGTTTCCAGTCATCTTCAGAAGCATCTGATGAGTTGAGTGTATACAGCAGTCACTGTTAAGGGACAGCCTTCTGCTGCATGAATCCCAGCGACCAGTTAGGTCCCACGGAGTGGGTCTTCTCCGGGTCCCGTCAACTAACCAATGTCGCTTGGCGGGACCCAGGGGAAGAGCCTTCTCTGTGGCGGCCCCGGCCCTCTGGAACCAATTCCCCCCAGAGATTAGAATTGCCCCCACCCTCCTTGCCTTTCATAAGCTGCTTAAAACCCACCTCTGCCACCAGGCATGGGGGAATTGAGATACTCTTTCCCCCTAGGCCTTTACAATTTTATGTATGGTATGTCTGTATGTATGTTTGGTTTTTATAATAATGGGTTTTTAACTGTTTTTAGTATTGGATTATTATTATATGCTGTTTTATTATTGCTGTTAGCCGCCCCGAGTCTCCGGAGAGGGGTGGCATACAAATCCAATCAATCAATCAATCAATCAATGCAATGCAATGTGAAAGCCACTACAGCAGTGGTTCTCAACCCTTCTAATGCTGCGACCCCTTAATACAGTTCCTCATGTTGTGGTGACCCCCAGCCATAAGCCTAGCGCCAATTCCCCCAACAGAGCTTTAAGCTGATTGGCAGGAAGGTCAGAGGGACACCCCCACTGTAAATGCCTGATTGGTTGGATTGTAAAAATATGTTCCTAACACCAGAATTTAGTTCCCAACACCATGGAAAATCCGTCTTTTCCCATGGTCTTAGATGACCCCTGTGAAACGCTTGTTCGGCCCCTAAAGGGATCCCGACCTCCAGGTTGAGAACCACTGCACTACAGCTTGCTAGTAAGAAAATGTAATTTCATACAGCCAAGTATTTTAAAATACGTTGATGATGAAGCAATTTGAAAATTGCCAGATTTGGGAAGTACGGCTGTAATGGATCCAGAACTCATCCATTAAGAGGGAGATTCTAATTTATTTTGGCACCATCCTTTTCCATTTAAAACCTTTTGCCACTTTTATAGGGTTTTATTTTGTTGTTTCTTAGCCTAATTCAGTGTTTCTCAACCTTAGCAGTTTGAAGATGTGTGGACTTCAACTCCCAGAATTCCCCAGCCAGCATTGCTGGCTGGGGAATTCTGGGAGTTGAAGTCCACACATCTTCAAACTGCCAAGGTTGAGAAACACTGGCCTAATTACATTTATTTACTTATTTATTGGATTTGTATGCCGCCCCTCTCCGTGGACTCGGGACGGTTAACAACAGTGGTAAAAAACAGCATGTAACAATCCAACCCAATACTAAAATAACTAAAAAACCCTTATTATAAAAACCAAACATACATACAGACATACCATGCATAAATTGTAGAAGCCTAGGGGGAGAGAATATCTCAGTTCCCCCATGCCTGACGGCAGAGGTGGGTTTTGAGGAGCTTATGAAAGGCAAGGAGGGTGGGGGCTATTCTAATCTCTGGGGGGAGTTGGTTCCAGAGGGCCGGGGCCACCACAGAGAAGGCTCTTCCCCTGGGCCCCGCCAAACGACATTGTTTAGTTGACGGGACCCGGAGAAGGCCCACTCTCTGGGACCTAACTGGTCGCTGGCATTTGTGCGGCAGAAGGCGGTCCCGGAGATAATCTGGCCTGGTACATGAAAAAGAGTTTGTACGGATTTTTACTCCACTAGCCGTTGCTGACAAGAGGGAGGTGCTCACCTCAATTTCAAGGCCACTGAACCATTGAGCTGTCCAGAGACATTTCTGTGCTCATCTGACCAGCAAGTTACCTTCCCACCAAAGTGGTACTTATTTATCTACTTGCATTTGCATCTTTTCCAACTGCTAAGCAGGCAGGAGCGGGGGTGAGAATGTTTCATGGCGCTCTCGAACCAGGGCTGCTGGCTTTCCAGTCCACAAGCTCAGCATATTACATGATGCAGATTACATAATGATTATTACATAGTGCATGATTATATGGTGCAGATATAGGAACGCAAAGATAGGAACAGAAGAGAAATTTCTGTTTGTCAGTTCATAGAAGTGATATTCCCAGGAAAGTATAGTGGCAAGATTTGGGAATGAATCTGTTGGGGCTGTAAGTGGAACAATAGAATAAAGGCTCAGTCAAATACAATAACTGACATTTCAAATTCTTTCCACATCTCCCCAAAAGTGGGATCTGGGGAAAGATAATTTGTCACTTGCCTCAGTGAAAGATGTGGGCAGGGAGATTTGCTATAGAACAACGTCAACAAGAAATATGGTCACGAGTACCCCTCCCTTCAATAGCTGTCAAAGAGCATTTACTGTATCAGCAGGTGTTGTCAGAGGCTGTCTAATACAGAAACCAAATCAATCTATCTGGCAGCCATTTTAGGAAAAAAATGTCTTAATAATAATATCAAGATACAAATGGCCTGCCACACAGATTTACACATGCCTTAGAGAAGGAGGCAGGGAAAGGGATAGGTAATTTCTACGGACTAAGTTCACCGTTCAGATTTTAAAATTACTTATGCTGTAAATTCAAGAACAACAGCAACAACATACACACACACTAATACACTTCTTATATATTCAAACACCACCTTTCTCCATGTTTTGGGGCACAAATGCATCTGGTAAAGAGCAGTAATGCCGTTAGCTGTAGGATGGAGGGGGAAAGACAATTATTTCAGCCATTTCTTGCTTTAAGAGTCATGAAGAAAGACCTGGGAAAATTCAGCAAACAAACAAGGCAGCACTAAAGGATCTTTTTTGGGGGGGTCCTCAAGAGACAGAGATGGGTATAAAAGCCAGGGAATTATCTTTATTGTGCCAGTTAACAATTAACAGCCACACTGGAATGATAGAAACATAGAAGATTGATGGCAGAAAAAGACCTCATGGTCCATCTAGTCTGCCCTTATACTTTTTCTTGTATTTTATTTTAGGATGCATATGTTTGTCCCAAGCATGTTTAAATTCAGTTACTGTGGATTTACCAACCACGTCTGCTGGAAGTTTGTTCCAAGCATCTACTACTCTTTCAGTAAAATAATATTTTCTCACGTGACTTCTAATCTTTCCCCCAACTAACCTCAGATTGTGCCCCCTTGTTCTTGTGTTTACTTTCCTATTAAAAACACTTCTCTCCTGAACCTTATTTAACCCTTTAACATATTTAAATGTTTCGATCGTGTGTCCCCCTTTTCCTTCTGTCCTCCAGATTATACAGATTGAGTTCATTAAGTCTTTCCTGATAAGTTTTATGCTTAAGACCTTCCACCATTCTTGTAGCCCGTCTTTGGATCAGTTCAATTTTATCAATATCTTTTTGTAGGTGAGGTCTCCAGAACTGAACACAGTATTCTAAATGTGGTCTCACCAGTGCTCTATACAGTGGGATCACAATCTTCCTCTTCCTGCTTGTTATACCTCTAGCTATGCAGCCAAGCATTCTACTTGATTTCCCTACCGATGATGCACTAATGATAGTGGAAAAAAGTAAAAATGCTGGACATACAGCCTGGGACATAATAAAAATACAGTTGAAACAATCAGTACACAGTATACTGTATGTAATATTACACCTTACCTCAAGTGTAGGTGGATTGCTTCGTCTTTTTTTCATCCATGCTAAGAAAATGAAAAACAAAAAATATCAAATATTTCCCCTTCTCATGTTTTTTTGATACCTACTGTAGATCAATAATATTTTATGAATTTATAAGCTCCCTTTATATATAACTTTTAAAAAAAAGGTTATTGAAGTTATTTTTAACTTTTACAAGTAATCCTTGACTTACTGCCACAATTAGGGGCTAGAATTTCCATTGCTAAGCAAAATGATGGGTGAATTGTGGCTTACAATCTCTTACGCCATGGCTCTTAAGCGAGTCATTGCAGTTGTTAAGTAAATCATGTGATTGCGATATGAATTCAGCTTCCTCCATTGACTTTACTCATTGGAAGTCGGCTGGAGAAGTCGCAAATTACCAATCACATTACCCCAGAATGCAGCAACTCTCATAAATACATGCAGGCTATCAAGTGCTTGAAATTTGGTGCTGTGATGGTCGTAAGTGCGAGAACCAGTCATAAGTAACTTTTTTCACAGCTGTTGTATCTTCAAATTGCCACTAATTGAATGGTTGTAAATTGAGGACTTCCTATATACAAAATTATGGGGGGGGAAATCAAGAAAAATAACGTCATTTCATCATCATAAGGGAATTTAGCACTAATTTTAAAACATTATAAATTCCTAAATTAAAACAAAACAAAACTTTTATTTAAATCCAGAACAAATCCGCCCTATTAGAAATATTCCATCAGAATATAACAAATGTTTTTTTTCTCATTACCAAAAATAAAAACTCAAATCTTTGACCAACTTTGCTATAGGTTTTGTGATAAGCAGCATTCAATATGAACTGTTCCACATGATAACATTTTTTTCTGGATCTAGGACAAAAGAATTTGAGTTTGCTTCATGTTCCTCATAGGCCTTTCTAACGGAAATGTTAAAGCAGACTCTCCCAGTATAACCATTCAATTTTCTCAGCCCTTTGCAGCAGGCAGTACTTATCCTTAAAGCTGGAGAAATATAAATCTTTTTTTGTCATCTTTCAGAGTGAAAGGCATGTATTTATTTATTTATTTGATTGATTGATTGATTGATTAACAGACAAACATCCTAGATAAGACTCGGGACGGCTCACAACAACAATAAAACAGTGTACAATGAACAAATCTAATATTTAAAAAATATCTAAAAAGCCATTATTTTAAAAACATACAACACAAGCATACCATACATAAAACTATATAAGCCTGGGGGAATGTCTCAATTCCCCCAGGCCTGACGGCAGAGGTGGGTTTTAAGCAGCTTATGAAAGGCAAGGAGGGTGGGGGCAATCCTAATCTCTGGGGGGAGTTGATTCCAGAGGGTCGGGGCCGCCACAGAGAAGGCTCTTCCCGTGGGTCCTGCCAGATGACATTGTTTCGTCGATGGGACCCGGAGAAGGACAACTCTGTGGGACCTAACCGGTCACTGGGATTCATGCGGCAGAAGGCGGTTCCGGAGATGTTCTGGTCCGATGCCAGGAAGGGCTTTATAGGTCATAACCAACACTTTGAATTGTGACCAGAAACTGATATCCAGTCTCATACAGTCTCATTTCTCACAGGTGGGACATATTGCTCACCCTCAAACTGAACATGGTACAGCTTTGTGTGCTGAATATTTTCATGTTTAATATTATTTTATTTTTTGCATTAAAGATCAAACTACTTTAATTAAAAAATTGAATATAAGTTGAATTAATAAATATCCTAATCAACATTTGATTTCTATCCTACACTTTTTAAACTACGATATCTACTGTTTTTTTTAAAGCAGGATATAATTCAACCCTGAAAAGTGACAATTAAGAAGTGATTATGTTGTTTAAAAAGGCCAGGATTGAAGCACAAAAGCAGACCTTTGCAAGAAAAATTAATGTATATCATTGTCTTCCATTAAAAAATTAAAATGTATTTTATTCTTCCAAATTATTTTTATTTGCTTTGACTTAAAAGAAAGCAAATAATTCACAATAGGTTCCTCCAATAAAATCACCATTTTCTTTTCTATCCCCATATACAGTTCTGCTGGGAAAGGGACAGTGAGACTGAAAATTATCAGCATAAAATGAGAAATAAATGGTTTTCATACTAGATTTAATACCAGACAAATATGGGTGGCTATTTTTACTCTTCATTTCTCTGATATTAATTCACACATCTTTTCCAATCAGCTAGGAATGAACTTAAAAAATGAGTAATAATGCAATTTCATGATAATGAGAAGCAACTTCAATTATTTCTTTGCTTCCTTATTCTTAAAAAACACAGTGTCCCAATATATACTGCTCTGTATACTCAAACTTGGCCACTATTGATTGATTATCTGTCATCAAGTCATTTTTTATTCCTAGACTGCATAGATATTCTCTCTCCATGATGGTTTATCCTTAACTTGTTCTTTCACGTCCTCCAATGGTGCGGATTGTGAAAGATGTTAGTCTATCTAATCCACTAAAATAATAAATCTCTCCCTCTCCCCATGAATAAATCCAATGCTTTTATTGGAAGTTAGTAATTTCTGCTACAGTATGTGAATTGCACAAGAAATCTCTACTTCAGTTTAGGGGAAAAAAAGATAAAATAAAAGCAGACTCAATTTTAGTAATTGTTAGTAGAACTGTCCCTTGTTCTTCAGATTTTGAAACATAGCCAATGTGTCATCTGTTTTTAGGAAAAACTCTGTAAGTTCTATCCTAACAAAACACTTTCATGGAACTGCAGCCAAAATAATTTCTAAGTGGAGCAGTACCCTCCCACCCAAAATGAACAAAGAAAGTGTAGAAATGTATAGACAAGAGTCCAATTTTGCAACATGCTATTGCACAGTTTTGTAAATCCATTGTAGTTCAAATCATCTAGTAATTAAATAGTTGTCTTGAATTATAAATACGGTAAAGTATTACCAGCAGCATGAATTCAGGTTAATGCTACCATTTTCTAAGCAGAATGTAAGCAACATAAACTGGACATTTCACATCTTGAGACCTTGGCATTCTTTCATTTCATTGCTCATTTGCATTCTCATTAGTATGCATGAGGTTTTCATTGAACTTTAAGACTCCTAGTGGCACATAGCACTTTGTAATAAGCGTAAAAGTAGGCATGCAAATTAAAACTCCCATTAATCACTAAATGTTACCCATTAAACAAAGAGGGGCCAACTTGAACACACAGTCTGTAAAATACAGCATGAAAAACACAAATACTGTTCTGTTGACACTGAAAGTGGCTATATTTTTCACGAAGACTAACGGAAATAGCATGCCTTCTATCTTCGGATACAACCAGTGTCCGCTGAGAATTAAAAACCATAAAGGTTATGATCATTTTCTGCCCTGAAAAAATAATGCCTTGAATTTTGTCTTAAAAAGAAACCTAGGCAAGTAAATATGGATTTTTCCCTAGATATGTAAGTAAAGGCATTCCTAATTGTCTATTATTATGTTCCTGGATTGAACAAGGAAAATTCATGTTCAAACTTCGGGTAGGAGTTAGGAGTTTTGTTAGAGTTTGGCAAAAACCATCAGCTCACATTTATTTGGAAGGATTGTTTAAGTAAAATGTACTCAGATTTTATGTCACAAAATACACCCACCTTTTATCGCACATATACAAAGGAAATAAAATACAAAATAATAATAATCAATTAAAGTAAACATCCTATGTTAATTTCTATTCATCCTAAGCAGAAAGATGAATCCTACACTCTTTGAAGAATTCAGTACTGTAGTTGACTATTATCTATCAAGAATGTCTTGCTATGTATGAGCAATAATGTAGTCCTATTGTTTAAATGTATTCTTTGCCTATCTTTACAGAATATGAATAAGGAAAAGGAAAACAGTTTTCTAATGTTATTATACTGGGCAAAATGAGCATAAAGAAATCTGTAAGACACTTATAAGTGCTACTTCATTTTTAAAAACATACCCAATTTGGGCTTTTGAGTATTTGTATTGTATTTATTAGACTTGTATGCCACCCTTCTCCGAAGACACGGGGCGACTCACAGGGTATAATATAAAACAATGTGTACACAAATCTAATTAATTAAAATTATAAGCTAAGATCCCACTATATTAAAAAGAGTCAATCAACTCAATCACAACCACATGTCACATTTGGTAGTAAGGATGGGGGTGCATGATCTAATTGCCCCATCCCCATAAGTGAGTCTTATGACTCTTGCGAAAGGCGAGGAGGGTGGGGGCAGTGCAAATCTCTGAAGGGAGCTGATTCCAGAGGGCCGGGGCCTCCACAGAAAAGACTCTTCCCCTAGGCCCTGCCAGACGACATTGTCAGGTCAACGAGACCTGGAGAAGGCCAACTCTGTGGGACCTAACTGGCTGCTGGGATTTGTGCGGCAGAAGGCGGTCACGTAAGTAATCTGGTCAATAAGGCCAAGCACTTGTTTCATGGTTTAAAAAAATATAAGACAGGGTCTTATTCTCATAGAAACATGGTAGAAACCCATGCTTTCTGTACCAAATCTAACCTATGTACTATTGATATTGTTACTATTCTATGGTTGTATTTTATTTTATGGTGAGTTATATGCTATGTCTTGTCATTGCGGTACAACGATAAACTTAGTTATTTACTTGGTAATGTGAATCCTCTGGCCGTGAATTAAATTCTGCTTAAAAGGTCTCATGCAATAATTAAGCTTGAGAAAAGCCTTCCAAACTAATCAATCAAAGGGAGTGTTTGCAAATTTCTTGTTGGTGCATAGTATATCTGCACCAGATATGAAATATACCCACACCTGAGTAGATTATTTCTTCAATTTACAGCTTGCTTTTCTGTTCATTAAATTCCCAAGATGCTTACTCCATTAAAGAAATACACAAAAATTAAAAAGAATTTCACCCACAAACATGTGCAACCACATGTTGCTGTAATATATGTTACTGTATATGCAAAAAGGCAAAACTCTGTAATGCATGTAAACTATAATGGACACTCCATATTAGCAAAAATGGGAAAAGATAAATTCCCACAGGTTCATATAGGGAAAATTTTAAAAAACTGGAATAAAGGTTTTCATTCATTGGAACTGATGTAGTGAAATAATGTTTTCAACATAAAGTTATATAAATGCTGCAGCCGTTAAAACACAACCTTCTTCTTTTACAGAAAAAGCAAAATGTGACCTGCCATTTTTGTACATCTGTCTCTAAATGGAAACATTTAGCAGTTAAAATGTTAAGTAAAAAATCCAGTTAATGTTGCTCTTTGTGTTTAAGCACCTGGGTATTTATCTGTTCTCTTTATGACAAACAAAAATACATTGCACACCTTCTTTGCCTAAATAATGGATAAGAAAACAAAGCACTCTGAACATTTTCTCCACATTCCCTAAAAGGAACTGTGTTTAAAGAGGGGAAAAAAAGACTACAGCTTATTCGTAACACTTTATTTCTATGCTGGTGGCGCAATAATGACAAAGGGGAGAAAATGCTATAGTAATTATAAAGATGCTTAAGTGTATTAAAAAAGCAAATGCAAAAATTATATCTTGCCACACATGGTTTATTTCCTAGGTAATAAGAATCTTAGATGTGCAAACTTATCCTAATCTTGGGGAAACTATCTAAAAAGATATTTAATTTATATGCATTTGATCAAGACTTCTTTTCTTACTTCAAAATGCACTCAGAGCCGAGTCTTGCATTTTTCTATCCAACTTTCAGACATATTAACTTGCCCAGTTATTTAAAAAAAAAATAAAGTCAATACTTTAAAACTGAGTTTTGAGTCTAGATTTATGCATCTAAATCTATGGATCAAGTTAATTCCTATCTGCAAGTTTCATTTTATTCTATTAAAATTTCCATTCTAAGTTTCCATTCCATTAAAATGGAACAGCATTGTACAAGAGAAAATGATGCCTGGACAAACTAAAAAGACAAAATTGTCAAGAAAGACAAAATTGTGCCTTCTTTTAAGGGTGAGGATGGAAATGTGTCTTTTCTGTACAACTTGAGAGAGGTGGAGGTTTCTAAGCCATGCTTTTCCCCAACAATGGCAACAAAGTCTTACCTTCCCACTCTGTTGGAATGGCTCCAGATTCATACTGATATTCCTCTAGATTGACAGCTTTTACAATTCTTCTCTCTCTAACGTTCTGACCTGTTTGAAGGGTGAAAAATTGTGGATGATTAAGAATGATTCTATAACTGATATATTGTATTTTTCCAATAACTTGAGAATTGTAATATGAAATAGTACATATACATACAATGTATATACACTGTATATGGTAGAATTGTACCTTGATATATAACTGCTTTGAGATCCATCAAATTTGGTATTCAGTGCATTTTTATGCAAAAATGTTGTGCCAGTACTCAACATTCAAGAACTTATTTAATTTTTTTATTAATGACTAATGCTTATGTAATGTGCTAGACTTCAACTGTAAATTGTCATTATACGTCTTTTATGTATTTATTGTATATTTGTAAATAAAAAAATTTAAAAAATTTTTTTTTTAAAGAAAAAATATATAAACATTTGCTGATATTTTAAATGGAAGAACAAGTTAATGATTGCACAGTAAAATGGCTGAAAACTTTGGTTATAACATGCAGACGGAGCAATGGAAGTAAAATGGATTGAAATTTACATTGTGTAATCATTTAAGGCAGCAGTTTTATTAAATGATGGACATAAGAGAAATCATTTAAGATTATAGAGATACCGATACATCTGGTCTATGCTGGAAATGTGAAACATGTTATTTATTTATTTAGTGTATAGATTTTGTGGATAAGAGTAATAAAATTATACAGAAGAAACACACAATACTATGACATATGTATGATAAAAATAGGTAGTCCATTTTTTAAGGTTTGAGGAATTCAATAAATTGTATATTAGTTAGATTACATTTTAAAATATTTTGATTCATAAGAATAGGATAAGTGTTCTCCATATTAATATTTTATATACTGCAGCAAGTTGGCGAACAACCCTGCTAGATAATAGAGGAATTAATTGTAAAGATGGCAGAATTAGCAAAAATGGCAAAACTGCCCTCTCTGGTCAGGGATAAAACAATAAATACTTTTATAAAAGACATAAAGAAATATTTTATGGGTCTTTTACTGAAATTGGAAAAAAGTGAAATTGTGATTTCTGATTGATAAAAAGCTTGAACATAAGACACCAGGAATCTTTGTAATATAATCTTAAAGAGGCAAGAACTTGTTTGTAGCTGCTGCAAAGAAGATTAGAAGTTGCGCCTTTATCTTTTCTTTTTTCTAACTGAAAAAGACTTTTTCTTTCACCTTCTTTTTCTAGCCTCTTTATCATAAATAAAAATTCATGATTTTCACATAGATAAATATTAATATGTACCTCACTTGTTATGCGTAAAATATATTAGTAAAAAACGAAATCTAGTTCTTGAGTCCTAAAATGTCTTAAAATACATAGTTTTTGGAAAAATTTGAAATTAAAGAAGTTGTATTCTCTTAACTACTACAATACTGTAGCCATAATAATGAGTAATACCTAATAAAACACTTACAAACATTTCCCTTTTCTTCTATAGCAGTGATTTTCAACCTTTTTTGAGACGCGGCACATTTTTTACATTTACAAAACCATGGGGCACATTGAAAGGGGGGGGGCCCTAAAAAAAATTGGACAAAAAAATTCTCTCTTCCTCCCTTTTGCTCTATTTCTCTCTCCCTCTTTCTCTCCCTTCCTTTTTTTTCTCTCTCTCTCTCCATCCCTCTTTCTTTCTCTCTTCCTTCTTTCCTCTTTTTTGCTCTCTTTCCCTCTCCCTCCCTCCCTCCCTCTATGTCTTTCTTTCTCCCACCTTCCCTCCCTCTCTTTCTCTCTCTTGCTCTCTCTCTTTCTTTCTTTCTTTCTCTCACTTGCTCTCTCTCTCTCTTGCTTTCTTTCTCTCTTGTTCTCTTTCTCTCTCTCTCTTGCTTGCTTTCTCTCTTGTTTGCTTTCTCTTTCTCTCTCTTGCTTTCTCTCTCTCTCTCTCTTGTTTTCTTTCTCTGAGCTTCGCGGCACACCTGACCATGTCTCGCGGCACACTGGTTGAAAAACACTGCTCTATAGGAACACAGTTTGTAAATGCTCCATTTAATATTTCATAGCATGAATAAATCTGTACAATTGATAATTTACTAATTGCTTTATTAGTATTAGAACATCAAAGGGATCTCTTTTTTGTTTGCAGGTTTTAAATAAGCTTTTCCTCTGCTTTCTTGAAAACCAATTTCAGAGCTGAAAGGGAAAGAAAAAGGCGGATGACGGAGGGGGCACGGATGGGGCTGGGGGTGAGGATTCCTATGAAGATGGCCTACTTTTATGTGAGTATAACATTCATCTTCAAAGGCGGGACATTACTATAAAATAAGATTATCTGTATGACAAATTCTCTATAATTACCTGCAAATGCTTCCTTTCCCCCCCCTTAAGGTGAGACCATTTCTGATTTGTGTCTGCATTTAGCATATCCTGCAGATGACTAAACATATATTTAGATATCAGCTGTAGATGGTTTTAGTTCAAATCAATGGCGAGGAAGGGGGGAAGGAAAGAAATAATTCCCTTCTGGCTGCCTATATTTTTCGTTTAATCCTGGTCAGTGTAAGACCTTATTACAAGTAATTTATCATTATAACTCTGAAGAAAAATGCTAGCCTCACATTTTTTGTCATTCCCCCCCAACACTTTCCTTCAGGCTGCTACTGTTGATGGGCTTTATGGAAATATAAATTCAATCAGCAGCTGCAAATTTCACGAGACGTCCATCTTCATGCTGAATTTGTAACTGGGTGTCAAAACAATCTGTGAATTCCTCCTGATGAAACACACATTGAATTGTAAATTTCTGCAATTTTCTCGTGTTTGAATTTAAAGGGCACTAAAATAGAAGTAGCTCATAGGAAGCATCTATCAGTTTAAGACAGGTAATTTCTTTCATTACTTCTTCATAGCTTTCAAGGAGTTAAATCATAAGAACCAGCGAACGTGACAAAATTGAACTACAGTATATAGTATTTTTAATATATGCAGAAATGAAATAATGCATTAAAAAGCTTTCAAATAAGCCTTTTAATCTATCCTAGTTTCTTTCATTTTACACAATCCTGGCAACAATAATAATTGAAAAATTAAAAGATTCAGTAATGCCAACTTGATCCAATGTTTGGGTTTTTAAAAATTCTAGTAAAGTTAATAATAATAACAGCTATCTCTAGCCCCTTTTTTATTATCATTAAATAATTTTATTGTCATTAAATAATGCCAGAAAAGAAAATAATACATAATAGTTTAAATTGTTAAAAGGACAATTGGCTCAAAGCTGTAATTCAGACCATTTTCTATTCATTTCTATTCATTTGCAGTTTTCTATGCATTTTCTTACACCAAGAATGTGCAAGTGATATAGAATACTACATTATGTGAAATATTTTATTTTATAAACTAAATTTCCTTTATAAAAATTAATGCCAAAATATTCAGTCCCCAATTTTTCATTCTTTCTTCTTTTTACTTTCCACTCCAACCGCAGTGCATTCTTCTCAGAGGTCTTCAAACTTGGTAACTTTAAGACTTGTGGACTTCAACTCCCAGAATTCTCCAGCCAACATAGCTGGCTGGAGAATTCTGGGAGTTGAAGTCCACAAGTCTTAAAGTTATCAAGTTTGGAGATCCCTTGCTCTAAATGTAGTTTCAATAATGGTTCAACATTCTTTCCCTGCTCTGTCCCTGATTTTTCTCCACCCAAACCACTTATCTTTCAGTTTTTAATGCAGAGTAGAATGCTGTTCTGATGACTCCAAAATGGCACACCCACTCATCCATCTGTCAGAAAATCTCTGCAAATAATACTGTGTTATTTCATAGCATTGACAATTCAAATATAGAACTAGGCACATAAGCTTTTCAAATTATTTTACTGTTTTCCATTGAGCACAAGATTTCTTTTTAAGTTATCTTTACTTTTCAACTTTACCCTGTTTTTCACATTTTCTTCCTATATGACAGCTCACTTTCCCTTTCTGTACCTTATTCCTAAAATTTCTTCTATGGAAATTGTATTGCTTTTTCCTATTACTTCAAATTCCTCATTCAAATGTTCCATTCCAGCAATCTTTACATTTTTATTGATTTAGCCCCTAATGTTACATTTACACTTTTTTTTAAAAAAAAAAATCCCACTTTGTCTTTTCAAATATTTTATCTTGAATTATGAATGCCCCAAGTGGACCAACCTACCTTATTATATGAGGTTGTATGACATTAGAATGACTGCAATGTAGTAAGAATAATACGCCCCATCTTAACCTTCATAGAAAACATTAAAACAAGTTGGGCATTCTTCGCTACTACAAAATATCTCATAAATAGGTGAATAACACATATATGTGTTGTTTGGTTTTAATATGATAGGGTTTTAGTTATTTCTTTTAATATTAGATTTGTGCTACTATAATATTGTTTTTATCATTGTTGTGAGCCGCCCCGAATCTTCGGAGAGGGGCAGCATACAAATCTAATATATTATTATTATTATTATTATTATTATTATTATTATTATTATTATTATTATAACATAATTCTATATTTCTTTTGTATTAATATCTGGATACTTTCACGATAGAAGGAGTTTATTTGACCTGAGCTTTGGAAACACTACCTGAAACTCTCTGGGTTTTGCAGAAAAAGTTTCTTTTGAAAAAGAGAAAACTAAACTCGGATATTTTGAAACGATGCAGGTTTTATTACATGCAAAAAATTAATTGAATGACAGCACTGATTTGGAAAAATACCTCGATGATCATCTAACTTACCCTCTGCCTATATAGTAATCCATTATTACAGTACGCACAGAGTACTTCCATCCTCTTCAGTCAAAAAATATCCTCGCAAAAAGAGAAAATTTGTTTCACTGCTGAGTAGCAATAACATAATGTGTCATGTCCAAATGAAATCTACTTCCTTGTTTTTGTTTTTGTTTTAATTGTTTCTTATTCCATTTTCTGGAACAACCATGAGCAATTCTCCCAATCTACCACATAACACTTCTTCAGATATTTGGAGACAGATATAAAATCTTCGAAAAGTCTATTCTTCTTTAGACTTAAATGTGCTCATTTCCTCCAACTGTCAGACAGATTAGAGTTTCTGTTAGTACTATGTACAAGACAATTGGGTTTTTATAAACAAGCTAATGATGAATGTTTGTTTGTACTGAAGTACTATAGTTTTAAGAGGTAGTGTTGCCAATTGCCATAAGAGGGAGCCAGAAGCCTGATTCTCTCTCTGCCGATTCACTGAGACTGATGTAGTAAGCTCTGGGTTAGTTTGATGTATTTGTAAGCTGTAATGTATGTCTGATATGTAAGACAAAGACAGGCTTGTAATATTATTATTGTATTGAGAGATAGTGACTGATTTGAATGTGTATGACCGGACTGTTTAACTTGATTGTGCTATTTCTAAAGTAAACACTATTTTATACACTTTAATGTATCTGTCTTGTATGGCTGAATAATTACTCATATCTCCTGGATATCTGCTGGAATCCTATGTTTTCCTCTATGCATGCCCTTGAAAACTCAAGGGTTCTGTACACTCCTCAATAGTTTCATTCATATATGCACGAATCCCAGCGACCAGTTAGGTCCCACAGAGTTGGCCTTCTCCAGGTCCCATCGACTAAACAATGTCATTTGGCGGGACCTAGGGGAAGAGCCTTCTCTGTGGTGGCCCCGGCCCTCTGGAACCAACTCCCCCCACCCTCCTCGCCTTTCGTAAGCTCCTTAAAATCCACCTCTGCCGTCAGGCATGGGGGAACTGAGATATTCTTTCCCCCTAGGCCTCTACAATTTATGCATGGTATGTTTGTATGTATGTTTGGTTTTATAAATAAGGGTTTTTTAGTTGTTTTAGTATTGGATTGTTACATGCTGTTTTTATCACTGTTGTTAGCCGCCCCGAGTCCATGGAGAGGGACGGCATACAAATCCAATAAATAAATAAAAATAAATAAATACATTTTTCTTGATTTTTCCTCCTACTTATTATTATTATTATTATTATTACTATTATTATTATTATTATTATTATTATTATTATTATTATTATTTAGATTTGTATGCCTTCCTTCTCCGAAGACTTGGAGCGGCTCACAACTTAACTTCTCCCACTCTAGTGCTTTGCTCAGATTTCTAGAACCAGAGGCCATTGTCATCTTACGTCCATTGTTAAACATCTACTAAGGCTTTTAGCGATTATATGGTACAGCACTGCTCAAATACACTGTAAGTCAAATCCTTCTGTCTAGAATACCGAAAAGCTTTCCCTTTTAAGCATATATTCAGAATCTTGGCAATTACTCTTACCAGGCGTCTGCAAATCACAGCGAGCTGTGTTTCACGCTAGATTATGTAAATATTTATAGCCTGTTAGACCTAATTCCAGTATTGTACTCCCCAAAACAGTGAATGCTGGAAATAGAATTAGTTCCAACTTGCTGCCAGCTTCTCTTCGGAACTTGCTTGTGGGAAGTTGTCAGGGAGCATTAGAAATCAACCTTCTTTCCCCAGTTCCTGTCACTCTGTTCCCCCACTGACCCACCCTCCCTGCCTGGAATTTCGGCCGACTTTCTAATTTATTTTGCTTGTGAGAAGCTTGCAGGGAGAAAGTCAACAGGGAAACCAGCAGGAAGTTGCCAAGTCCACAGCCAGCAGGAAAGTAAGTGGGAGAGGGACCCAGAGGGTGTATGTTAGGAACCATAGGTGGGGATGCTAGAGAGATGCTGTATGGGATGTGAAGGGTATGTGAGTGACTCCTAAAAATGCTGCGCAGGTCAAACTGGGAATTCTGCTAGGCAGTATAAGTCATCAAGGATGTCCAGACTGCTGTGTCACTCCGATCAGGAATTTGGGGAGGGGCGGCAGGTAAAGGTCAAGAATGCACACACAAGGGTGTGTGTGAGGTGCCACGTTGGTCAGGGATGGTGCACGAGGGGGTGTGGGTGGGAAGGGGTGGAGACCTTCTGGAGACCTCACCTACAAAAAGATATTGACAAAATTGAACGGGTCCAAAGACGGGCTACAAGAATGGTGGAAGGTCTTAAGCATAAAACGTATCAGGAAAGACTTCATGAACTCAAATCTGTACAGTCTGGAGGACAGAAGGAAAAGGGGGACATGATAGAAACATTTAAATATGTTAAACAGTTAAATAAAGTCCAGGAGGGAAGTGTTTTTAATAGGAAAGTGAACACAAGAACAAGGGGACACAACCTGAAGTTAGTTGGGGGAAAGATCAAAAGCAACATGAGAAAAAATTATTTTACTGAAAGAGTAGTAGATCCTTGGAACAAACTTCCAGCAGACATGGTAGATAAATCCACAGTAACTGAATTTAAACATGCCTGGGATAAACATATATCCATCCTAAGATAAAATACAGAAAATAGTATAAGGACAGACTAGATGGACCATAAGGTCTTTTTCTGCTGTCAGACTTCTTTGTTTCTATGTTTCTAAGGGGCGCTGGAAAGTGTACAAGAGATGCTATGAAGGTCAGAGAAGGCACACAGGGAGTAACGTGGCTTGAGAAGGGTGCATTGTTGCTACACAGATGAGAGAAGTTACACAGGGACTAGCACAGATCAGAGAGTATCTATGGAGGTGCAAAAGAGGTGCTTCATGAGTCAGGGAAAGCAAACAGCGATCAATACTGGATAGAAGGCAAGCAGGTGGCACAGGTTGGGAAAATGCATGGGGAAGGGGTAGCATTGGCCGGAGAGGTGTGTAAGAGTTTCTTTCCCCCAATTCCTCTCCCCTTCCCTTCCCTTCCTATTCCAGTAGGCAGGTAAGTGCTCAATCTCAAAGTGCTTGTTATTTTCAAGGGTTTTATATCTCAATCATCTTTAACAATACATTATTCTTCCACTCTGAACAATCTCAAAGAACAGCATTGTATCTTTCCTTCTCCCCATCTTTATTGCATTATCCTTGAACAAAAGGCACAATGAAGGCAACAGGAGGGCTGTCAATATTCTTTGCATTGTTTTGCACATTTGGTTTATGACAGCATTTATCAGCTGAATGGCTTCATTATACGGTATACCTACCTGTGTGAATCAGAATCGCGTAGTTCTATTGTCAATCTATTAAGTAAAAAGGTTTTTCCATTTGAAATATACAGTATACCATTTTATTTAGTGTCCTCTATCATAATTTTAAAGATGCTGATATTGTTTCCATTTTATTAATTTTACTGCCTAGGTTTTTTTAAAAACTTTGATTATTTCTGTAAGCCATGCTGAACACTTACATAAGCAGAAAGCAGACAATAATCATAATTCTAACACTGGGTTATCCTTTCAGGCATTATGGTTTGAAATATTGTCTAGTTTCTTATGAAAAATGTTTTACTTCTTATCTCAGGATGATCTTATGGCCCTTTTAACTTTATTTTTAAACTTTGATCGAGTCTGACCACATTTCACTTATGCATCCTATCTTATTTTTCTGTATATTTGTCCTTTCTAAACTAGAACAGTATCCCTGCCAATATCCTGCTTCAGTAACCAATATGCAACAAGCCATTATAAAAATATTTTAGATTACAATTGAAGTTTGTTAGAGATTGATAATTGTTCCAATTATTTATTTATTGATTTAATTCGACTTCTATGCCGCCCAATCGCGAAGGACTCAGGGCGGCTTACAACAATATAAATACAAAATTATAAAAAAGAAGTCAAATTTAAGATCTAAAAAATTATAAAACCCTAATTAAAAATACATAAATTAATCAATTACAACAACATGTATACTAAACATTCATATGATTTGGCCATGATAATTGTTAATTCATGGCCCCCCAAACCTGCCAGCAAACCCAGGTCTTAGTGGCCTTGCGGAAGGCCAGTAGGTTGGGAGCAGTAGGGACTTTGGGGGAAGAGTTGATTCCATAGAGCTGGGGCAGCAACAGAGAAGGCTCCACCAACCTGCATTGCTTAGTTGATGGGACCCAGAGGAGGCCAACTCTGTGTGCTCTTATTGGTCTCCGGGAGATATGCGGCAAGAGACGGTCCTGTAAACGTCTGGTTCTGAGCCATCCAGGACTTTATATATAATAACCAACACCTTGAATTGTGCCCAGAGACTAATTGGAAGCCAGTGCAGCTCACAGATCATATGTGTTATATGTATTATTATTATTATTATTTTATTATTATTATTATTATTATTACACTACAACACAGCAAACGAGATCACTATGCTGGATTTCGTATTTCATCACCAGTCGGGCGCTTCCCAAGCACCTAGGACTGCGTGATGTAGCAGCGAATTATGTTTGTCGATCCCAGTAAAGCGGCCTTTTGCAATTGACAGATGGAGATTTTGTCAATTCAATGGTTTTCAAATGTCCGCTGAGATCCTTTGGTACTGCGCCCAGCGTGCCAAGTACCACTGGGACCACTTTCACGGGCTTATGCCAGAGTCGTTGCAGCTCGATTTTTAGATCTTCGTATTTCACTAATTTCTCTAGCTGCTTCTTCTCAATTCTGCTGTCTCCTGGGATTGCGATGTCGATGATCCATACTTTCTTTTTCTCCACGATCACAATGTCTGGTGTGTTATACTTCAGAATTCGGTCAGTCTGAAGTCGGAAGTCCCACAGTAGTTTTGCTTGCTCATTTTCGACCACTATTATTTCGACCATTATTATTATTATTATTATTATTATTATTATTATTATTATTATTATTATTTAGATTTGTATGACGCCCTTCTCCAGAGACTCGGGGTGGCTCACAGAATATAAAAAACAGCCCAACAACAAATATAATTAATTAAAATTACTACTAAAAATCCCATATACAGTACCTATATTAAAATCAGTCCGCCAACTCATTCCAACAGTATATTCCAGTCTTACTTCAAACTAGAAACATTATTCCATTTAGATGACGCAAATATACATTTTGAATTAAAAGAATTTCCCAATTGTGTGAAAGTCAATTCTAGAAAAATTATAAAGGTACAATATTCAGAGTGTGAAGTATTATTTCTTTGAGAAATCAGCTCCATCAACAACGTTAGTAATCAAATTTAGCTGCTGCCTAACAAAACAAGACATGGAACCATGTACATAATGCTGAATTTGCTGAGCTATTAAATTGTCACGAGCAAACAATCAGACCCACTGGGTTCAAACAAGCTACTTTATTGTTCTCTGCTTATATAATACAGGAATTTCCCCAGATGACAATTGTCACCTGGGAAAGACTAGATAATGTTCGAAGGCATTCAGATGGGTGGTCAGACCTTGTCCTCATTTCTTTACATAGTGAGTCCATGGAGTCCACTCTCCTTCTGACTGGGACAGTTGCTCCCTAACAAGTAAGGCAATAAGAAAAGTGCTAACTAAGTGAAAAAAATGCTATTTTATGCAATATAAAGGATTTTTATTCCCTATTATGAATTGCATTCCCAAGTTCTTCCCCCCAAAATACATGAAGGTGAGAGAAACAGTCAAGCTGTTACTTTAAAATACACCTCCAAAAGCAGTTTCATTATTAAAATGTGCAACTCCGTGAACAGATGGAATTTTTTTTTCTTAAAAAATGGGCCAACGCCTACACGAAAATACAATTTAGGGAAGCAAGATCTTATTTCTAGTAAGAAATGATAGAGGTTTTATACAAAGCCCAAAAATGGCTGCCGAAGACAACAGTATACAATACCTGACAATGGCTGCACAAGACAACAGTACATCAGTGTTCCCTCTAATTTTGGGGGGGGGGGGGTGGGCGGAAAAGTATAGTGTCTGAGCGGCAGTCCCTTCGGGACTGGGCGGCACAGAAATAATAAATAAATAAATAAACAAACAAACAAAACCCCCACCCTGTTTTGCCTCAGAGAATTTCAAAATAAAATAAAATACTGTACTGTGTGTCTATAACAGTGAGCTCATAATAGGGCAACTCTATCAATATCAAAATGCCACTTGGTTGAGCTAGTTTCCTTACTCCCATTCTTTTTCTTTCTCTTTTCCTTCCTCTCTTTTTTCTATCTGTTTCTCTCTCTTCCTCTCTTTCTCCTTCCCTCTCACTCTTTCCCTCTCGGCTTCTGGGCAGGTTTGGAAAACTCTGAGTTGATGATGATTTTTAAATGAGCGATTGCTCACTGCTCAGCTTAGAGGGAACTATGTACACAATACCATCTCACAGGCTCCCTCAACTTCCTGGCCCACATGCCCAAGAATCCAGTCATGTTCTCTTTCTAGAATGCCAACAACGGTAGAGCCAGCTGGATCTCAATGGGTATATTATCCCAACAGCAGGCATACCAATAGAATAATAGGCATTGTAGCCAAAACAGAATAATTATATTGTAAAGAGTAATTTTTCAGGATTATGACACCTTCACTGAGTCTCTGGCATCAACAATTCCCATCCGTCCCTAAACCATTTCAGATCCCTTCTTTTAAATGTTGTCATCATTGTTGTCTGAAGGCATTGTTTGCATCTTTGCTTAATACAGAATTCAAATACAACTTATATTTTTTGTCTTAGTTCCATCAGTTGATCTGCTCCTTCATAGATCCAATAACTATACTGCTCAAAAAAAATAAAGGGAACACTCAAATAACACATCCTAGATCTGAATGAATGAAATATTCTCATTGAATACTTTGTTCTGTAGAAAGTTGAATGTGCACAACAGCATGTGAAATTGATTGTCAATCAATGAGTGTTGCTTCCTAAGTGAACAGTTTGATTTCACCGAAGTTTGATTTACTTGCAGTTATATTGTGTTGTTTAAGTGTTCCCTTTATTTTTTTGAGCAGTGTATATTGAGCATTCTTAAGACAGTGCTTTGAAAGAATCATGCAGGAATTTACCAAAACACATAATCAAGAAAGTGATTTCCTGAAGCAATGGAGTGCAAAAATTAAACTAATTAGGAATTTAATACTGTATTAACTTGAATGGTTGATCAATTTATAAGTGTCAGAGTCTGCGGAGAGGGGCGGCATACAAATCCAATAAATAATAATAAATAATAATAAAAGAATAAAAGAAAATTCCAGAACAAAAACTACTTTTTGGTTATGTATTATCCCACTCTAATATAATTCTGAAAACTGGAAATACAATTAAATGGAACAATGACATTTTTGGGCTAAACATTTATATCATGTACATACCCACTTCTAGAACCTAATGCTTTAAAATTAAAATGACATTGGCTTTGTTAAGAAACCATTGCACTTAATCATGGAGAACTTTAACAACAGGGCAAATAAGAGCCGGGGTGGTCCAATGGTTAGAGTGCAGCATTGCAGGCTACTTCAGCTAACTGCTAGTTGTAGTTCAGCAGTTCAAATCTCACCACCAGCTCAAGATTGACTCAGCCTTCCATCCTTCCGAGATGGGTAAAATGAGGACCCAAATTGTTGGGGGCAATATGCTGATTCTGTAAATCGCTTAGAGAGGGCTGTAAAAGCACTAGGAAGCGGTATATAAGTCTAAATGCTATTGCTATAATGCTATTGCTTTGCTTACAGCACATTTAGTACCAGGCAAAATATCAAAATTATCACAAATTAGAGGCAAATTTCAGAAAAGAACTTCCAGCAAGTGTTCCTTTGCATCTATCACTTGTAAAGAGAAAAGACAAATTCTTTCCCATTTGCAAACTTCATTAGTTCCCAAAGTTTTGTTTTAATGATTTACCTGGAGAAGATAGGGAAACGAAGAATCACCCATTGATATTGGAATGGAAATTGAGATGATATATTAATTTCACTACCATTTAAAAATTTATTTTAAATGATATGTAGGTTTTCTTAACATAAATATCAACACTGACCCCTATTTTCTCAACAATGTGTGCAAGAATACTCCACAAAGTAGCTGATTTTCAGTGACACTTTTTTTTTGTCCTAAGGTTGTAGTAAGTGTGGAAACTGAAGACCATTTCATAATTTACTAAAAAGGAAAAAAAAGGCAACAATATTTTCCAAATAGAAGAGCCAAAGGACCAGATTAGAGACATGTCATCATGGAGAAAATCTATGTTGTAAGATCCAATCTGGGTCGGTCACCAGGACAAGAGATTTAGCCTTCTGAGCTTTCAGGCTTGAAATCTCTTGCCCTGGTGACCCATGTTACACCAACACTCCGCAATCTGCATTGGTTGCCGATCAGTTTCCGGTCACAATTCAAAGTGTTGGTTATGACCTATAAAGCCCTTCATGGCACCGGACCAGATTACCTCAGGGACCGCCTTCTGCTGCACGAATCCCAGCGACCAGTTAGGTCCCACAGAGTGGATCTTCTCCGGGTCCCGTCAACTAAGCAATGTCACCTGGCGGGACCCAGGGGAAGAGCCTTCTCTGTGGCGGCCCCGGCCCTCTGGAACCAACTCCCCCCAGAGATTAGAACTGCCCCCACCCTCCTTGCCTTTCGTAAACAACTTAAAACCCACCTCTGCCGCCAGGCATGGGGGAATTGAGATCCTCTTTCCCCCTAGGCCTTTACAATTCTATGCATGGTATGTATGTATGTATGTTTGGTTTTTATATTAATTGATTTTTAATCATCAATACCAAATTACTATTGTACACTGTTTTATTGTCGCTGTTAGCCGCCCCGAGTCTCTGGAGAGGGGCGGCATACAAATCCAATAAATAAATAAATAAATAAACATAGCTCTTAGAATATGAGCTGCTGCCAGTCATTTTGATATACAGTCAGTTTTGATGTCTAACAAATGTCCTCAGGGAACTCCTCTCTACAGGAATGTGTACATTGGTCTATTCTATGCATCCTATTTATATGGTGTCTTCCTATTGGCTGATTCGTGGTGCGCTCCCTCCCTCCCTGTCCTACAATCCATTCAGGGCATCTAGTAGATATGTAAATTAAAATCTATGTTGTCCATAAGAGTAAACAATGAACTAATGGCACATAATCAACATCAACATGATGTGATATCATGAAACTGCAAAACTCTCTGTGGCCATCAGAATGCTAAATAACAGGAACTAATACTGTGTTTTCCCTAAAGTAAGGCCGTGTATTATATTTTTTTGAATCCTGAAATAACAGCTTGGCCTTATTGCCACCCACTCAAAAGCCCAATTGGGCTTATTATCAGGGGACGTCTTATTATGGAGAAAACAGATTAATATGAGAACACTGGCCAAACCTACTGATCATAACATCTTATAACATTACAAATTTGTAACTATTTTATCATGAAAAAAAATATTGCCATTGTTAGAAAACAAGGATAATTATTACAGATCAAATGAAACTATCAAATTTGCTTCATATTTTGGAGGCATAAAGTTGACAGCAAAGAACTTTTATAAAATTATGGTTATACTTAGTAGCTATTAGCATAGATTTGTCCACAGAAAAAGCAATATAATGACACAGCAATTCAGATTATATTTTATTTAAGATAAAAAATGGGAGAATGAAGACATTTGACCCCAACATATTAAAATAATTTATTTTTAAAAAACTGGCTAAAATTTTGAAATAATAAAGTTTTTAATGTTCCTGCTTGAATTTCTAAAGACTAGGAATCCCTGTAATGTCACATTTTGGATGGACATATGTACACAAACTATCTATAAACAAAATTTAAGGACAATGCGTTGTCATATAGCAGCTTACAAATTAAGAACAATGATCTGAGGTAAAATATAAAAAATGAATTGCAACTTAGCTGAACTGTCAGCTTGTTTTGGCCCATCAATAAGTTATCAACATTGTTAGACATCAAAATTGACTGCATATCAAAATGACTGGCAGCAGCTCATATTCTAAGAGCTATGTTTAAGATTCCCTGTGCATTCTTATGAGTGATTTGAGTTTTTGTTCCAAACTTTGAATTTTAAGCTTCCATGACAACTCTTACTTTTTTAAACATAAAAGACATCAAAATGAAGAACAGAGGGTTTTTTATAAGGAAGTAAATGTTTCTTTGTTCCTACTCAAAAAACATAATTAAATTTCTATTTTTAAAAAGTTCTTCAGATATAAACCACATTGCCATTAAAATTGATCTGTAAATGAATAAGAACAAGAGTACAGCATTAATATACTGCGCAATTATAGATTTTCACTATTTTTATTAACACCTCTCTAAATTAGTAAGAAAAAAACAGTTTGATTTTTCCAACTGAGATAAGCTCATTTTCAAAAAACTTTTTTAAAAAAATTGAAATAGGGATCAGAACATCTACATCAGGGGTCCTCAAACTACAGCCTGTGGGCCAGATACAGCCCGCCAAAGCCATAGATCTGGCCCGCATTAAACCACGAGGCTGACCACCCACATTGCCCTGCTCACTCACCGGCTCACACCCTTCACCTGAGAGCTGGCCTTACCTTGGTGGGCCCTGTGGGCTGGAACTGGAAGGCTGGGCCGTTTTTGCCTAGCAGAATGCTCCTGGGCGCCAGGGAGGTCAAAAATGCGACATGCAGAGGCCTCAGGGCACTTCTGCACTTCCGGATTTTGGCCAGCAGAGTGCTTCTGGGGATTGGGGAGGCCAAAAATGGGATGTGTGGAGATGCTCGAGGCAAAAAACAGGATGTGTGGAGACCCCGGGAGAGAAAAATGGTGTCCTCCACCTCCACTTCTTAGCTCAGACTTCCTCTGTCCCTCCAAGTGGGGAAGTAATCATGGTGGCCCTGGAGCTCCTGGCCCAGGGTGAAAGAGTGGGGTTGGCTGTTGGCTAAGTGGGGTTGGTGAGACACGAGTGAGCTTGGGAGCGGGTGCTGCAACAGCCACTTTCTCCCTTTCCAGCCACCACCACTTAGCTGCCTGTCCTCCCACTCAGCAGTTCCAAGGTGGCGGGCACCAAGGCTGCCTGCACCTGAAAGAGGACAGCTGTCTCCACCCCAGAGAGGGAGGCAGGAAGGGCTGGCTGGCGTATCAGCGTCACTGAGCCTTCGCCTTGGAGGTTTCCCCACCAGATCCGCCCTGAGCAATGCCTGCCCAGTCTGATCCTGCCTGCCAGATGTGTGAAGCCCTTGCCCGAGCCTGTTGCATGCATTCATCACATGTAGAGGAAGCTCTAGTGGGAAATGGAAATAGGTTGGAATGAGAACGGAATGGAAAGGAAATGGAATTAAAGTTTAATTTGTGTTTATTTTTAATGGACTGCTAAATTGGCAGAATGGACTACTAAATTGGCCACGCCCATCCAGTCACATGACCACCTAGTCATACCACCTTGTCACATGACCTAGCCACACCCACCCAGCCAGTCATCCCCCCCCCCAACAATCTGAGGGACCATGAATTGATCTTGTTTAAAAAGCTTGAGGACCACTGATCTACATGTTGTATACACCTTTTAGTTGATGAGATGTTGTCCACACTATTTTGATTTACAAGATAGTTTCTAGATTAGGACTCTACCTTGCCTATAATAACGTTAGCATATGAGAAGTAAAACTGGGACTTGATTGTACTTCTAGAGACATGCTGCCCCAAACTCTCTAGTATAGCGTTTACCATTGGCAGGGTAGCATTTGGTATGGATAAAATGACCTCTGGTAACTTTGACCTCAACACTTTCTTTTTCTTACTAAAAAGCATTATGATCAAAACTATGATGGTGACAACAATGGTATACAGCAAACTGTGACCTGGAATCTAAAATGAGCAAATAGGATGACATCATATTGTATAGCAGTGGGGAAGAATATAATAGAACTCAATGAATTCTGTCTGTTCAATCAAGCATTTTAAAAAAATTAGTGAGTTTTGCCCCATTTTACCTTTCTTGCCACAGTTATTAAGTGAATCACTGCAGTTGTTAAGTTAGTAACACTGTTGTGAGGTGAATCTCGCTTTCATAGAAACATAGAAGACTGACGGCAGAAAAAGACCTCATGGTCCATCTAGTCTGCCCTTATACTATTTCCTGTATTTTATCTTAGGATGGATATATGTTATCCCAGGCATGTTTAAATTCAGTTACTGTGGATTTACCAACCACGTCTGCTGGAAGTTTGTTCCAAGCATCTACTACTACTTCAGTAAAATAATATTTTCTCATGTTGCTTTTGATCTTTCCTCCAACTAACTTCAGATTGTGTCCCCTTGTTATAGTGTTCACTTTCCTATTAAAAACACTTCCCTCCTGGACCTTATTTAACCCTTTAATATATTTAAATGTTTCGATCATGTCCCCCCCTTTCCTTCTGCCCTCCAGACTATACAGATTGAGTTCATGAAGTCTTCCCTGATAAGTTTTATGCTTAAGACCTTCCACCATTCTTGTAGCCCGTCTTTGGACCCGTTCAATTTTGTCAATATCTTTTTGTAGGTGAGGTCTCCAGAACTGAACACAGTATTCCAAATGTGGTCTCACCAGCACTCTATATAGCGGGATCACAATCTCCCTCTTCCTACTTGTTATACATTCCTATTAACATTGCTTGTCAGAAGGTTGCAGGGGGGGGGAATCAGTGAGGCCTGTGCGCATGCACGGGGGGGAGGCAGAACAAGAGGTGTGTGCACACATGCGCAGGGGGAGGGCAGTGCTTTACGGGTATGGGCACACATGCATGTGCTATTGCATGCACACCCTTTTGACACCCAAGCAAAAAATGCTTCGCCATCACTACTATATACTATACCAAGTGATAGTAACAGTAATAATAAAATAGTAATAACAACAGTAATAATAAAAATGCCCAATCTAATCTAAACATTTTGGCTAACTGTGCAATCAACCATAAGAAGCATAATAAGCATAATAAACAGAAATGGTAACAATAGAAAGATCAGAGATGAGTCTTAAGAAAAATTGTGCAATGTTCCCAATGCAAATTATTCAAGGAATATTTTTTTTCCAATTTATTGACAGGAATAGATAGGTAAAAAGAAAAAGTGAAGAGAAAAAATGTCTGGATGAGACAGTCAAACTCTCCCCTCCCACCCACCCCAATGGTAACAAATGAATCTTTAGAAAAAGGTCAATATCAAATACATGGTTGAAGCAGAGATATATTCAGATATAAAAATGACAAAGAAATAAATATAAACTTAAAAGCAAGTTTGATTTGATTGCTTATGAAGCACTAAGAAAAATGGTGATGAAGATACGGATGATGAAGCACTTTGATTATAAGGCAGATCATTACGTAGTGTTAAGAGTGGATCTTGGGAGAAAAATGGGAGTGAATGAAAAGAAGTGAAAGATATTAGCCTGAAGGAATCATTTGTAGCAAATTTTGGAATAAACTGTACTGTGCAATAAGAACTAAAGAAATGAAATTCCAAGTAATGTAGACCAAAGTAGCTGGACTTGACAGGAAGGAACATAATGAGAAATTGCAAATACTACAATGGAAGGAAAAACAGAGCAAGTAAAACAAATTTGAGTGCCTTCATCCTTGACATCTTGCTTTGGTACCTATGAAATATGCCTGGAAATGTCCCTGGCCCTCAGATAGGATGGGCCCAAACTCTGCATCCCTTTAGAAAAATAGTGAATAACTTTTTCTCCAGGCCTGTGTATCCCCATTTCATTATCTAATTATTACTGTTTGGTTGCCATTTTATATATTATTTGGACCGGGAGTCACTGCTCACAGTCACTCATGCCCTCATCACCTCGAGGCTCGACTACTGTAATGCTCTCTACATGGGGCTACCTTTGAAAAGTGTTCGGAAACTTCAGGTCGTGCAGAATGCAGCTGCGAGAGCAATCATGGGCTTTCCCAAATATGCCCATGTTACACCAACACTCCGCAGTCTGCATTGGTTGTCGATCAGTTTCCGGTCACAATTCAAAGTGTTGGTTATGACCTATAAAGCCCTTCATGGCACCGGACCAGATTATCTCAGAGATCGCCTTCTGCCGCACGAATCCCAGTAACCAGTTAGGTCCCAGAGTGGGTCTTCTCCAGGTCCCGTGAACGAAACAATGTCGCTTGGCGGGACCCAGGGGAAGAGCCTTCTCTGTGGTGGCCCCGGCCCTCTGGAACCAACTCCCCCCAGAGATTAGAATAGCCCTCACCTTCCTTGCCTTTCGTAAGCTTCTTAAAACCCACGCCAGGCATGGAGGAACTGAGATACTCTTTCCCCCTAGGCCTTTACAATTTTATGCATGGTATGTCTGTATGTATGTTTGGTTTTATAATAAGGGTTTTCAACTGTTTTAATATTGGATTGTTTATATGCTATTTTTATTACTGTTGTTAGCCGCCCTGAGTCTATGGAGAGGGGCAGCATACAAATCCAATAAATAAATAAATAATATATTTTTAATATTGTACAGTGTACAATAGAAGCAGATATTGTTATTATCTGCTTTTATTGTACACACATGAAAGGTTCTAGACATGCATTTACTATTAGACACATGCATACTAAAGATGAAGAAATGTTAAGGAAAAACAAATCCTGGTAGAAAGACAGTCAACATACGTGGTCTGCTGAAAGGACAGTCTATCAAAGTAGAAGCGGTTATGCTATGAGAACTTGTTTCTGTTCATCTTGTTATATGCAAGTCAGAGTAGGTTACATCAGGGTGCTATGAAATGGGAATTATTTGTTCTTCATACTTCTAGACCAGAGGTGTCAAACAAGCACTGGTCACAGTGGCGTCACATGACGTATCAGAACTTTCTCCCCCTCTGCTAAACTAGGTAGAGGCGGAGCCAAGATGTGACATTCTGGCATGCGGGCCGCGAGTTTGACACCCCTGTTCTAGACCATCTCACTTAAGTGGCTCCGAGTGGGTTTAGAATAGAAAGTGTATACAATAAAAGAAGAATAAATGTTTGATTAGTTTAAGATGGATTGAATACAAAATAATCTGTACAACAATTGTATATTGAGAGGTTAAGATTAGGGCTAAAAAAAAGAAAAGGTAATGTACGGATTGGTGCACTAATATGGTAGAAGCAAGTATTTTTTCCAAGGAGAAAATGGTAAGGAAATATAGTGAATAGTGTTAGTATAAATTAAGATCTAGCTACCGTATTTTTCAGACTATAAGACGCACCGAAGTATAAGTCGCACCTTACTTATGCGGGAGGAAAATAGGGGGCGGGGGGGAATCTACCTACCAGGTATTCATCTGGCTAGAGTCCTTAGTGCAGTGATGGCAAACCTTTTTTTCCTTGGGTCCCGAAAAAGTGTGGGCACATGCTACCGCACATGCCCAAGTGCCCACACCCATAATCCAATGCCTGGGGAGGGCGAAAACAGCACACACACGTCTTTTAGATCTGAGCTAGGGCAACAGCTCACATAGAAACATAGAAGTCTGATGGCAGAAAAAGACCTCATGATCCATCTAGTCTGCCCTTATACTATTTTCTGTATTTTATCTTAGGATGGATATGTTTATCCCAGGCATGTTTAAATTCAGTTACTGTGGATTTACCAACCACGTCTGCTGGAAGTTTGTTCCAAGGATCTACTACTCTTTCAGTAAAATAATACTTTCTCATGTTGCTTTTGATCTTTCCCCCAACATGCCAGCAGATATGGCTCCATGTGCCACCTGTGGCACCCATGCCATAGGTTTGCCATCACTGCCTTAGTCTGTTCAGCTTCAGCACATTATTTTATCCCTTGGTTAGGGTTGGGAAAAAAAATCATCTTCAAAGGGAATAGGAATGAAAACAAGTCTACAAAGACTTTGGGCTAGAAAAAGAACTACTGTACTTCAGAGGGGGTAGGAAGACAGGAAGATCATTAGCATCTTGCTAGGGATGGGGGAAAAAGCTTCGAAAAAGCTACACTTGGAGTATAAGAAGTACCCAAATTTTCAGTCTCTTTTAGGGAGGAAAATGTGTGTCTTATACCTCCGAAAAATACGGTATGTTCGTTCTCCCCCCTTCCCCGCTGCCATTATCTCAGGCCTTTAATTTCTTTGGTTTAGCATTCCTTATTTCTTAGTCTACTCTCTCCCTAATTTTGTTTACTCAATGTTCCTTACTTTCATATATATTTGAAAGATAGGGATAAATTACAGGAAGAAAATCTGTAAGAGTTGCAGAAAATTGTGATTTACTGGAATACTATTATTCAATAACTTTTCCCTAGCAGACTATTGGAAGTATATGATCTGTCACTGAGATCATACTCTATGCATGGCCTCTTTTATTATGTTTAATTATTGGATTACATCTACCGGTAGGAGGATCGCCCAGAAAATAACGTGCCACATTTTTTTCTTCAACAATTTTTTATTGAACACAATGAAATTTACACACAAGAAAGAATGGTGACCTAACCCTCTGTTCTTCTGTTCTGTTCTTCTAATGGACTCACCCTCTGTGCCCAGTGACTAATCATACTTCTGTCGACTGCAGATTCTCCATAAACTGAACACAAATGTTTGTGAATGTTCCTAACAGTTTCTTTCTCTGCAGTGAGAAATTCAATGACACGCTGCTTGTAACATACATCACTTACAGACGCCATTTCGAAACACTGCTGCAGCTACGCTATCTGTCTGATGGAACGCAAAATTCACACACACACTCCTGACAATTCAAATAATGTATATGTAAAGTTTTGCATTCGTACCATTACTGTAGGATGAGAAAAAAAATGTGGCGCATTACTTTCTGGGCGACCCTCATACTTCATGCTGTAATTCTACCTAAGTTTAGTTACCATCCTCATGAAGCCTGGCAGCTTAACCATTCTAATTTTACAAGCTCAGAGTTTCCTGAACCACAAGATGTGCAGCAAATAAATTTGACAAATAAAGAAATAAAAATATTATTTGTCATAAATAACATGGGATAGTTTAATCATATATATCTTTTTTTCTTTCTTCCAACTTTTTCATGTTATTAAAAAAATTAAAGAAAGAAAACAGAACTGTAGCAGCTATAATTCAATGTAGTGTTTGAATACTACTACTTTACTTTAAAAAGAAAATATGTGTGAACCAATAATATAGTATATTTATTATTTATTTATTTATTAGATTTGTATGCCGCCCCTCTCCGCAGACTTGGGGCGGCTAACAACAATAAAAAGACAATGTAAACACATCTAATATTAAAAATAATCTAAAAAACCCCAATTTAAAGAACCACTCATACATACAAACATACCATGTATAAATTCTATAAGCCTAGGGGGAAGGGAAAATATAGACTCCCCCCCCCCAAAATTATTTTTCACAATAGCTTACCAGCATAACCTGTGAAGAAACTACAGCCTGTCCTTTGCACAATGCAAGGTAAATAAATATGCTGCTGATATAAATCTTTTTCAAGCCACACTGCCTCCTTCTGGACACAAATAGTACACAAATTGTAAATTGCAGAAGCATATCACCAGTTACCAGGAGACAAGTTCAATGTGGAAAAATAATCACTTTATTATAAAAAATAAATTAATCTAATGTTTATTAATTGTATACTATATCAAATTGTGCAGTAATTTGGTAGTAAAATCCACTGATTGCAGTGTACAGTTCTGGAATTTTTTACTTCCTTTTTATCACTTTGGATGTCGAGAGATACAACTCTGGAATACTAAAGAAATATAATAAACTCATAGCAAGCACAATTAATTTATATAATTGAGGACTAGTAGGAAGGAGAAATAAAAAGTGATTAATTAGTGATCAATAAATGAATTGATTAATATCATAACTTTGTAAAATTATATACCTTAAATTGGCTAATATGTTGATATACAATATTCCCTTTAATCTGTCTTTATAAACATCTGCTTATTCCAATAATTTTAATCATTCCAATAGATTGGGCACCAATATTTATGTGTCTTGTAGTATTTATATAGCCGCCCTGAGCTCAAGGGATTGGGCGGCATATCCATCAAATAAATTAAATTAAATTAATTAAATTAAATCTTGTAGCTCGTAAAGAAAAAGTCAGTTCATGCAAGTTGTTACCTATGTCCTGTTTCATATCTGTACTATCATTTGTGTAATTCCTTTCAATATAGAGATTTAAAACTGCTTTCCAAATGTATCTAAATGAGAAAGACGTATGAAAATAAATGTTAATATTAACGTCTTTAAACTGCAGGCTGATTTTGCAATTAGATAATAGTTTTGTGATTTGTAACCATTGCCCATAATCTGCAGTCCTAGGACCATCCTTGAGTTGTCCTTTAATATAAAAAGGGACTTTATCAAATACATGACAAAATAATCACACAGGTTGTATTTGATTCAATTAAAAATGTATCAATTTAATTTGCATTCTGCCCTTTTTGTTCTTAATAAAAGTAAAGAGCAGTGACAATTTTGTCAGATTTTTTTTTGAATAAAGATATTATGCAAAGTGTGGTTGGTTTGGCTTGAGGTTGATATCGTTATTATTATTATTATTTATTAAATTTGTATGCGGCCCCTCTCCATAGACTCATATAGAGCGGAAACTCTACCTAAGAACACCTCTACTTAAGAACTTTTCTAGATAAGAACTGGGTGTTCAAGATTTTTTTTGTCTCCTCTTAAGAACCATTTTATATTTAAGAACCCGAGCCTGGAAAAATTTCCGAGGAAATTTGAGAGCGGCACGAAGGCCCAGACAGTTTCCTGCCATTCCCCCTGGGTTTCTCTCTCTAGCGCAGTGTATGGGAGGCAGACTCGCGCCGGGTGTAAGCCTTAAAGATTTGAATTTTTTTGATTCCCCTCCCCTTCTTCCTTCGGCAGCGACTGTCCTCCTCCTCTTCTTCCCCCTCCTCCTCCCACCCAAATTCCGAGCTTTTATTTCTTTCCTAACAGGTTTGAACACATTACTTTCTTTTACATTGATTCCTATGGAAAAAATTGCTTCTACTTACAAATTTTTCTACTTAAGAACCTGGTAACGGAACGAATTAAGTTCTTAAGTAGAAGTACCACAGTATTTTAAAAACAAAACCATTATGAACCAGAGTATACAACATGATGTACCATCTCAACTCAACCTTTGGTGATTATGGTTATTTACTGCAAGATGTTTATTTATGATAATGAAACTAGAAGGCACCAAATGGAAAAGTGATTAACTCTACGCCTAGTCAGAAAAATTCACTATATAACTTAACATGATGCAATCATTGATAATTTTCTATTATCAATGAATATTATACTGCCAAAATTAGGAATATATACAATTTTATACTTCACTTTCCTTTCCATTAATAAACATTAAGTCGACACATGTCTATTGCTATTTCAAACACTAGATATTTACAAGACCAAAGCGATAGCACATTTTTAGCCAGATTTTAAGCTTCAGAGCAATCTGTTTTATAGCAAAAACATTGTAGAAGATGATTAATAACACATCGCACATCATAACCCAGGTAGTTCTTGATTTACAACGGTTTATTTAGTGACCAAAGTTATAAAAGCACCAACTTAACGGCTATTTTTCACAGTTATGACTGTTGCAGCATCCACACAGTCATGCAATCAAAATTCAGATGTTTGGCAACTGTCTCAAATTTATGACAGCTGCAGTGTCCAGGGGTCATGATCATCTCTGGTGATCTTCTGAAATGCAAAGTCAATGGCGAAGCCAGATCCACTTTACAACCATGTTATTAACTTAACAACTGCAATGATTCACTTAACAACTGTGGCAAAAAAAGGTCGTAATAAGGGGCAAATTTCACTTAACAAATGTTTTGCTAAGCAACAGAAATTTTGGGCTCAATTGTGGTTGTAAGTTGAGAACCACCTGTATTCATTAGCTTAGTAAACACTTAGCAATTTAGCATAAACAGCAGAACACAGATTTCAGATGAGTCTTAATTTAGCCCAGTGCCCACGTCTATTTTATTATGATGTTTATCAATTAATCTGACTCCTTAATTTATTTTATTTTATTTATTTGACTTCTATGCCGCCCAATCCCGAAGGACTCAGGGCGGCTTGCAATAACAATATAAATACAAAAATAATGAAAAGAAGTCGAATATACTATCTAAAACCACAAAATCCTAATTAAAAACCTTTAATGAAACAATCAAGACAACATGCATGCATACCACTCATGCGATTTGGCCATGATAGTTTGTTAGTTCATGGCCCCTAGGCCTACCGGCAAAGCCAGGTTTTCGTAGCCTTACGGAAGGCTAGTAGGGTGGAAGCAGTACAGACATTGAGGGGGAGTTGATTCCATAGAGCAGGGGCAGCCACAGAGAAGGCCCTCCTCCACCGCCCCACCAACCTGCATTGCTTAGTCCAGTGATTTTCAACCTTTTTTGAGCCGCGGCACATTTTTTACATTTACGAAACCCTGGGGCACATTGAGCGGGGGGAGGGTGGGGGCTAAAAAAGTTTGGACAAAAAAATTCTCTCTCTTCCTCCCTTTCGCTCTATTTCTCTCTCCCTCCCTCTTTCTCTGCCTTCCTTCTTTCTCTCTCCATCCCTCTTTCTTTCTCTTCCTTCCTTCCTCTCTCTTTTGCTCTTTCTCTCTCTCTCCCTCCCTCCCTCCTATGTCTTTCTCTCTCTCTCCTTCCCTCCCTCTCTTTCTTTCTCTCTTTCTTTCTTTCTCTTGTTCTTTTTCTCTCTCTCTCTTGCTTTCTCTCTCTTTCTTGTTCTCTTTCTCTCTCTCTCTTGCTTTCTTTCTCTCTCTGAGATTTGCGGCACACCTGACCATGTCTCACGGCACACTAGTGTGCCGCGGCACACTGGTTTAAAAACACTGGCTTAGTCGACGGGACCTAGAGGAGGTCAACTCTGTGTGCTCCTATTGGTCTCTGGGAGGTATGCGGGCAAGAGACGGTCCTGTAAATAGTCTGGTCCTGGGCCATTTAGGGCTTTATAGGTAATAACCAATACCTTGAATTGTGCCAGGAGACTAATAGGAAGCCAGTGCAGCACAGATATCACTGTCACTTTTTCTGAGCAACAGATTCCAAATATTACCCTTGTTCTTTATCCATAAACTCACATTCCTCAAACGTTTTACTCAACATTTGAATTTTGTGACTGTGGCATATTAAACTCAGCAGTGATATTCTATTTGGAATTTGCCATCCCCATTCTTTGGGGATGACAGACTCTGCTTCAGTATTAGAAAATAAACAGATGTAAGAAAGTAAAAAGACAATACCTTGGTCTTTAATGCCAAGTATCATGGGGGTATATGAAAGTAATTCAGTACAAATCCTTTTCTAAATTATGAATTTAGCAGTCTCTGAGGTCTGAAAGGTTTTTGACCCATTCTAGTCCAACCCTGTGCTCAGGCAGGAAATCCTATGCCACTTCAGACAAATGGTTCTCCAATCTCTTAAAAACCTCCAGTGTGGAGCACCTACAACTTCTGAAGGCAAGTTGCTCCACTCATTAATTGTTCCAACTGTCAGGAAGTTTCTCCTTAGTTCTACGTTGCTTCTCTCCTTGATTAGTTTCCACCCATTGCTTCTTGTTCTACCTTCAGGTATTTTGGAGAATAGGTTGACTCCATCTTCTTTGTGGCAATCCCTGAGATATTGGAAAACTGCCTAGAACTTTGTTGCCTTTGATCTGATCTAAATGTAGCTCATAAAAATCATCTACCATGACAATGTCCTACCTATCAATGATTTCTTCAGCTTCAACCACAACAATATACGAGCACACAATCAATTCAAACGTAATGTAAACGGCTCCAAATTCGACTGCACAAAATACTTCACCAACAGAGTGATCAATGCCTGTAATGCACTACCTGACTATGGTTTCTTCCCCAAACTCCCCAAACTTTAACCTTAGACTATCTACAGTTGACCTCACCCCGTTCTTAAGAGGTCTGTAAGGGGCATGCATAAGCGGACCATTGTGCCTACAGTGCCTGTTCTACTGTCCTATTGCCTAATTAATCTGTACCTACTTTGCTAATGTTTTTTTTATTCCAATACCTACTATCTTGCACATGTTTGATAAAATGTAAAATATATGTATGTGTGTATGTATGTATGTCACCCCTAGCCCTTCTTTTCATCAAACTAGGCATAACCAGTTCTTCATATGTTTTAGCCTCCAAACCCCTAATCATCTTTGTTGCTTTGTTGATGAGCCTTGGTGGCACAGTGGCTAGAGTGCAGTATTACAAGCTGCTTCTGCTGCCTGCTCCCTATATCTCACCAGACTCAAGGTTGATTTAGCCTTCCATCCTTCAGAGGTGGGTAAAATGAGGATCCAGATTGTTGGGGGCAATATGCTGACTCTGTAAACCGCTTTGAGAGGGCTGTAAAAGCACTATGAAGTGATATATAACTCTAAATGCTATTGCTCTTCTCTGCACTCAACATCTTTTTCACATTGTGCTGACCAAAACTGAATGCAGAATTCCAAGTGTGGCCTTACTAAGGTATTATAAAGTGGTAGTAACACTTCACATGATTTTGATTCCATCCCTGTGTTTATGCAGCCTACAACTGCTGTTGGCTTTTTTGGCAGCTGCAGCAACAAGGGTGGCTCATATTTAACTAGTTGTCCACTAGGACTCCCAAGATCCTTCTCACAGGTTTCACTTAGTACTGTATATATTGGGTAGTTGCTATAGTTCACGAACTGTAGTTTATTGCCTAGCTAGCTGCGGGTGCCAGCCAACGATAGTTTCAGGGACAGGCAAAATTGGCTCTTCTATGACATGTGGACTTCAACTCCCAGAATTCCTGAGCTAGCATGACTGGCTCAGGAATTCTGGGAGTTGAAGTGCACAAGTCATAGAAGAGCCAACTTTGCCTACCCCTGGTTTAGTTTATAAATCATGCTTAAGGAAAGAAATCCCGGTTTGGATAGATAAAACCAGAGACCAAAGTGGAGCATACATTCCGTCTCGCTCACCTGCCCAGCTTGTGTGCGGCGGGATCCGATAATACTTGTTTCCAAAGTGGTCGATGCCCACATACTCGCTCCCTGGCCCGATAAAGCGCTGCTTTAGCAATCGCAGAAACCGCCAGATGCCGCTCATGCCAGGCGAAGGGCACGGCGAGGTCGCAAACCACAACCGCGGCTCCCCCTCCACGCACCCCTACAAAAAGGGACCAACACGTGAGGCGTCCCAGACTCGCTGAGATGAAATCCTCTCCCGCCCCTTTCAGTTGGAAGCCACGCCCATATCTCCCTCAGGCCCAGGACATCCGTCCTGCTTATTAGAGATAATAAATTTGAAGAAAACACATCCTGCATATCCACACACAACACATCCTGCATATCCACACACAACACATCCTGCATATCCACACACACACAGAGAGAAATGTATTTTATGTAAAAACAAAAGGCAATTTATTAACGGCTGAATAGCTCTCTGATAATAACATCACTGGAAAGTTATCTTCCGGACGGCATGTTGAGAGAAATGGAAATATTTCAAATTTATCCTAGAAGCGCAACGGGGAAGTCGCTTTTTCGTCTCTTCTTCTACATTTCTCTATAGTCTCCCGAACCTGACGCATTCGACGCTGAGGCATTCTGAGCCGGTCCTTTACCGGCCGAACAGTGTTTCAATACCAAGGTTTCTTATTGGCTATGAGAGTGACGCTTTGAGCCAATGGGCGCGAGGTTAACGTCGCGGCACGGTGTGGCATCGCCGTTGCAGGTTCTTACTTTTCGGCTATGCTGGGTTTCCTTTGCGCTCGTCAGGCGGGAGTGGATGACCCGCTGAGGCTCCGACGAGCGGAGGCGACGAGGAGGTAAAGCCACGTCCCTACTACGCGGGCCGCGTTTGGTCTCCTCAGGCCGCATGTGATTACCGAGGGGGCCTGCCAGCCCTCAGCGTCAGAATAAACGCCTCAGACTAGGGGTTCATAGATAGATGCTCGCAGGGTTGATTCTTGAAAAGATTTCAGAAGTGGTTTGCCAGCCTCCTTCCTAGGGCTGAGAGAAGGGCTGGTCCAAGAACACCCGTCTAGCTTTTGGAACTCATAATTATCCAATTTCTACTTCAAGAGTCTGGAGAGAGTCTCAGTCATTCAGATCGTGGTTGTCCCAAAAATGCTTCTTTCAAGAGGCAACTGGACTTTCTGGATCTTCTTTGGAAGCCGTTTCTCTTCTCAATCCAAGAAGCTTCTTCAAGTTTTGACTGCAAGGAATATACTGTACATTGCTCAAAAAAATAAAGGGAACACTTAAACAACACAATATATAACTCCAAGTAAATCAAACTTCTGTATAATCAAACTGTCCACTTAGGAAGCAACACTGATTGACAATCAATTTCACATGCTGTTGTGCACATTCAACTTTGCACAGAACAAAGTATTCAATGAAAATATTTCATTCATTCAGATTTAGGATGTGTTCCCTTTATTTATTTATTTATTTTTGAGCAGTATAAACCCTTCCATGAGTTTGAATCGATTGTGTGCTTGTGTATTATTGTGGTTGAAGGTAAAGTATTCATTGACAGGGCATTCCTTACCCTTCTTGCAAGTATATAAATTAGCAAGCAAGACTGATCGCGAGTTATATTCACTCTGTTGAAGGGAGTAAAAATGCCCTTTCTAGTGCCATTCCTAGAAAGTGGAAGAACTGAGCACAATTATGCAAGAAAACTTCATCTCTGTGAATATGCCCTTGTTCAAGCCTGTTTGGTTGTACATATACTTAGCCTCTAACTCATTTTCACTAGGTTCATTTTCTGCTTTATTTGGTGTGTGTGTGTGTTTTATTCTGCAATTAGGAACTGATACCCTTGGTTCCAACAATCTAACTGTAGCTTCAAGAATGGCATTTGGATGGGAAAGGGTACATAAGGTGACCTATTAATGCAGCCTTATAATAAAATGTTAAAAACCTGGTGCCATTATGTCCCCCCTCTCCCATTCATTAAGTACAGTGGTACCTCTACTAATTTGTTCTGTGTCCAGGTTCTTAAGTAGAAAAGTTTGTAAGTAGAAGCAATTTTTCCCATAGGAATCAATGTAAAAGCAAATAATGTGTGCAAGCCCATTAGGAAAGAAATAAAAGCTCAGAATTTGGGTGGGAGGAGGAAGAAGAAGAGGAGGACAGTCGCTGCGGAAGGAAGAAGGTGAGGTGAAGAGAATCAAAAAAATCCAAAACTTTAAGGCTTAAAAAAAAAAGAGGGACTCTGAGGTGGCGAGGAGGAGCATGCGCCTCCCATACACCTGGCACGAGGCTGTCTCCCATTCACTGTGCCAGAGGGAGAAACATGGGGAATGGCAGGAAACTGGCCAGACCTTTGTGCCGCTCTGAAATTTCCTTGGAAATTTTTCGGGCTCAGGTTCTTAAGTAGAAAATGGTTCTTAAGAAAAGGCAAAAAAATCTTGAACACCCAGGTCTTATCTAGAAAAGTTCTTAAGTAGAGGCGTTCTTAGGTAGAGCTAATGTATCTAGAATTGCAATTTACTTCGAAAGAACTTGACATTGTGGTTATTGAGAACTATTTTCTAAATAAATGTTCTCTAAAATAGCAAAAGGAATGACAGTCCAAGCAACCTTTGAAATTGTTGGATTGATCTCTGATGTAACTGTGGATTTCTAACTACACTAAAGAAATTGTCAAAAATAGTGAAGACATTGATCAAGGTTCTATCTGTATTGATGGAGGAAATAGTATATTACACAATACAAATTTAAATGAGTTAAATAGTTAAATATTTGTCATTTAATACTTGTAAATCAAATGTGGAAATAACACAATAATGCCAATTTCATTTGAGGAATGAATGAATAATAAGTAATAATATGTTATTATATGTGAAATGGCTATCAACATGCACAACATGCAGTACATTTATGGAATTACAGATCCAGGAATGAATTTCTAATGTCTGTTCAATTCAGAATTTGCCACATAAAATGAGACTGCCATTTTTAAGAAAAGAGCATCCAACAGTCACCTTAATGATTCCCACAAAATTTGGTTCATATCTCAAGGCACTAAGTTTCACTGATAGAGTTTATGATTACTTTCTCCTAATGTTCATGATAAATTTATGGCTCATTATTTTCCACCCTTTAGTTTTAATTTTGCTTCTGGAGAAAGTACATTGTATTTAATAGAATTGAATAATCAATTTTAAAAATTGAAATGCTATTGATAGATAGAAATGCAATAAATACTGTTGCTTTATTTCCTTGGATTGAAGTACTATTTATCTATCTGTGCTTATGTTTGATTGTATAATTTAGAGACAAATGACTTACACTACTGATACGTAGTGTGTCAGCTTTCCAAATTTTGAAATTGACTACAAAAGATATTGTACATAGTAAATGTAGTGGATTGAAGAATTTGATAGCACTTTAATAACAATATTATATAATTTTAATTTTGTTTATAACACTTTCATTTTTTAAAGGGTATTAAGCTTGGAGTTAAATAAGAACAAGGATGTTGAAAGAATTCATGGAAGTGGAATTAATACCTTGGATATTGAACCTGTTGAAAGTCGATAGTATGTATATTTTATTATTCTTTATTATGAAATGTATTTTACTAAACCAATTTGAAAGTATTTGCATTTTTAAATTAATGGTACCAGGGTTTTTTTTCATAAAAGCATTTTCTCAAATTTCATGAATCCATGAAATTTCAGAAAATTTCCTTACAGCATAATGAAAAAATGCCAGACAAACTGAATAATTTTGAAATCATAATTAACAATTTTCAAATGCCTGCCCCAAAATATGTGTGTAATATATTTTTGCTGATAATTGAAAAGGAAGGGTATGCCAGGTGATTTGACAGAAAACAAGTGTTTGTGTATGTATGTATGTATGCATGCATGTCAGGGATGGGTTCCACTTACCTTCGCCACCAGTTTGCATCGCAATGGGGCAGTTCTACGCACACCCCTTACCTCACCTCACTTTGTGTTGGCAGCACCACAAACAACCAGATTGAATGGGTGAGCAGCCAGCTGAACAGGCACTTAAGTAGGGCTTATTTTGGGTGCATGAGCAGAAGTCATGTTAGGGCTTATTTTGGGGAAAGCACAGTGTGCCACCACCTAGAGAGGTCAATACAAAATTAGTTGTGGATTAGATCAATATAAAATTAGCTGTGGATTTAATTTATGGCTAGTGAAAATACATTTGGCCAGATAACAAAATAAACATTAACCAAGCCATTTCCAATCCAGAGAAATAGACAATCAACTTAATGGAAAAATTGCTACAATTTCTAAGGAAATTGTTTTCTTTTAGGACAATTTTTAAACTTTATTAAGAACTTTATTATAAAATCATTAATCAGATATTTCAGTCTTAAATGTTGTTTATTTGGAGGGGAAATGACATAGCATATAAATGGTATTCTAAAAGAAGAAATCAACTTGAAATTAACATATTATATATCAAAATATATATTACATTTTATATTAATTAAAATGTTATATTCTAGTATTTTTAAATTAAAACTAATCTTCAACAATTTTTAAAATATAAAATTACATGTTTTGGGGGAGTAAAGCTTACAACATCTGAATTGATTCATAACTTTTTTTCTTACAGTATGTTATCAGGTGGTTCTGATGGTACTATTGTATTGTATGACCTTGAGAACTTTAGCAAAACACCATGCTACACATGTAAAGTGATTTGTTCTGTGGGAAGGTGGGTACACTTTTTATATATACACGGTACCTTTACTTACTGACTTAATTTATTCTGTGACCAGGTTCTTAAGTAGAAAAGTTTGTAAGAATAAGCAATTTTTCCCATAGGAATCAATGTAAAAGCAAATAATGCGTGCGATTGGGGAAACCACAGGGAGGGTGGAGGCTCTGCTTCCTCTCAGGAGATTCCTATAGAGGCCCCACAGAGGCTTCTCCCTGCCTTTTCCGTTACAGTTTTGGGGCTCAGGTTTGTAAGTGGAAAATGGTTCTTGAGAAGAGGCAAAAAAATCTTGAACATCTGGTTCTTATCTAGAAAAGTTTGTAAGAAGAGGCGTTCTTAGGTAGAGGTACCACTGTATGTTATCTACATTACACATTTATAGTTCACTGCTAACTCATATTTTGTCAACAAAATAAATGAAATATTATTTAAGAAGCTATTGTCAGCACAGTTTGTTTATTTACCATAAACATAGACATAGCATAGGTAACACATTTCTAATAGTATGATCGTGTACCAAGGTCAACAAGATTGATTTTCGCTGTCCTATAGGGATTGTTTAGTAGGCCAAACTTACAGGGTTTATATTACACTTTTTCACCCTTGCTTAAACATTTAGGGAAACAAACTTAAAATTTATCAAACTTCAAATTTTTGTAGTCATTAAGTTCCAAGACTGGTTTAAATCAAGTTCAAAGTTCCAAAGGAAATTAGGGTAATTACATAAAATGGAAGCCCATAGACAAAGCAAGGAAATTATATTTTTATTTTTTATTTTTATTTATTTATTTATTTGACTTCTATGCGCTCAATCCCAAAGGACTTGGTGGCTTACAATAATATAAAAAATACAATTTACAATAAAAAGAAGTCAAATATAAATTAAAACAATAACCCCAGCTAAAACCCACAAGTCAACAATCCAATCAACACATACATACCATTCAGTACGATTTGGTCATGAAAGATGTAAAGTTCATGGCCCCCAGGCCTGCCAGCAAAGCCAGGTCTTAGTAGCCTTCAAGAAGGCCAGCAGGGTGGGAACGGTACGGACATTAGGGAGGAGTTGGTTCCATAGAGCCAGGGCACCCACAGAGAAGGCCGTCCCCCATGGTCCCATCAACCTGCATTGCTTAGTCCAGTGTTTCCCAACCTTTTTTGAGCCGCGGCGCATTATTCATATTTTCAAAATCCTGGGGAACATTGAAAGGCGGAGGGGCGGGCTAAAGAAATGTTTGGACAAAAAAACCTCTCTCTTCCTCCCTTTCCCTCTATTTCTCCCTCTTTCTCTCTTTTCCTTCCTTCCCTTCTTTCTCTCTCCATCCCTCTTTCTTTCTTTCTTCCTCTCTTTTTTGCTCTCTTTCTCTCTCCCTCCTTCCCTTCCTCTATTTCTTTTTCTCTCCCTTGCTCTCTCTTTCTCTCTCTCTCTCTCTGTGTCTTTCTTGCTATCTCTTTCTTGCTTTTTTCTCTCTTTCTTGCTCTCTCTCTCTCTTTCACTGTCTCTTGCTATATGTCTCTTTCTCTTTGCCTCTCTTGCTATCTCTCTTTCTTTCTCTCTCTTTCTCTCTCTCTGTCTCTCTTGCTATGTCTCTCTTTCTTTCTCTTTCTCTCTGTCTCTGCCTCTCTTGCTAAGTCTCTCTTTTTCTCTTGCTATGTCTCTCTTTCTTTTTCTCTGTCTCTGCCTCTCTTGCTATGTCTCTCTTTCTCTCTCTCTTTCTCTATCTCTCTTTCTCTGCCTCTCTTGCTGTCTCTCTTTCTCGCTCTGTCTCTCTTTCTCTGCCTCTCTTGCTATGTCTCTCTCTCTCTCTCTCTCTCTCTCTCAGCTGACTGCAAGCGGGAGCCCTGATGGCGGCAGCTGGACGTGCTGCTGGACGCCGTATATGCCAGGCCCGCAGCGCCAGCATGTACGGCGTCCAGCAGCACATCCAACCGCCACCGTCAGGGCTCCCGCTTGCAGTCAGCTGAGAAAGAGAGAGAGAGAGCTCCCTCTCGCCGCCGCCTGGAGCTCCCTCTCGCCGCCGTCATCTCTCCGCGATTTCCTGCGGCCGCTGCAGCCACCACCCCCGCTCCCACCACCAGTGCCCTCCCGCCGGGCCCCAAAGGACACTTGCCGCCGACACCAGAGAAGCTCCAGCTGGGCGAGGCGCTGCCGGTGCCTCCGCCCTGGGGCTCCCACTCGCAGCTGTCCCTCGGCTCCTGCCTGATGCCGCGGTTTCTGGCGCTCTCCTGCTGGGCCCCATAGAAGGAAGGCGAGAAAAAGGCGCGAAGAATGAAGCTCTCCTTCTTCCTGCCTTCTTTGGGGCCCAGCAGGAGAGCGCCGAAAACCGTGGCATCGAGCAGGAGCCGGGGGACAGCTGCGAGCGGGAGCTCCAGGTCGGCACCGGCAGTGCCCCGCCCAGCTGGAGCTTCCCTAGGAGCTTCGCGGCACACCTGGCCGTGTCTCGTGGCACACTAGTGTGCCGCGGCACACCAGTTGGGAAACGCTGGCTTAGTCGACAGGACCCGGAGAAGGCCAACTGTCTGCGATCTTATTCGTGTCTGGGATGTATATCGCAGGAGACAGTATAGATATAGATATCTAATATCTATCTAGCTATCAAAATTATAATGAGTTGAGTTTCCTATTACAATAGTCCTTGAGTTATAGTCATAATTGAGCCCAAATTTTATGTTCCTAAATGAAACATTGATTAAGTGTGTTTTCCCCCATTTTACAACCACTCTTGCTGCAGCTGTTAAGTGAATCACTGCAGTTAAGTTAGTAATATGGTTGTTAAGTGAACACAGCTTCCCCATTGACTTTGCTTGTCAGACGGTCAATAAAGGGTGACCCCATGATTCTAGGACAACCATCATAAATATGAGTCAGTTGCCAAGCATCTGCATTTTGATTATGTGAACCATGGGAATGCTGCAACAGTCACAAGTGTGAAAAATGGTCTTAAGTCACTTTTTTCTGTGCTGTTTAACTTTGAATGGTTAATAAATGAACTGTTGTAAGTAAAGGACTATACTTACAATTTACAGTTTATCCTAAAGAGTATAAAATAAAGGCATTTTGCTAACTTGTGCGGATTCATCTGTATTCTCACAGGTAAATAAATTTAAAAATCAGTAGGCAAAGTTTATTGTACTTTAATTATACTTCGTTCTATCTGCCCGCAGTACTTCTCTTTCTTTTGTAGCAATTAAGTATATAATAAAACCTCTTTTCACAAACACTTCTGACCACGAACAAATTGGGTTCTGGCCAAAAAATTGACAAAAGTTTTGAATCTGCTCATGAACACATACTCGGGTGTCCATCAAAAATGGGAACAGCCAATTTCCCCTTCCCTGCCTTTGTTTTTTTATAATCACTAAATTTCCTGTTGTTGGTTTTAAAACAACAGTGACCCTATGTGGCTACTGCATTAAGTTTTTGTCATGACCAAATCAGATTGCAACCAAAGTTATGGAACAAATTATGGTCATGACCAGAGGTTCTACTGTACCTAGGTCAGTTTTCTTTAACCTTGATGCTTTGGCTGGCAACTTTGAATCAGCCAATCTCCCTCCAGCCAGTCTAACTCATATAGAATATGGAAGGCAGTAGTGCTAATGTAGTCATCATGGAAAACAATGTATCTATATGGTTACTAAAAGTCGACACCAAACTAGATACCAATGCATCATGATCATAAGCCAAACCATATGAAGGTCACTAGATTCTTCGGGCTTTACTATGTATGTTTTGTTTTGTAGGGATTGTATATACTGTATTTTTATTTTGTGATTCAGAGAGAGCCAGGAAAGTAACCAAATTTCTGTTTCTTTTGATATACAGTGTTCCCTCAATTTTCGCGGGTTCGAACTTCGCGAAAAGTCTATACCACGGTTTTTCAAAAATATTAATTAAAAAATACTTTGCGGTTTTTTCCCCTATACCACGGTTTTTCCCACCCGATGACATCATATGTCATCACCGAACTTTCGTCCACCTCTAATAAATATTTTTTTTAATAAACTTTAATAAAGAAACATGGTGAATAATAATCTAAATGGTTGCTAAGGGAATGGGAAATTGCACTTTAGGGGTTTAAAGTGTTAAGGGATGGCTTTTGATACTGTTCATAGCCAAAAATAGTGTATTTACTTCTGCATCTCTACTTCGCGGAAATTCAACTTTCGCGGGCGGTCTTGGAACGCATCCCCTGCAAAAATCGAGGGAACACTGTATTTAGAACATAACTTCGTTTCAGAGCTACCCCAGAGCAATAAACTCTGGTCTTCTCTGCATTGGTCCATTGTTTCCAAGTTTGCCCTAATGACTCCTAATTTTGTACGCTTTGATTTAGAGCAAAGTTTGGTTATCAGCTATTGTACTGCAGCACATTGGTGTGCTGCAATAGGTTTGCAGCAGCGATGGGTTGCTCCCGGTTCTGTCTGGTTCTAAGAACCAGTAGTGGTGGCGGTGGGAGGCTGCCCAAGATGCTTCTGTACATGCACAGTAATGCACGAACCAGTAATAAAGGGTTTTAGAACCCACTACTAGTTTGCAGGTATGTTGCCTCAGCCAGAAACCTACCTCTATGGCACCAGGTGGATTGCCTCCATTTTATTTGTGATGCCATAGGATTTCCCGTTTCAAAACCTGGAAGTCCCACCTTTGTAATGTGTGCTATGAAATGAAACAGATTGAAAACTGCTGATTACAAGAGATGGCCTTCTTATATAGATCTTCCTTGGATCTATATGTTTAAATAGTGTGATTAAACATTTACCCAGTAGGTGGCAGAGCCAGCTTTAAGTTCTGCTTTGTTATATTAAATGAAGGTATAATTACAATTAGTATAGTGTTTGAGATATTTTAACCTTTTTTTCCTGTTTGAACTAATCTTAGCTCTTCCTGCAAGAAATTTGCTACTTAGGTCTTGAAAGAATTAACATATTCAGTCCCTGTTAACTTTACTTCTTTATGACTGCATTATAGGAGCCATCCTGATGTTCATAAGTACAGTGTAGAGACTGTTCAGTGGTATCCTCATGATACTGGCATGTTTACCTCAAGTTCATTTGATAAAACACTGAAACTATGGGATACAAATACTTTACAGGTAAGTTTTCTTTATTAATTTGTTTTTATATGAAAGAAAAACAGTAGTATTTTAACACATCCTTGTTTTTATAAGGGATTGGTTAATTTTTGTAAAGCAACTTAAATAAACACACAATACAATCAAGCCTAATGTATGATCAGTCTTAAGAATTGATGTAGAATCACACACCAGCAAAGAGTCTGTACTTGGTATGGAAAGTTAAATAGTTGATCATGAAAAGTAACTTTTAAATCAGTAAATTATATTACTTGTAAATGTCAGACACGGCTTAAACATTGCAGTAAACTATACATTATATAACCATTGTTTATTAAAGCAGGGTTCCTCAATTTAATTGTAGTTTACAAGCCATAATAGCTAAGATAACAAGCAGGCTAAGTTAAATCCACAAGCTACATTTTGACTTGTTATGTTGAATGATCTTAGAGTTAGAAAGGGAAAATATCCACACAGCATGCCACTTTTGGTGTAACTATGAATAATTTATTCTTTCTGCTGATTCACTGTGACTGATGTAGCAAGGTAATATAAATGTAGAATGGTATTTGGGGGGGGGGGGTGTCTCTTTTGTAGTTGAAAACAGGATTAAAAATATTGAAGTAGAAGCTGTTTAATCGTGTAGTTATAAATACACATATCTTGATATTATAGTGATGGTATATGCAGGATTAAATCATGACACAATTTTATATTTGCTAATGTGTTATAAATTATAACTATGGTCTATTGCTTCCAGTTAAGATTGGAATTGGTTCACATATTTATTAATGTATTGTTTTTCAATTAACAGCCTGCTGATGAATTTTATTTTGATGAGACAGTATATAGCCATCATATGTCTCCTGTTGCTACAAGACATTGCTTAATTGCAGGTTTGCATTAATTTTAAATATATTTTGATTATGACAACAACAGTTTAACTGTCTCATTTTTAAAAATAATTCTTTTCTGTATTCAAGATTGCAACATAACATAATTTACAGTTAAAATTTGTGGCATAATTTTAGTGGGCTGCTATTGCTTTCTATTTATAATTATTGGTCTGTACAGACTTTTACTTTTGAAAAAGAATATTTGAATAGTACATACTGTTAATTTCTTTTGTAATGTATTTTCTAGATGTTTGCCAGGCTTTTGTGAACACATTGGAGCTTTTTAAAATAAACATGCACAAATTATACTATTAAAATATTTCTTGGATAGTCTGATTCTTAGGTATAGCAAATAATAATAATCTTAAAATAAAAATTTCAGTCATATTTATTACATGATGGGGTCACATATCTGATTCATATATAATTTCTCTCTTCCCCCATCATTATATTTTTAAGAATATTCATGGTTCACATTACTGACTGGGTCAAGATGAATTATGTTTCAATGAACTTATGCAACTAATTAAATGTAACATGGTTTACCAGGCATTGTGACTAAATTTTGAGTTGTTAGAAAATAACTAATGAACAAGGAAAATATTATGCCGGCATTAAAAGCTATCCAATGGAAACTCTGTATAGGGTGATGTATATACACTTTTGCTATACAGTGATCCCTCATTTTTCGCAGGGAATGCGTTCCAAGACCACCCATGAAAAACGAATTTCCGTGAAGTAGAGGAAATATTTTTTTAATGTATTTAATGAGTATCTGGACTTTTAAAACCCACCCTTTGCATTAAACAGTCATTCTATAATGTTTCTCAGCTGGAACTACATGTGATATCCTACCAGTTTCTTTAATAGAATAATTAATGAATTTAATGAATTTTTAATGGATTTAAAATATTTAATGGATTTAAGCCCCCTTTGAAAAACCCATCCGCGAAAGTTGAACTGCGAAGTAGTGAGAGATTACTGTATACAGTACATACTGTATAAATGTTTCCTTTACTATAATATACAAGGGTCGCCCTGAAAGTAATGCACCGCATTGTTTTCTGTAATGTGTTTTTGTCTTTTTCTATTACAGTTGGTACCAAAAGCTCCAAAGTACGGCTTTGTGACTTCAAGTCTGGATCTTGTTCTCACATTCTGCAGGGTATTTCTTACTCTGAAACATAAATGTTAGACAATAACTACTTTGAGTATACCACACTGTGTAAAGAACTTTTTTCTTTGTAATAGGACAGTTGTGTTTAATGCCATTTAAACCATAAGAAGGGCTTTCCTCCTTAACATTTTTCTGATCTTATTGGCCTGAAGATATATTATTGATAATTATAAAAAATGCTGATGTCTACTTAAGCTGGCTCCTTGAGTTTTATATCCTTGAGGTGTAAACTTGTAGTTTCCTAAGGAAGTTGAGAAACTGTCTTGGTAATAATATTTGTCCAAATGCTTTAGATTACACCTGGTTAATTAAAAAATATTTTTAATTGTAAATTAATTTAGGTAAGCCATGAAACAATGTTTTTATTCCATAAAATAAGTAATGAGCAGAGAGTGATTTCTCTAGTAGGGCACTCTCCTTTTTCTTATTTCTACCTTTTGTCCTTCCCTGTTCCCATTCGCCATCACCAAGGAGTTTATACTTAGTATTTAGTGATTATTTAGTATTGTATCTGATATCTACAATATGTCACAAGTGATCACACCTCCTTACATTTTGTAAATATTTAAGTATATGTTTTCATGTGACAACAGTGAAGAAATGACACTTGGCTACAATGCAAAGTAGTAAGTATACAGCTTATATAAAAATATAAATGTACTGTCTCCTCAAAATAACACAGCACACAGCCATTAATGTCTAAACTGCTGGCAACAAAAGTGAGTACCCTCCTAAGTGATAATATCCAAATGGGCCCCAAGTAGCCATTTTCCCTTCCTAGTATCATGCCACGTTAGTGGTACAAGGTCTCATGTGTGAGGGTGGTGCAAGTGTGTTAAAGTTGGTGTTATCGCACTCTCATACTGGTCACTGGAAGTTCAACATGGCACCTTATTGGTCTACATAAAGATAGCCTTAAGCTATAAGAAGATTGTCAAGACCCTGAAACAGCTGCAGCACAGTGACAACTATGTCCTTTAATTGTGCTGTATCTATACATGTTATCAGAAATTCTGCTTTCCCACCATTACCAGAATTACATCTGAATTTATGTTGATATATAAAAAATAACATCTTTCACTCTGCATATTCTATGGTTTTCAATAGTGCCTTCAGAAAATTAGTTATTCTTATAAACTGAGTAATACTTAATGCTGGATCTCTATAAGAATTAGTATTTATGTAACTAATTTATACATGTTAATTTAAAATTGAAAAGTTATTTCTATGATTTGCATGAACCCTGCAATTTACAAAGTGTTCATTTTGTTTCAAAAATGCAAATTTACTATTCTTTTTAAAATATACAGTACAGTAATATTAAAGTCGGTATAAAAAATTTGCAATGTAATTTATATAGGAGGAGAATAATAGAAAACAATGTTAAACCTGTCTTTATAAACCAAAAATGTTATTATGCTTTTATATTTTTAGGTCATGCTCAAGAAATTCTAGCAGTATCTTGGTCACCACGTTATGAATTTATTTTAGCAACTGGAAGGTAAAAAAACCCAATAAAATAAAGCAATGTTTATTAAAGTCAATCAGTGTTTTAAAAACCCATTCTAAATTTCTTCGACAGTGGTATCCATACAAAGTGCAATGACGTAAAAATGACATCTTGCACAAATTACACAGTGACGTAATCATGCAATTGCCCTGATTACACACACCCTTAAATCACCTGATCCAAGTATATAAGTCATGGCATTTATGCAAGTATCACTTCATGCCACCATGTCCCTTGCCTCTGACCTTAAATGCCCAAATTGGCAGCATTTCCTAAGTTGATTTTTTAAAATTTAAAAGCAGAGAAATACTTTTAAATCATGAATATAAGTCTTGGCATTTAAATGTAAAATTAGGGTTAAGTCAGAAATTTACTAATGTACATATTCATTGTGGAATAATCATCCATCAGTTCCACTTGTATGTCTGTATCTCCATATACTTATTACTTATATTTAAATCCTTTTTCTAGATAATTTCAAAATTATTCATTGTACTTGTTCTACAGCTTCATTAACGCATGCGGCATCTATCTTATCAAGAAATTTATTTGTCTTATCAAAAGGTTTGGTATAATAATATCTGCTCCATTCTCCTTTTTTTAACTCTTTAGTTCCCTGACAATTTTTCCATGATAAAATTTATTCTAATGAAATCAAATTCCAAATTTATCTGGACCCTTAATCCGTTCAGGATCCAAAATTCAGATTCTAATTCATATTTTGCTGCATAATCCAAAACATATATTTAAATTTTTTAAATCAAATTTACATGATATTTCTGTAAAGAATGAGGACTTAACTAATGAATACAAAACTTTGCTATGTAGATTCTCTCCAGTACAGTAAAAAAAATAAATCCCCAAAATGATTAAGAAACTGATCAAGATTCATGTCCATCAAATGCGGTTTTGTGAGTGTGAGCTTGATGGAATCACAGCACCTTGCCCAGGGGTCCCCAAACTTGGTAACTTTAAGACTTGTGGACTTCAACTCTCATAAGCTATAGTGGCTGGAGAATTCTGGGAATTGACATCCACAAGTTTTAAAGTTGCCAAGTTTGAAGACCTCTGACCTAGTCACTTATCTCATAAGCTGACTGCAAAACAGCAGCTTTTGTGATCTACTCATGAGGACTGGCTGGCCTGAGTCAAATGGATAATCTCCACAATCTCTCCTTCCTCCAGAGTTATTTTAGCAATCTGGCTCCTGCATCTAGCCACAATGCTTGCAAATATGATCTTGCTACTAGAAGGATATCAGCTACACATGGCATTCACAGGAAGTTCCCACATTTTTTTCTAATCGCTTTCGGAAATTGCTTGTTAACTGCTTTTCAACTATTAGGAATCTTTGTATCCTCAAGGTTGAAACACCAGTGACTTTCCTAGCAAAATAAATAGTTACAAAGGGTTTTAGTAAGAGAACCCTATGGGAAAATACTTTTATTTTGAATTCTTTAAAAATACAGAACAGAGAGGATTTTGAAGGTTGGACACTAGAGGGAATTACAGGCATCTAAAGATCACAGTTAAAAAGACAAATAACACTTAAATTTCACTTATTAATTTTAAATGTAGCAAAATATCTTAACATCGGCCATATTGAAGGATACGTTTGAATAATGGACCCAGAAGTTAATTTTAAGAGTGTCTGCCTCTATAGATAGACTTTGTTTAAAAGATGTTATGGGAGTGGAACAGGACAAAATTGAGACAGATTTGAAAATGGAATTAATACAAAGCTATAACAACAATATGGAAAAAGATGGTTTATTGACATAAGAAAAGAAACTGACTTATGTCTTAATAATATCTTTTAAATAAATAACATACTTAGTAAGTTAATGGATAGTCATATAGGATTCACAAAAGAAGCCAGTTAAAGCTGAAGAATTTTGTAAGGGGCAAATAAAGAGAAATGTATTTTAGGAGATTATTTGAAGGGACTAAAGTTTAAAATGAAGGATTGTATAGTTGATTTATTTGATCAAGGTTAAAGTAGAGTTATGTCTGGTAACTTATGCTGCCTAGGACTGAACAACAAAGTTTAACGATTCATTTATAGATGAGAGATGAAATAAATCAAAGATCATTTCTATTAAAAACATGATGGTTAGTTATTGAAATTATCTATGCTTGTGATGAAGGGAAAGTCATTTCTTTTCTTTTACTTTATTATTTTTTCTTTTCAACAGTTTCTAAAATCTTTTTCGTCTACCTTTTTATAGTTTATATTATTTATCATTGTAATTATACTTTTTAATAAAATTACTATTTTAAAAAAGCACACTTAGGAATATGTTAAAAGTCCTGAAGTAAACCTGAACCTTCCCCATACCTAATTTGATAGTTTTAGTAGGTAATAAGATTTTTAAAAAGCCTTTAAGAAGGCAAGTCTTACCTTTTACAAGTCTCACCTTTTTTCACTTTTTATTGACAAAGCCTTTGATACAGTTCCACATAAAGAGCTGATAGATAAGTTAGTGAAGATTGGACTTAATCAATGGATAGTTTAGTGGATTTGCAGCTGGCTGAAGCGTAGATGTCAGAGGATTGTTGTTAATGGCGAGTATTTTGAGCAGAGACTGGTTACAAGCGATGTTCAACAAGGGTCTGTTCTGGGTTATATTTGGTAGGGATGGTTTGCCTATTTGCCGATGACTCTAAAGTGTACAAAGGGTTGATATTTATTTTATTTATTTATTTATTTATTTATTAGATTTGTATGCTGCCCCTCTCCGTAGACTCAGGGCGGCTTACAACAATAATAAAACAGCATATGACAAATCTAATATTTAAAATAATTAAAAACCCCTTATTAAAAACCAAACATACACACAAACATACCATGCATAAATTGTATAGGCCTAGGGGGAAAGAAATACATATCTCAATTCCCCCATGCCTGACGACAGAGCTTACGAAAGGCGAGGAGGGGGGGCAATTCTGATCTCTGGGGGGAGCTGATTCCAGAGGATAATATGGCAAATGATTTAGGTTTACTAGATAAGTGCAATGGAAATTGCAGTTTAATGTTTCCAAATGAAAAATAATGCACTTGGGGAAAAGGAATCCTCAATCTGAGTATTGTATTGGCAGTTCTGTGTTAGCAAAAACTTCAGAAGAGAAGGATTTAGGGGTAGTGATATTTGACAGGCTCAAAATGGGTGAACAGTGCAGTCAGGCGGTAGGGAAAGCAAGTAGAATGCTTTGCTGCAAATCTAGAGGTATAACGAGCAGGAAGAAGGAGATTGTGATCCTGCGGTATAGAGCATTGGTGAGACCACATTTGGAATACTGTGTTCAATTCTGGAGACCATGCCTACAAAAAGATTGATAAAACTGAACCAAAGACAGGCTACAAAAATGGGGGAAGGTCTTAAGCATAAAACTTATCAGGAAAGACTTAATGAACTCAATCTGCATAGTCTGGAGGACAGAAGGGAAAGGGGGGCATGATGTTAAAGGGTTAAATAAGGTTCAGGAGGGAAGTGTTTTTAATAGAAAAGTGAACACAAGAACAAGAGGGCACAATCTGGGGAAAAGATCAGAAGCAACGTGAGAAAATATTTTACTGAAAGAGTAGTCGATGCTTGGAACAAACTTCCAGTAAATGTGGTTGGTAAATCCACAGTAACTTAATTTAAACCTTTCTGGGATAAACATATATCCATCCTAAGATAAAATACAGGAAATAATATAAGGGCAGACTAGATGGACCATGAGGTCTTTTTCTGCCGTCAATCTTCTATATTTCTATGTTTCTAATGCAAGCTGGTTGCCAGATTATTGAAATATGGTCATGTGATTGCAGGTTGGGGTTCACTGGTTGAAGATTATCTGGAATCAGCAATGGTTTTGAGGAGAACGTTTTAGAGTTTGTTTTCAGAATATTTGGGGGGAGGGGTGGGGATAATTAGAGTGTGATTCCAAAAGAAACTGTCAGAGGTCATTTTCTGCATTTATAAAAGAACATTTAAATATATTCAAGTTAAGTTTTGTTTTTCTTTCTAGTGCTGACAGTAGAGTGAAATTGTGGGATGTAAGGAGAGCATCTGCCTGTCTGCTCACTCTTGATCAACATAATGGGGAGAAGTCAAAAGCAGCTTCTGAAGCAAGTAATATATTTCATACATCAATATTACAGTTTTATTCTAATACAAGTTTAATGAAAAGAAGGAGTAAGAGAGGCATGATAGTAGTGTTCCAATATCTTCTTTGCCACAAAGCACCTGAGGGTAGAACAAAAAGCAATGGGTACAAACTAAACAAGGAGAGAAGCAACTTAGAACCAAGGAGAAATTTTCTGATGGAATAATTAATCCCTGACACAGCTTGCCTCCAGAAGTTGTGAATGCTCCAACACTGGAAATTTTTAAGAAGATGTTGGATAACCATTAGTGTAGGGTTTCCTGCCCAAGCAGGGGATTGGACTAGAAGGTCCCTTCCAACTCTGTTGTTGTTGTTGTTGTTGTTGTTGTTGTTGTTGTTGTTAGTTCATATTAAAAGGGAACTATGCTATTATATAGCCCAGGACAGATGACAGTGTCAGTTCTAAATATTATATGAAAGGTTTCATGACATTTTTTAAAACACTAGTTTTTGTCTTATCCATGGTTAGCATATGACACCAATATATTATACATTCCTCCCAACAGGCCACAACTCTCAACCAAAAAACCCCTTTTGTTAATTGTTTTAAATCCTTAATTATTATTCCCAGTAATTTAGGATGATTCAGACAATAATTAAATATGATTTCAATGTGTTGAAATGGATGATATGTTGAAATCTCTCAGACTGAAACTTTAGAATTTTAAAAGGATTAACTAGCTGGTTTAAGCCCAGGTGTCTATTTGTTACCTACAAAAATAATCTAGGATCATAGGAATCCTGTTCATCTTCATATCTTTCCTACGAGGCAAGTAGCTTTTCCGAGACTCAACTCATTAATTTTAATAGGGGAATAGTATGGAAATGTCTTTCTGCCTTTCCTTCCCCCTTCTTCTATGGTGCGGCATGCTAATAAATATGCCAGTAGAATATATAAATGACTCTATGAAATTAAGGTGGTATAACATCATCTTACTTCAGAATATTCAAGCATAATGGTATTGTTAATGAGCAAGGAAACATAAATTGCCCTTAGTTTTGCTGTAGAGAAGTATTACATTGGGCAGGGAGCTAAACCAGATGATCTCCAAAATGCCTCCCAATTTCACAACTTCAAATGTTGCATTTACTCAAGTGAGGAGTCATTGATGCAAAGATCAATGACCCAGGTTACAAGTGATCTTGAAATGACCCTCCCTTAAGCTCCATTGAGCCTTAACTGTTTGTTCTCAGGCAAAGACTGATAGTCTGAATAAATGTTTCTATAGGAGGTAGAATATAATAAAGTATTGGTAGTCGGCTTGAAGCTTACACCTGTGGATCAGGTTTCTGGCACCTGACACCAGCCATTGCTCCATTTTTACTGCAAGTGCATAGGAGTAGAACTTCTTCTAGGCACAGACCTGGCTAAAGAATAGCCATTAAAAGTGGCATTAGCAAAAGAAAAATAAGATGATATACCCTTGACAGTAAAAATTTGGACAGCCACATTCCATAATAAAAAAATGAAATGAAAAATATTGGGTGCCAGTGTTCCCTCTAATTTTTTTTGGGGGGGGGGGCGGAAAAGTATAGTATCTGAGCGGCAGTCCCTTCGGGACTGGGCGGCAAAGAAATAATAAATAAATAAATAAACAAACAAACAAACAAATAAAAAACCCACCCTGTTTTGCCTCAAAGAATTTCAAAATAAAATACTGTACTGTGTGTCTATAACAGTGAGCTCATAATAGGGCAACTCTATCAATATCAAAATGCCACTTAAATAGTTGAGCTAGTTTCAAACTAGATTTTGATTTTCTTTCTCTCTTCCTTACTCCCATTCTTTTTCTTTCTCTTTTCCTTCCTCTCTTTTTTCTATCTGTTTCTCTCTCTTCCTCTCTTCCTCTCTCCTTCCCTCTCACTCTTTCCCTCTCGGCTTCTGGGCAGGTTTGGAAAACTCTGAGTTGATGATGATTTTTAAGTGAGCGATTGCTCACTGCTCAGCTTAGAGGGAACTATGTTGGGTACTATTCAGTAAATTGCTTAATCATATATTTCATCTAGACCAGCTTTTTTTTTATTTGATCCTTCACCGTTTTTCTTTCAAAAATAAAATGACATGGTGTCTTGATGTAGATATTATTCTAATAATGCTACCAGTACATTCTTAAACACAGTACAGTGATACCTCGTCTTACGAACACCTCTTCATACAAACTTTTGGAGATACAAACCCAGTGTTTAAGATTTGTTTGCCTCTTCTCCGTACTGAAGGAGCGGGTCCAGCAGTCACATGGGTTGCTCATGTCCAATCCGGTGGAACTGAGCCTAGTGTTAAAAAAGCTTGCCGGATCCGCCCCTTCCCCAGAATTCGCTCAGTTCGCATATCCTGCGGTTGTATTGTGATAGCTCGTTCAACATTCTAACACCTTCCCTTCGATCTTTTCCTTCAAAAGTAGTAAGAATTGTTTATCCTTATTTATTTACTTGCACTAATAGCGCCAGCCGTTTGTGGCTCGGCTTTTTTCCTTGGGAGAAGTTGCGGTTTCGTTTTCCCCCGGCTGTTTTGCCGTTTACGATCCCCGCTGCCGCTTGTGGATTCCTTTAATCCTTTGGCCTGGAGGTCTTGGTGCAAGTATTGATTCATTGATTCATTATTGTATTATTGTTAAAGGGCTTAAGAAATACCTCCTGCGGAGTGAGACGCTTGTTTCTAGTCTCCTGGACTTAGTCGATCGCTTCCCCTTTAAGAATTCTATTACGGAGCGATTTTTCGGCGCGAAGGCCTTCGCGCCCTTTTTAAATTTAGGCCTCTCGTGTTGGCCTCCTGCCAGCCGCGTAGGCCTCAGTCCACCGCGTGGATCCCGGAGTGGGCTTTGGGACGCTCAGGCTTAATTCTCCACCGGCTAAGCCTCCAACCAGAGTGCCTTGGTTTACTTTAATTAAAGTTTAGGGAGGCTGGCCACGCTGGATTTGGGGACACGAACTCTGGGTTTGCCCAGATTGCCCTCAAGTCTCAGCAGCTCCGAGGCCTCGGAGCAGGATCCATTCCTCTTGGGAAGGCTTTGAAATTCTTCTCCCTAATTATTCAGTTTTTTGGCTCAGCCTGGTCTTCTGTTAATTGTCAGACTATGGCTACTTTTCCCAAGAGAGGCACAACTAAAGGTCCCAGAGAGGCCAGGCCTACAGGCGATGAGATTACCAGTATCCCCCAGGCCTCGACCTCCTCTTCTTCAGGGGCCCGCCCCTCGACCAAGGTCACCAGGGCTGAGAAGAGAAGGGACCTAGCCCTACAAAGAATCCATGACAAATCAGCAAAGCGTTTGAAAGTACAGGCCCAAGTACTCAGTAGTCAAGACCCCCCAGAGGCTTCTAGTCTGCCTCTTTCTGGGGTCCCTGTGTTATCTCTGGATGAGCCAAACCTAGACAGACCCCAACCTAACCTATGGGGAATAGGTCCAGAGGAACCAGATATTATTGAAGATTCCCCCCAGCCAGGATCCTCCCAGGCCTTCAGGGATTCTTCTGCCATTCCTGCTGATATTTCTAGTTTACCTCCTGAATTCCAATCTATTTTTTCTGTGTTGTCCAAGGCCATTGATGCTAAATTCTCTACCATCAATGAGCTTCCCTTACCTCCTCCACCTCCTCGTCCCTCCCGCCCCTTGGGTTCTTCCCCAGCGGTTAGAGCTCCTATTCAGGATGATTCAGATTCCTCTCAGGACGAATATGAGGATATGGAGGAGGATGAGGATCCCTTTCAAGGCCTCTCAGATGATGAGGAATCCCAAATAAAGGTTCCTTCTCCAATTACTATTTTTCCTTCTCAATTGTTCAAATCTCTCCTCCTCAAAGCTAGAATTTCTACGGGATTGGCGGCCCAGGAGAAACAGGCCTCCACATCCACTGATCCCCCGGAGGAGAATTTACCTTACTTCACAGAGGAACAGGAGGATAACGAGGTAATTCCTATGCCTAAATTGTTTAAAGATGCCTTACTTAAGCAGTGGGATTTCCCAGCCTCTGGGCTTAATCTCTCAACCAAGGACAGAAAATTGTACAAACTTTCCTCTTCCTATGAGGAGCTCCTATCCTTTCCTAAACCGGATGAACCTGTCAAGATCCTTCACTCGGCGGCTGCTGTGCCAGGCGAAGCAGAGGAAGTCCTCCGCCCAGAGGACAAGCGGATTGAACAAATGCTCAAAAGAGGATTCACCGCAGATTCCTGGGCCATTAAAAGTTCTGCAGCGGCTTCCTTTTTCTCCAGAGCCATGCTTCTGTGGCTTCGCCAACTTCAACAGCATATTCCTCCCGATGACTTGAGAGGTCAACAAGACTTCAACAAGGTCTTTGCAGCTGCCCAGTACGTGGCTGATGCCACTTTACAATCTACTAGATTTTCTGCTAAGTCTATTGCAGCCTCTACAACGGCAAGAAGACTCCTATGGATTCGCCCTTGGCAAGCGGGAGTACGCCAGAAGTGGCAGTTATCCCTGGGACCCTTAAAGCGCGACCTTCTTTTCGGTGATCTTCTGGATCCACTCCTCACGGAAACCACGGACAAGAAGAAAGTTTTGGGTCCAACCACCAAAAAGGCTACCAAAACGCAGTCCTTTCGTCGCCCAGGGCGTCAGCAAGATCAAGCGGCTTCCTATCAGAGATCTCCAGGTCAGTATTCCCCCCGCTTTCGTTCCCAAGGTAGGAACTCCAGGGGCAGAGGTTTTCGCTTCCAAAGGGGAGCGTCCTCTAACAGGGCTTCAAAGAAACCTAGATGGTAATTTTTCCTCAATTCCCATAGGTGGTCGCCTGGCCCATTTCGCCTCTAATTGGCGTCTCACCTCCAAGGACCCCTGGGTCATTGACACTGTTCAAACAGGTCTTCTTTTAGAATTTATTTCTCCCCCCCCGAAACGTTTTATTTCCTGCCCTTCTCCCAGGTCCTCCTCAGATTGTAACCGTATGGAGGAGGCCATTTCCCACTTATTGTCCATCAGAGCCATTCAACCGGTTCCCTCCGGTCAGAAGGGTCTAGGTTTTTATTCCATCCTATTTATGGTTCCAAAATCCTCCGGAGGTTGGAGAGCTATTTTGGATTTAAAGAAGCTGAACCTATTCATCAAATATAGGAAGTTTAAGATGCACTCCTTATCATCTATTTTGGCCGCCATCCACACGGGAGATTTCATGGTCTCTTTAGACCTCACTGAGGCCTACCTCCACATTCCTATAGCCAAATGCCACAGAAAATTTTTACATTTCTCCTTTCAAGGCAGGCATTTCCAGTATAGGGCGATGCCATTTGGCCTTTCCTCGGCCCCTCGGGTCTTTACAAAGCTCTTGGGGTCCCTGGCGGCCTATATCCGGGCGTCTCCCATTCACATTTTATGTTATCTTGATGATATTTTGATTCATGGGAACTCCCTAGAGAAAGTGAAAACAGACCTTTCTATCACCATGTCAGTCCTTCAGGACCATGGATTTTCCATCAACTTTGATAAAAGTCATCTCCAACCTTCCACATCCATCTTACACCTGGGATCCATTATTAATTCAGAATCCTCCCAGGTTTTTCTCTCTCCCGAGAGAAAATTCAGTATAGGGGAGTTAATTTCTTGCATTTTATCTAAACCTTCAGTATCCATAGTAACCCTGTCTTCCCTTTTGGGGAAGATGGTGTCATGCATAGGCATCATTCCCTGGGCTCGCCTTCATGCTAGGGAACTTCAGTGGCTCCTATTACCCTTTCAGAGATCGGGGCACAGCAACTCAAATCGTCGCATTGTCATCCCACCAATTGTTCGCAGATCCTTCAAGTGGTGGAAGTCTCCGGCCATGGACAAAGGATCCCCGTTCAGGTGCCCGGATCAATTTGTCATCACCACAGATGCCAGTCTATCGGGATGGGGCGCCCACGCCCAGGGGATGATAGCCCAGGGCACGTGGTCCCCGGAGGAAGCTTCCAAGCCAATCAATTGGCTAGAGTTAAGAGCCGTTTCCCTGGCTCTGAAGCATTTTTCTCCTCGCATTCCCAACCGGCACGTTCTCATTCTCACCGACAACATTGCCACAAAAAGCCATATCTGCAGACAGGGGGGCACGAGATCCAAGGCCCTCATGAGGGAGGCCCTCAAGTTAGGCCTTTGGGCGGAAAAACATCTTCGGTCGCTCCTAGCCGACCACATCTCGGGGAGCCTCAACGTCCAGGCGGATTGGCTATCTCGAGCAACGATAGACCCAGGAGAGTGGAACCTCCATCAAGACCTGTTCCATCAAATCAGCCTCAGATTCGGCCTACCAATTCTGGATCTCTTCGCGACCAATGCGAACGCCCAACTCCCTCGCTTCTTTTCCAGATTTCCATCCCCGGGAGCGGAAGCAATCAATGCCCTCCGGAGCCCATGGCCTCCAGGCCTACTTTACGCATTCCCTCCAATTCCAATTCTCCCGGACGTGATTCACAAGGTCCTCACCGAGAGGGCCCGAGTAATCTTAATCGCCCCTCATTGGCCCCGCCGGCCCTGGTTCGCGGATCTCCAACAGTTGTCCGTCCAGGACCCTTGGCGACTCCCCGTTTCGGGGGATATGCTGCGGCAGGGGGCCTCATTCCATCCAGACCCGGAGTGGTTCCACCTCACCGCCTGGCTGTTATCAGGAGAGACTTAGAACTGCGTGGTCACGACCCCGATACAGTGGAGGTCATTTTAAAGGCCAGAAGGGGTTCGACCAATCGAATCTACGACCACACGTGGTCCAAGTTTCACCAGTGGTGTCTACAGGAAGGCCTCTCTCCCCTGTGCATTCCCATACACAGAATCATTTCCTTCCTTATGCAAGGTTTCCATAAAGGACTTTCCACCAGCACCCTCCGGCGTCATCTGGCAGCCATTTCATCTGTCCTAGGGGGCCCCCGCAGACAGCCTCTCCGATCCTTCCCAGAAGTTCAGGAATTCCTCAAGGGCATAGCCAACCTCAGACCTTCCAAGGTCCACAGGTATCCATCCTGGGATTTGCCACGGGTTCTCCATTCCCTCACGCAGGCACCATACGAACCCCTAAAATCGGCGTCCCTCAGGTACCTATCCTTTAAAGTAGCCTTCCTGGTGGCTATTACCTCTGCCCGACGCATTTCGGAGCTGGCTGCCCTCTCAATCAGGCAGGACCTTTGTCAATTTCATCAGGACAAGGTAGTCTTGCGACTGGACCCCACCTTCTTACCCAAGGTCAGTTCCATGTTCCACAGAACTCAGGATATTGTTCTACCTTCCTTCTGCCTCCAACGAGACCATCCCTTGGCAATTAGATGGCACACCCTGGATCTCATTAGAGCGCTGAGAATCTATATCCAACGCACAGGACCCTTTCGGAGGTCAGAAGCACTTTTTATAGCCTATCACCCCAGAGTCATGGGTGCCAAAGTGTCTTCAACAGTAATAGGCCGTTGGATCAGAGGGACTATATCTAAGGCCTATGAGTCGGCCTCCCTCTTAGTTCCAAGGAACATCACAGCGCATTCCACCAGGAGCGCAGCCACCTCGGCCGCTTGGGCGACTCAAGCCCCGTTGGAGGAGGTCTGCAAAGCAGCCACTTGGGCCTCGCCAAATTCCTTCATCAGGCACTACAAGATTGATTCTTACGCTTCAGCGGACGCTGCCTTCGGCAGAAGGGTACTCCAATCCGTTATCTCACACGATAGCAATCTAATCCCACCCTAGGGACCATCTATTGGGTATGTCCCATGTGACTGCTGGACCCGCTCCTTCAGTACGGAGAATAGGCGTTGATTGCTTACCTGAACGCCTCTTCTCGTACGGTGAGCGGGTACAGCAGTCACTTCCCGCCCTTGTATGTGTCTTCTTTACCTTCCTATAACCTTTCTTCCTCTAACAATAAGAGTTGAACACTACAGAGCTTCACAGCTGAGCCTAGTCTATGGATTCGCGAATTCTGGGGAAGGGGCGGATCCGGCAAGCTTTTTTAACACTAGGCTCAGTTCCACCGGATTGGACATGAGCAACCCATGTGACTGCTGTACCCGCTCACCGTACGAGAAGAGGCGTTCAGGTAAGCAATCAACGCCTATTCTAAAGAATCATTTTGCCTCTTCTAAAGAATCATTTTCATCTTACAAACCCAAGCCCGGGTGCGTGCGCTCTCTTACTGGTGCGAGATTTCCCATTTGCTTACCGCCCCCGTCGGGATTCCCCGCCTCCTTTTGCTTGCACCTGCAGTCCCGAGGCAGGGAACGAAGGAACTGCCCCATTTCTCTGCCACTTTCCCCTCTAGCCCTCCGCTTCCTCTGCTCCCCACAGCCGCCCCATCCCGCTGCCAAAATCCCCCCTAGCCTACCGCTTCCTTTGCCCCATCTCGCTGCCAAAATCACCCCTCGAAGCTTTTGGAGGGGTGATTTTGGGAGCAATTTGGGGCGGAGTAGGAAGCATCTGGAGGGGTGATTTTGGGAGCAATTTGGGGCGGCGTTAGTCTTCCTTAGGACCTCCATTACTCGCTTCTCCTCGCTGTCCGTCTCCACTCCGTTAGCCTTCACTTTGCCTGCCTAGTGCTTTTTTTTAAGCCTTAAAGTTTGGATTTTCCTAAAGGGTTTGCACACATTATTTGCTTTTACATTGATTCCTATGGGAAACATTGTTTCATCTTACGAACTTTTCTACTTAGGAACCTCGTCACGGAACAAATTAAGTTCGTAAGATGAGGTATCACTGTACTTATCTTTTCCATAATAAATGATATTATATAACATTTTTATTATAATAATTTTATTATTATATAACATATTTTATATAATTGATTACATTTCAAAACACAGTGTTTTCATGATATAATAATTATTTTTGCAATAGACATAATGTGCAACATTTGTGTTAATAATGAAAATATGCATATACCTATACACACACACACACACACAAATATGCATACATACTAGAAGACCTCCAAGGCCCCTTCCAGCCCTGCTATTCTATTCTATTTCTGTACAGAATTTCAAATTTTGCATATTTTCCTTCTAGTAAATACTGCCCATAATGGAAGAGTCAATGGCTTATGTTTCACCAGTGATGGGCTTTACCTTTTGACAATTGGTACAGATGATCGCATGAGACTCTGGAATAGTTCAACTGGAGAGAACACACTGGTAAGAAATATGTGATTAGAAATGTAGAATTGTTTATATCTCCAGCCTTTTAAAACAGTCTTACTGGACCATCTCTTGCCACATACCTCCCAGAGACGATGAGAACACACAGAGTTGGCTCCCTCCAGGTCCCGTCAGCTAAGCAATGCAGATTGGTGGGACCGTGGGGGAGGGCCTTCTCTGTTGCCATCATGGCTCTATGGAATCAACTCCTGCCCGATGTCTGTACTGACCCCACCCTGCTGGCTTTTCGTAAAGCCACGATGACCTGGCTATGCCGGCAGGCCTGGGGGCCCTAAATCAACAACCAGCTTGACCACGCGCATGTATCTGTATGAATGGTATGTTTGTGTGTTGTTGAGTTGTTATACTATGAGTTTTAATTAGGATTTTAGTACTTGATTGTTTTCTTTCTTGACTTCGTTTTATTGCTGTTGTAATTTTATATTGTTGTAAGCCACCCTGAGTCCTTCAGGATTGGACGGCATAGAAGTCAAATTAAATAAATAAATCTTGGTGCTTTGCCTCTATGGTGGTTTGCCTTGAATTATTTGTAAAAATTATAAAGGTGAGATATAAATAAATAAAATAAAAACATGAAATAATAAGAATTTGAACTATTGATTGATTATGATTACAGAAAAGACAGTTCAGATTTTGGATAATTAAAATTATATGCCACTGACATGTAATGTGTGAATAGTTTGTTTAGAAATCCTGTGTATTGAAATTCTATTATCAAGGTAATATTTTTACTTCTGCCTTTCAGAATATCTCCGCTCATAAATTGTGAGATTGTGTGGGAAGATGAATATTCTCCATAGAGAAAGGAGTCAGCAGTCAGGATGGGTTGTACTCGCTCGTCAGAGGCGGGACCGAGTCAGATGTATAAAAAGTTGGTCCGCCCATTGACCCCAGTTTCCTGACTCGGTCTCAGCAGAGTAGGACGTAGCGAGAACAACCCATCCAACTCTGACTCTTACTTCCTCTATTCTACTGTGAGATTTTCCTTTTCACCTTCCCTCTTAATTAGGCTTAATTCTTTAAAAAAAACTATATATATCGGCCATCCCCCGTTGGTTCCGTTCCTCCTTTGGACATTAGGGCAGCCGCGGAAACTCCTTGTTCAACAAGTCATAAGCCTAGTGAGGGCTACTGGATGGTTACAGCCAGCTGGCTCCGTTGCTGTCTTCCCAGCCCCTGTTTATGAGGATCCAGGATTGGCAGCAACCCCCTGGGCTGGTTACAGCTCTCGGACTGAGTTATTTGATGGCTCACGTGGTTCTGTTTACTTGTTCTCCTGATGCGCAGCGCTTTGGACCGTGTGGATTGCCACCTCGGGTCCTGGGGAGAGCGATGGCCTCGCCTCCCACTCCCAAAACTCATCTACGCATGTGGCCGACGGCGCTTTCCTCCCCTTTTTGCTTCAGCTGCTCGGAGCCACTTGTTTTGCCTTTCCTGCATTGGCAGCAGCAGCCTCCTTCATCAGAGGCTCAGGGTGTGGAGAGTTATTTCCATTCTCTGCTCTGCTGCCGGGTCTTAGCGCCCGCCATTTTGACTGACTCCCCTGTGAGCTGAGTCATCGGGGGAGGGGCTTTCCCCAATTGCTCCGGTGTCAGAAGGGCCCTTCGCATTTACATTCAGCGGACTTGACCGCACAGAAGGACGGAAGCTCTTCTGGTCAGCTTCCTCCCTCAATCCCTTGGTCTCAAGGCCACTCCAACCACCATCGGCCAATGATATTCGCAGCACCATAGCTAAGGTCTATGACATAGATTCTCTCCCCAGCAGCCACTAGGCATCACGGCACGCTTGACTCGAAGCATGGCCACCTTGGCGGCCTGATCAACTCAGTGCCCCCTGAAAGAGCTATGCAGGGCAGCCACAAGCCCCCCCACTCCATCATACAAAATTAATACATAATAATAATAATTTTTTAAAAAATAATCCACCAGTTACCGGATAGTTAAGTGTGCCTCGGCCAAGGCAGCCTTTGGGCGCAGAGTCCTGCAGAAGGTCATGGAACATGCTGCATAATGCTCACCCTTGGGACAGCAGCTTTGGTATGACCCATCCTGACTGCTGACTCCTCCCTCTATGGAGAATGAGCGTTGACACACCTGATACGCTCCTTCACATTGAATAGGATTCAGCAGTCAGGCCCCGGCCCTTTTTGCTCTACAGTAGTCCCTTTGCCTTTCATTCAACTCTGTTCTTTTGGTTTTATCCTTCTTTTGACTTAATGTACCTTTGAATTCATTTCCACTATAGTTGGATGGGGTTGTAGTTTACTTGTTGCACACTTTAGATTATTTCCTGTTGTGCTCGCCAAACCGAGTCACTGCTTTGGATTCGTCAGAAAACTGGGGTCAATGGGCGGATCCACTATTTTTATACATCTGACTTGGTCCCGCCTCTGACGAGCGAGTACAACCCATCCTGACTGCTAACTCCTCTACTATGAGAAGGAGCATATCAGGTGAGTCAACGCTCATTTCTTTCATAATGGATATAAATGTGTCTTTTAATGTAATATGATTAGACACAAGATAGTGAAGCTTGCATTGAGAATAGAAAAAGCGTAATTATGTGAATTTGAGGAAGAAAACACTAGGGAAATAATGGAATAGAAACATAATGAAATTTTAAAATGTACCCAGCATAATTGGACCTCTTTCTTGTGGTAATTAACAGGCTTCAGCATATTGAATGTTGGCCAAATTTAAATTAAAAAGCTATTGCCTTACTAGCCTGCACTTAAGTCTTATAGGGTCTCCCTTTCCAACCTCTTTGAGATATTTATAGGAGAGTTTGTTCTACAGTAGTAATCTTTAATTTGCATGGCCTATGACCGTAAGCGATTATTTTAAAAAAAGATAAATAAACATATTCATAATATCATGCATTAGTTTATAGAAGCAGTTTGCAAAAGTATATTAAGAAGGTTTGGGGGCGGAATATACCGTGTTTCCCCGATAGTAAGGCAGTGTCTTACTATCTTTTTACCCCCAAAAGCCCCACTGTGTCTTACTTTGGGGGTATGTCTTACATCTCCCCGCGCGCCTTCGCCTTCCAAGCTCCCCGCGCGCATTGCTTCCAAGCTCCCCGCGCGCCTTCGCATTCTCCCCGCGCGCCTTCGCCTTCCAAGCTCCCCGCGCACATTGCTTCCAAGCTCCCTGCGCGCCTTCGCATTCTCCCCGCGCGCCTTCGCCTTCCGAGGCGAGCGGAAAGGAGGCGGGCGAAGGAGGGCGCAGCTCCGGCCGCTCGCCTCGGATCCGATCGGCCTCGCTGGCCGCTTGCAGCTGAGCTTCGGCAGAGGAAGAGGCGGTGGCGAGCGAAGGCGAGCGAAGGCGCGCGGGGAGCTTGGAAGCAATGCGCGCGGGGAGCTTGGAAGGCGAAGGCGCGCGGGGAGAATGCGAAGGCGCGCGGGGAGCTTGGAAGCAATGCGCGCGGGGAGCTTGGAAGGCGAAGGCGCGCGGGGAGAATGCGAAGGCGCGCGGGGAGCTTGGAAGGCGAGCGAAGCTGCAAGCGGCCTCGCTGGCCGCTTGCAGCTGAGCTTCGGCAGGGGAAGAGGCGGTGGAAGAGGCCGCGGCGAGCGAAGGCGAGGGGCGCGCGGGGAGCTTGGAAGCAATGTCATCCCCCCCCCCGCAATACCGTTTATACCGTGTTTCCCCGAAAGTAAGACATATGTCTTACTTTCGGGGTATGGCTTATATAAGCCGACCCCCCTGAAACCCCCCATATGTCTTACAATCGGGGGGGTCTTACTATCGGGGAAACACGGTATACTGGCAGATAAAGAAATAGGTGCATGTATAAACAGTTTGCTCTGCTTATCCATATGTTTTTGTATTCTCTTGAACATTATCAATATCAGTGTTGTATGTATGTCTATTTATATGTACACTAGAAAATTGTATCATTCTAGCTTATTTCTATCTTGGATCCATTTATACCAATTATTCCATATCTTGTCAAATTCTTTTCATTTGTTCCCTTAATTTCCATGGTCATTTTATCCATCTATACACCTTTATAGATTTTATTGATAATGTTGTTTTCCGGTGGGATCTTTTCATTTTTCCACAATTGGGCATAAGATATTCTAGCTGTGGTTATTATATGCATCATTAGATTACAGGTTTGCTTAGAATATTTTTTCCTCCAAATTCCTAACAACAGCTTTGTGTACCAGGGATTATATATATATAATATTTTAACTTTGAATTAGTTAAATACAGTTAAGGATCCATCATATATTTTATTCAATAGCATTCAAACAAAGCCGTTCCGAGTCCTCGGAGAGGGGCGGCATACAAATCTAATTAATCAATCGATCAATTAATTAATTAATTAATAATTTTTGGGAAGCTTAGGGTTCACTGTCCAAGGCTATGGAAAGCCATAGGTAGCCATAGCAATTAACGTGATACTGTGCATCACTGTGTAAATGATATTTGGAAATAAACTTCTGTTTTGCAATTTAGCAAAACCTTTTCCCATTGCCACACCTTAGAAGCTGCTAGAAGGTTGATTTTCAGTCACAAAAGGAGATAGAAAAAGATGCCTTTCGCCAGTTATTGGATAATTGTCTTAATCGCAACAATATGGTAATTATACTTGTCATAACTTGCCATATCTTCTGTTACATGTATATTCAACATAAGTATTCAGTTGGCTTTGATGTTCTAATGAAAACAAAGTCTAGTTGCTTTTTGAAAAAGCGTCTTTGGGACAAGAAAAACTAAGTCTATCTAAGGCAAATATTAATTGACATGAACCTTTGAAATTCAGAGTCAATCAGGCATTGCAGGAGGAATCAGCATAGAACACAGAAAATGCCCCTTCTTAAAATGTGGTACTCTGTTATTCTCCCAGTTCACTATACTCTATACCTTTTTCTATTAAATCTCAGCTGGCAGATAGAATACAGGTTGTCCTTGACTTATGACTATTCATTTAACAATGGTCTGGAATGATGATGCCTTTGGATTACATGCTTCCAACTATTCTAAATCTTGTATCACCCTGCAATTATATGATCATGATCTGAGTGCTTGGCATCCTATTTGCCCTTACAGTCAGTTGCCAAGTGCCCTGAAATTGTGTGACTGCCATTTGCAAACCGCTCTTCAGATTCCCTAGAAACTCAGCGGGAAAGCCAGCTACAAGCTGCTGCCATTTGCCAGGAGTACAGTGTTCCCTTGATTTTCGTGGGTTCGAACTTCGTGAAAAGTCTATACCACGGTTTTTCAAAAATATTAATTAAAAAATACTTTGCGGGGGGGGGGGTTTCCCTATAACAAAGTTTTTCCCGCCTGATGACATCATATGTCATCGCCAAACTTTCATCCGCCTTTACTAAATATTTTTTTAATAAACTTTAATAAATAAACCTGGTGAGTAATAATCTAAATGGTTGATAAGGGAATCGGAAATTGCAATTTAGGGGTTTAAAGTGTTAAGGGAAGGCTTGTGATAGTGTATTTACTTCTGCATCTCTACTTCGCGGAAATTCGACTTTCGCGGGCGGTATCGGAACGCATCCCCCGCGAAAACTGAGGGAACACTGTATTCCCTCTCATCTCTAGGGACTGACTGAAAGAACTGCTTACTGAGGGGCAAGAATTCAGCTCTGTTTCTGTAGCCATCCAAAGGAGTAATTCTCCATGCATAGAGGGGAACTGAACTCCTTTGGCAGGGTGCAGAAACAAAGATTTCAGCTCTGTGCTTACACTCAAGCAAAATAGTTGCCTGTCATGTATGGAGGAGAGCTGAACTTCTTCAGCAGAGTGTGGGAACGGAGGTGAAACCCTGAAAAGTTGAGCTCCATTTCTGCACCCCATTGAAGGAGTTCTTTTTCATACCCAACGGGGAGCTGAAATTCTTTGGCAGGCAGTTCTTCCAGTCAGCCCCCAGAGATGAGAGGGAGCTGCAATACAAGCAGAAAAGCAGCAAAGTGAGAAAAGGGAAGTGGGATGCCTCAGGTGATTAGGGGAGGCTCTGGAAAGACAAACACACTGTCCACGAGCATCTCTTCACTTAGGGGCTGTATTGGATTCCATTAGGAAGGATTTTTCAGCTCCTTAGTGGAACCTTCCACCATCTCCTCCACCCTCCATGCTCCTTCCACAAAATTGCTTAACAACCACAGAACTAGGATTGCAATCATTGCTCCATGCTCCTTCCACAAAATTGCTTAACAACCACAGAACTAGGATTGCAATCATTGAGAAAAGCAGTCACATTAATGACTGCTTTGCTTAGATGCCAAAATTCTGGTCCCAGTTGTGGTTGCAAGTTGAAGACTACCTAATAAGGGGGAAAACACATTTCTGCTATTAAAGTAGCAACAGAATGGTAAATGTGCAACAGAACAGAGTTCCCAATTTTCCAGATATTTTGAACAATACTTCCCATCAGTGCTAAAATAGTCCGATAAGTAGTCAGAAATTATGTCAATTGTAATCCACAATTATTACATTGGTCATTGCTATCCTATAGTGGAATAGGACAAGATAAAATAAAACCCTGTATCATTTCTAGCCCCATATGGAGTAGACCCTATGCCTTCACAATATCCCATCCACGAAGATCATTTCACTAAACACTCATGGCAAAATGGGAATTTTTTTAATTTTTAGAAAATACTCAATATGCACCATTACAATTTTCCCCAAAACAATTCTTTCAAATAGCTTCAAAGCACTGCTTTGGGGCAAATTTTAGTTTATTTTCTTCCTTTTTCAATGTTCTAAGGGTAGAGACAAAAATTCATATCCCCTTCCTTAGCCTACCAAGTCAGTGAAAAACAGATGGTGTTAAGAAAAGTAGTACTTTGAGGCATTTTAGGTTTAGAGAAGTGGAGCAGTTTGCCTCCAAGGCCTTCCTAAAACCAAGTAAACTGCACATAACATGCATAAACACACACACACTACACTACATGCTGAAAAATTTTGATCCCTTTCTGGTTACACTGCCACATTACCAGATGACTCCCTGTGACTTTCCTGAAGGTTAGGAGGATGAATTTAACTTCTGTTCTATCAAATGTGTCCATATTGCGAGACATTATTAGATAATAGTTTTTTTAGTATTTCCCAACATAATGTTCCCTTGCACTCATGATGAAAATAATATCAGGACAATAGGATGAGGATCATTTTCTACTGTCAGACTTACTTTTCCACAAGCTTGCATTCAAAGGCGGTATTTTAATGGATATCATATTTACATTAAAGTCCATAATAGCCACTTTTTATTTTACTCTTTCTTCATTCTGCTAAATATATAAGACTAACTAAAGTATTCGTTATTTAAATTTAATAGTTCAGGCTATTTGCTTACCAAGGTACTCTTATCAGTTCATTAATCTTTTCATTCCCCTCCCCCCCCCCCCGTTTTACATTCTTAAAATACTTTTGTTGTACATAACAGAGAACTAGTTGCAGAATTATCTCTTCTGTGTGCCTTAGTCCATACTTTTTAGTGTAATGGTAAATTATTAAGCTTTAGTAAACTCTCCTGGCTAATGCTGTTCTTTTCTTAGCTACTACTTGTAAAAAGAACAGTTGCCTTTTAACCTTCCTTTGAATTGCCAAAGTGTTCTAAGTTGATGTGCATTATAAGAACCCCCTTTCCCCCAACTCATTTAATGAAATGAATTTCATTTTAAATTGTCTTTAAAAACTTTCATTTTAAATTGTTTATTTTATTTCATTTTAAATTGTCTTTAAAAACTTCAGCTACATAAAAAGATATATAAACTGGCGAATAGTTCTTATGACTGAAAACATCTCTGGATTTACTAACAGTTGTAATGTAAATGCATCTTTTTTGTCAGCTGATAATATACATTATTTTGAAATTATCTTTTAAAAAAAAAGTAATTACAAATGAATGTAGACAAGGAAGTAATTGTTCTCCTTCACTTTTTATTTTGAACATTGTGTCCATTTTTAGCTCTTGCACTTTCAGGAGCTAAAAGTTAATGATGGTGATCAGGAAGTTGGATGTCTGATAAAGAGAGCTTGAAATAAGGAGATTGTTTAGTTTTGGAAAGAAAAGATTATGGTAGGCATAAAAAGCAATATTTTTAAGTTTGGGTAATGGTGCCTGATGGAAGAAGATGAAAACCTGTCTTGTTCTTTGTCATCTTAGTATATAAAATAAGCATAATATTCTTAAGGAACAAGAAGAGCAATTTCAATTGATAGTAAGAAAAAAAAATCTTGATATATGAATTAAAACAGATCTAGGTAATCCAAGAAAGCCTGAGATTTTGATTTCACCACATAGTAAGACATGGTTCAAAAAGGTTTGATTTGAGACTGGTCAGAAATGTACAGTGATGATAGTTAATGACCCTTTTTTAAACAAAAGTCTTATTCTTCTTAAAGGGACTGGAACATGTTCCTCTGACAAAAAACAGATTTCTAATATGGATTTAGGCCAGGGGTTGGCAACCTTAAATACTCAAAGAGCCACTTGGGCCTGTTTCCCAGAGAAAACAAAACACCCAGAGCCGCAAAACCTGGATGGGCATGGTTACCTCTATGTCACTCATAGTGTGTCACTCTATGTCACATGATTTCGGCTCCATATTTTATATGGGATATAGGAAACTCCCTTTCTTTCTCTCTCTCTCCCTCAATCTCTTTCTCCCACTCTCTCTCTTCCTCTCATCTCTTTCTTTTTCTCTAGCTTCCTCTCAAGATCCCTCTCATTTCTCTCTCTGTCTGTCTAGTTCTCTCTTTCTTTCTCCCCCCCCCCCCATTTTCTGTGTCTCTCTATGTCTGTCTGTGTGTGAGAGAGAGAATGTGTGTCACTATCTCTTGCTTCCTGGCAGAGCAATGAGCACAATCTGGTGGAGGCATCCCTCCCTCTCCCCTGCCCACCCCAAACCAGCTGTGGTGGAGCCAGGAGGGTGCGAACGGAAGGGGAATGAGAAGGTTGCGCTCATTGCTCTGCTAGCCCAGCCTTCCAGAAAGAAGTAGAGAGAAAAAACAGCTAGCGAAAAGCCCGAAAGAAAGCAGTCAGAGCGGGAGGGCTTTCCAACAGTGAGAAGAGGCACAGGGAGCAAGAGAGAGCAGGACATACATACAGTGTCTCTCTCTCTCCTTCTGTATCTCTCTCCCCATCTCCTCCTCTCTCTGTGTGTCACTATGTGTGTCTCTTTTATCTCTCTTATCCCCTCTGTGTATCACTCTGTATGTGTTTCTCTATGTGTCTCGCCTTCCCCTGCCCCCTGCTGCAGCTGGGTCAAGCCAGCAAGAGCTTTTGGGGCGCTTTACTACATCTTTTATTTCTTCTTTTTGGAATCCAGGCTGGCAGAAGAACGATCACCAGCAGCAGCTTCCTTTCAGCCAACTGTTCTCCTCATACAATCTAGGCTTTTGTGCCTAGAAAGGAGACAGGAAACGCTGGCTATGGCTGAGCCAGAAGCATGTGCACATGCAGGGAGACCCTCCTTAAGCGAGCAGCCGCCCGCCCTGTGCGCACCTTTCCTATGCTTTGGCGTATCTTCACTCTTGCTACCGATTCAAACACAGCCAGGGTCAAGAGGAGGATCGCCTGAAGGGAAGTGTTCACCACGGCTGGCAATCATTCTTCAGCACAGATTTCCAAAAATATCCAAACAACAACTAAAACAGCAAAGTGCCAGGACAACTAAAGCAGAGCAGGGCAGGGCAGGAGCTGAGGTGGCGCAGCAGGTAGAGTGCTGTAGTACAGACCACTGAATCTGACTGTAGATCTGCAAGTCAGGGGTTCAAATTTCATCACCAGCTCAAGGTTGACTCAGCCTTCCATCCTTCCGAGGTGGGTAAAATGAGGACCCAGATTGTGGGAGGAATGTGCTGGCTCTGTTAAAAAGTGCTATTGCTAACATATTGTAAGCTGCCCTGAGTCTAAGGAGAAGAACGGCATAAAAATTCAATAAATAAATAAAAACTAGTGATGAGACAGGGAACCACAGCAAAGGGCCCAAAGAGAATCCCCCCAATATACAAAATTACCTATTCAATTTTCTTCCTGCTCTGAGTATCACTCTTATCCTTCAGTTACCAAAAGGCTACCCCTGTCTTTTAAAGAGTTATGAAGTAGTTCTGAGTTATTCAAGTCTAAAATTGGATAATTGCTATTGTGGAGTAGAAAAGGATTGTATTCTTTCCAGAAGTATATATTCAACAGGAAATAACCTCTTTTAAAATTTAACAAAATATTGGACGCTTGCTTTGTGAAATGGGGGGGCTAATTTTTTATCTTACATCTTTACAGGTAAACTATGGGAAGGTGAGCAATGAAAGTAAAAAAGGACTCAGGTTTACTGTATCACATGGCTGCAGTTCTGAATTTGCATTTGTTCCGTGCGATAGCACTATTGCTGTTTACACAATTTATTCAGGAGACCTAATAACTACGCTTAGGGGACATTATAGTTCAGTTGATTGCTGTGTCTTCCAACCTAATTTTCAGGTAAGTGAAGCAATCTGGAAAATTTTAGGTTATTTTAAGCATGACACCAAACAGATTTTCCTTAAAACACTGAGCTATATTGAGTACATGCTCTCTATAAGGATTATATGCAGTAGAGTTTAAGTGAATTTCAGTTTAAGAAGACGAAACCTTTCAACATTTCACTTTGAGGTTGAATAAGATGCACTGTCTCTATGACAATCTCTCCATGTGTTTCTCTAACATTTAAAGTATTTAAAGTATGGGATTTCAGTTGAGTGGTTATGGTTAATAGACAAATGATAACAAACTTTTTTAAAGATTACCCCTTCCCATTAGCAGCAGGTTTCATTTTTGCAAGATTTTTTCTGCTATGTATTTAAGTCCCACAGAGTTGGCCTTCTCCGGGTCCCGTCGACTAACAATGTCATCTGGCGGGTCCCAGGGGAAGAGCCTTCTCTGTGGTGGCCCTGACCCTCTGGAACCAGCTCCCCCCTGAGATTAGAATTGCCCCCACCCTCCTTGCCTTTCGTAAACTCCTTAAAACCCACCTCTGCCTTCAGGCATGGGGAAACTGAAATACTTCCCCAGGCCTATATTGTTTATGTATTGTGTGTTATGTGCATGTTTTTAAATTATGAGTTTTTAGTTTAAATTAGATTTGTATTACCTATTGTTTTGCCACTATTGTTGTGAGCCTCCCCGAGTCTACGGAGAGGGGCGGCATACAAATTTAATAAGTAATAATAATAATAATAATAATAATAATAATAATAATAATAATAGGTTATATTAGGTAATTCAACTGCTATATTGGAGGATTCAACTGAGAACTGTATGGTTGCCTAGTGGTGCCTCCCACTCAGAAGGTTGAGAGTTCAGTCCTAGATAGTTGCAGGTGTTTTTCTCCTAGGATACAAAGAAAAATATTTGCTGCAAACTCCACATGGCATCCGGCCAGTAAACTCTCACCTTCATCTAGTCACCCAAACTCTACCCCAAATTAAGAGATTACAGGATCTTTATGATTTTAAACTAAACATTGAAAGACCCAGATTCTACCTCTGAAGTTTCAAAACAAGAGTTATGCTTGAGATCCCTGTGAGTTCTCCTAATCAGATCAACTAATACTGAACTAGATGGCCTAACATTTGATTTAAAGCAGCTTCCTGTCTTTAGAGCAGTCTACCATGTCAGCATTACAATAATGCTAGTACACAAATTAAGGCGAGGCTCTCAGGCAAATGTAAAATGAAAAATTATAAGCTTTAGTCTTATAATTCTTTTGTCTAGACAATTGAATTTTTGAATATGTTTTAAATAATCCTAATGACACTTGACTTACTGTAATAAGTGCTTTATAAAAGTTAGTACCACTCATGAAATCTTTACAAATGTTAAATTGTGTTTTTGCATCACACTGAGATGACATTAACTTTGCAAGTCATTGGAGATCAACATCTCAAGCTTATTTATTATTCATGTAGATTAGAAAATGTTGGTAGAAGGAGCATTTCTAAAAACTGTATAGAATGACTATTTCCCCCTCGCTTAGGTTCTTCAGTAATGGACTACACATTTTATAAATCTAGAAGTTATTGAAGTTGTAATGCAATATAACGAGGGTCTCCTACTACCTCAAGACAGAAATGAATAAATGACTATGTTTACTTTGATTTATTTTAATTCATTACAAATATATTTCAAATTTATTAGCTTTACGTATATAATTTTTTTACCCACAAAATACCACAAAAGATCTAATAAAAATGCAATAGTATTTAAACCAACAATTATCAAAGTTTAAAAATTGTTATATTGTCTACATCAAGATAACAGAGAAGAAGTTAGCTGTACTTTCCTTAGCTAAGTGTATCAAAGCCTGGAAAAAGGTACCAAAAGGCCTTTGCTCATATTTCTGTTAAACAGTCATGAGATTAAGAGAAAGATGCCTTTTAAATTGTTTAGCCATACATGTTACAATTTTTTTTAATTTATTTTTTTAAATTTATTTGTTTGTTTGTTTGATTTATATGCCACCCCTCTCCGTAGACTCGGGGCGGCTAACAACAATAATAAAACAACATATAACAAATCTAATATTTAAAATAACTAAAAACCCTTATTAAAAACCAAACATACACACAAATGTACCATGCATAAATTGTATAGGCCTGGGGGGAAGGAGTATCTCAATTCCCCCATGCCTGACAACAGAGGTGGGTTTTAAGGAGCTTATGAAAGGCAAGGAGGGTGGGGGCAATTCTGATCTCTGGGGGGAGCTGATTCCAGAGGGTCGGGGCCGCCACAGAGAAGGCTCTTCCCCTGGATCCCGCCAAATGACATTATTTAGTCAACGGGACCCGGAGAAGGCCACCTGTGTGGGACCTAACTAATTAACCTATTCTTGGCTTACACAGACTGAATTAATTCTTTTAGGGTTTTGGTAGGTTTTTTTCTTTGTACAGTTGTAACAAAATCTGCTTATTATGAAGGAAGTCTTGTTGAGCTTATTGTAGCTTACTTCTGAATAATATTTCCCTGTCAGCACAGTTGAAGTGGCTAATGTAGCATGCAATTGCCCAGATACAAGGATAGTGTCAGATTATCCTCTTTCCTTATTCAGCATTACTTAACATTATTTTGTTTGTTTCTTAATGGCAGGAACTTTATAGCAGTGGCAGAGATGGCAATATTCTTGCCTGGGTGCCATATTTGAGGGAACCGGAACCTGATGATACTAATTCTGAAAAGGTAAACAACTTTAAATGTAGCAAAGTTGGAACTTGAGAATTTATAGCTAAGGATATGAAAGGAAGAAATGCTTGTCTGCTTTTTTAGTAAGCAACAAGGAATGATGGGATGACAGCTAATAATAGCTCCTTGTGGCAGGTTGTTTTCTCATCTTGTACTGATTTGAGATGTGATTGGATTGATTCTATAGGTTTGTTATATTTGTACTAAGGCAAGGGAAACAGGTTCAATATTTAGAAACGTGTGTCCTTTACATTCCAGACAAGGGCATGGCTTCTATTTCTTATCCTTTCCTATGCTTGAAAAATTAAGGCGTGGGATAAAACACATGCAGAATGGAGAATATTGGCTGAAGCATGGCTTGTTTGTAGCTTCTTAGCTGCTATTCTTAAAGAAAGGACTTTAAAGAAAACAAGAAGAATTTTACTTTCAGCTAACTCACATGAGAGTAATCTTAGTCATAAATCCTGTCTTTACCTATATATAATTATTCCCAAAAATATCTACAATAATATAGCAGAATTATTTCCAGTGATGGTAGTCATGTGGATTTATAGAGACAAAATCCATTCACAAATTAATTTTCTCTAATTGTAATCCCTTTCTCCTTTATTTTTTAGTTACCTTCTAAGTGCTTAAATTCTGCATATGAAGATGCATGGAGCAGCAGTGATAGTGAGGCTGGATGAATTCTTAAATGACTGTTAACATAAAGATGATAAATAATCACGCCACATTTTTTAACAAAGGACATTGACTATCAGGACCAGATACAGCTATGGCTTTCAGGTTCTTCACCTAAAATTTCATGAATACTTCCCGTTTTTCTCTTTTGTCATTGGCAAATTTTATTAAACCAACATGTTTACCTTTTCATTTACAACGAAGTAAGAAAGCATTTCTTTGTATGTATTTGCTCTCTTCTGTAAAAATAAAATGGACCTACTCATATTTGTTCTTCAATAATAATAATAATAATAATAATAATAATAATAATAATAATAATTTATTAGACTTGTATGCCACCCCTCTCCATAAACCTCAGTTACATTTATTTTATTATTTTATTTTATTATTTAGATTTGTATGCCGCCCCTCTCCGAAGACTCGGGCGGCTCACAACAAGATAGAACAAATCATAAATAATCCAAATAACTTTAAAATATTTAAAGATTTAAAAGAACCCCATATACTAACAGACACACACACAAGCATACCATGTATAAATTGAACATGCCCGGGGGTGGTGTTTCAATTCCCCCATGCCTGACGACATTGGTACTCATTCATATGACAAAACCTTTGTCTTTGGATTTCTTATACAGAATTGAAATTTGTGTAGATGTAATATTTTCATGGTTGGAAATGAGTAAACGCTGAACATCTTTAAGACTAATAATCTCAATTAATTGTCAAATTGAGAATGACAAAAATATATAAGAAGTTACTTACAAAAATGTAACTATTTGTCTCTCTCTTAAGGGCAATCCAATAAATCCATTTGGTCTCCAGTTCACATAACAATGTATTTAGATAGAAAAGATTCTAAGAGGACCTCAGCTTCTTAAATCTAGTCAGATACTATTGAAAAAATAGATAAAAGTGCTCTTTTGCATTGTACTTGACATCATACATTGAAGAGTTGCTGACATATAATAAAGCTATTACCATTAGTTTGGTTTTCAGATGTATTAATATGCAAGATGTAGCTTTTGAGATACTATTGAACTACAGCATCCAAGACAGTTAGTAAATATATAGTATTTTCTGAATGAATATCTTGGTTACCGCTTATTGTCTCTTACTAGCGTTACCATATTCTATAAGTTCTTTTTCTACTGTATTTCTCCAAAAAGATGATCCACCTTGAAAAGAAGCCCTGTCACATTTTTGAGTGCATGCGATTCACAAAATAAGCTCTAATTAAGACCACACACACCCCTGGATGCAGGGGGTTGGGATGAGGCACACAAGTATATTAAAGATAAATAAGGCAATGGATCCAGATGGCATCCACCCCAGAGTTCTTAAAGAACTCAGATCTGTCATTGCTACCCCCCTGACTGATTTGTTTAACCAATCCCTGTTAACAGGAGATGTTCCTGAGGATTGGAGAATGGCCAGTGTTGTGCCTATCCACAAGAAGGGCAGTAGAGAAGAAGCTGGTAACTACAGGCTAGTTAGCTTGACATCAGTTATAGTTAAAATGACGGAGACTCTACTCAAAAAGAGGATAAATCAGCACCTAAAAAACAATAACTTATTGGACCCAAATCAGCATGGCTTTACTGAAGGCAAATCATGTCAGACTATTCTCCAGTGCATCTGGAAGGAGAGTCCAACATGGGTATTACTCCAATCCTATTGGTAGAGACTGAGTTAATTTTTACATATTAATTGAGCACCGCCCCCTCTGCTCTCCCCATGAGCCAGTTTTAAAAACTCAGTCAAAGAGTAGAGACATGCTGAGTTTGTTAAGAGAACCTTTAAAGGGTTAAATTAGATTACTAATAGTGAATAAAATGTATAAACCTGTTTTAATCTGTTTCTTTCTCTTTCAGGTTGGAAGACAGAAGAGGAACAGGAGGATGGGGTCTCTGCCCTCCGTGGGCAGCACCCCCAACGATCCTCCTCAGGGGTTTTGTATTCCCCCCGAGGGAACACCCCGCAGAGGAGCAGCCAGCCTGGGGTCCCTGACCTTCGAGGTCATACCAGGGCTGCGAGCCGAAGGTGGAGGGGAATGCCCCTCCACTGGGAGGCTCGGAGGCGTCCCGGATCGGCCGGCATGGAACCGCCTCACAGCTGATCAGGAGATCAGCGCGGCGGCTGCCGCTGTGGCCACAGGAGCCGCCGGAACAGCCGCCGAGAGCCGCGAGCAGCTGGGAAAGCCGCGGTCCCTCTCACGGAGCCGCGGAGGCCAGAGAGAAGCGGGTCCAGGCTCCGACCGCCGGAGCGACCCGGGAAACGGCCCGAACGCCGCGGAGGCGCGGGCACCGCCATGTTGGGGCTGGAAATAAGCGGGCGTGTCATTAGGCGCGAAAAACCGCTCCCCCCCCTCCGACGGCGGAAAGAGCGCGAAGGGCCAGGAAGCCCAGGGCGCAGGCGCAGACTCGAGAAAGACGAGGCGCCATTTTGCATGACTCGAAGGAGGCAGCAAACAGGCAACCGGAGGCAAAAAAGTCGGATTTCTGGACTTAACGAGCTTGTGGGTTACCAGGCACTGTGAGTACTATGGAGGATCGCCAAGTCAGCGATAAGCCCGCTTCCCCTACACCACCAAAAGACAAGCCCAAGGGGAAGGGAAAGGAGAAGGCAAAGGCCCCTCATTCCCCTGCTTCCACCTCTTCTATTAAGGAAGCCGAAAAGCGCATCAAAGCGCTTGAAAAGAAGCTGGAAGCTGCCTTACAATCCTCTCCAGCAGGGCTACCTCCAGCACAGCGACAGGCATCAGACCCTGTGTCACCTCCAGCTGCCTTTGGGCCCATGGGGGTCCATCAGGAAGGGGACTGGTCCCCAGACCGACAGTTTTTGCCCATGCCTCAAGTCATGCCCTCCCCCAGCACTTCCTGGGCCAGACCAGGGTCAGCGGGGCCTTTGGAGAGGAGCTCCCAGGGACCATCTGCCACCTTCACCCCCACTGCAGCTGGATGGAGATCCCAGCCTGGGGCGTGGCAGAATTTGCCCCCGGATTTGCAGGACATTATAGCCAATGCGTATTCGCAAAACATGGCCATGGGAGCACAGCAGCATGGCAGGCAGTCCCATCTGGCAAGGGATTCATGGTCGGCACCGCCCCCCTCGGGTTTGGGGTCCTTGTTGGAAGAGCCAGATCAATTGGAAGGCAGTGACCCAGAATATGGCTTCTCAGAGGATGAGACAGCGCCAGAACAACCACCCACGGTGGGTCTATTTAAACCAACACTGTTTAGGCCCTTATTATGTAAGGCCAAGCATGTGATGAACCTTCCCGGCTCAGCCAAGGCAACAGAGGCCACAGAGACTGGAAATACCTCGACCACCCTCCTTCAGGAACCTCAACCTGAGTCCGACCACTTTCCTGCCTCGGACATTTTTGTGAAAGGGCTCAAAAGACCCTGGCAGTATCCTGCAGCGGCACAAGGGCCTACCAACATCGAAAGGAAGTTCTACACCTTCGATGAGGAGGTGGAGAAGCTCTTGGAATTTCCTCCAATCGATCAACCTGTCGTGACGCTGGTATCAAGCGCTTTGGTGCCTTCAGAGACGGGCGACAGCCTGAGACCTGAAGAGAGGAGGACAGAAACACTGCTGCGCAAGACGCACCAGATGTCAAGCTGGAGTTTCCGAGCTGCGGCAGCATCCTCGTTCATTAACCGAGCCGCACTGCTCTGGATACAGGAGATGCAGTCACGCCTCGGCCCGGAGGATGGACGTCTCCGCCAAGATCTAAGTAAACTGCGAGCGGCGACAGAATTCTCCGCGGACGCTACCTTACACGCGGCCAAGTTCTCCGCCAGGAGCATGGCAGCCACACTGTCATCTCGCCGCCTCCTGTGGTTGAAAAACTGGCAAGCGGACCTAAAATCTAAATGGCGGCTGGCATCCGGTCCATTCCAAGGATCCACCCTGTTCGGTGACCTGCTAGAAAAAGTCCTCGTGGAGGACAAGGACAAGAGAAAGGTCCTTCCCAGGTCCAACCGAAGGCAGGACCGTAGATCCACGCCATACTCTAGACGACAGTCCTTTCGTTGGGACACTTCAACCAGCTCCAACCAGAACCAGCGACCCTTCTCCCAGGGTCAATACACTTCACAATCCTACAGGAGCGATCGCGGCTCCTTTCAGGACAGGCCACGGGGCTACCATCAGTCCAGGAGGCCGTTTCGTGGCAACAACCAACGTGGGTTTAAACGTAACTCCAAGTGACTCAGCCACTTTACAGCCCTTGGGAGGCAGGCTCCAGGGATTCAGCACGGCCTGGCAAGCGACCTCCTCCGACAAATGGGCTGTGGCTACCGTGACACACGGGCTCAAGTTGGAGTTTATTCAGTTACCTCCCAGTCGGTTCGTAAACTGCCCTCAGATAAAGGACTTTCAAAAAAAGCTACAATTACGCAAGGAAATCGCGCACCTGTTGGACATCCAAGCCATAGAACAGGTCCCCCATCAGGAGGAAGGCCAGGGATTCTATTCCATGATATTCATCGTTCCCAAGGCCTCCGGGGGCTGCAGGTTGATTTTAAACCTGAAGCAACTGAACCTCTATATACGATACCGGAGGTTCAGGATGCATTCCTTACAAACTATTCTGGCCTCTATTCGACCACTGGATCTTTTAACATCCATCGATCTCAAGGAAGCCTACCTACACGTTCCCATTCATCCGGAACACCGCAGGTTTCTTCGCTTCTGCACGGAAGGCAGACATTTCCAATACAGGGCCATGCCATTCGGCCTTTCATCGGCACCGCGGACCTTTACCAAGCTCCTCGACGTGTTAACAGCCAGCCTACGGGCGCGGTCCATCAGATTGATGGCTTACCTGGACGATATCATCATTTTGTCCAGGTCCCCGGCAGCGGCCAGGAGAGACCTTACAGAGACCATTCACACGCTGCAACGACACGGCTTCACCATCAATGTGGAGAAAAGCCAGCTCACGCCCACCACCAGTTTGCTACACCTTGGTGCAGTCATAGACACCCAGACAAGCACGGTGGCGCTGTCAGCAGAACGACAGGACAACATACGGCGTCTGGTAGCCAACACGCGACGGGGATCAATCCCCTTATCCCAACTGTCAAAGATACTAGGCACCCTAGTGTCGGCAATTGGTATCGTCCCTTGGGCCAGATACCACATCAGGACATTGCAATGGTTCCTGCTCCCAGCCCAGAGGACAAAGGTGAGCCACTCACACCGGTTAGTACACCTGCCTCAGAAGGTAAAGGACTCCCTGGGATGGTGGACATCGACAGCAATAACCGTCGGATCTCCATTCCGAATACAAGACCAGATCATCCTGACCACAGACGCCAGTCTTACAGGGTGGGGGGCCCATGTTGGGTCCCAGATGGCTCAAGGTCTGTGGAGGGCGGAAGATCTATCGCCCATCAACATCAACTTCCTAGAGCTAAGAGCAGTTTTTCTTGCTCTACAGACATTTTCACAGTTGGTTCAGGGACGGCACGTGTTGGTGCTCACGGACAATGTCGCGACCAGGGCCCACTTGAATCATCAAGGGGGTACGCGGTCACAGCGCCTCATGGAGGAGACGAACAATCTCTTCAATTGGGCCGAACGTCATCTACAGTCCCTGTCAGCGGAACACATTGCGGGCGTCAGCAATACGCAGGCAGATTGGCTAAGTCGGTCTACCTTAGACCCATCAGAATGGAGGCTAGAACCGAGCATCTTCCAGCAGATGATCGTCAGATTTGGAACCCCATCAGTGGATCTGTTTGCAAGTTCCCTGAATGCCCAGTTGCCAAGGTTCTACACAAGGTTTCCAGACCCGAGGGCGGAGAGGGTCAACGCCCTGTTGACACCGTGGCCCCCGGGACTACTGTACGCCTTTCCACCAACGAACCTGGTACAGAGGGTGGTGGAAAAGATCTTGCAGGAGAGAGCGGAGGTGCTGTTGGTGGCCCCACACTGGCCTCGCCGACCGTGGTTCTCCGACTTGGTGGCTCTGTCGGTGTCACCCCCTTGGAGGATTCCGGATCGGATGATTGCTCTCAGCCAGGGGAACCTACAACATCCAGACCCCCAGTGGCTTCAACTAACCGTCTGGCACTTGAGCGGCTCAGACTACGACAACTGAATATACCTGACAAAGTCATTGATACCATACAGGCTGCAAGGCGCCCCTCCACGTCTCGCATTTACCAAGCAACGTGGGCAGCCTTTTGTGGGTTTTGCGAAAAACGCCGAGTAAACCCTAAGACAGCGTCGGTGATCTCTGTCCTCGAATTTCTACAAGCAGGACTAGAGCGTGGGTTGGCGCCTAATACACTAAGACGACAGGTGGCGGCCCTTTCCACCATGATACAAGTGGAAGGCATACGATCATTGGCTTATCACCCTCTGGTGAAAGACTTTTTACGGGGAGCATCAAACCAACATGCCCCGCCGGTTAGAAGATTTCCTTCGTGGGATCTCACGTTAGTGCTGAAGGCCTTAACAAAGCCACCATTTGAACCTTTAAGATCCATACCAATTCGCTTACTGTCTATAAAAACAGCCTTTCTAGTCGCAATCACGTCGGCAAGGAGGGTGTCGGAACTGGCCGCCTTGTCAGTTCGGCCTGATCTCTGCATCTTCTACCCAGATAGGGTGATACTGAGACTGGACCCTTCCTTTATTCCGAAAGTGAACTCGGAATTTCACAGGAAACAAGAACTGTGTCTTCCTGATTTTTGTACCCACGGTAGCCATCCATCAGAGTTAAGATGGCATAAGGTAGATGTCCGCCGTGCGGTCAAGATTTACATTAGACGGACGAGGTCGTTTCGGCGAACGGAGAGGCTGTTCATCGCATTCTCTCAAGGGAAGAAGGGACTTGGACTTTCATCTACTTCAGTCAGTCGTTGGATCAGGGATTGCATCGCAGAAGCATACAAGGCCCGAGACCAACCGGTACCAACGGGAGTGACTGCTCACTCTACTAGGAGTGCGGCCGCTTCAGCTGCCTGGGCCACACAGGCGTCCATAGATGATATCTGCAGAGCTGCCACGTGGGCAGCTCCCTCGACCTTCATAAGGCATTACAAGTTGGACTCCTTTGCTTCGGCTGAGGCAGCGTTTGGGAGACGTGTTTTACAAAGAGTTTGTGTTTCTCCAACGTCCCTGACAAGACCTTCTCCCTCCCATGGGCCGTAAATCTCTGGTATATCCCATGTTGGACTCTCCTTCCAGATGCACTGGAGAAGTACCGTTGTACCTACCTGAACGGTCTTCTCAGTGCACTGGAAGGAGAGTCCAAACCCACCCAGTATGATGAAGGGTGCAGGGACGCCGGAGTGGGCAGTTGAATCAGTTATTAGTTGTTGTTAATAAAAATTGGTTATCCTCTATCTATGTTTCGTTTTTAAAACTGGCTCATGGGGAGAGCAGAGGGGGCGGTGCTCAATTAATATGTAAAAATTAACTCAGTCTCTACCAATAGGATTGGAGTAATACCCATGTTGGACTCTCCTTCCAGTGCACTGAGAAGACCGTTCAGGTAGGTACAACGGTACATCTCATTGATTTCTTTCACTATGTCACAAAGGTGTTGGATCAAGGTGGTGCCGTGGATGTTGCCTATCTGGACTTCAGCAAAGCCTTTGATACGGTTCCACATAAAGAGCTGATAGATAAATTAGTGAAGATTGGACTTAATCCCTGGATAGTTCAGTGGATTTCAAGCTGGCTGAAGCATAGACATCAGAGAGTTATTGTTAATGGCGAGTATTCTGAGCAGAGACAGGTTACAAGCGGTGTGCCACAAGGGTCTGTTCTGGGTCCTATTCTTTTTAATATGTTTGTGAGTGACATAGGGGAAGGTTTGGTAGGGAAGGTTTGCCTATTTGCCGATGACTCTAACGTGTGCAATAGGGTTGATATTCCTGGAGGGGTCTGTAATATGGTAAATGATTTAGCTTTACTAGATAAATGGTCAAAGCAATGGAAACTGCAGTTTAATGTTTCCAAATGTAAAATAATGCACTTGGGGAAAAGGAATCCTCAATCTGAGTATTGCATTGGCAGTTCTGTGTTAGCAAAAACTTCAGAAGAGAAGGATTTAGGGGTAGAGATTTCTGACAGTCTCAAAATGGGTGAGCAGTGTGGTCGGGTGGTAGGAAAAGCAAGTAGGATGCTTGGCTGCATAGCTAGAGGTATAACAAGCAGGAAGAGGGAGATTGTGATCCCCTTATATAGAGCGCTGGTGAGACCACATTTGGAGTACTGTATTCAGTTCTGGAGACCTCACCTACAAAAAGGTATTGACAAAATTGAACGGCTCCAAAGACGGGCTACAAGAATGGTGGAAGGTCTTAAGCATAAAACATATCAGGAAAGACTTAATGAACTCAATTTGTATAGTCTGGAGGACAGAAGGAAAAGGGGGGACATGATCGAAACATTTAAATATATTAAAGGGTTAAATAAGGTTCAGGAGGGAAGTATTTTTAATAGGAAAGTGAACACAAGAACAAGGGGACACAATCTGAAGTTAGTTGGGGGAAAGATCAAAAGCAACATGAGAAAATATTATTTCACTGAAAGAGTAGTAGATCCTTGGAACAAACTTCCAGCAGACGTGGTTGGTAAATCCACAGTAACTGAATTTAAACATGCCTGGGATAAACATATATCCATTTTAAGATAAAATACAGGAAATAGTATAAGGGCAGACTAGATGGACCATGAGGTCTTTTTCTGCCGTCAGTCTTCTATGGTTCTATGTTTCTAAGTTTTTAAAAAAAAGGTAGGATGGAGATGGCGGGATGGAGCCTCCCTACTTACCAGGTCTTGCACATCCTGACGCCTGCCTTGCCTTCTTCTGTGGCTGCTTGCCACCACTCACACGCAACACCTTGACCTCCATTTTGTTTTCAGATGCCTGCCGGAAGGCATCTGCAGCTGATAACAGCTATGGATTGATCTAGAGCTCTATTATCGGCTGTAGACAGCTTTCCGAAAGGCATCTGCAGCTGATAACAGAGCTGCTGATTGATCCAGAGATCTTATTGGCTGCAGAGGGCTTTACAGAAGGCATCTGCAGCTGATAAAAGAGCTCCAGATCAATCCGGAGCTCTGTTATTGGCTGCAGATGTGTTAGCATGCAGCATGTAAAAAGGGGAATAGAATGGTACATGAGGACTAATTTGCATGCTGGTATATAATCGGTTTTGGCAGTTGAAAGGGAGAAATCTTTTCATTCATATGTTGGTTGTGGGTGAATCTGCATCACAGAGAGCAGATGTATTATCTCAATGTTAGAGTTCATGAGAGACTATATCTATATAATGTTCATAGATAGAATATTTAGGATTAGAATAGGATCTAAATGAAGTACAAGGACTGTGTATATATGTTATTACTTGAGAAGAGACATATAGTTCTGCTGTCAAGTTGTTATTTGTGAAAACATAAAACAAATTCCACCAAGAAGAAGAAATAAAACACACAAGCTTATACTGGAGTCAGTGTATTTATGTGCCCAATATACATTGTGTTGCACAATTCTGCAATGATAATACTCTGCTAAGTGAACTGAAGAAGATTACTTAAAAACATAAATTTTATAGAAAGCTAACAAGATGCCACCCGGAAAGCCCTCTGCACATTTGGTCTTCACGGAAATGACCCTATGCGCATGTTTTTCCAAGCCGCGGTGACTGGGAGGACCAGTTCGGGAGCGTGGACTACTGGCCATCACTGTCAGTTCAGCGAGCGGCAGCAACTTTCCCTAACCGGTTCTAAAGAACCAGTCCAAACTGGCCGCACCCTGATCTGTAGGCAGAAGCTTCAAGCAGGCATCTGAAGGCAAAATGGAAGCTGGAGTGATGTGTGTGAGCAACAGAATTGGGCCATCAGCAGGCTCCTGCTGGGCAGAGCTGTCAAAGCAACTGCTGTGAGATGAGTCAATAATTAGAACCCGCCAAAAAGGAGGCCTAGTTGTTTTTTCAGGGGTCAAAAGAAAATAAGACCCAGCCTTCAGCTCCCATTGTATCTAATACCTTAAATCAGTGTTTTTCAACCAGTGTGCCGCGAGACATGGTCAGGTGTGCCGCGAAGCTCAGAGAGAAAGAAAACAAGAGAGAGAGAAAGAAAGAGCAAGAGAGAGAGAAAGCAAGCAAGAGAGAAAGAAAACAAGAGAGAAAGAGAGAGAAAGCAAGAGAGAGAGAAAGAAAGCAAGAGAGAAAGAGAACAAGAGAGAAAGAAAGCAAGAGAGAAAGAGAGGGAGGGAAGGTGGGAGAGAGAAAGACATAGAGGGAGGGAGGGAGGGAGAGAGAAAGAGCAAAGAGGAAAGAAGGAAGAGAGAAAGAGGGATGGGGAGAGAAAAGAAGAGGGAGAGAGAAATAGAGCGAAAGGGAGGAAGAGAGAGAGAGAGAATTTTTTTGTCCAAGCTTTTTTTAGCCACCCACCCCCCTCAATGTGCCCCATGGTTTTGTAAATGTAAAAAATGTACCGCAGCTCAAAAAAGGTTGAAAATCACTGCCTTAAATGTTTCTGTCTTACATAGTTCTCAGTTTACAGCATGTTTTAAAATCAGTTGGTATATGTTTTAGAACAAGATTAAAATATACGTCTCAGAGAGTCCTCGGAGAGGGGCGGCATACAAATCTAAATAATAAATGATTTTACAGTATATTGTCAGGACATGTTTTTGCACTAGAAATACTGTGCAAAAGTGCTACTCCTGACTGTCCCAAAGTTGCTTTTTCAAGAGAAAACTGGACTTTCTGGAAAGTCTAGTTGCCTATTAAAAAAGCACCTTTGGGATAACCATGACCTGGGTGACTGAAAATCTCCATAGACATACTTCTGACTGACTACGTGAAATATAAGTGCCTCTATCTGCTGGCGGGGCAAATGAGAAAGGCAGAGCTAGTATTTTCATTCATTTTCTTTACTGGAACTGGCTTACATTAAATATCTAGTACACACTTGCTTCTTGTTGGGGGCTTCCTTATGTTAGAAGTTACAGAGAGTATGGGAAATGACCTTGACAGAGATAAGCAGGAACTGTTGCCCAGGCAAAATGGTCTGAAGTGTTTTTTTAAGTCCAGAACAAGGAGTGAATATTTAAGAGTAAGTCAGGTAAATGCGTCTTCCCTAATTCACTGAACTACAAGATTCTCAGACTTTATCCTGTTCAGAACTTCAGCTGGATCATGGGTGAGGTTTTGTGGGTCATAACCACATAACCATCAATTGTTTTTGGCTTAACTAAAAACAAACTAAACTCTCAATCTAACTAAACTCTCAATCAGTTGGGTCATGCAACTAGAGAATTATTTTTCCAGCAAAATAAAATTTCAGTCCAATTGCATCGAAATAATTTTTTAACAAGAGACTTGAAATGGGCAGAGTAAGAGGGAATAGATTACTTTACAGTAGAAGGTAGTTTTAATCACAGCTGTCTGCTGCTATTAGAATTGTTGAATTTGAATAATGTTTTTCTCCTCAATGCCTTGCTGATGCAGTTCTGTTGTGTGAGCTGTGGGGGGAATGGCTTATCTATGAGAAAAATTGCTAAATTGGTCAATAAGAAGTATCTTAGGAACAATATGAAAGGCTGGGAAACCATATTTGACTCACATGTAAAAAATGTATGTCTCCCTAGAGGTTTTCTATATGCAAAATACATTGGAAAGTGCTGATAATTTAAGTTAATCTCCTGCAACCCAGCTGAATGAAATGTTCCAATATCTCAGGGGTTGCCACAAAGGAGAATGAGTTGATCTATTCTCCAAAGCACCTGATGGTAGGACAAGAAGCAACAGGTGGAAACTAAAGAGAGAAGTAAATTAGAACTAAGGAGAAATTTCTTGACAGAATAATTAACCAGTGACACAGCTTGCCTCCAGAAGTTGTGAATTCTCCAAGACTGGAAATTTTTAAGAAGATGTTGGAAAATCATCTGTCTGAAGTAGTGTAGGGTTTCTTGCTTAAGCAGAGGGTTGGACTAGAAGACCTCCAAGATCCCTTCCAACTCTTCTTCTTGTTGTTATTAATTAATTAATTTGGAGAGAGATGGATATAAGAAACTGCCAAAGCAAAATAAAAATAGTTTTTTTAAAAGAAGAGCATATATGAAATTGTCACATAGGAAATTTGTCCTGTTCCAGGCTGAGTTCACATGTTAATTTTCAAACAGTTGACTTTGGTTTTGTAAATAACTACAAGAAACAACAAGGACAATATGCAGCAGTAATATTTACCAAAATATAAGGGCTTACATAAGAAAGATGCTAAAACCAAAGCAGCACTGACTACCATAGTCCAGTCATGGTATAAGGCACACGTACTTTCCATTTTTAGCTGCCAGATTAACTAGTATAAACACTGAAAAATTAAAGTGCTTAATTTTTTGAATTAATGGCATTTAATGATAAGAAAATAAACAGGCTAAAAATGAACATAATGATTTACGAAACATAGGGCTGGGAATTGGACAAGACTCCTGCAGAACTTCTCTGGTACAGCAATGGAACATTTCAATCCCTTTTAGAATATGTCAAGCTGCGGTGGTTGAGTCTCTGGTTCATTCAGCCAGGTGGAAAGATGCAAAAGTTACAGTTGCAGTTGATGGTTTATGTTAATACTCACTGTCACTGCATGTTCTTTGAAGTTCTAGGCATACCCATGGAATTGCATCTCAAGTGGTTAATTTTGATTTCACAAGGAATAGCAAATAATAGCAAGGGTGTGAATTGTGCGACCACCTGAATACACAGCAGCAATACTTATAAAAGTATGAACGCTTGTCTGACAAAGAATCCAAAGCTGAATTGGCACACAGATAGCTCAGTCACCAACCTAGGAAAAGATGCCATGAAAACATAATCAGGTGATCTAAGCTCAATGACCCAACTGCACAATTACACATGGGATTCGGCACATGAATGCAAAGAACCCAGGTCCTCGACATTCCAACCATTCATTTAGTGAGTGTTCAAAGTTCAAATACACACACACACTGTATTTCCCTGAAAACAAGATCCTTAATTTTTTTTCTATTTCTTTTCTCCTCTATCACATAAAAATTAATATGCATATACCTTAAAATATTAAAATACAATACATAGTTGTACATTTTTATCAATCATTTAAAAAATCCATATCTTATTCTGCCCTTACATCAACAATCATCAGTCTCCCTCTTCTTATCTCCTATCTTCTAACTCTTTCACTCCCCCTCTACGTCTCTCTGTTCCTTCTCTATTCTTTTTAATTTCTCTGCTCTTTCCTTTTTATACAGTGAACCCTCGATCATCGCGAGGGTTCCGTTCCAGGACCCCACGCGATGATCGATTTTTAGCGAAGTAGCGGTGCGGAAGTAAAAACACCATCTGCGCGTGCGCAGATGGTGTTTTTGCTTCCACTGCCGCCCGCCCTTCGCCCGCCCACCCCGTTGCTCGTGCCTGGGGTGCGCGCGCGTTTGGGGACTCCCTAGATCCGCTCCCCAGCTGGGGAGCGGATCTAGGGAGTCCCCAAACGCGCGCGCTTTCCCCAGCAACGCGCGCGCGGTGGAGACTCCCTAGATCCGCTCCCCAGCTGGGGAGCGGATCTAGGGAGTCCCCACCGCGCGCGCGTTGCTGGGGAAAGCGCGCGCGTTTGGGGACTCCCTAGATCCGCTCCCCAGCTGGGGAGCGGATCTAGGGAGTCCCCACCGCGCGCGCGTTGCTGGGGAAAGCGCGTGCGTTGCTGGGGAAAGCGCGCGCGTTTGGGGACTCCCTAGATCCGCTCCCCAGCTGGGGAGCGGATCTAGGGAGTCCCCACCGCGCGCGCGTTGCTGGGGAAAGCGCGCGCGTTTGGGGACTCCCTAGATCCGCTCCCCAGCTGGGGAGCGGATCTAGGGAGTCCCCACCGCGCGCGCGTTGCTGGGGAAAGCGCGCGCGTTTGGGGACTCCCTAGATCCGCTCCCCAGCTGGGGAGCGGATCTAGGGAGTCCCCAAACGCGCGCGCGTTGCTGGGGAAAGCGCGCGCGTTTGGGGACTCCCTAGATCCACTCCCCAGCTGGGGAGCGGATCTAGGGAGTCCCCACCGCGCGTGCGTTGCTGGGGAAAGCGCGCGCGTTTGGGGACTCCCTAGATCCGCTCCCCAGCTGGGGAGCGGATCTAGGGAGTCCCCAAACGCGCGCGCTTTCCCCAGCTGGGGAGCGGAGCTGGGATGTCCCCAAGCGCGTGCCGCCCGCCCGCCCACGCCGTTGCTCGCGCCGCCGCTGGGGTCTTACGGGGGCAAGAGGGGGAAGACCCAGGGAAGCCTCTGCCCGGCGGGGAAACTCCACCATCTATGCATGCGTGGAAGGGCACGCATGCGCAGATGGTGGAGTTTACTTCCTGGTTGAAAACTCGCGAAATAGCCCTTTCGCGATACTTGAACACGCGAAACTCGAGGGTTCACTGTATATGTATTTTCACCATCTCCATTTCCTTAATTTATTTTTTTTACTTTCATATCGATATCTTCTCTTTCCCACAACTTTATTCTTCTTAAATATGTTATTTGATCATTATTAATCTCCATACAGTCATCTACCCATTCATTTTTATATCTTTTTCTCTTTAATCATAGTGATCAGTGTAATCATAATTATAGAAACAATCATAATAATTGTGGTAATTGTCAATATATTCATCAGCATACTCATTAATCTATTTCCTTTCCGGTGTTCTTTTCCTCTTGGTCACTGTGTATCTCAGTGTTTTCATTAATCATCTTTTCCTCTACTATTTCTTTCTCTACCTTGTGTCCCTCTTGTAGTTCATTCTTAACCTCTTCCTTTACTTCAATTTCCCAGCTTCTTCTCCAGTCATCAAGCAGATCTTTAAAAAAGCCAACCAGTTCTGCATAATTACCGGTAATTTTCTCCATGTCTACGGGATCACAGTCTTTCAATCCAAAAGTTCAACAAACTTCAGTTGTAATAAAGTCTGTCTCCACCAAGTTCAAAAGCCTTTTTGGGTATGCCACCAGTCCTTAAAAGTCGCTTACTTCCATTTCTCAAGATCACAAATCTTCCATTTTAAAAAATGTCCAGCACTTAAACACAAGCATATTTCACAGCCTTCGTGATTATCTGCCCAACAGATGGCATTCTGAGTTCAATCTTCCTACTTTGTCTTTTCAGTTTTTTGATTCAATTGCACTTCCAAAAATATTCTCCGCAACTTACTATCTTTCTATTTCTTGTATCTCCATCAGGTCTTTTAAAGCAGTTCTTAGGCATTAGTCAGGTTTTTTTACCCCATGTATTTTTACCCCATTTGCTACGTAGCCGTTCCTTAATTTCCAGCCTCTTTTCCCCCCTTTTTAAATACTTTTCTAATGTTTTCTTTCGGTAAAATCACTCACTACCTTCTCTTTTCTTCACACACTCCAGCACTTAGCTTTAGGATCCTCTTTCCAGTTGACTCCAATCTTTCTAATTTAATTCTGCCATTTGTGGCCACCACAGCTGGGATGACACTTATTTATTTGTTTGTTTGTTTATTTATTCATTCATTCATTCATTCATTCATTTATTTATTTATTTATTGGATTTGTATGCCGCCCCTCTCCGCAGACTCGGGGCGGCTAACAACAATGATAAAAACAGCATGTAGAAATCCAATTAATAAAACAACTAAAACCCCTTATAATAAAACCAAACATACACACAAACATACCATGCATAACTTGTAATTGCCTAGGGGGAAGGAATATCTTAACTCCCCCATGCCTGGCGGCACAAATGAGTCTTGAGCAGTTTACGAAAGACAGGGAGGGTGGGGGCAGTTCTAATCTCCGGGGGGAGTTGGTTCCAGAGGGCCAGGGCCGCCGCAGAGAAGGCTCTTCCCCTGGGGCCCGCCAAATGACATTGTTTAGTCGACGGGACCCAGAGAAGGCCAACTCTGTGGGACCTTATCAGTCACTGGGATTCGTGCGGTAGCAGGCGGTTCCGGAGGTAATCTGGTCCTATGCCATGTAGGGCTTTAAAGGTCATGACCAACACTTTGAATTGTGACTGGAAACTGATCGGCAGCCAATGCAAGCTACGGAGTGTTGAAGAAACTTGGGCGAATCTTGGAAGCCTCACGACGCAAACCCTCTCTGAGGGGGTCAGTAGTTCCCCCCCCAGGGTAATGGACGGACAGATGGAATTGTCTTTGGGAGGCAAGACCCACAGCCACTCCGTCTTGTCTGGGTTGAGTTTGAGTTTGTTGACACCCATCCAGGCCCCAACAGCCTCCAGGCACCGGCACATCACTTCCACTGCTTTGTTGACTGGACATGGGGTGGAGATGTATACCTGGGTATCAACGTCATCTTCCATTCGCTGCAGGCCGAGAGAACAAAGCTGGGTCCCTTGGGGGGCGGGTTTACTGCCCCCCACAGCTTACCAGCAGATGCCTCTCTTTTCCTCCATCGCTACAGGTGGGTCTGACCTGGTTCTGGCTGAATCAGGTCTCTTGGAAGTGTTGATACTTGGATTTCCCAGCGGAGTGCGGATAAATAAATATCGGAGGATGTTTTATTTGGGGGGATTTAATTTACTACGAGTGCTCCTCCACTTTAAATAAATAAAACTGGTTTTTCTTTCCACCCACTGTTGAAGTGCAAGAATTTATTTTGTCTTCAAGTGTATTAGCATAAGTATTAATGTGAAATGTTCCTATTTTTTGTCTTGTCCTTTCATATTTTGTTAATTATAGAGGTAAAAGTTACACTTATTCACTGCTTACTAATTTTCATGCTCAAGCAGTGTTCCCTCTAATTTTTTTTGGGGGGGGGGGGGCGGAAAAGTATAGTGTCTGAGCGGCAGTCCCTTCGGGACTGGGCGGCACAGAAATAATAAATAAATAAATAAACAAATAAATAAATAAAAAACCCACCCTTTTTTGCCTCAGAGAATTTCAAAATAAAATACTGTACTGTGTGTCTATAACAGTGAGCTCATAATAGGGCAACTCTATCAATATCAAAATGCCACTTAAATAGTTGTGCTAGTTTCAAACTAGATTTTGATTTTCTTTCTCTCTTCCTTACTCCCATTCTTTTTCTTTCTCTTTTCCTTCCTCTCTTTTTTCTATCTGTTTCTCTCTCTTCCTCTCTCTCTCCTTCCCTCTCACTCTTTCCCTCTCGGCTTCTGGGCAGGTTTGGAAAACTCTGAGTTGATGATGATTTTTAAGTGAGCGATTGCTCACTGCTCAGCTTAGAGGGAACTATGTGCTCGAGGAATGAGACTTACTTCCCACCATCTCAAATTAGAGGTGGGAGTACTGTCTTGCTGTCAACAATTGTATTTTCATGACATGCTTAGTGACGGTTTATTTAGTTAATATATTTTCCTCTGCTTGCATCACATACCTAATTACATGAGGTTCACATGGATATACATTCATCTAAAAAAAATGGTTGATTGACTTGTGCTTCAGGGTGCCATGCCAATTCAAACTGATACTCTTCTTATCTACTGGATTTTAATTCCTGTTGCTAATTTAATTCCCAGGATTTATTTTCTTTTATTGTGGTAAAGTAATCCACAAAAGAAATGTTTGTGCTTACGTTGAATGGATTAACCTAACCCTATAATTCACAAGCATAATCCAAAAGGAGAAAAAAATGTACAAATTCTAAAACTTTGACCATATTATTCAAAAGTTGGAAGATAGAAAGGATAGCAAATAAATGAAAAAAAATTAACAGGAAATTAAAACCTTGGACCTGGGAAAATTCTTGGACCTGGGAATGAAGCAACCATAAGAAAATGGTTCAAAGTAAAACCGCCTTGATTCTACCTGGGTTAAACGAATGTTTTTTCAATCCTACCAAGTTTGAGATGTGTGGATTCCCAGAATTCTCCAGCCAGTTTAAATGCAATTATCTTAAAGTTGCCAAATATGAAAAACACTGGTATAAAAGAAAATAAGTAACCTGTTGTAGGCTTTTAGAAGAGTTCCTATCTTGAAGGGTTGACAAACCTTTCCCTTGGCTCTTTGTCAAGAAAGGATTAATTCAATCAATATTCAATAATCCATTGCTGTAGATCAAATGTTGACTCTCTTCTGGTGTTCTATAAATATTTTTAGCCAACTCTAATCTCAAATCTACAATTCTCATTATCGTGATAGAGTCTAAACATCAGAGGTATAATTAAGAATAGATTCCATTGTGATTGATTTATTAGGTATATTAAGTCATTTTTTTACTCCTAGTGACTACATAGGATAGAACCTCTCCATGATTATCTATCTGTAACCTATTCTTTCACGTCTCCCAACAGTCTCATTTCCCCTCTAACTGAGCCCATCCTTCTTGCTGTTGGTCACGTTCTTCTCTTTCCTTCCACCTTTTTCATAAAGTTAAGTTGTTGCATTATGTGTCCAAAGTAGTATAATGAGACATTTGTGTCTCAAGATTAGAAAAAAAACAAATGTTAGGAAAATTCATGGACATACAATTGACAGATAACAAAGTCCACAGCATTTAAAGAAAACCAGATGAAAATGTTCCATAGATGGCATTTGCCACCCAACAGACTTGCCAAAATGTGTCCGAATCTTCAACCAAATTGCTGGAAATGCAAAAAGGAGATAGGCATGTATTATCGCCAATGGTGGACCTGTTCTAAAGTTAAATACTATTGGAACTTAATCGAGAAGTGGTTAAAAGAAATAGTACAAGAGAAAATAGAAAAGACGCCAGAATTCTTTTTATTAGGAATTCCTACCCAGAAGTATAAAAAAGAAACCCAATATTTACTAATACATATTCTAACGGCTGCCAGGGTAGCCTACGCTCAACGATGGAAAGATACCGAAATTCCAAGAGAAGAAGAAATAATAAATAAAATCACTGATTGTGCTGAAATGGATATGATGACAAGGCGGTTAAAGGGAGAAGAAGAATCTGACTATTACAAAATTTGGTACAAGTTCTATGAGTGGCTGGATAAAAGAATGCTATTGTAAATAATTGTAAATGTATATCAGATGGTACAAAGCTATGTGAACTTTTGTAAATAGTAATTAGTGATAGTTTATACTTTTTTCTTCCTTTCACTATCTCTTTGTATTACCTTTTCTTAATATGATCTATATAAGACTTGTATTTAAATTTCTTAGACTTCTGAAAAGTATGGAGCAGCTTGGGCTCCTTTTTTATGTTATGCGTTTTTGTATGTGTCCTTGTTTTGTCTTGGAATTAAAAATCAATTAATTTTTTTTAAAAGAAAAAAGAAAGAAAAAACAAATGTTACCATGCAGAGCATAAGATATGGTATTCATCTACATGCCACTAATTTTCAACCGGTGCAGAAGTTGATGATAAATCAACAGCTTGCCACACTATTATAGAAGGCCTGCTGTTTATGGGAACTTGAGAGGAGTGATTTTCATGAGGGAACAGAGGCAGCCACAAAGCATTATTTCAAGTGGTTCAAGGCCATCCTATGCCCACTCACCTGGGTGGAAGTGGAAGGAGGACTGGCCATGCTGGCACAATCTGAATGGGCAACGTGACAAGTTTGTGGGTGGAGACAAGGGATGTGAACTTAGGGAACCAATTAGGTTCGTAAGACGAGGTATTACTGTACAGTGATACCTTGTCTTATGAACTTAATTGGTTCCAGGACGAGGTTCTTAAGGTGAAAAGTTCATAAGACGAAACAATGTTTCTGTCAAGCTGCCAGTCAGAATTCAGACAGATAAAACTCAGAGTCCTTTTTGAAAGGTTCAAAAGTGAATTTATCAAAATCAGAACTTGAAGCATTGAAAGAAAAGCAAAGTCTGAGAAAAATGGTGCGATACAAGCAGATATCAAAACCCCTTTTCCACCCCCTTTTGGGATTTTGTCCAATCCTCATTGTCCATAATCATCATGTGGCACATGTTGCCCCTCACGTCACTCTTCAGGAATTTTTCCTCTAACGGTCTCCTCCTGGTACCTAGGAAAACAAAACTTAACTCTCTTCCTGCGCTCTTCCCCCCCCCCCACTTCTTCTCTAACCCACCCTGTACTCTATGACAACCAAGCGATGTATAGCAGCAGCGTAGCGAAGGTTGACAGTTTCCCATAAGAATCAATGGAAAAGCGATTAATGCGTGCAAGCCCAAAATTCACCTCTTTTGCCAGCCGAAGCGCCTGTTTTCACACTGGTGGGAGTCCCCTGAGGCTCCCCTCCATGGGAAACCCCATGTCCAGATTTTGTGATGCTGCAAGGGTATCCCAGCAGGAGAATCCCAGCATCGGAAAAATGGGTGCTTCGCTGGCAACAGAAGTCCGGAGGTGGGGTTTCCCAGCGAGGGAAGCCTCAGCGAAATCGCAGCATTGCAAATTAATGAATCTGATCATAAATCTCATTAATCTGCTGCATAGTCATAATATTAAAGGATTGCCCATTACGTTTGCAGGTATACCTCTCTTACCAACTACTTCATTCACCAACTGTTCAAAGTTACAATACTGACAAAATAGCTTTTCAACCAATGCCTGTATTTACAATCTTTGCAGGATCACATGACATCATTTTAATCAATGCACACTCTACTGTGTCTGATATGCGGTTTTTCTCCCCATCTCCTTGTAGAGTAGAGAAATTGGAGAGGAAGAGATTACAAGAGAGTAGGCAGGCATGCCATGGGAAATATACATCAAAACTGCTGGCACTGGCATCCCTGAGAATACTACCCAAACATCCTGGTACATTGTGTGGCTATTTACTCTTTTGTAATCCCTTCCTCTGTGATCTTTCCACTCATTGAGAAAGAAAATGGGCATGCCCATGAGAGCTTGGGATTTTTTTTTTTCTGTCAATGTCATCACCACCACCCCACCACAGACGGGATTGTTTAAGCAAGAATTCTGCTATAGAGAAATTTATTTGTTTGTTGGTCTGTTTGTTCATTTATTCATTTGTTTATTTATTTATTATTATTTATTATTATTTATTTATTCGTTCATTCGTTTGTTCGTTCATTCGTTTATTTATTTTGCCCACGTTTCTGCAACACTCCGCGGCCTGCACTGGCTGCCGATTGGTTTCCGGTCACAATTCAAAGTGTTGGTAATGACCTTTAAAGCCCTACATGGCATTGGGCCAGAATACATCCGGAACCGCCTTTTACCGCACGAATCCCAGCGGCCGATAAGGTCCCACAGAGTTGGCCTTCTCCGAGTCCCGTCAACCAAACAATGTCGTTTGGCAGGCCCCAGGGGAAGAGCCTTCTCTGTGGCGGCCCTGGCCCTCTGGAATCAACTCCCCCCAGAGATTAGAATGGCCCCCACCCTCCTTGTCTTTCGCAAATTACTCAAGACCCACCTTTGTCGCCAGGCATGGGGGAGTTAGGATATTATTATTATTATTATTATTATTATTATTATTATTATTATTATTACTATTACTATTATTATTATTATTATTATTTATTGGATTTGTATGCCGCCCCTCTCTGCAGACTCGGGACGGCTAACAACAGCAGTAAAACAGTACAACAAAATCCAATACTAAAAAAGCAGTTAAAAACCCATTATATAAAAACCAATCATACATACAAACATACCATACATAAAATTGTGACGGCCTAGGGGGAAAGTGTATCTTAGTTCCCCCATGCCTGGCGGCAGAGGTGGGTTTTAAGCAGCTTACGAAAGACAAGGAGGGTGGGGGCAATTTTAATCTCTGGGGGGAGTTGGTTCCAGAGGGTCGGGGCCGCCACAGAGAAGGCTCTTCCTCTGGGTCCTGCCAAGCAACATTGTTTGGTTGATGGGACCCAGAGAAGACCCACTCTGTGGGACCTAACTGGTCGCTGGGATTCGTGCGGCAGAAGGCGGTCCCTGAGATATTCTGGCCCGGTGCCATGAAGGGCTTTATAGGCCATAATCAACACTTTGAATTGTGACCGGAAACTGATCGGCAACCAATGCAGACTGCGGAGTGTTGGAGTAACATGGGCATATTTGGGAAAGCCCATGATTGCTCTCGCAGCTGCATTCTGCACGATCTGAAGTTTCCGAACACTTTTCAAAGGTAGCCCCATGTAGAGAGCGTTACAGTAGTCGAGCCTCGAGGTGATGAGGGAATGAGTGACTGTGAGTAGTGACTCCCGGTCCAAAGAGGGTCGCAACTGGTGCACCAGGCGAACCTGGACGAACGCCCCCCTCGCCACAGCTGAAAGATGTTTCTCTAATGTTAGCTGTGGATCGAGGAGGACGCCCAAGTTGTGAACCCTCTCTGAGGGGGTCAATGATTCTCAACCCAGGGTAATGGACGGACAGATAGAATTGTCCTTGGGAGGCAGGACCCACAGCCACTCCGTCTTGTCTGGGTTGAGTTTGAGTTTGTTGACACCCATCCAGGCCCCAACAGCCTCCAGGCACCGGCACATCACTTCCACTGCTTCGTTGACTGGACATGGGGTGGAGATGTTTAACTGGGTATCATCGGCATATTGATGATACCTCACCCCATGTCCCTGGATGATCTCACCCAGCGGTTTCATGTAGATATTAAATAGCAGGGGGGAGAGGACCGACCCCTGAGGCACCCCACAAGGGAGAGACCTAGAGGTCGACCTCTGACCCCCCACTAACACCGACTGTGACTGACCAGAGAGGTAGGAGGAGAACCACTGAAGAACAGTGCCTCCCACTCCCAACCCCTCCAGCCGGCACAGAAGGATACCATGGTCGATGGTATTGAAAGCCGCTGAGAGGTCAGGAAGCACCAGGACAGAGGACAAGCCCCTGTCCCGGGCCCACCAGAGATCATCCATCAATGTGACCAAAGCAGTTTCCGTGCTGTAACCGGGCCTGAATCCAGACTGCTGAGGACCTAGATAATCGGCTTCTTCCAAGGACCGCTGGAGTTGAAGCGCCACCACCTTCTCAACAACCTTCCCCATAAAGGGAAGGTTGGAGACTGGACGGTAGTTATTTAGCACGGCTGGGTCCAGGGAAGGCTTCTTGAGGAGGGGGCGCACAAGTGCCTCCTTATAAGGAGCCAGAAAGGACCCCCTCCCCAAGGAGGCGTTGACAATCTCCTAGACCCAGCTCCGTGTCACCTCTCGACTGGCCGAAACCAACCAAGAGGGACACGGATCCAGTAAACAGGTGGCGGAGCTTACAGTTCCAATGGCCTTGTCCACTTGATCAGGTGTCACCAAGTCAAACTCCCCCCAGACAGATGGACAAAGACGTTTAGCCCCAGTCATCTCGACTGACTCATTGTCAGTTGACTCTGTTTTGCAATTGGAGTCGAGGTCTGCTCGGATCCGAGCAATTTTATCAGCGAAAAACATGTTAAAGTCCTCAGCACTACTCTGTAAGGGCTCCCCAACTCCCCCCTGATTTAGAAGGGAGCGGGTCACCCTAAACAGAACGGCCAGGCGGGATTCCGCTGATGCAATCAAGGCGGCATGATACGCACATCTTGCCGCCTTGAGTGCCACTTTGTACGTCTTAATATGAGCTCTTACAAGTGTTCGATCGGATTCGGACTTACTCTTCCTCCATTGCTTCTCTAGACGTCTCTTCTGGCGTTTCAACTCCCAGAGCTCCTCGTTGAACCATGGGGCTCTATGGGGTCTAGCGCCGTGGAGAGGTCGCAGCGGCGCAATTCGGTCAAGGGCCTCCGCTGCCGCCTTGTTCCAGACCTCAGCCAGAGACTCTGCCGAACTGTGGACGAATGTATTTGGAAGAACCCGAAGTGCCTTCTGAAAACCTTCTGGATCCATCAGGCGCCTGGGGCGGAACAACTTAATTGGTTCCGCCTCCCTACGGGGGAGGATTGGAGCCAGGAAGTCAAGCCGCAGCAGAAAATGGTCTGACCATGACAAAGGCAACACTTCTAAGCCCCTTAGTCTCAGACCATTACTCATTTGCTCAGAGAGGAATACCATGTCGGGTGTGTGCCCCCCCCCCTCGTGAGTTGGACCCTGTACTACTTGGGTCAGGTCCATGGCTGCCATGGTGGCCATGAACTCCTGTGCCAGTCCAGAGGATTTGCCGAGCGACGGCAGGTTGAGGTCCCCCAAGACAATAAGTCTGGGGAACCCCACTGCCAGCCCAGCTACCTCCTCAAGTAGCACAGGCAGGGCTTGTGCCACACAGCTGGGAGGCAGGTACGTGAGAAACAAGCCCACCTGAACCCCTAAGTCCAACTTCACCAGGAGGGACTCGCAACCCGCAATCTCCGGGGCAACGAGTCTACGCAGGCGAAGGCTCTCCCTGGCTATAATAGCCACTCCTCCCCCCCTTCCCTGGTGTCGAGGTTTATTAATTTTAATTTTAATTTTAATTTTAATTTTAATAATTTTAATTTTAATTTTTTTGTCTGTCTGTCTGTCTGTCTGTCTGTCTGTCTATCTGTCTATCTATCTATCTATCTATCTATTTATTTATTTATTGGATTTGTATGCCACCCCTTCCAAGGACTCAGGGCGGCTCACAACATATAACATAAGTTCGCTGAGGTTGAGCTCCAGCACAAATCTGAAAGCTCGGAAAAGTAAACTTCTGGTCCCAGTGACTGGCCTAGATTGGCAACATTATCCTGGCACATATATATTTGCCTTCGTTCCTAAGTGCTATTGCTAATGCTAACCATGGCAACGTTCCGGCCACAGCATGCCACTGCATTCATATAATCATGATTACCGACGCTTCCTGCCATCTTATGTCAAGCAAAGTCAATGGGAGAGTTGTCAAGAAATGAGAAATTGCTCCCAGTCTTGCTGCTTTTTGCCTGTCATTTTGTTGACCTGTTTAGGTAGGTAAATAACTCTGAAGTGATGACCAAATGAATGGGTCATTTTATACTTTCCTTCCACTTCTTTTTTGTTGTTGTTGAAAATACAGGAGCAGCGATCGACACATATTACAGTTCGCCTATGTCCACAGGAAGGAAATTCCCTGGCTGCATTTTGTTGTATGAAATTTATCTTGTTACAAAATTTAAAAGATGATAAATACTTTTCAAAGAGCTGTATGTTATATCTCAGCTGGGTAATATTACAAACTAGAGGCACGTTTTTAAAATAATTCTAGTGGGCATTACAAAATTGAATAAAACACTACAAAATTGAATAAAACATTACAATTGATCAACTGCAGTTGTATACTTTTGAAATATATGTTATTTTCCTGCTTCTGTTTTATTTTCGGTACCATAGAGAAATGTTATCTGTATTTGGAAAGCTGCAGTTAATACATCCATAATTACTGGTTAGTAAATATGTTACCAATCCAGCAGCAATATTAGTACATTCATTAAAGCCTCACCAATGAGAAAATTAGTTGGTCAACCTAAGTTAACTCTTGTATAACAATGCCATACAGTAGTTATTATACCAATGAAAGTATTTTTTCCTTAATTTGAAAGGCTATGAAAACTTTGTCATGATAAAATAAAATAGATTTCTAATGTAAATTATGAAGTATGCAACATATGTTTTAATTTGATCTACTTAAAGGTTTAAACCAAGGCTTTGTATCACCTTTGACATCCAAAGCAATAAAAGAGGAAGCAAACAAAAGAAGCTTGAAGTTTCAAATTAAATTAAAAATTTAATTAACTTAATTTGAAACATCAAGCTTCCTTTGTTTTCTTCTTTTTTTATTTCTTTAGGTGTCAACGGTGATACAAAGTCTTGATTCTTCCACTTTTTGTGGCTTCAAACATTGTTATTTCATGTTGCTGTAGTGTTTCTTTGATGTTGTCTTCCATCTTCTTCTGAATATACCTCATGCTCCTTGATCGTCTCTTTTTATGTACGCCTTATATCAGTGATGGCGAACCTTTTTTCCCTTGGGTGCCAAAAAAGTGTGCGCGTTTGCTATCACACATGCGTGAGTGCCCACACCCATAATTCAATGCCTGTGGAGGGTAAAAACAGCTTCCCCTGCCCCCCGGAGGCCTTCTGGAGGCCAGAAACGGACTGTTTCCCAACTTCTGGTGGGCCCAGTTGCTTTTCGCTCTCCCCAGGCTCCAAAGGCTTCCCTGGAGCTGGAGGAGGGTAAAAACACCCTCCCTCATCCCCCCGGAGGCTCTCTGAAAACCAAAAATGCCCTCCCAGAGCCTCTGTGCGAGCCAAAAATCAACTGGCCAGCACACAAATGCCCACTGGAGCTGAGCTAGGGCAACAGCTCGCATGCCAGCAGATATGGCTCTGTGTGCCACCTGTGGCAGTTGTGCCATAGGTTCGGCATCACTGCCTTATATGGTATGGAACTCCAGAAATTCTCTCCAGATGGGCAAACCACTTTGTTTGCTGTCTTTGTGTGTAGTTTAATATTGGTTCTATTCCAAGCTAATGACACTTATCAATTGCAAAATATATTGCCTCTTCATCTATTGGAAATTTAGTTTTCAACATCAATTCTCAGAACAATTACCAAAGATACATGGAGTCCTTGGTGCTCTCTGAACTTGGTTGATTGCTTGCTGATGTTTCATTACTCAACCAGGTAATTCTGCTGGATGCCAATCTGCTATTACTTCGAAAGCTGCTCTCAAAGCACTGACCTAGAAAAGTTGGAAACCACTTACATGTCCTAAGAGTTGACATAAGGACTTGATTCAGCAACCTAATATAACTGATGTGTACAGTACATGATAAACCTATTTGAAGTAAATACTGTACATGTCGTGTAGATATTACAGTTCAGAGAAAATTTTGAAGGATGGTCAAATGATAAATTGAAAGCTGATTTTAATAAATATGAATACTTACTTCCTTACAGAACACGAAGATGCCCTCAGAGCTGTGAACAAATTGTCTTTATTTTTGAAAAAAAACATTTTTAATTTATTTTTGATATTTGCATTTTTATTTATTTATTTATTTATTTATTTATTCATTCATTCATTCATTCATTCATTCATTTATTTATTTATTTATTTATTTATTTATTTATTGGATTTGTATGCCGCCCCTCTCCGTAGACTCGGGGCTGCTAACAACAATGATAAAAACAACATGTAACAATCCAATCCAATACTAAAATAACTAAAAAAAACCTTATTATAAAAACCAAACATACATACAGACATACCATGCGTAAATTGTAAAGGCCTAGGGGGAAAGAATACTGTATCTCAGTTCCCCCATGCCTGACAGCAGAGATGGGTTTTAAGAAGCTTATGAAAGGCGAGGAGGGTGGGGGCAATTCTAATCTCTGGGGGGAGTTGGTTCCAAAGGGCCGGGGCCACCACAGAGAAGGCTCTTCCCCTGGGTCCCGCCAAACGACATTGTTTAGTTGACGGGACCCGGAGAAGGCCCACTCTGTGGGACCTAACTGGTCGCTGGGATTCGTGCAGCATATATATTAAAAGTATGGTTAACATCCATATATTTACATTTACATTGATATATTATTCATTTTTATATTTATATTGTTATCATATTCTATCTCTTATTGTTGATTTGCATTTTTTTTTGTGTCCAATTGTACCACTTCATCCAAGTAGCATAGTAATCTGAGTCTTTTTGATCGTTCAATTCCATAGCTAAGCAGTCCATTTCTGCACATTCGTATATTTACCCGATTATCTCCTTGACACTGGGAATCTGTGGATTTTTCCATTTTTTTGCGTAAGCTATTCTTGCGGCCGTGATAATGTGTAATATCAAATACTTAACATTTTTCTCATATGAATTTCTAATAATGCCTAGTAGGAAAAAAACTCTGGTGTACATTCAATTTATACATTGGCTATTTCTTGTAACTGTTTTCTATGTTGCTTCCAATATTTTTTCGCTTTGGGGCATGACCACCATTGATGGAAGAAGGTGCCCAGTTCTTCTTTACACTGCTGTGAACAAATTTTCATTAATGCTAGTTGGTCATCCAAGTAGTTGAACCAGGTTGCAGCACAACCAGGGGTTCACAAGAACCTCTAGCTAAGATTCTGGGTAGCTTGGAGAACCCCCAAATCCCACTCCTGGCAGGCCCCACCCCACCCTGCTCTACCCACTCCTCCCAAGAGTCCCCATGTGGCCCATTTTGGGTGCAGGGCATGCGTGGACCCTCAGGAGGGTGAAAATCAGGCATCCCAGAAGTTCAGGGAGGACTTCCGGAGCCTGGGGAAGTCTTTTTCACCCTCCCGGAGTGCGAAGCAAAGCCTCCGGATCCCCGGAAGGGCAAAAATCCCCCTCCCAGTGAGGAAGGCCTATCAAGTCATGCCCACCCAGCAACTGGGCAGAGAACGCCTTGCTAAAATTTTTGAAGCCCACCCCTGAGCACAAACAATTGGTGGTTTTTTTTAATAAAATAAAGAAATCTTTTGATGTCTCAGAAACTAGAGATTGAAATCTGAAGCTCTCAACTTTAAGGGCTTTCTGCATATTTGATAAACTATTTAGCTATCCTATTTGACCCATGTGAGTTTAGAATTTAAATCCATTACAAAAATATAAGAGTTAAAAATATAAAAATGTAATACTCAACTCAAGAGCAATCATTTATGTATGGGGACATTCAGTAAGTTTATTACAAATGTAAAAATACCAAAAATTGTGCATTGGTTAAAAAAAAGATGGTTAATGACTGGCAACATACAGAAAAGCCTAAACTGAGTCCCTGGCATTGTCAGTTAAAAAATTATGGGTAATATGAACTATAATTGTCTTTTTAAATCTGTCCAAAATTGAAAGTTGTTGGTAGAGAAATGGAATGGATTATTTTTCCAGATATCTCTTAGAGGAATGAAAAATTCTTACTAATTTCTCAAAAACAAAACCTTATTAGTGACAATAACATTGCTACTAAAGAGCTCATAGAAGTTCCTTTTTCACCACGTGTTTAAGGATTTAATAGAAAATTGGAAATCCAGGGTGCCTCAATCAATTAGTAAGATGAAGACTGAAACACTTTCAACAGCAAAACAATTTTAGTACATATCTTAAATGTATTAAATAGGTGAAATAACATTGTAATCCATCTATGAACTTCTCTGAAATTTTCTTCTGTAAAAGAAACCACTGTCAGTAAAATTCTCTTTCGTTCCACTGAGTGAAAGCTAATAGGAAAAAAAAAGAATAGGGTGATTTCTTTGTCAAGAATTACATATACATAATATGAGAAAAATACAAACCTTAAAAAGCCATTGCAGGTTAATAATATACAGTTTATGATAAAAAGAATAGGCAAAGCAATCATGTTGTCTTCATATTTTTTATTTTATTTATTTATTTATTTTTGTCAAACATATATAAGATTACAGTAAAAGTTTAAACACGTATACATGAGACAGTTTTGAGAACATGAGAACATGTAGGCAAATTGGTGCGCTTATGCATGCCTCTTAGAGACCTCTTAGGAGTGGGGCAACACAGAGGTGGGTTCCTGCCAGTTTGGATCGGTTCTCTAGAACCGGTAGTGGGAATTTTCCCCTTCTCGCCAAACTGGTAGCAATGGCCAGTTGGACATGTCCCTGAACTGGCCTACGGTGCCACCATCTTTTCTTATGCTTCTGTGTATGTGCAGAAGCAGGGTTTTCAACACTGTGCATGAGTGCGGGTGCCCACGCAAAATTCGCATGCCCCTGACTGTATTGGAGGAAGCAAACCTCCATAGGTTGGTTATTGCAATGCAATAAATGTTTAGTGAAACCAAATTGTTTGCTAGAGAGTAGGTTATTTGTTTCTAAGCGGAGGGTAATAGATTAGTTTGTGATTGATTCCATAATTTTGCAGGTGATGCAACATAAAGAGATTGGTCTATAATTTTTGACTAAGCTGGTATCTCCTTTTTTGAAGATAGAGATGACCGTGGCTAGTGACCATAGGTTGGGCAGGGGGCCGTTCTTAAAAGATATAATGAATAATATTAAAATAATTTAGAGATCCATCATCCTTTAAAAAAATTATACATACATAAGAGCTTTGTGAACAGCTTGTTGTCTGGGTCAATTTGCTTACATAATACTATTTTTTCCATTTGGAGTGGCCTCATACCCCCAAGAGTTAAAGCTGCAAACTTATTTCCTTTTACCATACAAGTTATAGTTATAGTTAGTTATAGTTTATTAGATTTGTATGCCTCCCCTCTCCGAAGACTCGGGGCGGCTCACAACATAGGAGTAATACAATACATTACAAATCTAATAATAAAAAATTAAATCCATTTAAAAAGATATTAATAATATAATAAAACCCATAACTATGCAGTCACACACATTCAACATAATCTATCATACAGCAAGGCCAAAAACATAATAAAAAGGGAGAAAGATGGTAATTATCCCCACGTCTGGCAACAAAAGTGGGTCTTCAGTATTTTACGGAAGGCAAGGAGAGTGGGGGCTATTCGAATCTCTGGAGGGAGTTGATTCCAGAGGGCTGGGGTTGTCTTCTCAGTTACCTACTGTATCTCCAGTGAAGCGCTGCTAAAAATTTTACTACCACACTGGAGGTGTGGCTTGTGCAGGATGCCCTGCATTTTCTTTCAACATCTTGCAGTGCATATTGGATGCTCTGCGGTGGAGCTCCATTTTCACTACCCCACTGTGTCTCCTCCCGCCCCCCGCCCCCCCCCCGTCTGGGCAGCAGCCCACCTTTGCTCACATCTAAAAGTGGGTCATCCGTCTTAATGTCTTCTTCATCCTCCAACTAGGATCACTCCCCCATTGTTATATCAGCCCCCTCTGGTGGTTCCTCGGGTTCCTCCAGGTCACTTTCTCCCTCACTCCCAGTCTCCGCATCAGCTGGCAACTCCACTGGCCCAGGGAATCCAGAGGGGCCAGGCTCATCCTCCTCAGAATCTGACATTACCAGAGGTGAGCAAGGACTGCCACAACACTGCCCACAATGCTCACAACACTGCCCATGGTACACTGGCAGGAAGAAGCCCACTGGGTCCCATCCCCTCTCCTTCCTATCCAGGGTTTCAACTTTCTTCACTGCTAGTTTGCTTCCTTTGTGCGTGTGTATTGGTTTTTTTAGTCTAAACCAAGATGGTGATGCATGTGCATAGAAACATAGAAACATAGAAGTCTGACGACAGAAAAAGACCTCATGGTCCATCTAGCCTGCTATTTTCTGTATTTTATCTTAGGATGGATATATGTTTATCCCAGGCATGTTTAAATTCAGTTACTGTGGAATTTATCTACCACGTCTGCTGGAAGTTTGTTCCAAGGATCTACCACTCTTTCAGTAAAATAATATTTTCTCATGTTGCTTTTGATCTTTCCCCCAACTAACTTCAGATTGTGTCCCGTTGTTCTTGTGTTCACTTTCCTACTTCCCTCCTGAACCTTATTTAACCTTTTAACATATTTAAATGTTTCGATCATGTCCCCCCCTTTTCATTCTGTCCTCCAGACTATACAGAATGAGTTCATTAAGTCTTTCCTGATACGTTTTATGCTTAAGACCTTCCACCATTCTTGTAGCCCGTCTTTGGACCCGTTCAATTTTGTCAATATCTTTTTGTAGGTGAGATCTCCAGAACTGAACACAGTATTCCAAATGTGGTCTCACCAGCGCTCTATATAAGGGGATCACAATCTCCCTCTTCCTGCTTGTTATACCTCTAGCTATGCAGCCAAGCATCCTACTTGCTTTTCCTACCGCCCGACCACACTCCTCACCCATTTTGAGACTGTCAGAAATCACTACCCCTAAATCCTTCTCTTCTGAAGTTTTTGCTAACACAGAACTGCCAATACAATACTCAGATTGAGGATTCCTTTTCCCCAAGTGCATTATTTTACATTTGGAAATATTAAACTGCAGTTTCCATTGCTTTGACCATTTATCTAGTAAAGCTAAATCATTTAACATATTACAGACCCCTCCAGGAATATCAACCCTATTGCACACTTTAGAGTCATCGGCAAATAGGCAAACCTTCCCTACCAAACCTTCCCCTATGTCACTCACAAACATTAAAAAGATTCATGAATGGGCCTTTTCATTATCATTACTGGAATTAAAACTTTATTCTTCACTATCCTATATCTATCCCAAGGTGAAAAGAAATTATGTAGTCAAATGTTTCAGCTGGACAAGGATATCTGGCTGTTGTTTTCTTTTAGGATGGAGATGTATTTTTCCCAATGTTTATTGACCCTGATAAATTTATTCAGACTTGACTGTGTATCTTTTATTTTGTATCTTGTTAGCTATCTTAATGTCCTTGCTTTTAACCCTGCTGTTCTGTTAACAAAGACTATACACTTGTTCTATTCCCAGGTCTATTTGACCCGGACTAAAAACGGTTTATTTTAGCTATTTAAATATTTTTTTGAAAACTTTTTGCATTGGTTTACTAATTTGAACTTTCCTGATCATAACCAAATGAAAAATGAAATGAAAAAAATTAATGTTTATTTGTTTATTTTGCTCAGAAAAGCCCCTCCCACCGTCTGTGTGCCATTTTGTTCATTTATATATAGATTAGGCTGCCAGTTCCAAATTTTTTGAAAACTTTTTGCATTGGTTTACTAATTTGAACTTTCCGAATCATAACCAAATGAAAAATGAAATGAAAAAAATAATGTTTAGTTGTTTATTTTGCTCAGAAAAGGCCACCCCCCTGGCTGGTGCAATAATGTTCAGTTATATATAGCTTAGGCTGCAATTTCCAAATTTTTTGAATACCTTTGGCATTGGTTTACTAATTTGAACATGCGTGATCACAACCAAAGGAAAAATGAAATGAAAAAAATAAATAAAGTTTAGTTGTTTATTTTTCTCAGAAAAGCCCCTCCCTCTGGTTGTGTGCAATAATGTTCATTTATATATAGATTAGGCTGCAATTTCCAAATTTTTTGAATACCTTTTGCATTGGTTTACTAATTTGAACATTCCTGATCATAAACAAATGAAAAATGAAATGAAAAAATTAATGTTTAGTTATTTATTTTGCTCAGAAAATGCCCCCCCCCGCTGTGCGCAATTATGTTTGCTATATATATAGACCCAGCTGCAAGTTCCAAATTACATCCTTGTTTTTAGTACAATGGAATTCTTGCATAAAATTAGTTGTATGGGTATCATTTACTTACTTTTCTGTGTACTTCATCCAGGGTGGGCTGCTGCCTCAACAAACTGGTACGCAGTACCGGTAGCAAAATTAGGCTTATACTCAAGTATATATGGTACATCTTTGTTATTTTTTAAAAAATTATTATTTATTTATTTATTTATTCCTGCAATTGCAGGAATAAACAGGCATATTTATTTATTCATTCATTCATTCATTCATTCATTCATTCATTCATTCATTCATTCATTCATTCATTTATTTATTGTTAGAGTTGAAAGGGACCATGAAGGCCATCGAGTTCAACCCCCTGCCCAAGCAGGAACCCTATAGTACACCAGTCAAGTGCCAGTTCAATCTTCTCTTTAAAATGTCCAGAGTGTTGGAGTTCACAACGTCCGCTGGTAGGTTGTTCCAATGGTTGATCGCTCTGACCATCAGGAAGTTCCTCCTTATCTCCATGTTGAATCTCTCCTTGGTCAGCTTCCAGCCGTTGTTCCTTGTCCGACCCTCTGGTGCCCTGAAGAATAAAGTGATCCCCTCCTCTCTGTGACACCCCCTTGTATACTTGTAGACTGCTATCATGTCCGCTCTGGCCCTCCTTTTCTCTAGGCTATCATTTTTAGTACAATGGGTGTCATTTACTTACTTTTCTGTGTACTTCATCCAGTGGTGGGCTGCAGGCGGAACAAACAGGTACACAGTACCACATATACTCGAGTATAAGCCTAATTTTGCTACCGGTACTGCGAACTTGTTTGTTGAGGCAGAAGCCCACCCTTGGATGAAGACAGAAAGGTGGGAGAGAAGCATTACAATGTTCCCTCGATTTTTGCGGGTTCAAACTTCGCGAAAAGTCTATACCATGGTTTTTGAAAAATATTAATTAAAAAATACTTCATGGGTTTTTTCCCTATACCACAGTTTTTCCCGCCCGATGACGTCATATGTCATTGTCAAACTTTTGTTTGCCTTTAATAAATATTTTTTTAAATAAACTTTAATAAATAAACAGGGTGAGTAATAATCTAAATGGTTGCTAAGGGAATGGGGAATTGCAATTTAGGGGCTTAAAGTGCTAAGGGAAGGCTTGTGATACTGTTCATATCCAAAAATAGTGTATTTACTTCCGCATCTCTACTTTGCAGAAATTCGACTTTCGTGGGCGATCTCGGAACACATCCCCCCCGAAAATCGAGGGAACACTGTATAATAAACAAACAAACAAACAATGTATTTACAATAAATAATAAAAGAGATCTGCTTAGAGCATTAATTATTAAACTAATTTAATCTCAAAAGAAATTTTCAGCTCACTGCTTTAGAAACTATTGTTATAGAAAATAATCACTGGATGTACAAGGGTCGCCCAGAAAGTAATGCACCACATTTTTTTTCAACAATTATTTATTGAACACAATGAAACTTACACACAAGAAAGAATGATATTTCTTCTACACTCCCTATTTTTCCACATAATTCCATCCCATTCTATGACTTTCCTCCAGCGAGACACAAGGGTGTGTATGCCCAGTCGGTACCACTCCTTATTTTGGTCACAAAGCTATTTCTGCACTGTGTGATTGTCACAGTCCTGACAATTGTCACAGTCCTGACAATTTAAATAATGTATATCTAAAGCTTCGCCTTCGTACCATTACTGTAGACTGAGAAAAAAAATTGGTGCATTATTTTCTGGGCGATCCTCGTACTCTTAAAGCAAAGTGTATGGTGTGGGTTTGCTTTTGTTTTGTTCTGTCTTTTGGTGAAATGCATCCATAAAACCCTTTACACAAAAGCAGAGTCTGCACAGCTTCCAAGACACATCACTCCTTCAGAGTGGAATCTTCCATGTATCATCTTCATATACACAGTGAGCAGAGCTCTCATTAGCTTCAGATGGAGATACAGTGTTCCCTCGATTTTCGCGGGTTCAAACTTCGCAAATAGCCTATACTACGGTTTTTCAAAAAATATTAATTAAAAAATACTTCACGGTTTTTTTCCTATGCCATGGTTTTTCTCACTCGATGATGTCATATGTCATCACCAAACTAATAATTTTTGCAAATAAATAACAAACAAAAAATTATTGTTAATAAATAATTATGTTTATAAATATCAGGATCACTAAGTGTCTTATTCAATGGTGAGTACCAGTAATAATGGTGAGTAAATGGCTGTTAAGGGAATGGGAAATGGTAATTTAAGGGTTTAAAGTGTTAAGGGATGGCTTGTGATACTGTCCATAGCAAAAAATGGTGTATTTACTTCCGCATCTCTACTTCGCGGAAATTCGACTTCCGCGGGCGGTCTCGGAACGCATCCCCCACGGAAATCGAGGGAACACTATACTTCCTGCATTGACAAGGTCCACACCTCTTAAAAATAATTACCATAGTTACAGAATTTACAACACACATATTTACCTACACTCATGGCGAACCCATGAGAAATGTCTCAGAGCCAAGCCAGACTGATTTTCATGGGGACTGAGCACTAGCGACAATCATTTTTACATAGTAAAGCATAAATCTAAGCTTTGTATGGTTTTATCTACCATGAAGTCATAGCATTAATGCAGGGTTTGTCTTTATTTGCTCAATAGTTAATAACTCTCTCTTCCCATGATACTAATCTGAACCACCTATTCAGAGATTAATCTGCTTCTGATATTATGATGAGCAAAACATTTGTGCAATTTCTCCCTGCAATTGCAGGAATAAACAGGCATGCAAAAAACAAAAAGAATATAATATCTAAATGCTAGCTCATGCAAGAGAAGCAGGGAGTGGGTGGTGTTAGGAAAGATGTGAGTAGCCTTAAGCCACATGCAAACATGTCCAAATAACATCCCTTTTTCATTCAAAATGTTAGAATTTTACTATGCGATTAAAATATAAAAAATGAAAAAGATAAGAATTAGAAAAGAATAAAATTCTGACCTACACCTTTCTATTAAGTAATGCTATTTTATTCTTTCCCCCCTCTTTAATCCTTTCTAATCCATAAATCATCAATTCTGTTTTTTCCACCTTTAGCAAAAAGTCCGTATAAAGTTTCCAGTCTTTTTTTAAGTCTTAATTATTTTTCCTCCTGATCAAATTGGTCAGCTATAGCGGTTAGTGTAGGGCAGTGATGGCAAACCTTTTTTTCTTTGGATGCCACACACAACTGCCCACACTCATAATTCAATGCCTGGGGAGGACGAAAACAGTTTCCCCAGCTCACCGGAGGCCCTTTGGAGGCTGGAAATGGCCTATTTCTAATGGACCCAGTAGCCTTGTGTTTCAGTCTCCCCAGGCTCCAAACACTTCCCTGGAGCCCTCATCCCCCAGAAGCTCTCTGGAAGCCAAAAACACCCTCCCACAACCTCTGTGTGAGCCAAAAATCAGCTGGCCGCCACACACATACACGTTGGAGCTGAGCTAGGGAACGGCTCTTGTGCCAGCAGATGTGGCTCTGCGTGCCACCTGTGTCACTTGTGCCATAGGTTCGCCATCACTGGCTTAGGGGATTGGCTTATAAAAATCATGGAGCTTCATTTCCCCAAGTTCCATCAGTTTTATAATCCATGCTTCTACTGTGGGTTGGGCTTCCATCTTTCACCTTTCCATCATTTTTTAGTTTTCCATATTTCCGTCTTTCCTTATGGAAGCCATAATAATACTAACAATAACAACAACAACAACAACAACAACAACAACAGAGTTGGAAGGGACCTTGGAGGTCTTCTAGTCCAACCTACTGCTTAGGCAGGAAAACCTACATTACTTCAGACAGATGGTTATCCAACATCTGCTTAAAAACTTCCAGTGTTGGGGCATTCACAACTTTTGGAGGCAAGCTGTTCCACTGATCAACCATTCTAACTATCAGGAAATTTATCTTTAGTTCTAAGTTACTTCTCCCTTGTTTAGTTTCCACCCATTGCTTCTTGTTCTGCCCTCAGCTGCTTTGGAGAATAGGTTGACTCCTTCTTTGTGGCAACCTGTGAGAGACTGGAACACTGCTATCATGTCTCCCCTGGTCCTTCTTTCCACTAAACTAGCCATGCCCAGTTCCTGCAACCGTTCTTCATATGTTTTAGCGTTCAGTGCCCTCATCATCTTTGTTGCTCTTCTCTGCACTTTTTCTAGAAGTCTTCTGTTAGGCTACCTTCTCTGGGCATGCAAAACCTCACTACATTTACCACATGCACATTCATTTCAATATCATTCACATCCATAAAGCCAAATAAAAATAATTCCGATTTCATTGTAATATTAATCTACTGTACAATTTGCATCATTGTATGAATATGTACTTTGCTTTTTTTTTAGTTCACTGTGCATTATACAAAAAAAATCTCCCCTTCTCATAATTTGGAGTTGATAGGAACTTTGTAAGCATCCTTATGCCATGTCCTCATTTTCTTACCTATGAGCTTTAGGGAGTGCCCCCTCGTCCTAGTATTGTGTGATAGAGAAAATAATTTTTCTCTATCCACCTTTTCTATCCCATGCATGATTTTATACACTTCGATCAAGTCACCCCTTAAACGTCGTCTTTCTAGGCTGAAGAGACCAAGAAGAGACATCATCTATCTCCTGTCTACAGGCTCCACATCCACTTCACTAGCTGACCCAGAGGAAACCTTCAAGTTGCCTAACTGATTTTCTAAAAATAATGCAAATGACCAGTTGTCTGGAAGGAGTATAAATCCACTTCCCACCATTATGAAAGTGAACACAAGAACAAGGGGGCACAATCTGAGGTTAGTTGGGGGAAAGATTAGAAGTAATGTGAGAAAATATTATTTTACTGAAAGAGTAGTAGATGCTTGGAACAAACTTCCAGCAGGCGTGGCCAGTAAATCCACAGTAACTAAATTTAAACATGCCTGGGATAAACATATATCCATCCTAAAATAAAATACAAGAAATAGTATAAGGGCAGACTAGATGGTCCGGGAGGTCTCTTTCTGCCGTCAATCTTCTATGTTTCTATTCAGTCAGAGCTGAAGAAGCTTCTTGGCTGGGAAGCAGAATGTCTTCAAAGAAGAAAAGTCCAGTTGACAGTCTCTTGACCAAGCACCTTTGGGACACTATTTTAAAGTAGTTCTCTTTGCTAGTAGGTCCCAATAATAAAACAATAATGCTATCCTACTAGCAAGTCTGAAAGGCATCATGCAAGAAAGTAAATAGCATTGTCTCACCCTTCTTGCAAATACAGTAGTCCCTCACCTATCGCTGGTGTTACGTTCCAGACCCGGCCGCGATAGGTGAAATCCGCGATGGGGAATTTATCGACTGATAGTACTTATTTAAGTATTTATATTGTAATTGTTTGGTAAGTTTTCATTGTTTTAAGTGTTTATAAACCCTTCCCACACAGTATTTATTTTAGATACGGTATTTAAATACGGTATTTACAATTTTAAATATATTTTTTTGTGAAAAATCTGCTGATCGAGTTCCGCAGGCTGTTTAAATCTGCCGATCGACTTCCTCAGAAACCCGCGAACCAGAGAAGATCCACGAATGATTTTTCTCATTAATATTTCTTGAAAACCCGCGATAAAGTGAAGCCGCAGTAGGTGAAGCGCGATATAGCGAGGGACTACTGTATACAAATTAGCAAGCAAAACTGATCACAAATTAGATTCACTGTATAGAGGGGAGCCAAAATGCCCTTTCTAGTGCCATTCCTAGAAAATGGAACAATTGTATGAGAACAATATGTAAGAAAGCTTAATCTTTGGGGCTAGAGCCCATATGAATATTGGTGCCAATCATCTTCCAGGTGCCTTTGCAGAGAAGGCTTGCTTCTCGGCCTCCTCAGCCTTGAAAAATGGCGTTTAAGGGGTGACTAAATCCAAGTGTATAAAATCATGCATGGGATAGAAAAGGTGGATAGATAAAAATTATTTTCTCTATCACACAATACAGTGGTACCTCGAGATACGAGTTTAATTCGTTCCGGACCTGGGCTCTTAAGTCGAGCAGCTCTTATCTCGAACGACTTTTCCCCATAGGAATTAATGTAAATAATTTTAATTGGTTCCAGCCCTCAAAAAACTCACAAAGTTAGTCTAAATTATGCAGAAAGACATGTTTTTAATGAAGAAATGTACATGTACATATAAATGAATAATGAAGTTTCTTTCACTTAACTTGTAAACTTTCTTAAACTTTTAAATTTACATATGTTCAACTTCTCTGCCACCCAATCCTGTAGGACAGAGGTCCCCAACCCTTTTTGCACCAGGGACCGGCTTTAAGCGATCAAGAGAGGAATGGGTGAATGAATGGACGGAGGGTGGGAAGGAAGGAAGGAAAGAGGGAAGGGACAGGAACAGAGGAAGGAAGCAAGGAAACTTATGAAAGGGGAGAGTAAGAGAGGCATGAGTGAAGGGAGGGAGGGAGGGAAGAAGGTGGGAAGGAGAAAGAAAAGAAGAAATAGAGGAAGGGAAGGTAAAAGAGAGAAAGAAAAAGAGCAAGAAAGAAAGCAAGAAAGAAAGAAAGAAAGAAAGAAAGAAAGGGGGAAGGGACAGGAACAGAGGAAGGAAGCAAGGAAACTTATGAAAGGGGAGAGTAAGAGAGGAATGAGTGAAGGGAGGGAGGGAAGAAAGAAGGTGGGAAGGAGAAAGAAAAGAAGAAATAGAGGAAGGGAAGGTAAAAGAGAGAAAGAAAAAGAGCAAGAAAGAAAGCTGCAAGCACCCCCCCGAGCCCCCCAGGCCGGCTGCAACCTTTTAAAACACGCGCGCCGCTTCGCAGCTGTCTCCTGAAGCCGAACGCGGAAGTTAGCGTTTGGCTTCAGGAGACAGCTCCTTGGCGCTTGTATCTCGAATTTGGGCTTGTAAGTAGAACAAAAATATCTCTCCCCTCCCAGCTCTTATCTCGAGTTGCTCTTAAGTAGAGCAGCTCTTATGTCGGGGTTCCACTGTACTAGGACGAGGGGGCACTCCCTAAAGCTCATAGGTAAGAAAGGGAGGACAAATAAAGGGAAATATTTCTTCACCCAGAGGGTCATTGGTTTATGGAATTCACTTCCAGAAGAGGTTGTGACAGCTGTCAGCCTTGATAGCTTCAAGGCAGGATTAGACAGATTCATGGATGCCAAGTGTATCAGTGGTTATTGAAACAGATGTCCATGTGCCAGCTCTATGTTGGTTGAGGCAGGTAGGATTCCTTTGAGTACCATTTGTTGGAGGTCAAGGGAAAGGGAGGGTTTTGCCTTCTCTTTCTGCTCAAAATCCCTATGTACAATTGGTGGGCCACTGTGTGACACAGAATGCTGGAGTCGATGGGCTTTGGCCTGATTCAGCACGGCTCTTCTTATGTTCTTATGTTCTTGGGACACCAATGTGATATTGTGTAATCAATGAAACTTGAGCATGAGAACACTTATCAGTGTGACATAAGTAGAAACTATTGGGGAAGTCCAGCTCCATAATCTCTTCTGAAGGGTTTACAGAGGATAACCAACAATTTGAATTGCATCCAATTCAGGGCATTCAGCCAGGGCATTGGGATGAGATCTTGATAGCATCAGTTGGTTGCTATCAAGTTGGTGCCAGTTTATTTAAACCTGCGGACTCACATGAATGTACAGATAAGAGCTCAAACTCTGAGGCACCCACATAGGAAAAGCCTCTTGTTTGCTCTCTGTCGCCACCTTCACACCACCTGGAATCATCTACAAAGAAAGGAAAATTTTGAATCTTGATTTCATTGTAAATAATTCTCACAAGCACCCAATTTGCACTAAAAGTGTTGGTTATGACCTATAAAGCCCTTCATGGCACCGGACCAGATTATCTCAGGGACCGCCTTCTTCTGCACGCATCCCAGCGACCAGTTAGGTCTCACAGAGTGGGTCTTCTCCGGGTCCCGTCAACTAAACAATGCCGATTGGAGGGACCCAGGGGAAGAGCCTTCTCTGTGGCGGCCCCGGCCCTTTGGAACCAACTCCCCCCAGAGATTAGAATTGCCCCCACCCTCCTTGCCTTTCGTAAGCTACTTAAAACCCACCTCTGCCGCCAGGCATGGGGGAATTGAGATACTCTTTCCCCCTAGGCCTTTACAATTTTATGCATGGTAAGTCTGTATGTATGTTTGGTTTTTATATTAATGGCTTTTTAATCGTTTTTAGTATTGGATTATTATTGTACGCTGTCTTATTGTTGCTGTGAGCTGCCCCGAGTCTCCGGAGAGGGGCGGCATACAAATCCAATAAATAAATAAATAAAAGATATTGAAAGAAAATACAGGGCATCCTGCATAGGCCACGCCCACAGTGTGGTAGTAAAAAATTTGGTAGCCCTTTACTGCTCTAACAGTCATGTGCAAGCTAGGGAAGAACATCTGAAGGCATGTGTAATGTTCTAATGTACAGAAGTTATAGTTAAATATTTGGCAGAAAGTGGACTCTGGGTGTGTTTTTTCAAATGCAGAAAGTGTGGTTGAATGTGTGTAGTTTTAGAATAGTGTGTGCATGTGTATAATGTATCTTTTTGTGTGCCTGTGTGTATGGCATATAGGATTAAATAGGCATACAGGTATATAGGATTAAATAGTATATTTTGGATGTCCAGTAGTAAATTGACAGGGAAATTGTATCTCATTGAGGCCTTTGACACAAGAAGAGGCCAGGCACCCTAACCCTAACCCTCGATGTGAGTGATATCAAGTTGGTCATGCCCACATAGTCACATGACCATGAAGCTACACCCACCATTACACGACCATCATGCCATGCCCATAATATAAGCCACAGCCACAGAGTGGTAATAAAAAATTTGGAACCCACCCCTGAGCGGTATATAAGTCTAAGTGCTATTGCTATCAGTTTGTTACATGGGTTTGAAAAGGTGTTAGGCAGAACCTCGATGCTGGGCAGAACAAGATTTTCAATATAGAAAAAGTCACTGATAAATATTTTAAAATGTATATTTTAAATTCACAGAAGTGCAAAATAAATTACCGGTAAATAGGCTTGAACTATGGAACATGGAACTGAAGTTTAGTTGCTGACTATAATTATGGGAGGAATAAGGAAGTAAACTAAATGTAAGAATAAATGAATGGCTTAATATTAATTAGGGAATAAAATGAGGTCTTTCATTATACAATATACATTGATACCTCATCTTACAAACTCCTTGTCATACAAACTTTTCGAGATACAAACCTGGGGTTTAAGATTTTTTTGCTTCTTCTTCCAAACTATTTACAAACCCAAGCTGCCGCCACTGGGATGCCCCACCTCTGAACTTCTGTTGCCAGCGAAGCTCCCATTTCTGCGCTGCTGGGATTCTCCTGAGGCACCCCCTCCATAGGAAACACCACCTCCAGACTTCCGTGTTTTTGCGATGCTGCAGGGGAATCCCAGCAATGTAAAAATGGGCGCTTTGCTGGCAATGGAAGTCCGGAGGTGGGGTTTCCTAGTGAGGGGAGCCTCAGCGAAATTGCAGCATCACAAAAACACAGACGTCCGGAGGTGGGGTTTCGAGGACTTCCATGTTTTTGTGATGCTACAATTTCGCTGAGGCCCCCTCACTGGGAAACCCCACCTCCCCTCGCTGGGAAACCCCACCCCTCTCTGTTGCCAGCGAAACACCCATTTTTGCGCTGCTGGGATTTCTCTGCTGCGATTCCCCTGCAGCATCACAAAAACACGGAAGTCCGGAGGTGGGGTTTCCCATGGAGGGGAGCCTCAGGGGAATCCCAGCAGCGCAGAAATGGGTGCTTCGGCTGGCAAAAGGGGTGAATTTTGGGCTTGCACACATTAATCGCTTTTCTATTGATTCCTATGGGAAATATTGTTTCATCTTACAAACATTTCACCTTACAAACCTCATCCCGGAACCAATTCATAACACGAGGTATCACTGTATATTGTACAATATATACAAATGTATTTTATTAATAAATTTTATATCTATAAGAAATGCTTAAGAGGACATTAGAGTGGTTCTTGATAGAAATGTGAATATACAATGTTTGACATAATTTCTATTTGGGTTAACACTTGGTTCTTACACTAACATCAAGCCAATTTTGGTTTCTTGACAGTCTATTCTAGATGCTAGTATTAAATTACTTTGGTAGAATAGGTATTAGTCATGAACTATTGCCTTAATTTAAATGGACTCCATCTGGTTTGCCTAATCTCATTTTGAAAACTGCCAATCGGGCTGTAAGAATGCCTTTACAACCCCCCCCCCCCAAAAAGAAACCTGTATTATTATTCTCAGATAATTTACATACACTAAATAAGTACCAAGCAATACAATTAGTTGCACAATACTTCTTAAATTAAAAACTGTAGTTCAACCTAAAGTTCAGCTATCCAGTTTTGGTAGAACCTGGATAGTTGAACTTTATTTGACTTCTAGTCAGGCATCTTATAACTTGATCTGTACCAAATATTGATGTGTGTCATTATAACATTCTTCCCAAGGTAGGCATCTTGTGGTTATATCTTTGTATTATGGAGGAAATCTAAACAATTCCATCAGTGTTTTCAACTGCATACTTTGCCTTATGCCAATAATTAAGCAATAATATATTATCAGATGATAGTCATGTAGCCTTTCTATTGGCCAACAAAAAATTTCAGATTAGTTACAAAGTTCTGTTACATACATAGCTTCAAAAAATCCAACAGATTAACTTCCTTGAAGACTACATTTCTCCTATTTTTCTTACTTATGTGTCTTTTTTCTATTTGTTTGCTTATCTGTTTGTTGTTTTGTTGATCAGTTGTAATAATAAACTTTTTGACCTGATAATTTACAAACCTTAATTACAGGATGGACGCAACATTAAGTGGTTTGGATTGATTTGGGATTATGTGAACATAGTGCAAATTGGAGTAAACATTTAGATCCAGATTATAGTTTACATCACTTCTTAGTAGGAGGTTCTTTCTAAATGTACAATTATTTCAGCAATAACTTTCTATTCAAAACAATAATGAGATAATTCCAATCATGCCTTTGTTTTTATTATTGATATGTTATTTAGTTTATGTGCACAAGTGCATTAGCTTAGTAACACCAAGCAGCCACCAGATTTTAATGCAAATTGCATTTGTTGAATTTCCTGCAATCCAAACATGTTTTTCAATTTTTTTGAATGCTATGATTATGATACAAACATTTCTTGTGCTACAATGGTGTAAGGGTGGTTTGACACTGACTTCTTCCAATGTATCTTTATTTCCCAGTCTACAGTTACAGCATACTACTCTGATCAGTTATAATCCTAGTACTAAGCAGGGCTGACTCTCCATTGCTTTTTCAAGGTCAGTCAGGTTTGGCTCTATTTTATCTACTGGACGCACTAAAGGAGCTCTGAATAAGACGTTTGAATGATGTAAAATCAAGCTCTTTTCTGGTAGATAGTGACATTCTCACATGAATTTTTTAAAGCATTAACTGTATTCACATTCAGAATTGTCCTGCTCTGGAAAAATTTTTTTATTGTTAATATTTAATATTTGACTTTTTTAAATTATTGTTCTGTGCCTCATATATTGTGGTAAGCTGCTCTGAGTCCCATTTAGAGTGGGTAGCATAGAAGTCAAATTAATAATAAATTAATAAATAAAATACTTTTGTATTTTACACTACAGTAATACCTCATCTCACGAACCTAATTGGTTCCGGAAGGAGGTTCGTAAGGCGAAAAGTTTGTAACACGAAACAATGTTTCCCATAGGAAACAATGTAAAAGCGATTAATGCGTGCAAGGGGGAAAAAACCGCAAAATGGCGCTCTGCTGGGTGCCGCGGCCCAGCTGTCACCTTTTAAAACAGCCAGGGGGCTTCTCGGCATTCTCCTGAACCCGAACCCGAACTTTTGCCGAACTTTTCGAGTTCGGGTTCGGGAGAATGTGCGGAGTTTGACGTCACGAAGACGTCCTTCCTGGTCGGCCAAAACGTGGCCTCCAGGAAGGACGTCTTCGTGACGTCAAAGCTCCGCCCATGGAATTCCCTATTGGGATTCCCCACCTCCATTTCAGCCTCCAGATCGGCCGAAAACGCCGCCTCTGATCGCAATAACGGCGCTCGGCCGGGCGCCGCCGCTCAGCTGTCACCTTCTGAAACAGCCAGGCGCTTTTCGGCGGCCTCCGGAACCCAACCCCAAACTTTTGCCGAACTTTCGGGTTCGGCTTTCGGGAGAATGCTGAGAACCTCCCCGGCTGTTTCAGAAGGTGACAGGCAGGTGGCGGCGCTTCTTGGTGGCCTCCCGAACCCGAAAAGTTCAACAAAAGTTCGGGTTTGGGTTCGGGAGAATGCCAAGAAGCCCCCCAGCTGTTTCAAAAGGTGACAGCCAGGCGGCGGCGCCCAGCGGAGCGCCATTTTGTGACCTGCGGTGGGTTCGTAAGTCGAAAAAAGTTCGTATGAAGAGGCAAAAAATTTCCGAACCCTGGGTTCGTATCTCAAGATGTTCGTATCACGGGGGGTTCGTATCACGAGGTACCACTGTATTTAGATTTAGATTTATTGGATTTGTATGCTGCCCCTCTCCGAAGACTCGGGGCAGCTCACAACAACAGCAATACAATATACAAAGTACAAATCCAATATAAGTTAAAAAACAAATTTAAAACCCATAAATATTAAAAACGATCATTACTACACAGTCATACCATTCTCATATATTACAGTCAGAAAAAGGTGGTGCTGGGGGGAAAAGATAGTTATTCCCCCATGCCTGGCGACATAGATAGGTCTTCAACATCTTGCGGAAGGCAGGAAGAGTAGGGGCAATTAGAATCTCCGGGTGGAGTTGATTCCAGAGGGCCGGGGCCGCCACAAAGAAGGCTCTTCCCCTGGGTCCTGCCAAATGACATTGTTTAGTCGACGGGACCCGGAGAAGGACAACTCTGTGGGACTTGACCTATTATATTACATATTACATATTAATATCCATATGTTCAATATTAAAATATGCTTTTGAATTTGCTTCTTTGAAAACCATTTTTAATATCCATTAAGTATCAGAAGGGAAGTCATTCTCTGAATGCTTCTAATTTTGTAGATATTGACACATAATAGTACTGTATATGAATATCTTTTCCAAGGCCTTTATTATAGTCTTAATCAGGGGTAGAGAACTATGGCCCTTTATGACTTGTGGACTTCGACTCTCAAAATTCTGGGAGTTGAAGTCCTCAAGTCATAAAAGGTCCATAGTTCCCCACCCCTGTGTTAAGTTCTAGTCTATAGGACATTTCTTGACTACCGGATACTTTATTATTAGCTACTGGTAGCTAATTATCACTTCTGAGGTAATTGTAATATACACTGCAATTTGCTTAATCTTCTTTATATTTAATAATGATATCAATTTTTTATTATATTCTTTGAATTATAGTACTAAAGTTTTCAGACCATTTGCTGATACAACACTAGATCCTTGCCAAAAAGTGATCATTTACAGCACAGACAGATAGTGTTATCAGCAACAGTCTGATAACTGATCTTTCTTCCTCCGGTTTTAAATCCATGTTCGTCTTCCAACCCAGTTTCCCTTGGTACACACTGAACTTTGTGGCATATGATGATTAGTGGATTATTTATTTAATTTTTTTTTAATTTTTATTTATTTGATTTATAAGCCACCCAACTTCTTTCGGAGTCTGGGTGGCGTACAACAGTTTAATACAATATTTTAAAAAATTAAACCCCTAAAAAACAACGATTTGTTTTTTGTTTGTTGTTACGATTTGTTGTGTCTTGTTGTGAGCCGCCCCGAGTCTGCGGAGAGGGGCAGCATACAAATCTAAATAATAAAATAAAAAAAATAAAAACCATTCATATCCTCTTAGCCAGGGATACTGCAGTTTAATGTTTCCAAATGTAAAATAATGCACTTGGGGAAAATGAATCCTCAATCTGAGTATTGCATTGGCAGTTCTGTGTTAGCAAAAACTTCAGAAGAGAAGGATTTAGGGGTAGTGATTTCTGACAGTCTCAAAATGGGTGAGCAGTGTGGTCGGGCGGTAGGAAAAGCAAGTAGGATGCATGGCTGCATAGCTAGAGGTATAACAAGCAGGAAGAGGGAGATTGTGATCCCCTTTTATAGAGCACTGGTGAGACCACATTTGGAGTACTGTGTTCAGTTCTGGAGACCTCACCTACAAAAAGATATTGACAAAATTGAACGGGTCCAAAGACGGGCTACAAGAATGGTGGAAGGTCTTAAGTATAAAACGTATCAGGAAAGACTTAATGAACTCAATCTGTATAGTCTGGAGGACAGAAGGAAAAGGGGGGACATGATCGAAACATTTAAATATGTTAAAGGGTTAAATAGGGTTCAGGAGGGAAGTGTTTTTAATAGGAAAGTGAACACAAGAACAAGGGGACACAATCTGAAGTTAGTTGGGGGAAAGATCAAAAGCAACGTGAGGAAATATTATTTTACTGAAAGAGTAGTAGATCCTTGGAACAAACTTCCAGCAGACGTGGTTGGTAAATCCACAGTAACTGAATTTAAACATGCCTGGGATAAACATAAATCCATCCTAAGATAAAATACAGAAAATAGTATAAGGGCAGACTAGATGGACCAGGAGGCCTTTTTCTGCCGCCAGACTTCTATGTTTCTATGTTTCTATGATAAATGGTATGGCTCACCAGCCCCAGGCCTGCTGGCAAAGCCAAGTTTCACGGCCTTCTGGAAGGCCAGGAGGGTGGGGGCAGTTGGTTCCATAGGGCTGGAGCCACCACTGGGGGGGCCCTGCCACATGGCTCTGACAGCCGACACTATCTGTTGTGGTTAGCTCTGGCCCTACTCCTGCCCCAAGGACTGTGGATGTGGAGGAGACATCCACATGCTGCAGGCCTGTTTTGCCCTCGGTGGAATCTGCTGGTGAAGGCTCCTCTGACCAAGAAGACATGAGTGACGTAGGAGGAGAGTGGGGCAGACAGCTCAGAAGGAGATCAATTATCTAGCTCCTCCTTGGATTCAGAACAAGAGTTAATGATACAGCCACGCATGAGGAGAGTGATGCATAGCCAACAACAACTGAGAGATTATTATCAAAGAAAATGAGGCCACCTGTGGTTGGGTGGGGCTGTGGTCATTAGTGAGGCTGCTATAAAGAGCAGCCTGTGGGTTTGGCCATTGTGGAGGATTATCTGATCGTTGTGTTTCGTGACTGCTTTACTGACTTTGACCTTTTGTGTGCTGATTTTTCCTCGCTTTGAAACTAAACCAGGGCAAAGTGTGTTTCACTTTGTGAAAGAAGAAGGACTGTGAATTGCCTCAAAGCTGCAAGCTAAGTATCACAGAACTGATAAGGGACTTGTACAAATTACCAGTTTGTTTGGAGACAGTGCTCTTTGCTATACCAAAAGAGGGCTTAGTTTAAGTGAATTTTCATTATAAAGAACATTGTTTTGAATTTTCAAACGTGTGTGTGTCTGAAATTTGTACCTGTGAAGTTTTGGGAGGATTCTACCAGAGAGCCCGACAGAACACTATCTATCCGACGGGACCCTGAGAAGGCCAACCCTGTGGGCCCTAATCGATTGCTGGAAGGTGTGAGGCTTAGCGGAGTTGCAGTTCTGTTGGCACATGTCAGCATATGGAGTGACAGAAAGGGGAAAACACCTCAACTGTGGCCTTGAAGAGTAGCTGTGCTGTCACGAGAGCTGATGAGCTGATTTTATTGTTAGATTTAGTGATAATATTCCCATTAGTCTAGGTGTTGGTATTAGGTGTTGGGGACTGGAACCTGGAGGACAATGACTTTCTCAGTTGCTGTGGGACATGTTGCTTGTCCCACTCAAAATTGGAGAGGAGAGGGAAAAGAGTGAGAAAAATGGAGTGGCTGGAGAGTTGGAGAGAGAAATTATATCAAAGTGCAAAGCAGTCTTGTTGTTCCTGATTGGGGAAGGAGAAGAAAAGTCGGTGGGTGGGCTTTCCTGGAAGAAGGGAAATGAAACCCCAGAAAGATATAGTACCTTTACCCAAGAGCAGGGGTAGGCAAAATGGGCTCTTCTATGACTTGTGGACTTCAACTCCCAGAATATGTGAGCCAATCATGCTAGCTCAGGAATTCTGGGAGTTGAAGTCCACATTCCACATTTGGAATACTGTCTTCAGTTCTGGAGACCTCACCTACAAAAAGATATTGACAAAATTGAACGGGTCCAAAGACGGGCTACAAGAATGGTGGAAGGTCTTAAGCATAAAACATATCAGGAAAGACTTAATGAACTCAATCTGTATAGTCTGGAGGACAGAAGGAAAAGGGGGGACATGATCGAAACATTTAAATATGTTAAAGGGTTAAATAAGGTCCAGGAGGGAAGTGTTTTTAATAGGAAAGTGAACACAAGAACAAGGGGACACAATCTGAAGTTAGTTGGGGGAAAGATCAAAAGCAACATGAGAAAATATTATTTTACTGAAAGAGTAGTAGATCCTTGGAACAAACTTCCAGCAGATGTGGTAGATAAATCCACAGTAACTGAATGTAAACATGCCTGGGATAAACATATATCCATCCTAAGATAAAATACAGAAAATAGTATAAGGGCAGACTAGATGGACCATGAGGTCTTTTTCTGCCGTCAGACTTCTATGTTCCTATGTTTCCATGTCATAGAAGATCCAACTTTGCTTACCCCTGTCCAAGAGGAAGGAAGGGGCTGATCAGTTTTTGGCAAAGCCCTAGACCCGTGATGGCAAACCTATGGCACACATGCCACAGGTTGCCACAGAGCCACATCAGAGGCCACATGAGGCATTGCCCTTTGTTGTGCATGTACGTGCTAGCCAACTAATTTTCAGCCTTGGGGAAGGCCATTTTGCCTTCCAGAGGCTTCAGGGAAGCTTCCCTGAAGCCCCAGAGTACAAAAATCAATGGGAAAAACGGAAGTCTGTTTTTCTGAACTTCCGGTTTGCCTGTTTGGCCGTTTTTTCACTGTCCCAGGCTTCAGTGAGGCCTATGTGCATGTGCAGGATCGGGGTGGACTGGGAGTGTGTGGGATGTGTGTGTGTGTGTGTATATGCATGGGGGGAGAGAATGGGTATGGGCATGGGCATGCATGCTAGCACATGCACACCCTTTTGGCACATGAACTAAAAAAAAGGTTTGCCATCACTGCCCTAGACTCTAGGGAAGGACTGGGCAGAAGACACTGAGAAAAGTTCTTTCCCCCATGGAAAAAAACACAGGTAGTTCTCAACTTATGACTGCAATTGAGCCCAAAATCTCTCTTGCTATGTGAGACATTTCTTAAATGAGTTTTCCCTCATTTTTCTTGCCATAGTAGTTAAGTGAATCGATGCAGTTGTTAAGTTACTAAGACAGCTGTTAAATGAATCTAGTTTCCTCATGGACTTGGGGAAGGTCAAAAGGTCATAAAATATGATCACATGACCCCACTTTTGCAAACCAAATACACCTTGATTGAATAAGTAAAGCCTGTATTCAGTATTGCTCATTCATTGCCCAACCTGGAGTCAATATCATTCACCATCTTCTGTCCTCACTATAGCTTTCTTGTCTAAGGATTTGCATGAGAACAATGGATTCTATTCAATTCAATTCAATTTATTAGATTTGTATGCCGCCCCTCTCCGAAGACTCAGGGCGGCTCACAACAATAATAAAAACAATATTCCAGCGAAAACAAATCTAATATTAACAAGCACATAAAACCCTATCATATTTTAAAAATCAAACAACATATACATACCCAAACATAAATATAAAAAAGCCTGGGGGAAAGGTGTCTCAACTCCCCCATGCCTGGTGGTATAGATGGGTCTTGAGTAATTTACGAAAGACAAGGAGTGTGGGGGCTGTTCTAATTTCCGGGGGGAGTTGATTCCAGAGGGCTGGGGCTGCCACAGAGAAGGATCTTCCCCTGGGGCCCGCCAAACGACATTGTTTGGTCGACGGGACCCGGAGAAGGCCAACTCTGTGGGACCTTATCGGTTGCTGGGATTCATGCGGTAGCAGGCGGTTCCGGATGTACTCTGGTCCAATGCCATGCAGGGCTTTAAAGGTCATAACCAACACTTTGAATTGTGACCAGAAACTGATCGGCAGCCAATGCAGGCCACGGAGTGTTGGAGAAACATGGGCGAATCTAGGAAGCCCCATGATGGCTCTCATGGCCATCGTGGAGGCTACAGGGTTCTCCTTTTTCTAAGGACTTTCCAAACTTAACATGATTGGCTATAGAAAAAAACATTTGTCACTGAAGCCCATTTGGGCTTATTTTGGGCATTGAATTGGCTGACTGATTTTAATATATATGGGATTATAGTAGTAATTTTTAATTAATTAGGTTCCTTGTGTTGTTTTTGTATCCTGTAAGGTGCCCCAAGTCTTTGGAGAAGGGTGGCATACAAATCTAATAAATAATAATAATAATAATAATAATAATAATAATAATAATAATAATAATAATAATAATAATAATAATAATTGGCATAAATCAGCAATAACATTTATTGTTTGCTCTCTTTTTCTGAAACCAGCTTAACACATTTTGCATTTTGTTTTCCATTTAAGGTCCTTTTGATGATTACGAGCATTAAAATAATAACTGACTACTTGTTTAGGTTTGAGCAATAGTGTAAATCTTGTACAAATCAGAAATGAAGTTAATTTTGTTTTGAATTTGGGACTCATTAACCAACCGTTCAATGAAGGGCTGCAAAAAAGTTTACTACCATACTGTGGGCGTGGCTTATTTTGTGGGTGCAGCTTGCCAGTCTTGTAACCAAGTGGGAGTGGCTTGATGATCATGTGACCGGGGTGGCTTAAATGTCATGTTATTGGCTTAAAAGTGGCCAACTTGACATCACTCATGTCAAGGGCTTGGGTTAGGGTGCCTGGCCTGGCCTGGCCTCAAAGAGATATAATTTCCCTTACTATTACTGAACATCCAAAATACAGTGTTCCCTCGATTTTCGCGGGGGATGCGTTCCAAGACCGCCCGCGAAAGTCGAATTTCTGCGAAGTAGAGATGCGGAAGTAGATACACTATTTTTGGCTATGAACAGTATCACAAGCCTTCCCTTAACACTTTAAACCCCTGAACTGCAATTTCTCATTCCGTTAGCAACCATTTAGATTATTACTCACCATGTTTATTTATTAAAGTTTATTAAAAAAATATTTATTAAAGGCGGATAAAATTTAGCGATGATGTATGATGTCACGGGCGGGAAAAACCGTGGTATAGGGGAAAAACCCGTAAAGTATTTTTTAATTAATATTTTTGAAAAACCGTGGTATAGCCGTTTCGCGAAATTCGAACTCGCGAAAATCGAGGGACCACTGTATACAGTAGAACCCCGACTTATGAGACTAATTGGTTCCGGAAGGAGGCTCGTAAGTCGGAACGCTCGTATGACGAAACATTGTTTCCCATAGGAAACAATGTAAAGTCAATTAATCCGTGCAACAACAAAAAAACCCGCTGCCGCCGAACGCGGAAGTTAGCGTTCAGAGACAGCTGCGAAGCAGCGCGCGTGTTTTAAAACGTGGCAGCCAGACTGGGGGGCTCGGGGGGAAGCCCCCGAGCCCCCCAGGCCGGCTGTGACGTTTTAAAACACGCGCGCTGCTTCGCAGCTCTCTGCTGAATCCGGAACGCTAACTTCCGCGTTCGGATTCAGCAGACAGCTGCGAAGCAGCGCGCGTGTTTTAAAACGTCACAGCCGGCCTGGGGGGCTCGGGGGCTTCCCCCCGAGCCCCCCAGGCCGGCTGCAACCTTTTAAAACACGCGGGATATGAGCGCCAAGGAGCTGTCTCCTGAAGCCGAAAGCGGAAGTTAGTGTTCGGCTTCAGGAGACAGCTCCTTGGCGCTCGTATCCCGAATGTGAGCTCGGGAGGCGAACAAAAATGTCGCTCCCCTCCCAGCTCTTATCTCGAGTAGCTCGTAAGTAGAGCTGCTCGTATGTCGAGGTTCCACTGTACTATTTAATTTTATGTATATATGCCATACGTGTACATACATATTACACACAGGGACACAAAAATATACATTATCTGCTATATAAAGTGTATATACACACATGCACGCACAGCTCTTTTAAAATTATACACATTCAACCTCCTTTACTGCAATAGGAAAAACATACCCAGAGCCCAAAGGGGGAAAAAAGAAAAAAATTCAAAATTTTTCTACCAGTTCTATGTACCTGACTGTACCCATAGGAGCCCATCACGGCAACTGTTAGGCTTCAGTGTGTCATATTATGTATAAATATATAATGGCAGAAGTTCACATTGTGCTGAACCATAATACTTCCTATTCTGATTTAGCATATTATATAAGCCTTAGCATTAAAGTAGAATCCAGAGCATGATACCATGGTCTTTCAAGACTGAAGGATGCCAATGCAACATAAAAGTATAGGTTTATGATTTAGTATGTTTTATTTTAATCAATAATTTATGGTAAAACAAGCCATAATTTATGCAATATATTAACCAAGTTTAATAAATCACAGTTGGATGGATTTTATAAAATACTTCAAATCATGATTTGCAAGGCACATTATAGCTCAGCAGGACAGATGAACTTCAGTAAAGCTATAGAGAGAGAACCAACAAGACTGTTGTTGGGATAGGTGGTTATAATATACTGTACAGAAAAAAAGACAGGTAACAATTTATCCTTTTACTTGGTGAGTCCCGAAGAGCAGGATTCATCTACTTCTTCTGCAAACCTGTGGGAGGACAATTTAAACATTTTGACTTAACATTTAATCTCTAATTTTGAGATTAAGCAGGATCTTCTTATAAGATCACTGATTGCAGATAACCAATGTCTGGCTCCAACAGGGAATCAAATTGCTATCTCAAAAATTATATCAATTTGGATTATGAAATAATAAGCCCAGGAAATGGGGCAAAATTTACCATAACTCAAAATTCACCCCGGAGAGAGCCGGGGTGGTGCAGCAGGTAGAGTGCTGTACTGCAGGCCACTGAAGCTGACTGTAGATCTGTAGGTCAGCGGTTCAAATCTCATCACTGGCTCAAGGTTGACTCAGCCTTCCATCCTTTCGAGGTGGGTAAAATGAGGACCCAGATTGTGGGGGCAATATGCTGGCTCTGTTAAAAAGTGCTCTTGCTAACATGTTGTAAGCCGCCCTGAGTCTAAGGAGAAGGGTGGCATAAAAATTGAATGAATGAATGAATAACAGGTTGTGCTATACTTATCTCAATCTAAAAATCCAGCAGAAGTCTCCACTTCGTTTATAGGGAGATAGCTCTAGTAAACACAGTAAAAAAAGAAGGCAATTCCTTTGCCAAGTCACCCATCATATTTACCAGGCAGGGGTACTGATGCTTGGTGCTGGAGGTTTACTTTTGCAGCAACGATGGCTTTCAAACTGCCTTGCAAACCAACAAATTGCAGTCTGCAACCCATCCATGAGGAGTGCGTTGACACATACTTGGGAAGCAATTATGTGATTTTATTTTAAATGCATTTAAATACCGAATAAGTAGTAAAGCAAACAGGAAGTATCCTATAACATAGGATTAAATAGCTATTTAGTGTCCTTAAGGCAGTAATCATTTTCCTTGATAATATGTGTCAGATTGTCTTGTGGAGGTCTGGAGATACGCCATTTCCCTTAAGGCAGACTTGTCATTTCAACCAACATGTCTAGGGAAAAGGTTCAGAAATAAGATCAAACAAAGCATGGTGGATGCTTTGCTTCAGGAAGACAGGAGGCCACATTATTGTTTGAAGGAGCTCCAAACGTTTAACAAGGCAATTCCACATGGGCAGAAAACAATTCTAAATGTAGGACTGTACTCATCCACACATAAGGAAGCTATAATTTACAACCATGGTTTATTGAATAATGGGTTTACAGGCCATTAATTACACTATCAATCACATTATATCGTCATTAACACATAATAGTTGGATTCACTGAACATCTCACCTACACAAACAAGTTAAAAATCTGGTCAGTATACAGTACTTAGGTTGTAAAACAACAAAAGGAAGCAGTTCTTCAAAACTGATTTTGTTAACTGATTTGACCCTTGAGGTTAATTAACAGAATGATTAAAATTCCTAAGATTTTTTGACATCCTGAATCATTACCATAGTGCTTTCCTCCCTGTTACTTTTTACCTTACCTTGGGTTTATATAAAAGTACTGTACTCATACTTGGAAAGTACCAGATTAAAGGAAATGGTAATACTCCATAACTAGAAGACAAAAGTTACAGAAATAAAGTTGAATTCCAATACTGATTTTTTTTTTTACTAGACCAGGGGTAGGCAAAATTGGCTCTTCTATGACATGTGGACTTCAACTCCCAGAATTCCTGAGCCTATCGTGCTAGCTCAGGAATTCTGGGAATGGAAGTCCACATGACACAGAAGAGCCAATTTTGCCTATCCCTGGGCTAGACTATACAGTTGGAGCCACACAAATCCAAGCAAAGAATTAAAATTGACTCTACTGGGCTGTACAGGTAGTTCTCAATTTATGACTATAATGGAGCCTACCCATTGCAGTCATAAAGCAGATCACCCATCTGACCTGCTCAATTTTATGAACTTATTTTTTTCCAATGGTTCTTAAGTGAATGATACAAACATTAATGCAAATGTCAGTTTTATACAAAAATGTTGTAAACACACAGTCATGTGACTGTGGGACACTGCATATACCTGTCAATGTAAACACCTGGTTACTGTGCACCTGAAATACAGTCATGCACCTGGGGCAAGCAAGGTTGGCTCTTCTATGACTTGTGAACTTCAACTCCCAGAATTCCTGAGTCAATCATGCTAGCTCAGGAATTCTGGGAGTTGAAGTACACATGTCATAGAAGAGCTGACTTTTCCTACACTTGACCTGGGGGAAGGGTAGCAATCAGAACTGGGTTGTAAGTACTTCCGGGGCAGTCGGTTGTAATTTTGAATGGTTGCTAGCTGTCAGTCATACGTCTAGGACTACCTGTATTCTTCTCTAAGCAATACTTCAGGTGAATCTTATGTCAACTGCCACAAGGTCTTCAGACAAGTTTCATTTGATCCATTACATGTATTTTAGAATCAACTCTCATTTGACTAAGAGAAATATTGCTACATGAAGCAACTGGGACTGATTGTCAAGGCCTGTGGGAGTGGGTGCTATTACAATGAGGACATTCTACAGAACCTCTCCACTCCAACTCCATCAGATGTACTGGACAATATGGTTGGCTCCACTCTGGGCGAGGCTGCAGATTGTACGAGGTACAAGAAATCAAAACTGACTCCAGACAACCTGTCATCGGGACATATCTCATTGACATTAGTGACACTATGATAAAGTGACTTCAGATCGTGCAGAATGTAGCTGCGAGAGCAATCATGGGCTTCCCTAGGTATGCCCATGTTACACCAACACTCCACAGTCTACATTGGTTGCCGATCAGTTTCCGGTCACAATTCAGTGTTGGTTATGACCTATAATCATGGCATCGGACCAGAATATGTCTGGGACCACCTTCTGCCGCACGAATCCCAGCGACTGGTCAGGTCCCACAGAGTTGGCCTTCTCCGGGTCCCTTCGACGAAAAAATAAATAAATAAATAAATAAATAAATAAATAACAAACAAACAAACAATCCAGAAGGTGATACAGTACTTTTGTTATTTAGATCAGGTGTTTTTCTTAGATCAGTTAATCCACATGTCACTTATGTCTGGGTTGATTTTAATTTATTTTGATTTAATTTATTTATTTTCACATTTTTAACTGCCCATCTCCTTCGGAGAGGGATGAGGAGTTGTACAAGAAGGATTGTGATCTCGTAGATATGGAGGAAATTAATTATATGGGAGTAGTTGGACTTTTAAAAGAGCTTCTTGATGACTGGAGAAGAAGCTGGGAAATTGAAGTAAAATAAAAAGTTAAAAATGAAATTCAAGAGAGACAAAAAGTAGAGGAAGAGACAGTAGAGGAGACAATTAAGGAAAATACTGAGATACACAGCGATGACAAGGAAAAGCATAATTAATAATAATAATAATAACAACAACAACAATAATTATTATTATTATTATTTGTTCTGCCGGCGTGTTTCAACCGCCCGTAATTACAGGGTAATTAGTCCAGGAAGACACACACCACACGATTAAAGGAAAACCCAAAAGTTTTTATAAACAGAAAAACAGAAACAGCTCCCTTTTTAAATGTCAAAGGGATTTTCTGGTACACACAAGGCACAGGTTAAATGCAATCCAATTGCTCACCCAATAACTGGGAAATTGAGTCCAATTCTAAAGTCCAGAGAGTCCACACACAATCTTGAACAGCACAAAAACCACGATCTTGACGAAGCAATGAATCAGATAAACTGCCATGAGGCTAAAATACCAGGCTGCACTTTTATCTGTAGCACTAATTACAGCAGCCCCACCCAACCACAGGTGGCCTCATTTTCTCTTGTAATAATCCTTCAGTTGTTGTCTCCTATGCATCACTCTATGCATGCGTGGATGTGTCATTAATTCTTGTTCAGAATCCAGGGATGATACAGATGATTGATCTCTCCCTGTCACTCACGCTTCCTTGGTCAGAGGAGGCTTCGTTGACAGATTCCATCGGGAGCAAAACAGGCCTGCGGCATGTGGATGTTTCCCCCACATCCACCTGCACATTCCTTGGGGCAGGAGCTGGGCCAGAGCTAACCACAATAATTTTATTATTATTATTATTATTAATAATAATTTATTGGATTTATATGCCGCCCCTCTCCGTAGACTCGGGGTGGCTTAATTTAATTAATTAATTATTATTATTATTATTATTATTATTATTATTATTATTATTATTTAGATTTGTATGCCGCCCCTCTCCGGAGACTATCATACTAGAAATGAAGATTAAGGATTATGCTGATGAACATACTGAAAATTGCCATGAATATTTCTATGACTGTTCTTTTGATAATTATGGCTATATTGATAACTGCAACAAGAAAAGAAAAAAGACATTAAAAATGAATGGGTTGATAACTTCATGGAGATTAATTATACTTAAGAAGGAGGAAAAGAGGTGGGGGGGAGAGTAGACATTGATATGATAGTAAAAGAAAAAAGAAAAGAAGCTAAGGAGATGGGGTTGGAAAAAATATATACTGCTCTACAAAATAAAGGGAACACTCAACACATCCTTGATCTGAATGAATGAAATACAGTATTCTCATTAAATACTTTGTTCTGTACAAAGTTGAATGTGCACAACAGAATGTGAAATTGATGTCAATCAGTGTTGCTTCCTAAGTGGATAGTTTGATTTCACAGAAATTTGATTTACTTGGAGTTATATTGTGTTGTTTAAGTGTTCCCTTTATTTTGTTCAGCAATGTATATATAAAGAAGAAAGAGTTGAGAAATTAAAAGGGAGTGGATGATGGCTGCCAGAATATCACAGCACAGTTCCTTTTATCATTTTACTTTGATCATTAAATTAGGTTTAATAGTGATAAGAAGATGGATTATTTTATATAGTGTAACATTGCATATTAGAGGGATGAATAGATAATAACATTAGAGCATTTTTCTCTCTTTTTTGATTAAATAAACATATAGGTAGAACTTATTTCTATATAAGAGATTTGTTTAAAGGAAAATTTGAAAATTTACTATGTGAAAATTCTAAATGATCAACTGATTTGAAAGAACATAATGAATGTAATAACATAATAACAATGAATCTAGATGATAACTACTTGATGCACATAAGTGATATTATTACTCTGTCATGAGCTTTGTTCCTTTTGTAGAACACAAATATTGTATAACAAAGGAAGGGATTAGACAATAATGTTGGATTAATTTATGATTCAATATTTAATGAGGTAGAAATTATTTTTATAAACAAGATCTGTCTAAATGGAAAATTTGAAACATATTAGATGGAAATCTGAACACACTAATGGATTTGAAACAATATATCAATTTTGATAGTTAATAAGAAAAGTTGAAATGTATAATTAATATGAGTATAAGATAATATGAGCATATTTTATTTATTTATTTATTTATTACTTAGATTTGTATGCCGCCCCTCTCCGAAGACTCGGGGCAGCTCACAACATGTGGAAACAAATCATAAATAATCTAAACAGATTTAAAATATTTAACAATTTAAAAAAGACCCCATATACTAACAGACATACACTCAGGCATACCATATATAAATTAAACATGCCCAGGGGAAGATGTTTCAGTTCCCCCATGCCTGACGGCAAAGGTGGGTTTTAAGGAGTTTTCGGAAGGCAGGAAGAGTAGGGGCAGTCCTAATCTCCGGGGGGAGTTGGTTCCAGAGGGCCGGTGCCGCCACAGAGAAGGCTCTTCCCCTGGGGCCCGCCAACCGACATTGTTTAGTTGACGGGACCCGGAGAAGGCCCACTCTGTGGGACCTAATCGGTCGCTGGGATTCGTGCGGCAGCAGGCGGTCTCGGAGATATTCTGGTCCAGTGCCATGAAGGGCTTTAAAGGTCATAACCAACACTTTGAATTGTGACCGGAAACTGATCGGCAGCCAATGCAGACTGCGGAGTGATGGTGAAACATGGGCATACCTAGGTAAGCCCATGACTGCTCTCGCAGCTGCATTCTGCACGATCTGAAGTTTCCGAACACTTTTCAAAGGTAGCCCCATGTAGAGAGCATTACAGTAGTCGAACCTCGAGGTGATGAGGGCATGAGTGACTGTGAGTAATGAGTCCTGGTCCAGGTAGGGCCGCAACTGGTGCACCAGGCGAACCTGGGCAAACGCCCCCCTCGCCACAGCTGAGAGATGTGTTTCTAATGTGAGCTGTGGATCGAGGAGGATGCCCAAGTTGCGGACCCTCTCTGAGGGGGTCAATAATCCCCCCCCCCAGGGTGATGGACGGACAGATGGGATTGTCCTTGGGAGGCAAAACCCACAGCCACTCCGTCTTATCCGGGTTGAGCTTGAGTCTGTTGACACCCATCCAGGCCCCAACAGCCTCCAGGCACCGGCAAATCACTTCCGCCGCTTCGTTGACTGGGCATGGGGTGGAGATGTAAAGCTGGGTATCATCCGCATATTGATGATACCTCACCCCATGTCCTTGGATGATCTCGCCCAGCGGTTTCATGTAGATGTTAAATAGCAGGGGGGAGAGGACCGACCCCTGAGGCACCCCACAAGGGAGAAACCTAGGAGTCGACCTCTGACCCCCCACTAACACCGACTGTGACCGGCCAGAGAGGTAGGAGGAGAACCACTGAAGGACAGTGCCTCCCACCCCCAACCCCTCCAGCCGGCGCAGAAGGATACCATGGTCGATGGTATCGAAAGCCGCTGAGAGGTCAAGGAGCACCAGGACAGAGGATAAACCCCTGTCCCGGGCCCGCCAGAGATCATCCATCAACGCGACCAAAGCGGTTTCCGTGCTGTAACCGGGCCTGAAACCCGACTGCCGGGGACCTAGATAATCGGCTTCTTCCAAGGACCGCTGGAGCTGGAGCGCCACCACCTTCTCGACAACCTTCCCCATAAAGGGAAGGTTGGAGACTGGACGGTAGTTGTTAAGCACAGCTGGGTCCAGGGAGGGCTTCTTGAGGAGGGGGCGCACAAGCGCTTCTTTATAGAGTGATGGAAAAACTCCCCTCCCCAAGGAAGCGTTGGTAATCTCCTGGGCCCAGCTCCGCGTCACCTCCCTGCTGGCCGAAACCAACCAGGAGGGACACGGATCCAGTAAGCAGGTGGCGGAACTCACAGCTCCAATGGCCTTGTCCACTTCATCAGGTGTCACCAGATCAAACTCTTCCCAGACAGGTGGACAAGTACGTGCCCCAGTCACCTCGACTGACTCGTTGTCAGTCGACTCTGTCTTACAATTGGAGTCGAGGTCGGCCCGGATCTGAGTGACTTTATCAGCGAAAAACGTGTATCACTATAAGTCGAAATGTATTTTGAGTAGCATTTAGTTATGATAAATGTGGGGACAAGAAAAACAAACATTGAAGAAAAAGATTAAGTGCTATTGGTACATGGTGGAACACATTCAATTTGAAATTATGGAAATTAAAATGAATACTATTGATGAAAATAAAGTGGAAAAACTGATGGGAAGATGGAACAGGGTCAGTAGTTTTATGGCTAGTAAAATTTGAGACCGAGCCATAAAGAATAAATTGGAATCACTCTACACTTTGTAAATACGTTAATGTTCCTGGTTGTTAAAAATTATAAATTAGTACACCCTCACTTGGTGGAGGGACTGAATGAATGTTGTTGGGTGGTGGAAGCACATTTCACTGGGCACTGTTTTGTGTTGTGTGTATTCTTTATATTACAAAAATCAATAAAATTTATTTTTAAAAAAAGAAGAAAAAGATAATCCCCACTCGGTTAAAGACCTTGGTATACTAATAACAAAAGATTTAAGTGCCAAAGCCCACTGCAACAACATAGCCAAGAAGGCTTCAAGAGTTGTAAACCTAATCCTACGTAGCTTCTGCTCTGGCAATCTCACACTACTTACCAGAGCTTACAAAACTTTTGCCAGACCCATCCTCGAATACAGCTCATCTGTATGGAACCCATATCGCATCTCAGACATTAACACCCTTGAAAATGTCCAAAGATACTTCACCAGAAGAGCCCTTCACTCCTCCACTCGAAATAGAATACTCTACGAGACTAGACTTTCAATCCTGGGCCTAAAAAGTTTAGAACTAAGACGCCTTAAACAAGATCTAAGTATTGCCCACAAGATCATATGCTGCAACATCCTGCCTGTCGGCGACTACTTCAGCTTCAACCACAACAACACAAGAGCACACAACAGATTTAAACTTAATATTAACCGCTCCAAACTTGACTGTAAAAAATATGAGTTCAGTAACCAAATTGTCTAAGCGTGGAACTCATTACTGGACTCCATAGTGTCATCCCCAAACCCCCAACACTTTACCCTTAGATTATCTACGGTTGACCTATCCAGATTCCTAAGAGGTCAGTAAGGGGCGAGTACAAGTGCACTAGAGTGCCTTCCGTCCCCTGTCCTACTGCTCTCCTATATCTCCTATACCTTTCTTCTATTCCTATATCTCTTCTTCTATTCTTTCATTGATATATTCTATTCCTATATCTTCTTTTCTATTATTTCTTAGATATATTTTACTATGAGTATCTCCTCTATAACCTTCATCATGTATTTTACTATGTGTATATTGATATATACCCACTAAAACCCTCATAGTGTATTGGACTAACTAACTAACTAACTAACTAACTAACTAACTAACTAACTAACTAACTAACTAAATAAACAAATAAATAAATAAATTTAAAAAAAATTAAGGAAGGGGAGGAAGCAACAGGTCTAAAATTAAAAGGCCCAAGAAACAGTAATTATTTTGGAAAGTTAAGCCAATAGCAGTTAAAAGCTGGAATCAAAATTTGGATTCAACTGATGGAGAACCCAGAAAACAAAATTAGATTTTTCTTTTGTAGGTAGCTTTTTTTTTTGCGAGATATACCTGGAATAAAGAGGGTTCTTTTCCTTTTTTTATAAGTAAATGTTAAAATAATGAGAATTTTTGGAAGAGATATAGCAAGTTTTAAGTTTGAGAATATACCATCAGTCTGCCAATCATGATAAAAAACATTCTAGGCAAGGTAAAGCGGGTAGAAGAGGAATTGGGGGAGGAAAAGAAGGAGAGAGCGATAGAGGAGGAATGAAGGAGTAAGTAGGTAGGAGGAGGAGATAGAGAGCGAAGGGAGTGAAAGGAAGGGGGGGGGAGAAGCAAACTGAGGTTGGTTGATATAAGGGCAGGATAAAAATATGAAATTTTTGAATAAGTGATAAAAATGTGTAACTATGTATGCTATTCTTAATATTATAAGGTATATACATATTAATCTGTATGTGATGTAGTGGAGAAAAAATTTAAAAATGGAAAAAAATCCTGCTATATACTCTATGTGAGAGTGCCAATGAATTAGATCTGGAAGTTACCCATATCATGCTGGAAATACTGTATATCACATTTATTTTAGTAGATTTCCAACAGATCTGAGTTAAATTTGAAGTGCCTGAATAATGTAAGAATACCATAAGTGGATTATGTGCTTTTACATGAAGGGAAGGCTTTGTCCATATATAATAGCTTAGGAACTGGATATTTTATTTTTATTTTATTTATTTACGCTTGTTAAGCATACATAAGATTACAGTAAAAGTACAAACATGTATAAATGAGACAGTTTTGAGAACATGGGGAACATTAGGACAGGGACGGTAGGCACATTGGTGTGCTTATGCACAGACCTCTTAGGAATGGGGTGAGTTCAACAGTAGACAGTCTAAAGTTAAAGTTTGGGGAGTTTGGGGAAGAAACCATAGAGTCAAGTATTGTATTCCAGACATTGACCACTCTGTTGCTGAAGTTGTATATACTACAATTGAGTTTGGAGCGGTTTATCTTAAGTTTGTATCTATTGGGTGCTCGTGTATTGTTGCAGCTGAAGCTGAAGTAGTCATTGACAGGTAGGACATTGTGGCAGATAATTTTATGAACTACACTTAAGTCAGACCTAAGGTGGCATAGTTCTAAATTGTCTTAAGTCCAAAACTTCAAATCTGGTGACTTAAGGTATTCTGTTGCAAAAATGTATTTTAAATAAATAAATAAAAAAAAATGTAAAATAATAATTAAAAAAAAACATTGTCTTTTAATTATTCCACCATTGCGGCAATGCTTTGGTTTAACCTATCAGGTTTTTCTTGCCTTTACTCTGCATTTTGATTATGTACATTTACTATAGATATTGATAACATTGAACGGGTCCAAAAATGTTGGAAGGTCTTAAGCATAAAACCTATCAGGAAAGACTTAATGAACTCAATCTGTATAGTCTGGAGGACAGAAGGGAAAGGGGGGGACATGATTGAAACATTTAAATATGTTAAAGGGTTAAATAAGGTTGAGAAGGGAAGTGTTTTTAATAGGAAAGTGAACACAAGAACAAGGGGACACAATCTGAAGTTAGTTGGGGGAAAGATCAAAAGCAACATGAGAAAATATTATTTTACTAAAAGAGTAGTAGATGCTTGGAACAAACTTCCAGCAGACGTGGTTAGTAAATCCATAGTAACTGAATTTAAACATGCCTGGGATAAACATATATCCATCCTAAGATAAAATACAAGAAATAGTATAAGGGTATACTAGATGGACCATGAGGTCTTTTTCTTCCGTCAATCTTCTATGTTTCTGTTTTTATACTAGTCTAGTTTCACTAGATTAGCATTTTTTATCCTATAAGGGGCGACCAAAACTGAATGCAGTATTCCAAGTGTGGCCTTACCAAAGCCTTATAAAGTGGTATTAACACTTCACGTGATCTTGATTCCATCCATCCGTTAATGCAGCCTAGAACTGTGTTGGGTATTTTTGGCAGCTGCTGCACACTGTTGGCTCATATATAAATGACTGTCCACTGGGATTCCAATATATCCCTCACAGTTACTCATTGTTGAGCAATGGACCATATACACTGTGCATTTTATTGCATAGATTGTTGGTGGCAATGTGCTTACTCTCTGTAAACCACTTAGAGGGGGCTGTAAAGCACTGTGAAGCGGTATATAAGTCTAAATGCAATTGCTAAGGCTATTGCTACTCAAAAACAAACAAGGAAGCCTTATTAAAAAAGCTCCTTTGAGACAACCAAAATGCAAAAAGAAAGTTGACACTCTAGAAAAAGTGCAGAGAAGAGCGACAAAAATGAATAGGAGACTGCAGGCTAAAACATATGAAGAACGGTTGCAAGAACTGAGCATGGGTAGTTTAGTGGAAAGAAGGACCAGGGGAGACATGATAGCAGTGTTCCAATATCTCAGGGGCTGCCACAAAGAAGAAGGAGTCAATCTATTCTCCAAAGCACCTGAGGTTAGAACAAGAAGCAAAGGGTGGAAACTAAACAAGGAGAAAAGTAACTTAGAACTAAGGAGAAATTTCCTGACAGTTAGCTTGCTTCCAGAAGTTTGAATGGAAGTTTCTTAAGACATTGGATAACCATCTGTCTGAAGTAGTGTAGGGTTTCCTGCCTAAGCAGGGGATTGAACTAGAAGACCTCCAAGGTCCCTTCCAACTCTGTTGTTGTTGTTGTTGTTGTTGTTGTTGTTGTTGTTGTTGTTGTTGTTCTTCTTCTTCTTCTTCTTCTTCTTCTTCTTCTTCTTCTTCTTCTTCTTCTTCTTCATATTATTATTATTATTATTATTATTATTATTATTATTATTATTATTATCCTCATCCTCATAATCAATTCAACACAGCAAACGAGATCACTATGCTGGATTTTGTATTTCATCACCAGTTGGTTGCTTCCCAAGCACCTAGGACTGTGCGATGTAGCAGCAAATTATGTATGCTGTCCTACATGCTTGGGAATATTATCATTGTTGTTGTTTATTTATTTTTATTTATTCTATTTTTAATGCTGCCCTTCTTCTTAGACTTGGGCATCTTACAACATGATAGCAATAGCACTTTTTAACAGAGCCAGCATATTGCCCCCGCAATCCGGGTCCTCATTTTACCCACCTCGGAAAGATGGAAGGCTGAGTCAACCTTGAGATTTGAACTGCTGACCTGCAATTCTAGCAGTCAGCTTTAGTGGCCTGCAGGAATACAGCTCATCTGTATTCCCATACCGCATCTCAGACATTAACATCCTTGAAAATGTCCAGAGATACTTCACCAGAAGAGCCCTGCATTCCTCCTCCCGTAACAGAATACTGTACGAAACTAGACTTTCAATCCTGGGCCTAGAAAGCTTAGAACTAAGATGCCTTAAACATGATCTAAGTATTGCCCACAAGATTATATGCTGCAACGTCCTGCCTGTCAATGATTACTTCAGCTTCAACCACAACAATACAAGAGCACATAACAGATTCAAGCTCAATAGTAACCGTTCCAAACTTGACTGTAAAAAATATGACTTTAGTAATAGAGTTGTTGAAGCATGGAACTCATTACCGGACTCCGTAGTATCATCCCCTAACCCCCAACATTTTACCCTTAGGCTATCCACGGTTGACCTCTCCAGATTCCTAAGAGGTCAGTAAGGGGCGTGCATAAGTGCACTAGAGTGCCTTCCGACCCCTATCCTATTATCTCACCTATATCCCACATATCTTCTCTTCCATCCCTATATCTTTCTTCTATTCTCTTATCGATTTATTTTATCCTATATTCTCTCTTCTATTTTTCTCTAATTCTATTTCCTCGAAGGTGTCCTCTATTACCTTCATTGTGTTTTATTGTGTATTGGACAAAATAAACAAATAAAATAAATTATCATCATCATCATCATCATCATCATCATCATCACCATCACCATCATTATTACAATTCGACCTTCTGACCCAGATGCCTGAGACTCTCCATTGCCTCCCATCCCCTGTCCTATTGTCTCTCCTATATCTCCTATATCCTATCTACTATTCTTCTATTCTTTTATACTACTCTCATAATATCCTTCTATTCTCTAATTGATATACAGTATTCTATTCCTAAATTTTCACTTCTATTCTTTATCTAATATATTTTACTCGAGTATAACCTCTATAACCTTCATTGTGTATTATTGTTCACTGGACTGACTGACTGACTAAATAAATAAATTAATAAAAAATAAATTAAAAAATTAAAAAAGATGGGCCTTTATTTACTACGAGGTGTCGCTTGGGGTAGAGCTCGTTTGATTGGGCAGCCGCGTAAAGCAGCGGAGGGGGGGGGACACCGTACAATTAATCAAAGCAGTCGTTTCCCCCCCAAAACAAACCCACAAAAGGAAAACCTTGGGCGCCTCAAGCTGCCCCCTTCGACCCCCCGCCCGAGAAGCCTGAGCGGAGAGCAAGGGCCGGTCGCTCGACGTCCGAAGAAACGCGTGCGGAGGCGACCGAGGAAGGGGAAGGCGAGCGAAAGAAATGAGTCACGGTTCCACTCCGGCCAATCCCAATGGGCGGATTCCGCAAGGCAAGCGCGACGGCTGGGCCGGGCCGGGAGCATCACGCCGAGCGCTAGGCTCTCTCCGTAGCGCAGTTACTTGCTGGTTGCCGTCTGGTGCGCAGGGCGCGGGGAAGGAGGCGGCCGTCTCGCCCAGGGCGGCTAAGCGAGTGCAAGTCGAGCGCCTCTCGTTTCGGATCCGGCGTAAAACCCTGCGTAAAAACCCCGGTGGGAGGCGTCCTTTGCAATACCGCGCACAGCCGGAGCTGCCAGGTTAGTTCCTCTCGTTTACCGAGGGCGAGGCGATCCAGCGCCGAGTTTCAGGCTGTTCTCTTCCGACTTCTGCGTTGAAGCGTAGGGATCGTGTGTGGGGGATCCCTATTGCGTTGAAGCTTTGGGATCTCGTCGTGGGGGGACGGGACGTTGGCTCAGGCAAGCGAGTAAGGATGCTGGATTGTATGGAGCAGCAGGTGGAGAGGAGCGAGAGCGCAACGGGAAGTTCCTCCAGTTAGGTTTTGCTTGGTCAAAGCGCGACCAAGTGGATCCTTTTAATATGTAGGCAAAGCTTTAAGTCAACCATCCGCTTTCCAACAAGGGTGGTCGCTTCAGCTGGTTGGGCGGCTACATCCGGGACGGATGGGAGCCGCTGTGGAATTTAAGGGAGATCAGGAGATGGGGATGTGAGTGCGCTGTCCTGTCCCGGGTACCCTTAGCAAAAGCTTGCCTGGCGGTGGTGTCTTCTCCATGTGTGCTTCGGCTTCTAGGCTGCTTTTTAAAACTGAATGATGCTGAGGGAGGTGGGGGGGTGTTCGCCCAAACTTGGCAACTTTAAGACACTTGTGGATGATAAGAGAGAGACTGGCGAAGGGTCACAAACTTGGCAACTTTAAGACTTGTGTTAGTTTTAAGGGTGCTAAGACTTGTGGGGGTCCCCAAACTTGGCAACTTTAAGACTTGTGGATGCTAAGAGAGAGAGACTGGTGAGGGGTCCCCAAACTTGGTAACTTTAAGACTTGTGGATGCCGAGAGAGGGAGACTTGTGGGGGTCCCCAAACTTGACAACTTTAAGACTTGTGGGTGCTAAGAGAGAGAGATTGGTGAGGGGTCCCCAAACTTGACAACTTTAAGACTTGTGGATGCTAAGAGACAGAGACTGGCGAGGGGTCCCCAAACTTGGCAACTTTAAGACTTGTGGATGCTGAGAGAGGGAGACTGGTGGGGAACCCCAAACTTGGCAATTTTAAGACACTTGTGGATGCTGAGAGAGAGAGAGACTGGCGGGGGTCCCCAAACTTGGCAACTTTAAGACTTGTGGATGCTAAGAGAGAGAGACTGGCGAGGGGTCCCCAAACTTGACAACTTTAAGACTTGTGGATGCTAAGAGACAGAGACTGGCGAGGGGTCCCCAAACTTGGCAACTTTAAGACTTGTGGATGCTGAGAGAGGGAGACTGGTGGAGAACCCCAAACTTGGCAATTTTAAGACACTTGTGGATGCTGAGAGAGAGAGAGACTGGCGGGGGTCCCCAAACTTTGCAACTTTAAGAGTTGTGGACTTTAATTCTCAGAATTCTCAGCATAGCTGGCTGGAGAATTCTGGGAATTAAAAGTCCACAAGTCTTAAAGTTGCCAAGTCTGAAGGTCTCTGCCCTAGCAGGTTGGGAAAGACCTTTTGGAGTACAGTATTGGTCTGGCCACCTTGTTATTGTTCACGTCTTCAAACTTGGCAACTTTAAGACTTGTGCAAATGACTCCCATCACGTCAACGGTAACAAGGTGGCCAGACCCAATAGTCCCACTAGATCTTGAGTTTCCGAAAAGGTCTTTTCCAACCTGCTAAATTACGCTTAGGGCAGATTGATGGGAGTCATTTGCCTGGATTTGCGCAGCGCGCTAGACTGGGCAGATAATGGATAGTTTGCGTTTAAAAGTCCATCCACGTCTTTCTTTCTTTCTTTCTTTCTTTCTTTCTTTCTTTCTTTCTTTCTTTCTTTCTTTCTTTCTTTCTTTCTTTCTTTCTTTCTTTCTTTCCTTCCTTCCTTCCTTCCTTCCTTCTCTCTCTTTCTTTTAACGTGGCTTAGATGTGCGGGCATTGGTGATCTGCCATGCGCGAGCCCTGTTTGTAAACAATCCCGCGTTTAGTAGGTTACGTGCGTAAACTGTTGGACAAAGGATTCATTGCCCCGAGGTTTTCTGGCGCTGGGCATTAAAATTACAAAGTTGGTTGGAGACACAAGTTTTTCCTCCCCTTCCTCTTCCTCCTCCTCGTGGCTTGTGAAATGGCTCTTGCCGTAAGGGGCTTGGACTTAGTTGTGACCAACCATTCACACGCCACCTGCCCTGACCGAATCCCCCAAAAACGTGGCGGCCGCAACTCCCGGGGAAAGGACGCCGCGACTTCACAACTGGTATTCCTGCTTGGGGTTTGTCCGCCCGTCCGGGGGGCGGGGGAAGTAGCGAGGCGAGAAAACGGGCAGGACTTGCTTCCTTATCGGAACGGTTTTACGGGACCTTTCCTCCTACAAGGACAGTTCCTCCAGCCTCGTTTTCTTCTGCTGGGTCCGGGAGCTCCCCGGGTTTTGCTTTGCGTGCGCCGTGTGAAAGATGATCTAAAAAGACACGCCTCTGCTACTCTAGACTTTCGTCACCGATTGCATTTGATCGCGGTTTGCTTCACATTTGCCCTACCGGCGTCTCCGGCTTTTAGGATTGGTCATCTCCCGGTAGGGCGTAAAAAAAAGAGCACACCTTCCTGGAACCTTGCGTAGTAAGTACTGTTTTGGATGAATCCAAGTTACGATTCAGTCAAAAGCAGTTTTCTTTTTTTCTTCTTCTTCTTCTTTTCTCGTGGAGGATAAACCGGGGATGGGATATTATTTTCTGCATTGCACAAAGATTTCCTTGCATGTGATATTATCTGGTAAGAATTGAGTGGCTCGTTTCAGGTCCTATCTGTGAAATATGCTGTTTGACTTTTTTGTTTTTGTGTGTGTGTGTAGGTAGCCAATCAGATATGAACTAGATGTCACATTAAAGGTAAATTTAACTTTAATCAAAACTAATGGAATGGGTTGAATATAGAAAAAAAAGAAAAGTAAAAAGCTTAATATTAACCGCTCCAAACTTGACTGTAAAAAATATGACTTTAGTAATCGAGTTGTCGAAGCGTTGAATTCACTACCAGACTCTGTAGTATCACCCCCTAACCCCCAACACTTTACCCTGAGACTATCCAGGATTGACCTCACCAACTTCCTAAGAGGTCAGTAAAGGCGTGCATAAGTGCACCAGAGTGCCTACAGTCCCCTGTCCTATAGTCTCTCCTATATCTTCTGTTCTATCCCTATATCTTTTTCTGCTATTCTCTCAGTTATAGTTTACTCCTTTATTTCCTTCTTTATTCTCCCTTTAATACATTCTACCTGATTATATCCTCTATAACCCTCATTGTGTATTATTGTGTATTGGACAAAACAAACAAACAAACAAATAAATAAAATAAGCATTGCAGTATGTAAATGTGTAAATGTATCATGTGTAAATATAAATGTATGAGAAATAATGGGCAAAGGGACAAGATCACATTTTAATTGCTGCAGTCTAACCCAACTTTCCGGAAACCTTACTTGATCGCTTTTGTTCCTACCCTCAAGTTCAGCCCTTCCTTAGTTTTAATATTTGCTTGGGAAACTCCTAAGGGTTAAGTTTGTTGTGCCTAATGGAATGGATTGAAAAAACGAAAAGTAAAAATAAGCATTGCAATATGTAAATGTGTACACATTTAATGTGAATTTAATGTAAATGTGTAAATGTATCAAATGTATCATATGTGTAAATGTATCATATGTAAATACAAATGTATGAGAAATAATGGACAAAGGAACAAGATCAGATTTTTATTGCTGCAGTCGAACCCAACTTTTCGGAAACTTTACTTGGTCGCTTTTGTGTGTGCCCTCAAGTTCAGCCCTTCTGTTAGTACTAAGATTTGCTCGGAAAACTACTAAGGGTTAAATTTGTTGTGCCTTCATGAGATTCTAGCCATTTGTAAACGAAAGTGTGTACTGTATGGGGAGGGGTGAAAACTCCGGCCTGACTAGTTGAATTACTAGAGAGGAAAAATTTCTCCAGGAAATGTCATGCTAATAGACTAACTCTGCACCTAACTGAATGGAAAACTCTGCACCTAACTGAAAGTCTAAATGCAAAATCAAATTACTTAATTAAAAGAATAATAAAATGGACTAACAAATCTTAATTTGTTCAGCTGCTATTCTTTGCCCATCAGTAATAATACTTCATTGAATAAAATGCCTAATAGGGCTGAAGCACAATAAAGAACCCTCCAGATATTCAGATAAATACTCAGAATTATTATGGCTGTTAATTGTGGGAGTTGTAATCCCAGGACAGGTTTCCCATTATTTTTCCTCCAAATTGTTTCTAATCTAATCTTTGCATCTGCTTTCCTTATTATCAACAAACAGATAGCATGGTGTGTAGTTTTGTAATACTTGGTTTTAATTAACTAAGTTAGCTGTGAACTTACATTAGGCAAGTCGAGTGATTCCTCCTCACAGCGTGTAATAGCAGATATGATTTGACCATGTGGTGTAATTCTTTAGCTAAAGGATAATGAACAATTTCATTTGCTCTTTGAGTAAAATGCACGTGTTTTTAAAGAAAGGTTCATTATGTGCAATTTATAATTAGAGCAAAAAGTGATGCCTTCAGTGTATGTCACAAGCCACCGAGAGGTGATGAATTCTCATTTGGGAGACAAGTAAGGCAAAGTTAGATGCTTTGTTTTCCTAGTTACTAATTACATTAAATTCATAATTGAGGGAATGAGGAAGTAAAGAGTGACACAGCCTCTGGATTATTGCTACAAGGTTGGAAGTCATACATAAAAAGGCCAAAGTATTTTTAACTTTTTTTTATATAAATGTTAATTTTAATCTTAATTATATTCAAAAAGTTGACAAACATTTCCTGCAACTCAATCAAGAACCACTTGGGATTAATTTCCACTAAATTTGGAAGGTGTAGTTCTGTGTAGATTTATTTCAGTGTCCATTTCAGAGTAAGCTATGCCTATCTGTATTGAAATAGTATACAGTGGTACCTCTATTTATGAACTTAATTCGTTCTGTGACCAGGTTCTTAAGTAGAAAAGTCTTCGGAGAGGGGCGGCATACAAATCTAAATAATAGATAGATAGATAGATAGATAGATAGATAGATAGATAGATAGATAGATGGATAGATAGATAGAAAAGTTCTTAAATAGAAGGAATTTTTCCCACAGGAATCAATGTAAAAGCAAATAATGTGTGTAAACCCATTAGGAAAGAAATAAAAGCTTGGAATTTGGGTGGGAGGAGAACAGTTGCTCATGAAGGAAGAAGGTGAGGTGAGGGGAATAAAAAAAATTCAAAACTTTAAGGCTTAAAAAAAAGAGGGACTCTGAGGTGGCAAGGAGGAGCACACGCCTCCCATACACCTGGCGCGAGGCTGCCTCTCATACACTGCGCCAGAGAGAGAAATGGCATAAAACTGGCCGGGCCTTCTTGCCGCTCTCAAATTTCCTGGGAAATTTTTCCGGGCTTGGGTGCTTAAGTAGAAAATGGTTCTTAAGAAAAAGTAAAAAAATCTTGAACACCTGGTTGTTATCTAGAAAAGTTCTTAAGTAGAGGCGTTCTTAGGCAGAGGTACCACTGTACTTCTATAGACAAAATAAGTGAAGATTATTAAGTGGATTCTATTTGATGTCCAATTTGAGTTGAATATATTCCTTAAAGCACACTATATATATATACAGTGGTACCTCTACTTAAGAACGCCTCTACTTAAGAACTTTTCTAGATAAGATTTTTTTGCCTCTACTTAAGAACTATTTTCTTCTTAAGAACCCAAGCCCAGAAAAATTTCCCAGGAAATTTGAGAGCGGCATGAAGGCTCGGCCAGTTTCCTGCCATTCCCCCTTTAATCCCGGCCATCCCTGGTTTTTCTGGGCTTCCAGAGGAGCCTTTCAATGGCACTTAAGGAGGCTTTGGCAGTCCAGAGCGAACAAAGCATTTGCCTTTCTTTGGGCACTTGGAGAGGGAATAAACCCAGAAAAAAGAAACGCTCCCTTCGCTCTGGGCAGCGACTATCCTCCTCTTCTTTTTCCTCCTCCTCCTCCTCCACCCACCCAAATTCTGAGCTTTTATTTCTTTCCTAATGGGTTTGCACGCATTATTTGCTTTTACATTGATTCCTATGGGAAAAATTGCTTCTACTTACAAATTTTTCTACTTAAGAACCTGGTCATGGAATGAATTAAGTTAAGTAGAGATACCACTTTATATGTAGCATATTTTGTTGATAGTAGAGGTACCACTGTATATGTAACATATTTTGCTAATAATGAAAAGGGAGACCACTATAGATCTATTTTGGGCTTATTTGCCTTCATCAGGTGGCCACATCCTTACTGGGATTTGAACCTGGGGCCTCTAGTGTCTGTGGAAGGCAGAAGCCAGAGGCCCCAGGTTCAAATCCCAGTAAGGGTGTGGCTACCCGATGAAGGCAAATAAGCCTGAAATAGATCTATAGTAGTCTTCCTTCCCTTTCATTATCAGCAAAATATGTTACACCTATAGATTATAGTTGTCGGCTATAAAAAGCTTATCTACCTTGGAATATGGTCCCTGGTGGGGCCAAGAGGCAAAAAGGAAGTTGTGATGCTCCTTCAATATACCAGGGTGACTCAACAAAATCTCTCTCTCTCTCCCCCCCCTCTCTCCCTCTCTCTCTCTCACATACACACACACTCTCTCTCACACACACACATCATTAATAGAATCTGGGTAAACTACAAATATGTATCATATATATTAAATCATCACATATTTTAATAACATTCCTTGGTTACGGGTAGTCTTCAACTTACAGTGAAGTGGTTGTTAAGCAAGATGTCCATGTGACTGCTTCCCTCAATGACTACAATACCAACACTCTGAGTTATGGTTGTTAAATGATCTCCTGGCTGTTAAACAGATAGGAATTCCAGATAAGAACTTGGCAGCGGGAGTGGGGGGGAATTTTTCATTGGGCTATAAGAACAGAGCTAAAATCCCTGTTGTCTGGGGGGAAATCCTTCATTGGGGAGCAGGAATGCAATTACAATCCTGAAGATTTAAGCACTGTTCTTGCAATGGCTCTGAGCTTACTAGAAAGCTGACAGTCATGGTTGGAGACCCAAGAGCTGTGCAATGGGACGAGCTCCTGTTATACCTGCCCACCTAGCAGTTCAAAAACATACAAATGCAAGTAGATAAATAGGTACCACTTTGGTCACAGCATTCCATGCAACTTGGCATATAGTCACGTTAGGGATGGAGGGGACAGAAAACCCATCGTTGTGCTGGAAATCTCAGCTTGCTGTCAAGCAGAGATCCCCTCCTAGAAGGCTCTCATAGCACTGCCCTGGGGGGAGAGAATCACAGCCCCATACTAAACATTTGTCAGACCAATTCTTGAACACAGTTCACCTGTATGGAATCCACACTGCATAATTCAATTGATCCAATTGAAGAACTCCAGAAATACTTTACAAGAAGAGTCCTCCACTCCTCCTAACGCAATAAATTCCCTTACTCCTCCAGATTTCAATTACTATGTTTAGAAAATTTATAGCTATGCCGCCGCCGAACTGATTTAACTATTGTTCATAAAATAATACATCACAATGTACTCCTTGTTAGCGACTACTTCACCTTTAATAACAACAACACAAGAGCATGCAATAGATACATTCTATTGTAAATGTAAATCACTCCAAACTAGACTGCAGAAAATACGATTTCAGCAATAGAGTGGTCATCACCTGGAATTCACTACCGGCCTCTCTTGTTTCTTCCCCCAATCCCAAAATCTTCAACCTTACATTATCTACAATAGACCTCTCCCCTTTTCTAAGAGGTCTGTAAGGGGCGTGCATAAGTGCACCTTTGTGCCTATGTTCCTGTCCAAATGTCTTTTTATCTTTTCTATCTCTACTTTATACTTATATATACTATATTTGTATGACAAATAAAATGAATGAATGAATGAATGAATGAATGAATGAATGAATGAAGCGAAGATTCCATCCCATCACACCCAGCAGGCAGCTATTTCAGCTGGTGTCCAGAGACGAGAGGAAGTCCTCTGGATAAGCAACCCCAAATCTTCCCTCCTGGCTGAGAGAGAGAAAGATTGCAAAATGGCGTCCACAGGATTGAGAAGCACTTGGCAGCTGGTTGTGAGCACAGTTTGTCAAGCACTCAGATTATGAGCACTTGGCTGGAAGTTCTGGTTATAAGTTGAGGACAACCTGTACTTTCATTGCCTTGATAATCTTTGCCGTGTGTTGTGATCAAAGCAACGTGGTTTAGGTTTGGCTTAGTACAGTGATGGCGAACCTATGACACGGGTGCCACAGTTGGCACATGGAGCCATATCTGCTGGCACACGAGCTGTTGCCCTAGCTCAGCTCCAATGTGCATGTGTGTGCCGGTCAGCTGATTTTTGGCTTGCACAGAGGCTCTGGGAGGGCATTTTTGGCTTCTAGGGGGCCTCCAGGGGGATGGGGAAGGATGTTTTTTACCCTCCCCCGGCTCCAGGGAAGCATTTGGAACCTGGGGAGGGAGAAACACGAGCCTACTGGGCCCACCCGAAGTTGGGAAACAAGCCACCTCTGGCATCCAGAGGACCTCCGGGGAGTAGGGGAAGCTGTTTTCACCCTTCCCAGGCATTGAATTATGGGTGTGGGCACTCGCGCATGCACCATAGTAAACACGCACGCTCTTTTGGCACCCGAGGAAAAAAAGGTTTGCCATCACTGGCTTAGTATATTATATGATACCCAGTCCTTGCAACTTACACGGATGCAGTTGGGTTAAAAATATTTTGTGTGATAGTTGTCCTGACAGATGAGTTCAGTACAGCATCCAGATAGTTTGTTCACTTCTTTTCAGAGAAAAGTAGTGAAGGTTCCTGTTGAAACTCTCTGCCTACAGTGTTGATTCAAAGCCGTTTTTGACATTTTATTTTTTGTGTTTTGAACTGTATGAACCATTTTGTCAGGAAAGAAGGGCTGATATTTTTCCCATCGATGTCCCCCCCCATTACATAAGCTCTCTCAGAATGATACAAAGAGTCCACCTTCTCTTAAAGTCTCAGAATGGATGATACAGACATTATATTATGTCATGCCCCCATGTACAATTTTTACAGGACCATTATCTTTTGAAAGTTGGGGGGAAGTTTATTTATTTTTTATATATCCTGTGGTGTTCTCACTTCAGTGACCACTAGGAGGCACCACATTACTGGCATCATCCTTATTAGGTATCTAAAGACAGATGTAGCCAGATGTTAATTCAATTATTATTATTTATGTTATTAATTATGTTAATTATTTACTTAATTATTTATATTAATTCTATCTACCGGGAATTGAATTCACAGATCTTTGCACTTTAGATGGCTATATGCAGTGCAATAGTTTTATCTCAGAGAAAAATTGTGCAAAATGTAAGACTTTTGGAAAAAGATTTTTGAAGTTTCATAAAATCAGTTAGATTTACCCCTATGATTGTCGCTGCCAGCTGGGTTCCAACTGGTGCAGTAGTGACCTGCTGATTGTGCAATTTGGGCCGATGGTTCCGGTGCTATCTTTGGTGGTCCATGCGCACTGCTATTTTTTTTCTTATTTTTATTTATTTTTTGGCTCTCTGAGCATGAGCAGAAGGAAAACTATCCCTCTGCACAAACGCAGAAGCAAAATTGCATTAGGGGATGTGCACCCACACACAAGCAGGAAATGTTGAGGTGTGCATGCAGTGCACCATTGGGATGGTAAGAGGAGCCCACCCCTGTCCTAGTTCCTTAATTATGAAAGGAATTCCACATTGGAATTAGTGTATATACTTTCCTTCACTGTATGTCTTTCACACAGAAACTGGAAAAACCACCGTTTGGAAGATGGTCTAGTTCTGGTTTTCTGTGTCAAGTCTGGGAATCAACCAAATGATCCATAAGATTTGATCTGATCTTATGTTCATGGGTCCTGTTACACCAGGAACAATGATATATATGTTTGTGCAAGTACTAACAATAACCAGAATACATAGGAATGTTTTCAGTTTAGATTTTCACCAATATAAATACAGTGGTACCTCTACTTAAGAACTTAATTCGTTCCTTGACCAGGTTCTTAAGTAGAAAAGTTTGTAAGTAGAAGCAATTTTTTCCCATAGGAATCAATGTAAAAGCAAATAATGCATGCAAACCTATTAGGAAAGAAATAAAAGCTTGGAATTTGGGCGGGAGGAGGAGGAGGAGGAAGAAGAGGAGGAGGATAGTCGCTGTCGAAGGAAGAGCAGTAGCATATATTCAACTTGTGGTGTAGTAGAACACCATTTTTTTTTCTTTCCACAGAAACTAGTACCAAGCCAAATCTTCCCCTATCGTGTATTTATACTTATTTATTTTCCTCAGCTGAAAATCTTCATAGTACTCACTTTAAATCTTTATTTCACTGAATATTGAAGTCAGAAGAACTTTTTGAGTCTCCTTTTCCTCTTCTATCTGCTCCTCCTAGTCTTGTGTAATTTGCAAAAGGAGTAATCATTTCTTCATTCCTTTCATGAATAAAGTTTCCCCATAGTTGTGTGATAATCTACTAAGTACTATTCTTCTACCTCCACTTACGCAGAACAGCTTCTAAGTACTCTCTGGCTACAGTTATTTAGCCAGTTACTACTACTACTACTACTACTACTACTACTACTACTACTACTACTTCTACTCAGGGGCATGCATAAGTGCACTAGCGTACCTTCAATCCCCTGTCCTATTATCTCTCCTATATCTCCTATATCTTCTCTTCTATCCCTATATCTTTTCTTCTATTCTCTCATTGATATATTTTATTCCTATATTTTCTCTTCTCTTCTTTCTTTGATATATTTTACTTCGAGTGTACCCTCTATAACCTTCATTGTGTATTATTGTGTTTTGGACAAAATAAATAACTAAAAATAAATAAATAAATCATCATCTGTCCCTAATAATGTTGTTTTTATGGATCTTGGAGTTTCAGGGATAATGTGGCAAGTCAGGGCTCTTTTCTTGTTAATATTTTCAAAGATGATTTGCCATAAATGCCTTTTGAGATGTCTTCTGACTTCCCTGTTTTAGGATTGAGAGGTTGTGGCTGGTCCAGAGTCACCCAGCTGACTTTCATCCCTACTGCAGTGTATAGAATTAGAGCTTGGGTTTTCCTGCTCTAGCTCAGCATCTTTAACCACAAGACCTAGTTGTGGTTTTTTCCCATATCAGATTGTTTTTTTTAAAATGACGATATGAAATATTTTATCAGAAGCTTTGCTGAGGTCAAGGCACACGTTGTCTGCACTATATCCCCAATTTGTGAACCTAGTAATTCTATCAGAAAACTGAGATAAGACTAATCTTGTATGACTTGTTTGTGATAAACCTATGCTGGCTCCTGTTAATTGTTGCATTTCCATCCAAGTGCTCACAAATCTGTTTAATAATCAGGTTTAGGTGCCAAGGTGATAGAATTGTAATTTCATGGGTTAGCTTCCTTCCCACGTCTTGTAAAGATAGGAATAATGTTTGCTCTCCCCCAGTCTTCTAGAACACTGTTTCCCAACCTTGGCAACTTGAAGACATCTGGACTTCAACTCCCAGAATTCCCCAGCCAGTGTTTGCTGGCTGGGGAATTCTGGGAGTTGAAGTCCAAATATCTCCAAGTTGCCAAGGTTGGGAAACACTGTTCTAGAACATTATCTGTTCTCCAGAAATTCTCCGAGTCAGCAGCATTTCAGTCACCTCCATTAATTCCTTCAGTAACCTAGCTACTCTTTGTGGCCACACACCATGCCCTCAGACCATTAAGACTTAGGACAGTGATGGCAAATCTTTTTTCCTTGGGTGCCGAAAGAGCATGTGTGCATGCTATTGCACATGCGCTAGTGCCCATATCCATAATTCAGTGCTTGGGGAGGGCGAAAACAGCTTACCCGGCCCTCTGGAGGCTGGAAACAGCCTGTTTCCTAACTTCTAGTGGGCCCAGTAGGCTCATATTTCTCTCTCCCCAGGCTTCAAAGCTTTCTCTGGTGAAGGGTAAAAGCACCCTGCCCCATCCTCTCGAAGCTCTCTGGAAGCCAAAAATGTCCTCCCAGAGCACACCAAAAACCAGCTGGCCGGCACACACATGTACGTTGGAGTTGAGCTAGGGCAACGGCACATGTGCCAGCAGATATGGCTCCATTTGCCACCTGTGGCACCTGTGCCCTAGGTTCGCCATCACTGACTTAGGATGTAAATCCTAACATTTCTTTGCAGACCCCCCACCTCTGATGAAATTGTTGCTGTGACCCCCCAAAGTGTCCATGACCACAGATTGAGAACTACTGCATATAATTCATATAATAATAATAATAATAATAATAATAATAATAATAATAATAATTTATTAGATTTGTATGCCATCCCTCTCCGATAATTCATTTGGCCCCAGAGACCTAACTCCATTAAAATTAGTATTTTATTTATTTTTTAATCTCATCTGTCCTGAACTGCTGCTCTTATTCTCCATTAATAACCCAGTTATGGCCAGGAAAGTTTTCATATCCTTTTAAAAATAAGACAACTCCAAATTTAGAGTTTATTACCCCTTTCTCTTCACATCTGTGACCTCTTTGTTTTATTTTTGTCAAAAAGCATTTGTTCTGATTTTCTGTTATAATCTGTATTTTCTGGTGACTATATATCCCTTTCTGATTACACCACCCTGCTTTAATATGTGTGTGAAGAAAGAGAACATCCCTTTCCCCCCCAGTGTTTGGAGAAAGCTCTTTGTATATCTTTCAAAGAGAGGAGATATTTTTCCTTCTGGAATAGATTGTTTGCGGGGGTGCTATCTATATCTCTGATTGCAAGATTTCTATCCTCCCCTGACTTGTTTTTCTCCTTCACGATTTCTCACCATTAGATCATGCCTGTGTGTAGGCTTATCAAAATCTGATCTTCCTACATCCAGTATATCCACCCTCTTCTTTTTCCTTTTGATATCATGAACTCAAAGACAGTCTGGTCATTTTATTCCTGCTGGAAAGAATTAGAATAGAATAGAATTTTATTGGCCAAGTATGATTGGACATCCAAGGCATGTGTCTTGGTGCACATGCTCTCAGTGTACATAAAAGAAAAGATAAGTTGATCAAGAATCATAAGGAGCAATACTTAATGATAGTCCAGGTACAAATAAGCAATCAAATCATATTGGGAAACAGTCAATATAAATCATAAGGATACAAGGTACAAAGTTACATTCATCCAGTTATTGGTGGGAAGATCTGGGTGATAGGATTAGTTCTACAATGGCTGATCTCCATATTCCTTGTTCTGCCTTTTGACAGACATTGTCAGTAAAAGAAGACAATAATTTGTTGGATCTTTTGGCACAGCAAGATTTCCCAATCATGTCATGGCAGCTAAACTCTTTCTGTTGTCATTGATATACAGTGATACCTTGTCTTACAAGCTTAATTGGTTCCAGGACGAGGTTCTTAAGGTGAAAAGTTTGTAAGACGAAACAATGTTTCCCATAGGAATCAATGGAAAAGCGATTAATGCGTACAAGTCCAAAATTACCCCTTTTGCCAGCTGAAGCGCCCGTTTTTGCGCTGCTGGGATTCCCCTGAGGCTCCCCTCCATGGGAAACCCCACCTCCGGACTTCTGTGTTTTTGCGATGCTGCAGGGGAATCCCAGCAGGGGTTTCCCAGCGAAGGGAGCATCAGTGAAATTGCAGCATCACTGAGGCTCCCCTGTCTGGGAAACCCCATCTCCGGACTTCTGTTGCCAGCGAAGTACAGTTTATGCACTGCTGGGATTCTCCTGCAGGATCACAAAAACACAGAAGTCTGGAGGTGGTGTTTCTCATGGAGGGGAGCCTCAGGAGAATCCAAGTCGTGCTAAAACGGCCGCTTTACTGGCAACAGAAGTCCGGAGGCGGGGCATCCCAGTGGCGGTGGCTTGGGTTTGTAAGGTGAAAATAGTTTGTAAGAAGAGGCAAAAAAATCTTAAAATCCGGGTTTGTATCTCGAAAAGTTTGTATGATGAGCCATTTGTAAGACGAGGTATCACTGTATATTGCTTTGAAAGCTTCATTATTTGACACAGAAAGACCTAATCCCTAACTTCTGTCTGCCTAGGTAGTTTATAATAAACTTCCAGAACAAAATCACTTTTGTTTCTCTGTCCTTTTATTCTTATTCAAAAACTATTTATTCTTATTCAAAAACTATTTACAGGATCCATTGTGTGATTTGCATCTAGGCATATATTTTCTTAATATGCCACACAATATTACCCCCCCCCCCCTTTGGGAATCTATTAAATTCTGGCCTTCCAGGGCTACGATCCAACCCTGAGGGTCATGTCTATGGCCTTTGATTGAACTACCTTTTAGAGTAGACCAGTGATGGCGAACCTATGGCACAGGTGCCACAGGTGGCATGTAGAACCGTATCTGCTGGCACGCGAGCCGTTAGAGCTGGGAGAGGTCGCTCTAACGGCATCCCCAGGCATTGAATTATGGATGTGGGCACTCGCATTTGCGTGTTGGCACATACAGACATAGATGCTTTCAGCACCCGGAAAAAAAAGGTTTGCCGTCACTGGAATTGACCATGTTGTTTTCCCTTATTCTCTTTTTTTGGTGTTTTGTTTCCTTTATTCTCATCCAGTTTTGACCCTTTAGCATTTATACCCTTCTTTTTGTCTTTTGCTGATTTTCTTCTTGTTAATGTTTTAAATCAGGGGCATCAAACTCGTGGCCCATGCACACAGTGAAGGGCTACCAAAATTTTTACTATCACACTGTGGCCGTGGCTTACGCAGGACACCCTGCATTTTCTTTCAACATCTTTCAGTGTAAATTGGGTGCTTTGGGATGGAGCTCCATTTTCGCTACCCCACTGCGTTCCCCCCCCCTGTCTGGGCAGTAGCCCACCCCTGCCCATGCGTCACATGTTAGCCACGCCCACCCCTGAATTAGCAAAGGGGGAAACAGTTGTGATTAGATTAGATTAGATTAGATTTATTGGATTTATATGCCGCCCCTCTCCGCAGACTCGGGGCGGCTCACAACAATGGTAAACAATACACAGTAACAAATCTAATATTTAGCAATCTAAATTACAGTTTTAGGTTAAAAAATCTAAAAGAAACCCCAATATATAAAAAACAAACACACAATCGAATCATACACAGAAACTACATGGGCAAGTGGGAGATATTTCAATTCCCCCATGCCTAATTGCAGAGGTGGGTTTTAAGAAGTTTATGAAAGGCAAGGAGGGGGGGGCAATCCTAATCTCTGGGGGGAGCTGGTTCCAGAGGGTCGGAGCCACCACAGAGAAGGCTCTTCCCCTGGATCTCGCCAGACGACATTGTTTAGTTGACGGGACCAGGAGAAGGCCCACTCTGTGGGACCTAACCGGTCGCTGGGATTCGTGCAGCAGAAGGCGGTCCCGGAGATATTCTGGTCCGATGCCATGTAGGACTTTGACGCAGCAAGTTTGGCACCCCTGTTTTAATGTGTGAACCATGCAGAATCAGTTTATTGGTGTGGAGAGTAAGGGATTTAAAAGTACCAAGACTTGAGTTAATGTGACTTGCCTATGGCAGATTACAATTTTTTTAAGTAGATTACAGTGTTAATCCAACGCCTACATAAACAGTGCAATAGTTACGTCTCATTTCACAATAATGTTAGCAAGGTCCAATAATGTTAGGTTTGAGAAGATAAAAAGAAAATGAGACAGATATCTCAGCAGGGCTGTGCCTCTAAATTTAAAACACTAATTGTCTTCTTGTTTTTCTTAAGCGTTTCAGATAAAACCCTTAAGGAAAGACTGCCAAGAGTCACTCTATGGGTGTGAATAAACCATAAATAAATAAACAAATAAATAGTTTTAAATCCCTAGACTGAATGACTCAAATGTCCCTCTTGATGCATTGTGTAATTTTTGTTTTACTTCAGTTTGGGCAATTTGAAGGAGTTGAGTGTTCTAGTTTTATTTTATTTTTTAAAATGTGCCTGTCCCTTTAATTAACTTTATGAATACATATTAAAACAATTAAACATTATTAAATAAAAATGAATACATATAAGATTAAATATTTCTCTTATGTTATAACGTAAAACTTAACAAAATAGTAGCATCCTAAACATTCTATGACCTGCATTCAATTTATTTTTACTTTATGTCATTTTATGCTTTTCGGTATTCATGGTCAGCTCATCAGTAGAAGGCCAAGGTATTGATAAGATTTAGATCATACAAGGTTATACAAACTCACTCTGTAAATTTGGATGTGAGAACCAATTATTAGCTATTTCTTTCATAGCCATTAGTTCATATAAGGAAACTTTCTCATTATGAAATTAAAAATGAAGCTGTTGGGAGAAGAGTGATCCTCAATATACTTGATTATTTGTTATTGTTTAGTCGCTAAGTCAGGTCTAACTCTTCATGACCGCATGGACCATAATACACTAAGCTTTCCACAGTATCACAGAAATTATCAAAAATAATGTTTATTGCATCCATGACACCTCATCCTATGCTGTTTTCTTTTCTTTATTTTATTTTATTTATTTATTTATTCAGTTTTTTTATGTCACCCTTCTCCTTAGACTCACGGCGGCTTACAATATACAGTGATACCTTGTCTTACAAACTTAATTGGTTCCGGGACGACGTTCTTAAGGTAAAAAGTTTGTAAGACAAAACAATGTTTCCCATAGGAATCAATGGAAAAGCGATTAATGCATGCAAGCCCAAAATTCACCCCTTTGGCCAGCTGAAGCACCCATTTTTGCACTGCTGGGATTCCCTTGAGGCTCCCCTCCATGGGAAACTGCACTCCAGACTTCTGTGTTTTTGTGAGGCTGCAGGGGAATCCCAACAAGGCAATCCCAGCATCACAAAAACGAGCGCTTCACTGGCAACGGAAGTCTGAAGGTGGGGTTTTCCAGCAAAGGGAGCATCAGTGAAATCGCAGCATCGCAAGTCCTCGAAACCCCACCTCTGGACCTCTGTGTTTTTGCGATGCTACAATTTCACTGAGGCTCCCCTCGCTGGGAAACCCCACCTCCGGACTTCCGTTGCCAGCCAAGTGCCCATTTTTGCGCTGCTGGATTCCCCTGCTGGGATTCCCCTGCAGCATCACAAAAACACGGAAGTCTGGAGGTGGGGTTTCCCATGGAGGGGAGGGAATCCCAGCAGCGCAAAAACAGGTGCTTCGCTGGCAACGGAAGTCCAGAGGGGGGCATCCCAGCAGCGGCGGTGGGTTTGTAAGGTAAAAATAGTTTGGAAGAAGAGGCAAAACAATCTTAAACCCTGGGTTTGAATCTCAAATAGTTTGTATGACAAGGCGTTTGTAAGATGAGGTATCACTGTATTAGCAATAGCACTTTTTAACAGAGTCAGCATATTGCCCCCAAAATCCGTGTCCTCATTTTACCTACCTCGGAAGGATGAAAGGCTGAGTCAACTTTGAGCCGGTGATTAGATTTGAACCGCTAACCTGCAGATCTACAGTCAGTTTTAGTGGCCTGCAGCACTGCACTCTACCTGCTTCGCCACCTTAGCTCTTTTCCTTTTGCCTTCAATTTTTCTAGGGTCTTTTCTAGTGAGTCCTGTCTGTTATTTAAGACACTTGATTATACTGAGGAAGAATGCCCATTTCATCTTTAAATGTACAATTAATTCACAATTCCAGATGTTGGGGAATTTATTTCTTAGTAATTTAGATTTCATCAATAGCAACATCAAGTAACTAATCTTTGGCTATCTAAGAAATACATTATTTACCTAGCCAATCACTTCATCATAGGTTAACAAAATAATCATGTTTTAATAATCATGTGTCTTTAATTCCTTTTTAAAAGTTGGTTTCTGAGTCTGCAAGGCTATTTGAACTGAGATAAACCTCAGCATTCTGGAAATCTCTTCTGTGATGATATTGTACTTGGATTTCAGAAGATTGTAAATAGAATATAAATACTGTATGTATCCAGATTTCTATTCATATAGCACAGTCTTACTTTACTATTTATTGTTTTTAAAAAGTGTGAGATTATAATTGAATATGATAAGTGACAGGCCTCCATTCTAACTGTCTATTCTGCTCATAAAGGTGTACCTTGAAACTGGGTTAGAAATTGAAGTTTCTCAAATATATGATTACATATAAATTAAAAAATAAGAGATATAAAAACATAGTAGGTACATCATTACGGTACACTGTAAAATGAATCTTTTATGGTATATGGTGTTATGTTATGTTATTTTTAAATGTGTGGTTTGTATTTAACGTTGTTTTTAAAACTAGTTTAATAAAAACTATTTTAAAAAAAAGAAAGCCAAGTTTCTCAAATTTATTTATTTATTTAGATTTCTATGCCGCCCTTCTTCACTGACTAAGGGTGGCTTACAACATATTTACAAATTGCTGTAAATGCTATTCTGTGCATTACTTGCATGGGTGAAACGGATTCTTGGAGACAATAGCTTATTCCTCATTCTCTTGCTTGATGTTTGATAAATAGAAACTAGAAGTTCTACTATACTTGGCAGGGCGAGTTAAGTCTTTATCAGAAACTGAACCTTTCAGCAAGCAGAGAAAGAGATAAAATGTTGCACAACCACTTAGTAGTAGAAGAAAATCATTTCTGTTTAAATAGTCTCTTTACATGTGCTCCCATGCTGATTTGAGTACTTAAATAGTTCCCTATATGTGCACAAAAAAAGAACAAATTGCAACCAAAGTTTGTATTCTGGACAGACTGTTCTGAAAAATATGAATTATATTAGCCTTTCTGACAGCTTAATCTTGATCAATGTTGCTAGTTTATGAATTATTTGGGATTTGCATTTGGTTCTGTTGTATTTCCCTAGATGCATGTTTGGAAGCTATTGTATTGTTTGGTGTTTGGAAGCTATTGTATTGTATTGTATATAACTATTGCAGTAGTGTTGTATGTAGTTAAGGTAGGTATTCCGAAACACATATCTTGTGCAATGAAAGTCATACTTGAACTCATGGACACCTGAATTTGCACTGAAGAGTAAACTAAAAATCCAGGGTTATTACAAATTAGCTTAAGATAATTGAACTTCTATTCGATGCATATAACTTATATCTACAGTACTTGGTTTATTCCTTCCTATTAAATAGGAACACGAAATAGTTTATTAAACATCTCACCTTGGATGATTAGTTCTTTTACAAACCAGAATATCAATCCATCTTCATAGTTTGGTTAGTCTTCTTTTGAAGTGATACACAAGAAGGCCTTGCGCTTACTAATGAAATTGAGCATTTTGTAGTAGTACCTCTTTATTGGTATGTTATGTCTTAATTAAGTTTACTAACATTTTTTATCTAACATTTTAAATAAACATGTTGTATTCTTATGTTTTCTTTGATATGTTGTAAGCCCGCCCTGAGTCTTCGGAGAGGGGTGGCATACAAATCCAATTAATAATAAATTTAAGATTTTACTGATTTTATGGTTGATTTGATGCTTTTTGTTTCAGTTTGTTTCTTAAACTGAGCATTCCAAAAGAAGCAGTACTTTCAAGTACAAAGAGTCCCATGTTTTGCAAAAATCTAGATAACCATTAGAGACGGTGAACATAAGAACATAAGAAGAGCCATGCTGAATCAGGCCAAAGCCCATCGAGTCCAGCATTCTGTGTCACACAGTGGCCTACCAATTGTACCTGGAGATCTTGAGAAGAAAGAGAAGGCAAGACCCTCCCTTTCCCTTGACCCCCAACAAATGGTACTCAAGGGAATCCTGCCTGCCTCAACCAACATAGAGGCGGCACATGGACATCCGTTTCAATAATCACCGATATACTTGGCATCCATGAATCTGTCTAATTGTGACAGCTGTTGAGACCTCTTCTGGGAGTGAATTCCATTTTTAAAACATATTTTAATTTTATTATTTTTCACCCTTAACCCTCCCCTTCCCTTCCCTCAGTTGTTTCTTATTCATAGCCCCAGCCAGGTCAAAGTTCTAGACAATTTCTTCTTTTTGTCTTCATTGGCCTTATCCCTTTCCACCCATGCAAAATAAAGTTTCCATTTTTTTCTTATCCTTTCAGCTTTTTCATCCCATGAAAGTACAGTGAGATAATATGAGTTATTTATTACATTGTTCCCTCGATTTTTGCGGGAGATGCGTTCCAAGACCACCCGCGAAAATCGAATTTCCGCGAAGTAGAAATGCAGAAGTAAATACACCATTTTTGGCTATGGACAAGCCATCCCTTAACACTTTAAACCCCTAAATTACCATTTCCCATTCCCTTAACAACCATTTACTCACCATTATTACTGGTACTCACCATTGAATAAGACACTTAGTGATCCTGATATTTATAAACATAATTATTTATTAACAATAATTATTTTTTTGTTATTTATTTGCAAAAATTATTAGTTTGGCGATGACGTATGGCGTCATCGGGCAGGAAAAACTGTGGTATAGAAAAAAAACCCGCAAAGTATTTTTAAATTAATATTTTTTGAAAAACCGTGGTATAGGCTATTCGCGAAGTTCAAACCCGTGAAAATCGAGGGAACACTGTATTATTATTATTTATTATTTATTGGATTTGTATGCCGCCCCTCTCCGCAGACTATTTCCATTTGTACTTGTTCAAATACATAATCATTCCATCGTTTTTGTGTCTATTTACTTTTATCTTTCCATCCATATACTATAGTTGCATGAGCAGCTTTTATCATAGTCCTTAATACTTCTTGTCTGGGAGTGAATTCCATAAACTAATGACCCTCTCGGTGAAAAAATATTTCCCTTTATTTGTCCTCACTTTCTTACCTATGAGCTTTGGGGAGTGCCCCCTCGTCCTAATATTGTGTGATAGAGAAAATAATTTTTCTCTATCCACCTTTTCTGGAGAGGTTCTTGATCCTGGTATCATTATGAAACTCAGATACAAATTATAAATTAGTTGGCTAGCCATACCTCAGTCCATATAAAGGTGTTTATTTATTTTTACAAAATTGGCAGTCTTTGCCCTTTCTCCCTAGAGTATGTAGCAAGATTCTGAGTTACGAGGAATCTTTAGAGGGCCTGTTAAAAAATAACAATAGCAGGCTGGCTTCATTTCTTTTGTTGACAGTTTAAATATTTGCTTGCTCCTTCGCCTTGGAAACTTGTCTATTACTTCCACGTTAGAAGGTTGCTAGGTTATTGCCTGTTTTATTCGGGGGGGGGGGTTTTCTTAAATGGCATTACTTATTTTCACCATTACCTCTCTGACTCAAACCAGGTAGACTGATATTGAATACCACTAAAGAAGCTTTCTGGGAGTTGAGATGAGGGAGTGAAAACTAGGAAATGTTTTCACATATGACCTCTGTGCTGGATTTAAAAAGCATATTTTAAATCCAGCACCGAGCAAATCGTCCAAAATGCAGCCGCATAAGCGGTTATGGGCCTTCCAAGCCATGCCCATATTTCGTCATCACTCCACAAACTCCATTGGCTGCCGATTGGTTTCTGGACACAATTCAAAGTATTGGTTATGACCTATAAAGCCCTACATGGCATCGGACCAGACTATCTCCTTCTGCCGCACAAATCCCAGCGTCCGGTGAGGTCCCACAGAGTTGGTCTCCTTCGGGTCCCGTCGACCAAACAAAGTCGGCTGCTGGGGCCTAGGGGAAGAGCCTCCTCTGTGGGGCCCCCAGCCCTCTGGAGATTCGCACTGCCCCCACCCTCCTTGCCTTCTGAAAAAGTTTAAAAACATATCTTTGCCGCCAGGCCTGGGGACATTAGACCTTACCCCCTGACCAACAAATGTCGTTAGTGTGAGTATTGAATGAATGCAAATGAATGTTTTAAAGTAGAATTTTAAAGAATCTTTTTAGTATATTAACTGGATAAACTGTATTGTTACGGTTTTGGTATATGCTGTGAGCCGCCCCGAGTCTGCGGAGAGGGGCGGCATACAAATCAAATAAAATTAATCAATCAATCAATCAATCAATCAATTAATAAGTCAATAAGTCAATAAATCAATAAGTCAATAAATTATTTAGTTAATAAATTAATAAAGTAATTAATTAATTAATTAATTAATTAATAATATTTTAAAAATATATACGTTATATTCAGGTGGGGGTTTCCACTTAACAGCCACTACCAGTGTGCTTTCTGGGACTGTTGCAGATGCGCGTGCATCTATCGGTGTGAGATTTGGCTTCTGTGCATGCGTAGCAAGCAAAGTCTCGCACGAAGACGCTCACAGATGTGAAATTTTGCTAATTTTTGGTGATTTTTTTGCCACTGTGCATGCGCAAAAGCCAAATCTTGGGCGTGCTCAAGGCCGACTCTGTGGGACCTAATCGGTCGCTTTCACATACATAGTTGCAAGCAGGCCTTGCACATCTTGGCCCATTTCTTCTGCAGCTTGGAAGGCTTTTGATTGATCTGGAGCTTTGTTATCGGCTGCAGAGGCCTTCAAGAAAGCCTTGCTGGCTGCAGAAGAAATGGGCCGAGATGTGAGAGGCCTAAGTTCAACTGTCCCGGGGTCATGCGATCACCTTTTGTGACTTTCTGACTAGCAAAGGCAACATGGAAGCCAGATTCACTTAATAGCCATGTTACTAACTTAGCAGCTACAGTGATTCAGCTAACAAATGTGGCAACAAAGGTCACAAAATGGGGCAAAACTCACTTAACAAATGTCTCACTTATCAATAGAAATTTTGGGCTCAGTTGTAGTAGTAGTAGTAGTAGTAATAGTAATAATAATAATAATAATAATAATAATAATAATAATAATAATAATTATTATTATTATTATTATTATTATTATTATTAATTAGATTGGTATGCCGCCCTCTCCGCAGACTCTGGGCAGCTCACAGCAGTAATAAAACAATATACAATAATAAATCTAATATTAAAAGTCTAAAATAACAAATCTAATACAGTGGTACCTTGACATACGAGTTTAATTCGTTCCAGACCTGAGCTCGTAAGTCGATCAACTCGCATCTCGAACGAATGCTTTTAGACTTTGTTTTTCGCGCCGAGATAACTGGAAGCAAGGAGATTCTTGTGCGGAAGCTTGGCTCATATCCCAAATTTGAGCTCGGGTGTCGAACAGAAATTTCGCTCGCGTCGCGGCTCGTAACTTGGAATACTAGCATGTGGAATAGCTCGTATCTAGAGGTACTACTGTATTGATATAATTGAAGGACTACCTGTACTGTTCTTGGTAAAAAGCAATTATAATTTTGTAAAAAAACATGAATTCTTGTTGTTAACTCCTGGTCTTAATTGTGTTTTTGTGTCTGTGTACAAAGCAAGGCATTTGTCAAAAAATATTTATTTTTATTTTTTATTTTTCTCCACATATGCATGCATACATATACCATAATTCATAACAAAACATATATAGTTATACATTTCTATTCAATAAACCATAAATCAATGTCCCGATCTGCACATTTTATGCTTCTATTTCCCATCTGTTTTTCCCTGTTATATCATATTACTCTCCTCCCTCTATCTCCCCCTCTTCCCTCTATCTCTTTCTCTCCCACTTTCCTACTTCTCTCCCCATCTTCCCTTCCTTTTCTACTTCCTCTTCTCCCTCCCTGTTGAGTGAATATAATCATAAACCCATCTTTGTGGTTAATAGACAGGTAACTCATATTCGTAACTACATTAGTTATCGGTGCAATTCTTAGACATATTTTTTCAGTATCCATATTTATACATATATCTTATATTTCCTTAGGTATATTCACTGCTATCTTAATGCTGCCTCCTCAGCTACCTATTTTAGTCCCCTAAGTCTACCACCTTGAATTGTCTATTTTTCTGGAATTTAATCAATGTTGCTTATCTTCTATACATATTCATTTTTTATCCAATCAAGAAATTTCCTCCATATATTGTAATATTCAGAGTCTTCCTTATCTTTAATTTTCATTGCCGCATCTGACAAAATTAAGGTGAAAGAATAAAACAATTTGAGCTTAAACAATTGTTCCAATTTCAGAAGGAGTTGTTCCAGCTCTAATGGATATGGGCTAATGCTATTCCAACAACTCCAGATATGCTTTAAGTTAAGAATCCTTCTAGAGCAGGGGTCTCAAGCTCGCAGCCCGCCGGCCAACTGCAGCCCTTGGGACAATAGTTTGCAGCCCCCACCTCAATATCAAAGTTTAATGTTAGTGCGGCCCAGGTTTGATACGAATGGCACTTTTCAGTGTTGTGCATGGAGCTGAATGAACCTACCAATCACGGTGGGGTATATTGCTCTTGGAGGCGGGACATCAGCCGGGCTTATTGCGAACTTGCGCCATTACCCCAGGCTCAGAAGTGGAGGCGGCCACAGAAATTGCTACTCAGTGGGACAGAAAAAAAAAAGCAGAAAAGACATATCAGCTAAAGTTTAGCCGCTAAACACCAAAACAGTGACACCAAGTGGAATTATATTACACAGCCCCAAACATGTCTTTTTCAAAGCCTGCAGTGAAGAGAAAGGTTGGTGATGAGCACAGACAATTTTAGGAATAGTGGGAAATGCAATATTTCTTTGTTGAGCACAGGGGCATCCTGACATGTCTTATTTGCACAGAGAAATTTGCGGTGCACAAAGAATACAATTTGAAACATCATTACACAATTAGACATGCTGAGAAGTATGCAAAATATCAGGGAGGTGAGAGAGCAAACCGGGTTGCTAATCTTAAAACATATCTACTGAGGCAACAAGATTTCTTTAAGAAAGCAGCCAAAGAGAATGATGTAGCAGTCGAAGCTAGCTACATGGTTAGTGAGATGATTGCTAAAGCAGGAAAGCCATTCAAAGAAGGTGAATTTCTAAAAAAGTGCATATTACAGGCTGCAAGTATTGTCTGTCCAGAAAAGAAAGGTCAGTTTAGCAACTTCAGCCTTTCTGCCAACACCATAGCAGAGCGCATTTCTGACATGTGAAGTGACATTTATGATCAACTGTGGGAGAAAGGAAAATGTTTCAGTGTGTACTCAGTCCCAGTTTGTGTTCAATGTTCCATTCATCTTCAGAAAGTTAAATGTTAAAGAACTGTTAATAGAGACATTTAAATCTGAATAATAATAATTACATTTCTCTAGTCAGCAACTATATGTGGTTTCTTCAGTCTTCTATATCTGCTGTATTATTATTACCATTTTCATTTTATTTACTTACTTACTTACTTACTTACTTACTTACTTACTTACTTACTTACTTACTTACTTACTTATTGGATTTGTATGCCGCCCCACTCCGGAGACTCAGGGCGGCTAACAGCAACAATAAAGCAGTGTACAATAGTAGTCTGATGTTAGAAATAATTAAAAGCCCATTAATATAAAAAACAAAACATATATACATACATACCATGCATAGAATTGTAAAGGCCTAGGGGGAAAGTATATCTCAGTCCCCCCATGCCTGGCGGCAGAGGTGGGTTTTAAGCAACTTTCGAAAGGCAAGGAGGGTGGGGGCAATTCTAATCTCTGGGGGGAGTTGGTTCCAGAGGGCCGGGGCTGCCACAGAGAAGGCTCTTCCTTTGGGTCCCACCAAGTGACATTGTTTGGTTGACGGGACCCGGAGAAGACCCACTCTGTGGGGCCTGACTGGTCGCTGGGATTCGTGCAGCAGAAGGCGGTCCCTCAGGTAATCTGGTCCGGTGCCATGAAGGGCTTTATAGGTCATAACCAACACTTTGAATTGTGATCGGAAACTGATCGGCAACCAATGCAGACTGCGGAGTGTTGGTGTAACATGGGCATATTTGGGAAAGCCCATGATTGCTCTCGCAGCTGCATTCTGCACGATCTGAAGTTTCCGAACATTTTCGTTTTCATTTTCATTTATTTATTACTGATTTATTTATTTTTTTCTTATGAATTTGTTAATTTATTTTTATGTTTTAACACAAAATAAGATGAAAAATAAAGACATTTGATAACATTGAAATGTTTTTGTAAGAGCTTTTCTTGTGGGAAACCTGATGCAGCCCAGCCTCACTCAGACTCTACCTCCAGACGCCCCCGGGTAAATTGAGTTTGAGACCCCCATTCTAGAGTGATTACATTTCCAGTAACACTGAAATAGCTGTTTTGAATTTCAAACAGAATGTTTCAAAACTTGAAACTTTTCAAGCTTAAAACATTCTGAACACCTCAGCATGGAAATACAAAAATTCAAGGTGAAACCTATACAATAATATCATCAGCAAATCAGTAGCAACACATCCTGCAAAAGAATCAAATGTCTGGGTAAGAATGTGAAACTTGGGTATTACCCTTATCCCTTCCTAACCAGCCATATAAATCAGTTCAGGGGTTTAACTCCAGAATTCTATTGCTCAATAAATTTCTTACATTTGCTTACACAATGATCAAGGATAAATAGAAACACTACATATTGTAGTCTTATTCTCTTGGGTTTGGTGTTAAACATCTGAAGTATTTTTTAAAGGAATGTTCCATTCTGAAACTTGCTAGTGAGGTTTTGTTAGACATGAACAAACATAGGAAACAATTTAGAAGATGAATTTTTCCATAGCAGTGTTAGATGTTACCTGTCATGTGAGCTATTTTATGTTTTCCACAGAAGGAGCATGAGGCTATTTTAATAACTTGTGTTTCTTTGTCACTTTAGTTATTAAACGAAAGTATAATATTTTCTGCAAAGGGTTTCATTTTCTGTGTCCTTTATGAAAAAATACCTTTTAACCAGAATATATGCTTTTATTTGTTTATGAAAAAGATAAGGAAGCACCTGCTGCTGTCTCAGCATTTTTATGGAATTTTTTGAAGTAAGCCTATAATTTGGAGATTTGGAGACAATACAGAGTTTAGATTAATACCTGGATTAGTTTCTTGTGAAGAATTGTTTAAATGTTGGGCTTTTCTATTTCAACATAATGAAAAGTTCCATCGCACCTGTTGACACCCATTTTTATTACTTCTTCAACTAAATTATCTCAAATTGTTGAGAGAATTAAATTTGGGGAGGGGCAGATAAGGAGAAGTTAAGTACCTACTGTAACTTTCTTGAAAATTATTTTCTAAAAAACATTTCTGATTGTATGATTTTTTTAAAAGTTACTCTAAAATTGTGCTTTAATGCGTGCATAACACTGCATTATTGCAATCTTGCAGCTATGTATACAGTCTTATGTTTTAGATGTGGGAATAACAACCCCATAACTCAGGGATGTCAAACTCAATTTCATTGAGGGCTGCAACAGGGTTGTGTTGACCTCAGAGGGGTGTGACCAGGGGTCACGGCCAGCTCGACGTCAACTTGTGTTGGAGATGCTTGAGGTAGCCTGAGTGTTCTGCCAGAGAAAATGACCCCCCAAGGTTCATTTTCAACTGTGATGGCCTCCTGCAACCCTTTGCCAGCAAAAATGGAAACTCTGTTTTCACTGGCAGAGAGTTGTAGGAGGCCGTTGCAGCATAAAATGAAGCTTGGTGGGCTGTTTTCACAGGCAAAGCCATCCTGGACAAGTCCTTCACTGTTTCCAGTGCAGCCCCAAGAGTGAGATTTAAGCACCCTAGGGGCTGGATTTGGCCCCTGAGCCTTGAGTTTGACCCCTTGCCATAAGTGGTTAAAAAGTCAATCAGAATATTACAGCTTATGAAAATATGTTTCTAGTAAGAATCCAATGGAAGACCCATTCACCTAATAAACAAATCTCTGTGCACCTTGTTTATAATCATTTGCCACTGTAAATGGTTGTTCCCGAAAGATCACAGTGCTGTTTTTGAGCATTATAGTCTGGTCCACTCCCTGCACAGCCCAAACTCTCTGAGGGTATGGTGTAGGTGTGAAATCCAGCAGTTTCTGGAGAACTGGTAGCGGTAATTTTGAGTAGTTTGGAGAACTGGGAAATGCCACCTCTGGCTGGTGCCAGAGTGGGGTGGGAATGGAGATTTTGCAATATCCCTCCTCTGGAGTGAGATGGGAATAGAGATTTTGCAGTATCCTTCCCCTGCCATGCCCCCCAAGCCATGCCCACAGAACTGGTAGTAAAAAAAAAATGGATTTCATCACTGGTATGGTGCAACTTAAACAAGGAGAACTGCTTATGTAATTCTTAAAATCCCACATGATTCTTAAGCAAAGCAAAACTTTCTGACTTGAGCAACAAGTTTCAGAGTTGAGCAAAATTCTTTACGCATTCTGAAGTGTTGTATATATTTTATTAATAATAACATACCTGCCTGCAGAAAATAATGCTATTCTGTAAAGAATCATTTGCTTCCCATTCCATGGAATCCAGGAAGTGATCACCTTGGCATCCTTAGCAACCTGGCAGTATATGTGACGTCAAAGCTCTGCCCCCGGAATCTCTTGGTGGGATTCCCCGTTCGGGTTCGGGTTCGGCCGAATTTTGCGTAAAGTTCGTCCGAACTTGCCGAACCCGAACACTGTTGGGTTCGCCCATCACTAGTGGTATTTACTGGTTCTCCGAAGTACTCAAAATTTCCACTAGAGGTTCTCCAGAACTTGATGAAACCTACCTCTGATTCTTGGACATACAAAGACAGTAGATGTTTGTGGAAAATTACTGGTGAATTGAAAATGATTGGAATGCAGGAGAATGAAGGTTGAATTTTGGACCAGATTACTTGGCATAGAATCGGTGGTGTGTCAAGGAGCCTGGCTTTTAAAGGCCTCGAGACAGGAAAATGCATTGAGGGAATCTAGTGACCTCAGGCTGGTTTATCATTAAAATAATTCCAAATGTGAGTAGAACTGGAATAGCTATCTTGGGCGCGCGAGAAAATTTATTCATTTTAGGCATCGCCTAACTCCAAACTGACTCTGGGCAGCATACAATCAAGGCAGTAGAATAAAAATAGAATATAATAGTTATTATATAAACAAATAGGAACCTGCTAGCCACACCCACATACAATGTGGCAGGGAATCCAAAGCTGGGGGAGAATCACTAATGGGAGTAGAACTGCATACACTAGTTAGAAAAAATAGCCAGGTGTGATTGGATACACAAGGAATTTGTCTTCGGTGCATATATTATTTCATTTTATTTATTTATTTTGTCCAATACACAATGAGAGTTTTAGTGGAGATATATATATATATATATAAACAAACACATAGTAAAATACATGATGAAGGTTATAGAGGAGATACTCATAGTAAAATATATTTATGAAAGAATAGAAAAGAAGATATAGTAATAGAACATATCAATGAAAGAATAGAAGAAGAGATATAGGAATAGAAGAAAGGAATAGCCCCGAACCCGGAAGTTTGGCAAAAGTTCGGGTTTGGGAGGCCGCTGAGAAGCCCCGCCGCCCAGCTGTCGTCTTTTAAAACAGCCGGGGGGCTTCTTGGCGGCCTCCCGAATGCCGAACCCGGAAGTTCGGGTTTGGCGTTCGGGTTCAGGAGGACGCTGGGAAGCCCCCCGGCTGTTTTAAAAGGTGACAGCTGTGCAGCGGGGCTTCTCAGCGGCCTCCCGAACCCGAACTTTTGCCGAACTTCCGGGTTCGGGGTTCAGGAGGCCGCTGAGAAGCCCCGCTGCCCAGCTGTCACCTTTTAAAACAGCCGGGGAACTTCTCGGAGGCCTCCCGAACCCCGAACCCGGAAGTTCAGCAAAAGTTCGTCGTTCGGGAGGCCTCCGAGAAGCCTCCCGGCTGTTTCAAAAGGTGACAGCCGGGCGGCGGCATTTTTTGCAGGTTTTTTTTTCATTGCACAGATTAATTGAGTTTACATTGTTTCCTATGGGAAACAATGTTTCATTTTATGAACTTTTCGTCTTACGAACCTCCCCCGGGAACCAATTAGGTTCGTAAGACGAGGTATTACTGTAGTTGTATTTCAAAGTGCAGAAGGACAGACCATGTGACTATATTACTTACATTGGGAATGAACTGCTTAAAGCAGAAAACAGTATTATGCAAATATTGTAAATTCACAACAATCATCTACTGGGTTTTCTAACATTACCACTCCTTTTTTTCTTACAGATTTCATAACATACTATCCTATTTGTCTTCAGGAAGAATCCTGAATCCTACGTACTTCTGTGAAAATGGCATTTAACAATTTCACTTCGAAGGCTGTACTCGTTTATGACGAATGGATTAAAAATGCTGGTATGTCCTATTCTTGATAACGTCCCCTTAATTGTATAATGTGTCTCATTACAATTTAAGCATATATAAAAACACTTGCTCATGACAAACTTATGCATAAATAATATTTCAGGATATTTTTATGAAACCAGGAAGACTGAGAATTATTAAACATGGTTCTTCACAAATGTCTTCATTCTTACCCTGTTTCCCCAAAAATAAGTCACCCCCGAAGGTAAGACAAGAGTCTTTGGAGAGGGGCGGCATACAAATCTAAGTAATAAATAAATAATAAGACATAGGAGAGGTTTTGTAGAATGGCCTAATATAAGGCATCCCCCGAAAGGAAGACATAGGAGACGGTACGTTTTGCAGCATTCCCGAACAGAACATATATAACACTGCGGTCCATAAATTGCATCCCAAAACACTGCATCTATCAGATTTAAAACACATCCAACATGCATCCAACATGCAGCTGCGTGTTTGGATGCATTTTTGCTGTAGCAGGATGCAGGATACAATTCATTGAAAAAGAAATAAGACATCCCCTGAAAATAAGACGTAGCACATTTTTTGGGAGCAAAAATTAATATAAGACGCTGTCTTATTTTCAGGGAAACACGTTAGTATAGTCTATTTGCATATAGTGTAATGTTTTAAAGATGCTACTTCAGCATATATTTTAACTGTTTTTGAGAAGAGGGAGATGGAAATGATACATTTTTAAAAGATTCTAGTTAAGAGTTGTGCTAGTGGATTAAGCTGAAAATGTAAGAAGGATTAATGTAATGTCTGGTTGGTCCATTGGGCTGTTTTTCATATTCTGGGGCTTCAGGAAGCTCCCATGAAGCCTCCAGAGGGTGAAATGGCCTTCCCCAAGGCTGAAAATCAGCTGGCTAGCATGCACATGTGCGCTGGGGCTGATATAGAACAATGCCTTGAATGCCCTCCGATATGGCTCCATGTGCTTCCTGCGGCATAAATGCCATAGTTTGCCATCAGGGTCCTATAATCTGTCTAAGTTAATATTTTCTTAAAATATTTCTTTATTGGGCAGCCTACAATTTAACATAGTGGTAAGATTCAGTATTTCCTTCCATGTTTTTGAAAAGCAAATACTTATTGCTTAGAGTTGAACCGTGGAGTTCTTAATGTGCTGATGTTATCTAGTTAGGTAGTGAAATGTCCTTCCTCCCGGGCTGCATGGCTGGGCCTTATGGGTACGTGCATGTGCAGTGGCAAAAATTATATATATATTTTTAAAAAGCTGAAAACAAGATGGTGATGCATTCCCAGGGCTTCTGCAATGCGCAGAAGGGGAAACCCCCCCCCCCAATTTTTTTAAAAAGAGATGTCGGCCTCCAGGGATTAGCACTGACCGATCCGGTTCTGTGACATCATAATGACATCACCAGCAGTTTGCTACCGGTTTGAGTGAACTGGTCCTAGATCTTAATTATCTATATGAGGTAGCAAATATTGCTAAATTAAAAGAATAACATTTATGAGGAAGGACAAATATTAACCACTGTTTGTTCTAGTTATAACTCTCATGAACATAGATAATTTGTACATTCACATAAATATTTTAATATTGTTATCAGTTATGATTTTAGCTTTGGCTAAATGAAAAGCCTTTGGGTAATATATGTGTCAAGTTTTTATATAAAGCAAACAAGAAACTTAAGATAAAAAAACCTGTGCTTTTGAACAGGTAAATAGCCAGATTAGCTAGCAATAATTTAGGTTAAAGAATATGTTATTTAATGCAAAATCTACAAATATTAAAATATTTTTTAATATCTCTTTTCCAGATCCACGAGTTGATGGCTACCTACTCATGTCTTCACCATTCCCACAAACGTTTATCATTGCATCTTATATATATTTTGTCATTAATCTTGGACCAAAGTTCATGGAGAACAGAAAGCCTTTTGATTTGAGGCCAATAATGTTTTTTTATAACTTTGGCATAGTGGCTCTTTCATTATATATGACATATGAGGTAAGTAGAAGATTGTTAATTTGTTCTAATAGAGATGAACAAAGGATTCTCCTGAAATATTAATGATTTTGTGATGTGAAGCGAAATGTAACTTGGGTGTACATAAATACTTTTGAAATCAGGAACTTAAAAGAAATTGAGATTAAACTACAAAAAAGAGCCAGAAAACAAACAAATAAAAGAAAGAAGAGAGATTATTAGACACAGATTAAATTTAACAATTCAGACAGAAATTAGAATGGCAAAACAGAAATATTTTGAACAACAAACCAGGTTGCTGCTTAGCATATAAATTTAAAAAAGAAAAAGAGAAAAAAGTTAATATATCAATTATTAAATACGGAAGGAAATATACATTACAATAAAGAGAAAAAAAAGGAAATAACCCAGAACTATTTTACAAAACTTTATCAACAAGATAACATGGAAGAGGACAAAATAATAAAATAAATGTCAGACTCCTCAAACTCAATTACAGAAGAAGAGAGAGAGAGAGAGAGAGAGAGAGAGATGTTGAATAGACCAATTACCATAACGGAACTAGAAACAACACTGAAGAAACAAAATACAGTAATAATAAAACCCCTGGTCCAGATGGAATCCCAGTTGAGATCTACAGAAATACATTATAAACAATATAGCACATCTTATTGGAAGCATACAAAGAAGCATTAGAAGAGGCAAAAGTCTATAAGCCGATGTCTTTGATATTCGAGGCCAACCCTGGGGGAAAATATTATGGGACATAACTTAAAAATGAAATTATCCTTGATTCAAAGTACCGTATTTTTCGCTCCATAAGACGCAGTTTTTTCCCTCCCAAAGTAGGATGAAAAATCAGCGGCGTCTTATGGAGCGAAGATGCAGGCAGGGGGGGGAGGCGCTGGAGCAGAGGGGGGGCGGCGATATACTCACCAAAAGTGTCCTGCCTCTGTCGCCGCCTCTCCTCTTCCCAACCCCGAAGAGAGCCGCGCCTTTCGGCCTCCAGAAGTGCTGGGCCGGGGGACGCCTCCACCGCGCAGGTTTAGGAGGCGGAGCGGCACCGGAGGAGCGTTGGCGGCTCCGAGCCTTTGGGAAGGCTACGGGAATCGCTTCAGGAGGCGGGGAGGTCTCGAAGACCCAAAACCCAGCCAGTCGCTCGCAGCCGGTCGGAGCTGCCCGTCCGACACCTCCGTCCGACCCGTCCGATGCTGGCGCCTCCCTCCCTGCCTGCCTGCCTGCCGGCCCCTGTGCGCCCCAACCCCCCCCCGAACTCCCATGGAAGGCAGTCCCCGTCCCCCCCCGCTTGCCAGCTCTCGCTTTGGTGTTTCTCCGGTGGAAGCAAGGCGGTTGAGTTGCTCCGAGGTTCTGCTTCCAAGCAACCGTTTGCCGCCTCCCCGCAAGCCCCCTGCCCGAAGCTGCAAGCGCGAGATCCTGGGGCGAGGGGGAGGCGGCAGTCCTGCGCTTTGCACTGGGGAGGTGTAGCGGGGAACCGGGGAGGAAGCCACCCCTCTGTGCTGGGAGGGAAGAAGGAACAATGTTCACTATCTCCCAGGACCACCAAGCCCCCTTCCAACAGCACATGCGAGGCTCCTGGCCTGCCAGCTCTCAGCTTCTCATTTCTGCTTTCTCTCTTTCTCTCTTGCTCTTTCATTCTTTTTTCTTTCTTTCTCTTTCTTTCTTTCTTTCTCTTGCTTTCTCTCCTTCCATTTCTTTCATTCCCCCTCTCTATTTTTATTTCTCTTTCATTCTCTTTTTCTCTTTTTCTTTCTTTCTTGCTCTTTTTCTTTCTCTCTTTTACCTTCCCTCCTTCCATTTCTTTCATTCCCCCTCTCTATTTTTATTTCTCTTTCATTCTCTTTCTTTCTCTCTTTTTTCTTTCTTTCTTGCTCTTTTTCTTTCTCTCTTTTACCTTCCCTTCCTCTATTTCTTCTTTTCTTTCTCCTTCCTACCTTCTTCCCTCCCTCCCTTCCTTCAGTCCTTCCTCTCTTACTCTCCCCTTTCATAAGTTTCCTTGCTTCCTTCCTCTGTTCTGTCCCTTCCCCCTTTCTTTCTTTCTTTCTTTCTTTCTTTCTATTTTTTTTCTATTTTCCTCCTCTAAAATCTAAGTGCGTCTTATCAGCAGGTGCGAAAAATACGGTACATACGTGTCCTCTGGTAGTTCCAAAGGTGCTTTTTCAAGAGGCATCTGGATTTTCTTTTGCCTTGAAGACATTTTGCTTCTCATCCATTTGAGAATTACATTTTACACATACGAAGAAAATCAGCCACCTTTTATGCATGCAATTCAGGCTGAGTGCACATGTCACACTAAATTACAATAATGTTTGTTTGTACTTTAATGGGTTATATGAAGCTAACCATTTATAGTTTATTCCGTTTCAAAAAAAGTTCGTCTATACATACAAAGCACTACCTTGGAGCTTGTATAGTATTAATCAGTGCTGTGCATGGCGTAGTTCAATGATGGCGGATCTTTTTTTTCCTTGGGTGCCGAAAGAGCGTGGAGATGTGCTATCGCACCTGCGTGAGTGCCCACACTCATAAATCAATGCCTGGGGAGGGTGAAAACAGCTTCCCCTGCCCCCCAGAGGCGCTCTGGAGGCTGAAAATGACCTGTTTCCCCAGGGGGCTCATGTTTCACCCTCCCTAGGCTCCAAAGGCTTCCCTGGAGCCCGGGGTGGGTAAATATGCCCTCATGCATCCACCCGGAGCTTCTCTGGAAGCCAAAAACACCTTCCCAGAGCCTCTGTGCAAGCCAGAAATCAGTTGGCCAGCACACACATGCATGTTGGAGCTGAACTAGGGCAACAGCTCATGTGCCAGCAGATATGGTTCCGCGTGCCACCTCTGACCCCCATGGCATAGGTTTGCCATCACTGGCATAGTTCCTTCTTACTGTAATTATGTATGCAATCCAATGATTTGTAAAAATATATCATATTAAATTCTTTAATTTAATATATCATATTAAATTCTTTTCTTCTCCTCCAAAGTTCCTCATGTCTGGCTGGGCTACAGGCTACACATTCCGCTGTGATGTGATTGACTATTCCAGGTCACCTATGGCTCTCAGGGTGAGTATTTTATTTTATTTTATTGGATTTGTATGCCGCCCCTCTCCGTAGACTCGGGGCGGCTAACAACAGTAGTAAACAGCATATGACAATCCAATGTAAACAGTTAAAAACCCCTATTGTAAAACCAACATACATACAGACATACCATACATAAAATTGTAAAAGCCTAGGGGGAAAGAGTATCTCAATTCCCCCATGCCTGGCGGCAGAGGTGGGTTTTAAGAAGCTTACGAAAGGCAAGGTGGGTGGGAGCAATTCTAATCTCTGGGGGGAGTTGGTTCCAGAGGGTCGGGGCCGCCACAGAGAAGGCTCTTCCCCTGGGTCCCGCCAAGCGACATTGTTTAGTTGACGGGACCCGGAGAAGACCCACTCTGTGGGACCTAACTGGTCACTGGGATTTGTGCAGCAAAAGGCGGTCCCTGAGATAGTTTAGTCCGGTGCCATGAAGGGCTTTATAGGTCATAACCAACACTTTGAATTGTGACCGGAAACTGATCAGCAACCAGTGCAGACTGCGGAGTGTTGGTGTAACATGGGCATATTTGGGAAAGCCCATGATTGCTCTCGCAGCTGCATTCTGCACGACCTGAAGTTTCCAAACATTTTTCAAAGGTAGCCCCATTTAGAGAGCGTTACAGTAGTCGAGCCTCGAGGTGATGAGGGCATGAGTGACTGTAATTAGTATTGTAAACCACTGTAATACAAATTAGGGCTGCACCTGGTCTTTCTGGTGTATTTCTCATCCCAAAGCGTTCCAAGAGACTGAGCTTGTAAAACTGAACAACAAGCCATGAAATAGGACCACGCCAGTTAGAAGTTTTTTCAGTTTAATTTAAAGTAAGAGGTGACTTTTGTTTAGGGGTATGGAAATTTCTAAAAAAAAGAAACAAGTCCTATTATGTAGCTTTATGATTGTTGGAGTAAAAAATGAGTTGATGGCACATTGGTCAATCAATTATGTAGCTGTGTTTTTCTTTTAGACTAAAGGTGCCTAACCCCCCAGGGTGCAGCCCAGTATCGGGCATGGGTGCGCAGCTCCATTTGTGGGCTGATGAGCACATGTGCGCAGCTCCATTTATGTGCATGTGCTTGCTGCTTGCACAGAATCCATAAGCCACAAAGGTTGGAAACCGCTGTTTTAGAGGCTTCACTGGATTCTATTTACTTCTGCCTCAGGAATAATCATATAGAGATACTTCAAGTTTCCTACAAAAGTGCTGAATGTCGGTTTAATTTTATGTGCATAAAATATTCATCATGCTTAATAAAATGGAGAATTTACATACAGTATTGAATTTACTCATTGTTTTTGCTGTTTATAGATGGTTCGTACCTGCTGGTTGTATTATTTTTCCAAATTCATTGAGTTGCTAGACACCGTGAGTACGATTATATAGTTTAATAAATATATTCTGGTCTGTGTACACAATAAAAGGCTGATTAATAAACAATATAATATATTTCAGGTATTTCTTTGTATATTGAGTATTTGTCATCATTGGACGAAATATTAGATTGATTCTAATGAATGGGTGAAAACTTTCTGGGTATTAGACTAATTGGTATGGAAAACCAGACAGCTTAATTTCTCACTTTTCTTCTCTCACTGAGAACGACCATGTCAAGATCTGTTTATTCATAATAATGATGCTGTGCTTTACCCATATCTATAGATTTAATTGATGGAATGTTCAATCCAGTTTTCAAACTTAGCTCTTCAAATATCCTTGGATTCAAGTTTCAGAATTCTCAACTATCCTGATTGCAATTTCTGGGAGCTGCATTCTTAATACAGTGGTACCTCTACCTAAGAACACCTCTACTTTTCTAAATAAGAACCGGGTGTTCAAGATTTTTTTGCCTCTTCTTAAGAATCATTTTCCACTTACAAACCCGAGCCCCTGAAACTGTAACCGGAAAAGGCAGGGAGAAGCCTCTATGGCAGTGGTTCTCAACCTTGGGGTCGGGACCCCTTTGGGGGTCGAATGACCATTTCACAGGGGTTGCTTAAGACCATGGGAAAATACAAATTTCCAATGGTGTTAGCAACTAAAGCTTCTATTCTGGCACCTTGGAACATATTTTTACAATCCAACCAATCAGGAGTTTACAGGACGGGGTCCCTCTGACCTCTTGCCAATCAGCTTAAAGATCTGTTGGAAGAATTGGCGCTAAACCTATAGTTGGGGGTCACCACAAGATGAGGAACTGTAAGGGGTCGCAGTATTAGAAAGGTTGAGAACCACTGCTCTATGGGGCCTCTCTAGGAATCTCCCGGGAGGAAACAGTGCTGGAAAAGGCAGGGAGAAACCTCTGTGGGGCCTCTCTAGGAATCTCCTGGGAGGAAACAGGGCCTCCATCCTCCCTGTGGTTTCCCCAATCGCACGCATTATTTGCTTTTACATTGATTCCTATGGGAAAAATGGCTTCTTCTTACAAACCTTTCTACTTAAGAAGCTGGTCACGGAACGAATTAAGTTCGTAAGTAGAGGTACCACTGTACCCCTAAAAGTGCTCTGAATGCAAATTGTAAATTTATCTAAGTCTTGTATTGAATATTAGAGTTGGGAAGAAGCAAACTATGCAATCAAAGTCAATGTGTGAGACCTGAACTGAAACTCAAGAGGTTAACAAAATAATTTCTGAAATAAAATGCTTTGTAGAAAATACGCATTGAAAAATATTTCAGTCATTGATAGATCATAGCCTGAAAGAAACAATATAGAACAATTGTATGGAAAGTCAATTTCTTTAGTAAGATGCAAAAGGATGACTCCGTTCTTGGAGGGAAAAATTACAAGCCCATTGTAGGCCTTGTGGTATAAAAGAGAGATCCATAGACTTCTAGAAGATCCTTTGGTTCTGTATTAATGTGAATCAACCTTTCCAATTTTTATTTCCCAATCCAGTTACCCAGTCTTATAAAGTTGTTTTGAACTAGAGTTCTATATCATAGATTTTATGATTCACATGCACTATTCAAGCACTTTTAGGTGATTCCATGACTCTATTGTAGGGCATATTACTTTCATAAAGGACAGAGAATATACTGTATAGTTCAGCATGGGAATATACAGAGAATATACTGTATAGTTCAGCATGGGAATGACCACAATTCCCAGTAGCACTAGCTTCTATGGCTGATATGTGTGTGTGTGTGTGTGTGTGTGTGGATTTTAGATGCTGTAGATGTAGAATAAACGAAATTGTAGGTTTTAATAGCTAGTGCTGGGAATAACCTCTGCCAGAGATCGTAGAGAATTAAGATAAGGAGGAGACAAATAATTGTTAGAGGGACTAGTAGCCTGACTTGGTCTAAACCAGCTTCTTCTATTTTGAACCAGTTACTTTAATTTTTGCAGATATGCTAACATTTGTAATTTATTTTCATTTGTACAATGTAAATCAGGTAACAATTTTTTTATTATGTTGTATTGACCTTTCTATTCATGTTGCTCATTTTAAATATGATTCATTGCAGGTCTTCTTTATCCTTCGAAAAAAGAATGGCCAGGTGACCTTCTTACATGTCTTTCATCATTCAATCATGCCATGGACATGGTGGTTCGGAGTCAAATTTGCTGCAGGTAGTCAACATTTCAGATTTCAAGTTGAAGGGTACCTTTAAATAATGACAGTATTTTGTGGGCTGAGAGGAGTTGTGTCAACACTTGGCCAAATAACAAAACTAGATATTCCATTTTTAGGGGTGCATTTGGCCTCTAAGTAATTTACTTATCTGTTAAAAAATGTCTTTTTCTTCTAGTTTGTATCAGGTTATTCATGTGCAAGATCTATTGTGAGCCAGATCAGATCCTGCATGGATCAGCAAACCCATAGTTAAGCTGAAATCTATAAATCCTTGAAGTTCGTAATAGTGTTCTAGTTATGAAGTTCTTAATAGTGTCCTATCTATGGAGCAGTTCTGCAATGTTCCTCCCTTCCTGAATAAATAACAGATTGTGGTCAGTAACCAATTAACAGCATAAAATTTAGAGAAGGCTGAGATGAGGGAGAAATTGCTTTAGCTCTCATTCCTTAGCTTGATTGCAATCTAAACCTGGTTGGATATAAGTAACCTGAGACTTTATTTATGTTGCAGTGTAAGGAAATTTAGTAGCATAGATTTTTATCAGGAAAGGAATATAATGTATAATCTTTTTATATAGTAGGCAGCTTGAAGAGAGATAAAATTAACTTTCTGATAATAAAGACTAGTGGAAACTTGGAACCAACTTTCAGCACAGCTAACGAGTCAGTAACTGAGTTTAAATATACTTGGGATAAATACTGGTCTATCACCTAACAATTCTTTTAAAAAATAAGTAACAATAAAAATAATAAATTTTTAAATAAAAATAAATACCAATTAAACATGAAACAGAACAAAAACTCAAGGGAGAGACTGGGGCTTTTTCTGCCTTCAGTTTCCTATATTTTTCAAAGTCTGGAGGAAGATGGATTTTTAGCAGTATGAATCCTCTAAAACAGATGCCAATAGCTCATAAATATTTATGATTTCAGTTAGTTAGCATGCCAATCATGTACTAAATGCCAAAACAAATAGAATGGATTTGAATGTATTGGGTGTGTTCTATAAATTTTGCCTCTGTCAGAGCTAATAAATAATTATCTATATGAGAGTTGATTATGGCCATATTTGATAATGGACAAAGTTCAGCCAGGGTACAGTTGTTGGCACTGTCAAACAAGGCAGGTTTTCTCCAGAAGGTTTCGGGGTGGTGGTGTTTCACATCCGCTGACTCTCCACAAGAGTGTCCTCCACAAATGTACCCAATTGCCAAAATTCATGTTGTTGGTCCGGAGCTGGTTTCCACAGCATATACCGCTAAGATGATTACCATTGAAAACCACTTTGCTCACTACTATATTTTTTCCCAAAGTTTTTAAAAATTTTCTCCACATTCAACATACAACTTCCTATACTTTCAGTACATCTTAATATCATCATCATCATTATCATCATCATCATCATCATCATCATTTAGATTTGTATGCCGCCCTTCTCCGAAAACTCGGGGCGGTTCACAGAATAAATATAGAAACAAAGCGTACAAAACAAATCTAATACATTCAAAAACTACAGCTAAAAACCCTATACAGTGATCCCTCGAGTTTCGCGATCTCGATCTTCGCGAAACGCTATATCGCGATTTTTCCACCCGATGACGTCACTCCCTTCCTTTCTCATCTTTCTTTCTCTCTCTCTTTCTCTATCTTGCTTCTTCCTCTCTCACACTCTCTTCCTCCCTCTCTCATCTCTTTCTTTCCTTCTCTCTCTTTCTCTATCTCTCCCCCTCTTGCTCTCGAGCGGCGGGCGGCACCCAGGGAAGGTTCCTTCGGCCGCCCAGCAGCTGATCTGCTCGGCAGCGTAGTAGCAGCGAGGAGCCGAAGATGGGGTTTCCCCTTTGCGTGGGCAACGGGGAAACCCCATCTTCGGCTCCTCGCTGCTACTGCGCTGCCAAGCAGATCAGCTGCTGGGCGGCCGAAGGAACCTTCCCTGGGTCTTCAACTCCCAGAATTCCCCGCTGCCCACGCAAAGGGGAAACCCCGATCATGCACCGAGCGGCGGGCAGGCGAGCGGCGGGCAGGCGAGCGGCGTGCGTGCGGTGGACAAGCGGCGTGCGGACAAGCGGCGTGCGTGCGTGCGGACAAGCGGCGTGCGGACAAGCGGTGTGCGGACAAGCGGCGTGCAGGCGAGCGGCGTGCAAGCGAGCGGCGGGCGGGCGGGCAGCGGACAAGCGGCGTGCGGACAAGCGGCAGGCGGGCGGGCGGCGGGCGGGGGACAAGCAGCGTGCATGCGTGCGGCGGACAAGCGGCGTGCGTGCGTGCAGGCGGCGGACAAGCGGCGTGTGGACAAGCGGCGTGCGGACAAGCGGCAGGCGGACAAGCGGCGGGCGGGCAGGCGGCGAGCTGTATGTAGCGGAAGTAAAAACATCTGTGCATGCGCGCCCTTTTTCCATGGCGAGCGGCGAGCTCGCCCGCCATGGAAAAGTGGCACGCATGCGCAGATGGTGTTTTTACTTCCGCAACCCTACATCGCAAAAAATCGAGTATCGCGAGGGGTCTTGGAACGTAACCCTCGCGATACTCGAGGGATCACTGTATATTACTAAATCAGATAATCCAATCACACCATGCATCACATTTATATCATTTATTTCATTATTCAAATACAATAAAATGATTCACATTCCAGGTTAGTTTTATATTATTTCATCTGTATCCCAACTTTTTTCTCTCCACTTCCCTCCTTCTATCTCAGGTGGCTATTCCACCTCTACTAACTACTTTCTTACTCCTTCTCCCTTCTCCTTCTACTACCCTTCCCTTCTCCTTCCTTCATCTTTATACTCTTTCTCCGCTCTCTCCCCTTTCTCTTTTTCCTTCCTATTTCCCGTCTCCCCTCTAAATCCTTCCCTAAGTGGATAGTTCTATTACCATTACATAACTGATTAAAATATTTCTCTAACTCTTACCCATCCTTTTTTTTCCAAAATCTCCTATCCAATACTGTATATTTAAATTTTAACTTTTCGTATATGTATTTAAGTCGTGCTACTTCCTTATCCTAGTTTTGTTTCCTGGGACTAACACCAATCAATTCAATTTTATTCCAGATTCATTGCTATAGCTAGATTGCACAGCTAATTGTTGTTTCTTGTGCTTCTTAATTCTGGGTCTCATTGCTTCCTCTCCTTCTTTGATATCTTAACTCATCTTTAAATTCCCCCCACCACACTATTTCTTTACACCCCCTCCAAAACCACCCAAAATATAACTTTCACCTTATATTGTGGTCTCATATTAACAATAATACTGTTCTTTTGTAACTTGGTTTACACCAATATTATCAATATCATCATAATTTTTACATTGTGGTTTACTCACATTTATAATTTGTAGGTTATTCAAATATTTTATTAGGAAAACTTTATACATGAATACAACAACTGTACCATTTATGGTTACCTCACAGTTATTATTGTAAATTCCCTTAATAGAAGTACAGTGATACCTTGTCTTACAAACTTAATTGGTTCCAGGAGGAGGTTCGTAAGGTGAAAAGTTCCTAAGACGAAACAATGTTTCCCATAGGAATCAATGGAAAAGCAATTAATGCGTACAAGCCCAAAATTCACCTCCTTTGCCAGCCGAAGCGCCCGTTTTCATGCTGGTAGGATTCCCCTGAGGTTCCCCTCCACGGGAAACCAGACTTTGCAATACTGCAGGGGAATCCCAGCAGGGGAATCCCACTAGTGCGAAAACGGGCGCTTCGGCTGGCAACGGAAGTCTGGAGGCGGGGCATCCTAGCAGCAGCGGCGGGTTCGTAAGGTGAAAATAGTTTGGAAGAAGAGGCAAAAAAATCTTAAACCCTGGGTTCGTATCTCGAAAAGTTTGTATGACGAAGGGTTCGTAAGACGAGGTATCACTGTATCTACTAAAAAAATAAAAGATTAGCAATGTTTTATATCCTAGTACTATAATCTAATAAAAATGAAAAAGAGAATAGAAAATGCATATGATCATCTTATTATTAATTCACTAACTTGATTAAATTAAGTCAAATTCATAGTTCATTGACATTATAACCAAATAGCTTAAACAATTATATTTTCCTCCATTGATTAAATTTGGAACTTCATTTAAAACAACAAATCTTTCAACTCATTAATCACAATTCATATAGCATAATAAAGTTATAAGACAGTGATAGCAAACCTTTTTTTCCTCGGGTGCTGGGAAGGCGTTTTTGGCTTTCAGAAAGCCTCCAGGGGGATGGGGGAGGACATTTTTACCCTCTCCCATCTCCAGGGAAGCCTATTGGGCCCAGGAAAAGTTGGGAAACAGTCTGTTTTTGGCCTCCAGAGGGCCTCCAGGGGGCGAGAGAAGCTGTTTTTGCCCTCCCCAGGTATTGAATTATGGGTATGGGCACTGCACACCCATGCTCTTTTGGCACCCGAGGGAAAAAAGGTTCGCCATCACTGCCATAGTAAGTCTGTTAATGTTTCAGATACCATAACTGGTGATTGGTTTTTTTAGCAACAGAACATTGAAAAACATTTCCTTTGACACTGCATTTAAAGTAATTGTTCATGAGCTTGAGTGTTGTGGTAAGGTGATGCTGCAACAGACTTAAATAATGATTTGTGATCAGAGCTACATGTGGGATTAGAGGAAAATAAATAACTTGCTGAACCAGCTCCATGCAAATTCTTTGGGCACTGTTGCTTAACACTGCTCCAGTTTTAGATTGCTGTAAATTCTGCTGTAGCTTCTGGTTTATTCCTTTCCTTAGACTTGACGGATGATCTAATTAAAAGCTACACAAAAAAATCATTCCATGCGCATTGAGTATAATCGATGTAGATTTTTCTGGACCAAACAGCAGCATTAGACATTTTGAAAACTTTTCTAACCTACAACAGCCATTTTTCAGACATAATCATATAAAACACATCCAGCCCTAATCACCGATTCCAAACATTGGTTGTTCTCCCTGTCTTGATGAAAACTAGTTAATAATCCCCCTGCCCAATAAATAATGGTAACAAGATGCCAGTTCTACATAACAGAAAAGTTACTTCATCCTGAATAGAAAGACATTCAACGATCACTTACTAAAAAAAAAAAAAAAAAAAAAAAAATCCTTTAAATAGCTTCATAATTAAAGTCCAACTGAAGTGAAACATGCCAAGATATAGGTGATGTAGTTTTCTTGTAGAGATGAAATAAGTAGCAGTGATTAATTAGAATCTTCCAACGGATGCATGATCGAGTGAAAGGAAAATTGATAAAAATATAAAGACGTTTACTACAGTTGACTGAAAATCAGGCAAAGCAGAAATAGAAAACAGTGATGTAAAAATAGGATAGAGGAAGAGACTGAGTAGAAAAATAATTTAAAATGAATTAAAAAAAATAGTCTGGAAACAAATGTAGGTAAGTCTAAATCTATTCCTAACTGTGCCAGTTTTTTTAAAGGAACTAATGTACAGTATTGTCATTTAAAAATGGCAAGTGCTTAAAAATCTGACTGCAAAACCTGTCCGTTATTGTATCTGGAAGTGTGCAAATATGCTAACCAGCTGCAATTATATAAATATACAACCTGCACAATCTGGGAGTTGGGATTTGAGTGTTGATGTGGAGAAAATAGAGGAGGAAGTTGCGTTGCATATATTTGCCACCTTGAGTTATTTATAAAAATAAGAGAGGATAGATGCCTTTATTGTCATTTTTAAAGGTAGGATATAAGTAACTAAAAACATAAATTACAAAATGACGTTTGTTACTGTTTTTCCACACACTGCTTACTATTTATGAGATATCACTATTTATGAGATGCTATACTGTTTACTATTTTTGTGTGAAGATAATAACCAGGATAAAGCTTGGGAAATCTGAATTCAAATTCCCGTTTTGTCATGAATTTCTCAAGAGACTCTTTAGAAAGTTTCTCAACCTCATGGCCTTAAGGCTCTAAGAGAACCAGAATGGGATGTTTTGTTTTGTTTTTTTAAAAAAACCTGGATACCTTCTCACAGCTTCTGTTGTACATGCACTTTTTCAGTTACATTTCTATTGAGGTTAAAAGTCTTGTGAGCAGGAGTATATAGAAAAACTTCAAAATATAGAAATAAGTATTGAAACATTGTCTTATTGGTTAGATTTAATCCCTTGAATATAAAAATCTGTTCCCTTTTATTCTTATGTTAAAAGCCAATTAGATTTTGAACACCACAACTAAACAGTCTTTTTACTTGAATCTACTCTTGGTTACTCTCAGATTTCTACACTTCATTAGGTGAATGCAAGTTATTTTACTGCTAAATAAAAAAGAGAGTCTAATCTAGCTAATATAGAGAATGTCCAACATGGATAATTACTGCTTATTTTTATAGTAAAATGGAGAAAAAGAATTTTTATTTAGACTTTTAAGAATTGACAATGTTGTATAAAATTTGAGTGAGTAATAAGAAAAACAAAAGTTTATATATGGTTGATTTTAAGCATTGTTATTGTGTTTATAGCTATAAACACAATAACGATGCTTAAGTGCGTGTATAAGGGCACCAGCGTGCCTTCCATCCCCTGTCCTAATGTTTCTTTTTTACTAGCATCGTGTATATGAATATTATTATAGCTCTGCATGCCACCAATATGTACTTGACAAAACAAACAAACAAATAAATAAAATATATTGTTTTATTTTATGATGGAGAAAAAAATTATACCTGATTACTGCTTTTGTGAAATTCTCAAAAATTTCCTTCTCTTTAGCATTATTATAAAGTGAGTTTGTTTACAAATGGTGGCAGTGTTGGTATAAATTGATCATCCATCCATTCATTTTAAGCATTCAACCTCTAACCATGTACCCTCCAAATGCATTGGAACTATAATTCTCAGAATTTATTTATTTATTTAAATTTGTACGCCTAAACAGTATCTATATAATCACTAGGAGTTGAAAACAGCTTGATGGCACATAATCACCATGCTGATGGAAAATCCTGTGTGTTGTGTTTGGGCTTCATCTGGAGGGCAGTCTACACTGTAGCACTGCATGTAGCTTTTTGCCATAGGGATTTTTTCTTTTAAACGGCATCCACCCATTGCACCAACAAATAGACTAGCTTTATATTAGATGCTAGAATAAAGTGTGTTTGGTTAGTTTGTAACTCAGAATGATATATGAACTCAGGCAGCTATGGTAAGTCAGTAATTTGTGGATTACTAGTTGCCCATGCATCAGCCAGTCATACCCACAAGTATAATAGAAACCTATGAAAACAAGATTAAATTGTTGGATGCTTATTATTTCTGTGTTTCTTTGATATGCCTCAACTATGACATGCTTTGGACTGATGATAAAAAAATTGATGATTACATGACTGGGATATATCTTGCCTCCCTTTCTACAGGAGGGTTAGGAACATTCCATGGTTTGCTCAACTGTATGGTTCATGTGATCATGTACACCTACTATGGACTTTGTACGCTGGGGCCAGCATTCCATAAGCACTTGTGGTGGAAAAAATATATGACAACTATACAACTGGTAAGTAAATTTGAAAAGAGGTGGGCCATTCTTTGTCAAGTGGACCAGGTGTCAGCTTGACTGACTTTTGCAGCTTTATTTGAAAAGAAACCATCACAAAAACAACATATATGATAGAAAAAATGTGTTCTTTCTAATGAAATAAAATGAAGATGATCGAAGGTGAGAAAACAGAGATCTCTGTTGCATCACCTTCAGTCAACTTCATTAGAAAGAGCGAGTTTTTTTTCCTATTGCTCTCTTTTTTCTCACCTTCAATCATCTTCATTTTTATTTCATTAGAAAGAACACATTTTTTAATCATATATGTTGTTTTTGTGATGGTTTCTTTTAAAATAAGGCTTAAATTTCACCTGGTCCACTTGACAAAGAATGACCCAGGCATAGAAAAAAATAGGCTTAGATTTGAATGATTTATACTTACAAAAGATAAACAGGCACGTTGTAAAGTTGTGAGCTAGCTAGATACATCATTTTTTGTACTCAGTTACTTAATTGCTTATATACAGCCTGAGTTTTCTCAAAAAGACAATTACATAGTGAGCGTAAGATTATCTGTATTAACAGATGTTATTTATTCTGGGTATCTAACAAAGATTAAAAACAGAATATTAAAAATGATACAATAAAGCAATGAAATAAAACATGCTGGGGAAAGGCACAAGATTAATATAATTACAGTAGCTTCATTTACCATCATGGGCAGTGGTTGGACTCAACAATACATAAATCTTCTCTGAAGTTCCTATATGAAAGATCCCTTTTATATAGTCCTTTGGTTATTCATAAGATGAACCTCTTTTCATATATTAATCATAGTTTAAAATCCATCCTGGTAAACTTGAATCTTTTAATGCATTTAAAATATTTCCATAAAGGAATATTATTCATTTTAGTAAATTATTGTTCCTTTCAAGTCTACAAAAAATATTTTGAATTCAATTATCTTTCAAAGAAAATATTGCAAGAAAGAAATTAAAGTCTAGACTAGTGATGGCAACCCTTAATGCAATGCCCTTTCCCTGCACAGGCATGCACAACCCTGTGTGCATGCGCTTAGATCTCACTTAAGTCTCCGGACTTCTGGTAGGCCTGTTGGGTGGGGGGAGGAAAGCCTCTGGAGCCTGTGGATGGTGAAAAATGGACCCAACGGGCCTACCGGAAGTTAGGAAACAAGCTTCCATTTGGGCTGTTTATCCCCTTCTTAGGCTTCAGGAAAGCCTCCTGAAGCCTAGGGAGGGCAAAAACGGACTCCCCCACCCTCTAGAATGCCAAAAATCAGCTGGCCAGCAAGCACATGCGCGCTGGAGCTGACATAGGGCAACCCCTTGTCTGCTCTCAGAGATTGCTCCACAAGCCATAGGTTTGCCATCATGGGCCTAGACCAGGGGTAGGCAAATTTGGCTCTTTTATGACTTGTGGACTTCAACTCCCAGAATTCCTGGGCCAATCATGGTAGCTCAGGAATTCTGGGAGTTGAAGTCTACATGTCATAGAAGAGCCAAGTTTGCTTACCCCTAGACAATTGGTGTAATCCCTAACATATGGAAAGGGTAGTTTTAATAGAGAAATCAGTGGAAAAAATAACTGTTGGTTAAATATGAAAAAAATATTGCCAGGGTAATTTATGCTTTATGTATAATGACATCAGTATTGCAACTAAAACTAATTACAGAAAAAAGTTAGGAATGCTCCAAAAACTCCATTCAAGTTTTACTATGTTTCTAAGAATTGTTTTCATCTTTATTACCATGAAAAGTTTGCTTTACTTTGAACAGAACTATTTTTAAATGTAGTGTATTACAGAGTTGTGGTGGTTAAAACGTAGTGCTGCAGTCTAACTCGCTGCTCACTCTAAGACAGGAATGTCAACCTCAATTTCATCAGGGTGTGTTTGACCTCAGGAGGTCTGGGGGGTATGGCCAGGGGGCATGGTCAGCACATCACTTGTGTTGCGGCTGCCTAAAGTGGCCCAAGCATTCTGCAGGCTCCCAAGCTCCATTTTTGACTGCCACGGCCTCCTGTAACTCTCTGCCAGTGAAAACAGGGCTCAGGAGTACTGCACTCAAGTGTTGTGCCCAACTCCCAAGCTCAATTTTCACTGGCAGAGGGTTGCAGGAGGTCACGGCAGCCAAAAATAGATCTCAGGTGCTGGTCCTTTGCTGTTTCCAGGTGCCCCCCACCACCAGGCCAGATCTAAGTGCCCTGTGAGTTTGACATCCCTGTTATAGAAGTTTGATTCTGAGCAGCTCAAGGTTGACTCAGCCTTCCATTCTTCTGAGGTTGGTAAAATGAGGACCCAGAGGACTGTACAGCATTGTGGAACAGTATATAATTTTGTGTTATTGCTATTACAAACAAGCTTGGGGAACATTTTCTTTATATTGAGTTACCTAAGCTGTAATGTGGACAGAGCTGAATCAAGCAGTATAATACAGTCCAGAATACATAAGGACAGAGTAGTTTGGGTTAGTGGTGAAGAACCAAATGTTGGCTGAATGAAGATGTGCCCCTTTAATGGAAATAGATGAGGCTTTAGTCACATCTACTCACCACTTTGGCTTGTTGCACATCCCACAAATGCTCCAGGTAAGAATACCTGTTCTCTTGTTGGCATTTCCTCTTCCTGATGCCCTCATCTCTCCAATTGTTGGTCTGTACGAAGGGACAGAAACTGCCTACCACAGTTCTAAAATGGTTTTGTGTACATGTGTCCTGAAATGTAATTAGCAGGCCTAATGGAATTATTTGGATTGCAATTTCCTTCTTAGCTCTGTCTTAATTGTTCTCTGCTTGATTTAAATGTATTATCTTTTAAAAAATATATTTATTAAATTCCAAAAACAAGCATTAAAATACAAGCTAAAAAAAGGAAAAAGAGAACAAGTTAAGAAGTAACAAAAAATAAATTCAAGATATAACAGAAATGACCTCCAACTTTTAAAGCAGAGATATAACAAACCTAAGTTTAAATGAATATTTCCAATATTTAAAATAACGGAACATAATAATCAGCATTCTTAAAAAAATTAACATTCATAAAATATTATCTTAATTTTAATCTAACTTGTAATAAATTGTCCAATATGAATACTGTAGATTAGATTAGATTTATTGGATTTATATGCCGCCCCTCTCCGCAGACTCGGGGCAGCTCACAACAATGGCAAAAACAGTACATAGTAACAAATCTAATATTTAGCAATCTAAATTACAGTTTTAGGTTAAAAAGTTCATAAAAGCAACCCCAATATATATAAAAAACAAGCACACAATCAATCATACACCAAAACAACATGGGCAAGGGGGAGATGTTTCAATTCCCCCATGCCTGACCGCAGGTGGATTTTAAGGAGTTTACGAAAGGCAAGGAGGGTGGGGGCAATCCTAATCTCTGGGGGAGCTGGTTCCAGAGGGTTGGAGCCACCACAGAGAAGGCTCTTCCCCCGGGTCCCGCCAGACGACATTGTTTAGTCGACGGGACCCAGAGAAGACCAACTCTGTGGGACCTAACCAGTCGCTGGGATTTGTGTGGCAGAAGGCGGTCCCGGAGATATTCTGGTCCGGTGCCATGAAGGGCGTTATAGGTCATAACCAACACTTTGAATTGTGACCAGAAACTGATCGGCAACCAATGCAGACTGTGGAGTGTTGGAGTAATATGGGCATACTTAGAGAAGCCCATGATTGCTCTCGCAGCTGCATTCTGCACGATCTGGAGTTTCCGAACATTTTTCAAAGGTAGCCCCATGTGGAGAGCATTACAGTAGTCGAGCCTCGAGGTGATGAGGGCATGACTATGTATTCAAAATCCACAATATTTATTTAGACAGTTCATGTCTAGTTTTCACGTCCTAAGTCAAAAAGTAAAACTTCTTCTTCTCTTGTAAGAAATCTAAACAAAGTAATTATATTTTTCCAGGTGCAGTTCATTTTGGTGACAGCGCATATAGGACAAATCTACCTCATGGATAATTGTCAGTATCAGTATCCTATTTTCATGTTCATCATTGGGCTCTACGGATCTTTGTTTTTACTCTTGTTTCTACACTTTTGGTATAATGCTTACACTAAGGGTCAGCGGCTCCCAAAACATTTGCAAAATGGCGTTAGCCTAAAGAAAAGTGAATGAAGGGCTCAGCAACAAAACAAGATCTTCAATGTACAGTACTTGACAATCAAGAGGCTTCAGCACACAGCACACTGGATGTTTTGTATATGGTTTTCCAGGACAAGAAAATATATTTTATTATAAATTATTTGGAATTTAAATCTGATGTGAGATGAAATAAAAACTACCTAGTTACAACCCACAACTTTCAGCAATAAAGTGCATATTGTGAATATATATATATATATATACAGTGTTCCCTCGATTTTCGTGGGGGATGCGTTCCGAGACCGCCCGCGAAAGTCGAATTTCCACGAAGTAGAGATGCGGAAGTAAATACACTATTTTTGGCTATGAACAGTATCACAAGCCTTCCCTTAACACTTTAAATCCCTAAACTGCAATTTCTCATTCCCTTAGCAACCATTTAGATTATTACTCACCATGTTTATTTATTAAAGTTTATTAAAAAATATATTTATTAAAGGTGGACGAAAGTTTGGCGATGACGTATGACGTCATCGGGCGGGAAAAACCGTGGTATAGAGAACAAACCTGCAAAGTATTTTTTAATTAATATTTTTGAAAAACCGTGGTACAGCCGTTTCGTGAAGTTCGAACCCGCGAAAATCGAGGGACCACTGTATTAAACAATTTAGCAGCACTCTTAAATGCTTATGTATCCTCATTATACAGATGAAGTGTGTTTGATAAGTATACAACAATACTTTGAACACTGATGAGGATACATTTGTTTTAACTGGATCATATCTTTCTTAGGCTGCTTTTAACTGAAATGGAAAAGTTTCATAGATGATACAAAGGGTATGAACCTCACTGTTAATATATCTATCAATTTTTGTTTTATACAAACTGTACTACTGTATATTAAAAACTATGATTCATAAGTCTTCAGCTCTCTGAATTTTTTAATGTCTCTTAGGGTTTTAATAATGGGATGGTTTGGAGGAAACATTCACACCCTTGGAATTTGTAGAACAATGCATTTATGCTTGCTAAAATACTGTCATGTTTTAAAGTGAAGGCCAGCTTCTTCTGGAATCAGTTCAAAGCTTATTAAGATGGAGAGTTTGTTAAGACTATTGGGACCATAGCAAAAGTCCAATAATTGTCCCTGGAAAAAGCTATTGGTAGTTTAATGGATCTTAAGTCAAAATCTAAAGAGAATTTTTTTAGTGGATCTAAAATTCAGTTTTACATTTACCAACCCTTTGCCTAAGTTCCAGTCTCTCCATTGTTTGATCCAAAAGCCCTAGACCTCAAGGAGTTGTCTTGACTGCAAATCCCAGAATATGTAAACAGGAATTGAGATACTACCTGAAACTTCTGCACTTGCGATAACTCGATCTAGAACAGTGGTCCCCAACGTTTTTTCCACCAGGGACCAGTTCAGCAAGGCAATTTTTCTATGGCCCGGTGGGGGCGGAAAGGGGTGTGGTTGGGGGCGGGATTAAGCATGGGGGTGCTGGTCCTTCCCGCCCCTCTTTCCCGCCATCGCCCTGTGGCCGGCAGAACCTGCCTCCCAAACCCTCTTGCCCGGCGGCAGGTGAAGCGCTGGAGGGAGGGGGTCAGGCCAGCTCTCCTGCCTCCCCCCCAGCCAAAAACGCAAAGGCGTGCCACTGCAGAAGCCAAAATAGGCTTGAGCCTCCCGGTCCTTCCCGCTCCTCTGTCCCGTCCATCCCCCTGTGGCCGGCAGAACCTGCCTCCCGAGGCCTCTTTCCCAGCGGGAGATGAAGCACTGGAGGGAGGGGGCGGCGGCAGGAGGACTGGCAGCTGCTGACTCCACGGACCGGTGCAACATGCCCCGCGGACCGGTACTGGTCCGCGGACCGGCGGTTGGGGAGCCCTGATCTAGAAGACTCAGTGATTTAGGGAAAAGTTGATAGAATAGAATTCTTAATTGGCCAAGTGTGATTGGACGCACAAGGAATTTGGTTTTTTAAAAAAAATAAAATGTAATCTTTATTGAAGATAAATGGGGGAGGGGATACAGAAAGCAAAAGGACTATGTAAATATTAGTACAAATTTATATGAATTTAGAGTATGCAGTTATAAAACAAAATACACACTTACATAGGGGAAGAAAATAAAGAGGAAAAGCTAGAGGGAGAAAGAAAAAGAGAAAAGGGGGAGAAAGAGAGAAGAAAAATAAAAAATAAAAAAAGAAGAAAGTTCATCTATGAGTTTATCAAATGTCGTAAATAGTGTCAACCCGATTACTCTACAGCTTTTAAGATCTTTACTATCAATATAGATAAAAGTTTTAGGTTTCTAAACTTGGGTTAAAGTTTGAGTTTTGTGGTTTTGGATTAGGTTCATCCTTTTATCAATGATTCATAATATTATTTTATAGGTTTGTGGGATAATTGTTTGGGTGAAGGGTAAAAAGATCATGATGGAATTGAATATTGTCTTTTATCCAGCCAGGTGTACCATTTATTCCACATTTTGTAGAACTCTGATTCCTCTTTGTCCTGTAGTTTGAGGGTCATTTTCAGCACATTCATGGGTTTTGTTAATGAAATTTAGGGTAGATGGGGTGTGATCCAATTTCCAAAATTGGGCGAATGTTATACTTGCAGTAATTAAAATGTTTACTAGTAGGTATCTATCATCTTTGTTTAATGGCTGCCTAATTATCCCTAAGAGGAATAGTTCTGGTTTTAAGGGAATTGATTTCTGTATAATTTGTTCAAGGTATTTTTTAATCTTTAGTCAAAAGGTCCTAGCTTTGGGGCACGTCCACCAAAGGTGGTAGTAGGTCCCTATTTTTTGTTTACATTTCCAGCAGAAAGGAGTTGTAGATGGAAACATTTTAGATAGGCGGGCTGGAGGAAGGTGACATCTTATAGATGTTCTCTCTAAAGTTAGTGGCTATAGTTAGTTTGTAGTTCTGGGTCCAGATTTTATCCCATTCTGACAAATTTATTGTATAACCAAAGTTTTGGGCCCAGGCAACCATATTTCCTTTAACCTTTGAAAAGTTTGTGTTGTAATATAAATTTATAAAGGGTTGATATTATTTGTTTATCTGGACTGAGGATGGAATTTGTCTTTGGTGCATATGCTCTTAGTGTACCTAAAAGAAAAGATACATTTGTCAAGAATCATGAGGTACAACACTTAATGATTGTCATAGGGGTCAAATAAGCAATGAGGAAATGATATTAATAAAAATCTTAAGGATACAAGCAACAAGTATCAGTCATACAGTCATAAGTGGGATGAAATGGGTGATAGAAATGATGACAAAAAACTAAGTAGTGCAGACTTAGTAAATAGTTTGACAGTGTTGAGGGAATTATTTGTTTAGCAGTGATGGCGTTCAGGAAAAAAAACCTTCTTGTGTCTAGTTGTCTTGATGTGCAGTTCTCAGTAGCAAAGTTTTGAGGGTAGGTGTTGAAACAGTTTGTGTCCAGGATGCGAGGGGTCAGTAAATATTTTCCCCGCCCTCTTTTTGATTCTTGCAGTATACAGGTCCTCAATGGAAGACAGGTTGGCAGCAATTGTTTTTTCTGCAGTTCTGATTATCGTCTGAAGTCTGTGTCGGTCTTGTTGGGTTGCAGCACCAAACCAGACAGTTGCAGATGACAGACTCAATTATTCCTCTGTAGAACTGTATCCGTTTTAGAACTGTAAAATTTAGTTTTACATTTACATTAATGCTTTGTCTAAGTTCCAGTCTTTCCATTACTTGATCCAAAAGCCCTGAACCACAAGGAGTTGTCTCGATTACAAATCCCAGAATACGTAAACAGGATTTGAGATACTACCTGAAACTTGTAATCACTCAATCTAGAAGGCTCAGTGCAGATTCAAGCTTAATATTAACGGCTGCAAACTTGACTGTAAAAAATACAACTTTAATAATCGGGTTGTCGAAGTGTGGAACTCATTACCGGACTCCGTAGTGTCATCCCCTAACCCCCAACATTTTACCCTTAGACTATCCAGGGTTGACCTCTCCAGATTCCTAAGAGGTCAGTAAGGGGCGAGCATAAACTCACTAGAGTGCCTTTCGTCCCTTGTCCTATAGTCTCTCCTATATCTCATATATCTGCTCTACTATACCCTCTATAACCTTCATTGTGTGTTATTGTGTATTCTGGACAAAATAAATAAATAAAATAAAGTGTGATTGGACGCACAAGGAATTTGTCTAGGTGCATATGCAGCATACATAAAAGATTGATGGGGACATTCTCATGAAGCAGACACACCAACAAGCTCCCACGTATTAACCCATGATTGTGCAGACCCTGGTTGAGCAAATCACAATTACTTCAGTTCCCACCAAGGTTGAAAGAGGTTTAACGCGTGTCACACGGCTTCCTCCGTTCTTGGCTATAGCCTTTGTGTGCCATCCATACAGCGGGGAAGGATGGAATTCTTCCAAATGCCGCGATGACGCAGTATCGATCTTTAGCAAGAAGCCACCGAAGCGGCCGCGAGCAACGTCACCTGTTCGCAGATGTACAGAGTTGAGGCAGCTGAGCAAAATGCATCGCTTGAAATTATCAGCCGGTTCATTTTACCTCGCTGCAGTCCAGCGATTGGTGACGGAGAAAAGGAGCTGATTGGGCATCGTCGGTAACAAAAAAAACACACACACGCATCTCTGACGTTTCTGGCAGAGAACCAATCGCCTTCTTATCTAGGGGCAAAGAGCGACCGCGGGATGCTTTCCCTCCGCCCCCTTTTTATGAACGGAGTTCCTCCAATCGGATAATTCCGAGGTGTCATGTGACCTACATTTGGCCCAATCAGAACGCGGTAGCCTCCGATTCAAACTTTCCTTCTATATACTGTGTCCTTCGGTCGCCGTGGAGACGGACCGCGGAGTTTTGTATTTTTCGGGGCGACCGATGGAGCCTCGACTCGTGGGCCCCGGGCCCTACCGAGCAACTAGGCTGGTGAGTAAAGCACGTTTTCCAAAGGCTTTCTAAACACTAGCTGCCTTTTTTTGTCCCTGAAAATAAGCAGGGAATGCACTCTGCATGTGACCCGGTACCTCCACTCCTTGAGAATAGAATAGTATAGAATAGAATTCTTTATTGCCCAAGTGTGATTGGACACACAAAGAATTTGTCTTTGGTGCATATGCTCTCAGTGTACATGAAAGAAAATATACATTTGTCGAAAACCATGAGGTACAACATTTAATGATTGTCATAAAGTACAAATAAGCAATCAGGAAACAATACTAATAAAAATCTTAAGGATACAAGCAACAAGTTACAGTCATAAATGGGAGTAGATGAGTGATAGTAATAATAATAATAATAATAATAATAGTAATAGTAATAATAATAATAATTATTATTATTTATTAGATTTGGAATGATGATAGAATCTTGGTGAAGCATTCCCAAATATTGAATAAAATTCTGCTTACGTAGAGGCTATAATTTCATGTATAAATTGACTACAATTATACAGTATACCATACGTTCTGTATACTGTATTTGACTACAATTCAAGTTAACAGTTCTCTGCAGGATGAATAGTTTCAAATTGCCCCAAAGCGCATGTGTATGTATAGTGAAATTCAGTTCTCCTAACTTGCAGCCAGTTTTTGGAATCAATCCAGCACATCTGGGCAGGTGCTGGCATTGAAGAACGCTGGTATTTTGAATAGAATGGCCTGTTTTAGGAACGTTTGCACTTGTGATGGAAATTGGATGTTTATATAAATTAACATTTCAGCTGTGGATGCTGCCTTCACTGCCACTGAACCATGGTTTCCCCCCAAATTCCTTTTTATGTGTCTTATTCAAGTGTTCAACTTCGAGTATAATTGCAGCATGTAACTTAAACACAACCAAATCTGTTTGAACTGCTTAGTTTGGGATGGAGGCTTCCGGAAAAATTATGGGATGGTAGTCTAGACAGGAAAGGAGAATCATAAAGGGAAACCTCCTGGAAAAAAAGCACCTGCATACTGTTGTAAAGAAAACTACAAGTTAATGCTGGTGTATTTGGGTATTTTAATACATATTAATATAGGATATTTGCATTTGCATTGGCATCCTTCAGTCTCAATATATATATATGTATAGGATATATAGGATATCTATATAGCAGTGATGGCGAACCTACGGCACGGGTGCCACAGGTGGCATGCAGAGACATATCTGCTGGCACGTGAACCATTGCCATAGCTCAACTCCAACGTGCATGTGTGTGCCGGCCAGCTGATTTTTGGCTCACACAGGCTCTGGGAGAGTGTTTTTGGCTTTCAGAGAGCCTCTGGGGAATGGGGGAAGTTGTTTTCACCCTCCACCAGCTCCAAGGAAGCTTTTGGAGCCTGGGCAGAGTGAAATACAAGCCTACTGGAGGAGCTGTGGTTGGTAAATCCACAGTTTTAATTTAAACTGAATTTAAACATGCCTGTTTCCATCGAGTCTACAGAGAGGAGCGGCATACAAATCTAATAAATTATTATTATCATCATCATCATCATCATCATCATCATTATTATCCTAAGATAAAAATACATGAAATAGTATAAGGGGAGACTAGATGGACCATGAGGTCTTTTTCTGCCATCAATCTTCTATGTTTCTATGTTTCTACTTGGCCCAACAGAAACTGTTTTTGTCCTCCCTGGCACTGAATTATGGGTATGGGCACTTGCGCATGTGCATTAGAGCATGCCTTCACTCTTTTGGCACCCAAAGAGGAAAAGGTTTGCCATCACTGCTATATAGGATATACATTGTTCCCTCGATTTTCGCGGGGGATGTGTTCCGAGACCGCCCACGAAAGTCAAATTTCCGCGAAGTAGAGATGCAGAAGTAAATACACTATTTTTGGCTATGAACAGTATCACAAGCCTTCCCTTAACACTTTAAACCCCTGAATTGCCATTTCCCATTCCCTTAGCAACCATTTAGATCATTACTCACCATGTTTATTTATTAAAGTTTATTAAAAAAAATATTTATTAAAGGCAGATTAAAGTTTGGCGATGACATATGGGCAGGAAAAACCGTGGTATAGGGAAAAAACCCGCAAAGTATTTTTTAATTAATATTTTTGAAAAACCGTGGTATAGACTTTTCGCGAAGTTCGAACCCGCGAAAATCGAGGGAACACTGTAGTACAGTTCTTTCTGAGCCACAGCCAGAGCCTGCATGACTGCTACTTTGTCTGCAAGACAAAATCTGCCATATCTCACCAGTCAAGGTAGCATTTAAATTCTCATCTCCTGAATGATATGTATCTGTAGAGTTTCAGACATAAATATTAGTCCCCCTGAACATTTCAGAGATTCAGTCAGATCTTTTGCAGGTAAAAAGGTATCCCTAAGAGCTGCTCATTTCTGTTTTATGCCTTATTAAAACTGAGTTGTGTTTTCTTTATGTACACAGCATCCATATGCAGCAAAGCGTGGTGTTAAATGGGCTGTGTCATTTTATAGGGTAGATAAGAGCATACATTTCCAACTAAGAGCCTTGGTTGGTGCAGTGGTTAGAATGCAGTACTGCAAACTACTTCTGCTGATCACCGGCTGCCAGCAGTTTGGCAGGTCAAATCTCAGTAGGCTCAAGGTTGACTCAGCCTTCCATCCTTCCAAGGTCAGCAAAATGAGGACTCATACTGTTCGGGGCAATATGCTTACTCTCTGTAAACTGCTTAGAGAGGGCTGTAAAGCACTGTGAGGCGGTATATAAGTCTAAATGCTATTGTTAATGTTATTGTTATCACATTAATTTTTAAAAGAGTATTAGTAAATTAAGATTAAGCTACAGCCTTTCTTTCAGAAAACTTGGGAGTTTGTTTTTAATTAACACTTAAAACTTTGCATCCCACAAATCATGATTCTTGTGCAGGTAATCCTTGACTTACAGCTGAGGCCAACATATTTTTTTTGCTAAATGAAATATCTGTTAAGTGAATTTTGCCCCGTTTTATGACCTTTTGCGCCACCGTTGTTAAGTGAATCACTGCAGCCGTTAAGTTAGTCACACAATCATTAAATGAATCTGAAAATTATCCTCATTGATTTTGCATGTAAGAAGGTCACAAAAGAGGATCACATGACAACCCCCTCCCCCCGACACTGCAACCATCATAAATATGAGTCAGTTGCCAAGCAAGGGGCGGCATACAAATCCAATAAATTATTATTATTATTATTATTATTATTATTATTATTATTACGTATTATTATTATTATCTGAATTTTGATGACGTGACTGTGAAGATCATAAATGTGAAAAACAGCCATAAGTCACTTTTTTCAGTGTTTTTGTAACTTTGGTCACTAAATGAATTGTTGTAAATTGAGGACTACCTGTACTGGAACAATTACCTTGTGCTATGTTAAGCCTAACCAGGGCACTGAATCATTAAATGCTTGCTGGAGTGATAGTGTTGTTTGGATGTATTATGCATCCAAAAATGCATCACACGTAGAGTGCATGCAAAAATCCATGTAGAGCGCATTGACTATTGCAATGCGCTCTACATGGGGCTACTCTTGAAGAACATTCAGAGACTTCAGCTGGTGCAAAATGCAGCGGCACATACAATAATGGGTGTACCAAGGTACGCCCATATTATACCAAACTTATGCGAGCTGCATTGATTACCAGTTAGTCTCCGGATGCAATTCAAGGTATTGGTTATCACTTTTAAAGCCCTAAATGGGTCAGAGACGGACTACTTATGGGACCGCCTCCTGCCTCATACTTCGTTATGGCCAGTAAGGGTCCACAGTTGGTCTTCTTCGAATCCTGTCTGCTAAATAATGTCGGCTGGCGGGACCTCAGGGAAGAGCCTTCTTTGTGGTGGCTCTGACACTTTGAAATCAACTGCCTCCAGAGATCCATACTATCTCTACCCTACCGGTCTTCTGGAAAGCTGTTAAGACTTGGCTTTTCCGGCAGGCCTGAAATTAAGAATGATTGTGTGTATGTATGGTTTTTTCCAGGCTTTTACATATTTTTATAACATTGCTGTTTTATCATTGTTGTATTTTATTATTGTTTTAGTATTTATAATTGCTGCTAGCCGCTCTGAGCCCTATCGGAGTGGGTATTTATAAATATAAATAATAAATACATTTCTAGCCACCGGCTTTCATTAAATAACTCATGATTAAAATTTATAATTTAATATGAACCCAGTTTATGAATTTTTAAAATTTTTCCTTGAACAGTTTGAAAAAAAATCCATGCCCCAATTATGAATAGATGTGCAGAAATACATGCATATTTGATGGAGATAGGAAAAATAGACTTACCTATTTATTTTATTTATTTATTATTTATTTATTTTGTCAAGAATTGATAGTATACAAAGATATAACAATGTTTATATACCTGATACTAGTGAGAGAGAAACATTAGGACAGGGGACGCAAGGCATGCTGGTGCTCTTATGCATGCCCCTTAGTAACTCCTAGGTTACAAAGACTGGTAGGAATTACGGTTCTAGAAAATAATAATGCAACTTCATCATAACTGCCATAAATTATTATTTATATGATAAATAAATCATATAAAACATCATATAATTCATCATATAAAACAACTACAAACTTTACAAAATATACAAAATGTAGTACTATAATTTGGACTTTCCAGATGTTTTGGTCTGTCACTCATATCAGTTCTAACAGCTTTGGGCAGTGACTAGGCATTATAAAATCCTCAATTAAAAAGCAACATGTTGCCTCAGCTTTAAGTCTTGCCTCTGATATATATGAACAGACAGGTGGTGAAGGCAATCAATTTTCCTCCAAAATTTTTATGCCTTGTGAGCAATAAAACAGGACAGCAATTTTTTAAGATAAATAAAACAGTGTAAAATGAATGGTCGCTATTAAGACAAGCGTGATTGAGAATTTCAGTACCCAAATTACCATGTCACAGTTTTGTGATTGTATACACCAATCAAAGCAGATTTATGCTCAAGTAATTTAAAACCTAAATGTATTCAAGCATTGATTTAAAAATGTATGGTTGTTAAAGGGAAACAACTAAAAAAACAATCAGGTATTTCTTAGACTTTCTTATAAAAAATAATATATTAAAAAACTGGAAAAACCTGGCTAATATGGAAAAAAGCCTAAAAGCTTAAATTAGAAGGTACAAGTTAGATTTCTGCATACATTCTTTTGTTCCTTCTCAGGTGCTGCCCCAACAAGTACTAACTTGTTAGATGAAACTTTCATATATTTTTTTTCAGTGGAATGAGACTGTTGAGCTCTTTCGAAATGGAATGCCTTTACGGAAACATCGCTTTCACTTCAAAAGCTACGAAGGTTGCTTCACAGCTTCTGAGGCTGCGGAGTGGTTACACAAACTGCTGAGACGCAACCAAAACTTTAGCCCAGAAGTAACTCGTGGTCAAACAGTTCAGCTTCTCAAAAAATTCCTGAAAAATCACGTTATTGAAGATGTCAAAGGAAGATGGGGCAAAGATGATTTTGAGGATAATGCTAAATTATATAGGTAAATAACTGAATGGATTTTTGGGGCAGAAACTCTGTGCTGTGTTCAATTTTAAATGACTGTATTTCAAGCAAGCATTAAATCCTTAGAAAAGAAAGAAACGGCACGATTCTTGCAGCATAAGCAAAATTTAACAACTGTAATTGCGATTGGGAATTATGTCACTAAGCAGTGTGGTTGTAAAGTGAAAAATCAGACGACTGCACCAGCTTATGAAGGACGTTGTGGATGTTAAGAAGATTGTTCTTGGTTATTAGGAGTAATGTCATGTCACTGTGACTTTCAACTTAATACCAGCTTCCCATTGACTATGCTTGTTGAAAGCCAGTAGTAAAGATAGAAACATAGAAGACTGACGGCAGAAAAAGACCTCATGGTCCATCTAGTCTGCCCTTATACTATTTCCTGTGTTTTATCTTAGGATGGATATATGTTTATCCCAGACATGTTTAAATTCAGTTACTGTGGATTGCAAATAATGATCACATGATCCGGGGTGTGTGTGTGTGTTCAACCATTGCAAGTGTTCACTAGTTGCCAAGCACCTGAATCACGATCATGTGACCATGGTGGTCTATGATTGTTTGCCTCCTTCACTTGGTCATGCCAGATTGGTCCCCAGGCTTCTGCCCCCAACCATTTGGGCACTGCCTTTTCTCCTTGGCCCATTTGCCAAAGGTGCCTTTTTGCATTTCAGGCCAAAATACAGGCAGATCAAAACAATGACACCCCCCCCCTCTGATTTGCTTTGCCTCTATCGTTTCTCTCTCTGTGTGTATGTGTGTTTGTGGATGGAGGGTGAGAGGATGACGTTGAGTATTTCCTCCTTTTGTAAAGGCTATGCTTAACTCCTCTTTCCCCAAGACATAAATGTTTTACAGCGTTATACACTGATGGGGAAATGTTCAATCCCCCCTCCACACCCCATCTAGTGCAAACTGACCAACATAAACTTAGTCCATAGCCATCCAGCTACACAATTGGTCATTCCAGCTGACTAATTTAGCCACACCCTAACTATTTCAAGAACACTGCATATCTATAGATAACCAGTTCAGTACATTGATGGGAATAATTTTTTCTCTATGATTTGTTCCTTGCTCAAGTCAGAAACCAGAATCATAGTTCAGGGTTCAAAGGTTTATTCAGTACACAAGACAGGAGCGCTAAATGAGGATGGCTCCATGCCAGGGACGCAACACCCTTTTATAATTGGCACAAATGTGCATGTCTTGCTTTTAAAGGTCTCTCTGGTTCTAATTTTTTGTTTAGCTCAGTCTCCTACTTTCTAACTGAAGTGACTGATTTCTGTTGCTCTTATTGTAATGGTTCCTTCTCGTTCATCCCTTGTCTGTCCATGTGACACTCTTGCTTCACCAAATGGTAGATTGCCTTTCCTTTTTAAAATGGCTTTAGTTCAGCTTTCTAGTAACTACTTTCCAACACCACCATACCCTCCATATCCCCCAGGCTCAAAAGGGAAAGCCAACCCAGAGAGATATGGATGAGTATGAGAATAGGTGACAAAAAAGCAGGAAGTGACGTACAGACAAGTGCATCAACAACAGACAATAAAAGGGCTCATAATTGATGTAACCACATGGTCAACAGCCTATTTTGGCTTCGTCCCTGCCTGGAGTTTTGGTTAGATGTTTAACAATACCATTGCTTAAAAGCAGAACTTGAAATGTAGCCTGGACCTCAACAGCAAATTAGTTCTGCATCAGGTTTTATGAAAGGAGCTAAGAGGCTGAGGCAACACATAATGCCTCACAAACGCAAGAACATTTGTAGGGAGCCAAGGATTGTATTTATTTATTTATTATTTATTTATTTATTAGATTTGTATGCCGCCCCTCTCCACAGACTTGGGGCGGCTCACAGCAGTGATAAAACAGTATACAATGACAAATCTAATATTAAGTCTAAAATAACAATTTTACATTAAAAACCTAAAAAACCCCTTATATAAAAACATGCACACAAACATTTCATACATAAAACTACATAGGCAAGGGAAGATGTCTCAGTTCCCCCATGCCTAACGGCAGAGGTGGGTTTTAAGAAGTTTACAAAAGGCAAGGAGGGTGGGGGCAGTCCTGATCTCCGGGGGGAGCTGGTTCCAGAGGGTTGGGGCCGCCACAGAGAATGCTCTTTCCCTGGGTCCCGCCAGCCAACATTGTTTAGTCGACGGGACCCGGAGAAGGCCAACTCTGTGGGACCTAACGGGCCGCTGGGATTCGTGTGGCAGAAGGTGGTCTCGCAGTTATTCTGGTCCGGTGCCATGAAGGGCTTTATAGGTCATAACCAACACTTTGAATTGTGACCGGAAACCGATCGGCAACCAATGCAGACTGCGGAGTGTTGGTGTAACATGGGCATACCTAGGGAAGCCCATGACTGCTCTCGCAGCTGCATTCTGCACGATCTGAAGTTTCCGAACACTCTTCAAAGGTAGCCCCATGTAGAGAGCGTTACAGTAGTCAAGCCTCGAGGTGATGAGGGCATGAGTGACTGTGAGCAGTGACTCCCGGTCCAAGTAGGGCCGCAACTGGTGCACCAGGCCACTTCAAAAACATTTAACTACTATAGGGACTGATCCCCAAAGACTTGTTTACCTAAGTTAACCTGGCCAGGCTAGAAGGGCGAAGTTAACCATTTGTTATTGTTGGGGAAACATGTGTAAGAAATAAAGCATTGTATAATGTTTTCATCTAAGCCACGGATGTCAAACTCAAAGCTTGTAGACCGAAACCTGTCCACGGGGTATTTAGATCTGGCCACATATCCAGTCCTCCCGAGCTCCGTTTTCGCTGGCCGAGGGTTGCAGGAGGCTGTCACAGCCGAAAACGGAGGTGAGGAACCTATTTTAACTGGCAGAACACTTGGGCCACCACAGTTGCCCTGACACGAATAACATCAAGCTGGCCACGCTCACCCCGGCCCTCCGAAGTCAAACACAACCCTAAATGAAATAGAGTTTGACACCCATGATCTTAGCCACTTTTTCTCAAATTTGGCAACTTTAAAATGTGTGGACTTCCAATTACCAGAATTCCCCAGCCATTCATTTCAGAATTGCCAAGTTTGAGAAACACTGATTTAAACTCTAATGTGTCCAGTCATTGCAAAATAACCCCTTACAATAAGCTGGAATACCTTTTAAAAAGGTGTTTCTGGAGATTCTCAGTCAGGATGACTTTTAAATAGGCAGGAAACCAAATCAACACCAGATCACTATTTCCACTTTCACTTTTTGAGCATTATCATGATTTTTTTTAGCAGAAATTCTTCTGTGTGATTGTAAAAATGCAAACCTCACAAAAACCTAATGAATCTCATCAGGGATAATATATTCCTCATCATAATGGAACATTTATGGAATAATTTCAGGTTCACAATTAGGTTATCAGGAATGATACATGATCCTAAATAATTCTGGTATTGTTTCCTCTTGATACCTTGTCAGGATTTAGAATGTCATAAAAATAATTATTCGATGGCTACTCACCATGATAGCATTCTAGTATCAAAGGCAATCCACTTGATTAATGTTATTCTTATTGAACTTTGTACTTTGGAGGGACAGTAGCATCTTCTTGAATATCGGTAGAGGATGATTTATTAAATCCCAAATTAATCTTATGTTTTTGTGAAAGACACTCAATTTATTATTGCCTAGGATCAAAAATGCCCACATGTAGCCAGAAAATATACCACCCAATGATTTGTAGCAGTGAATAAACTGAAATATTTGTACAGTTTTGTAATACAATCAGCAGCTTTGCATGAAACAATGTAAAATAAAACAAAATAGATAACATTATCAGGTTTCATCATTTGTTTCCCAGTAGCATAAGCTTCAAAACAGAATTTGTAAACTTTGAAAATAACATTTTCAGTAGAATTTGTGAGATACAAAATCTATCTGTCCTACTAAGAAACATTTAAAATTGTGCCTGAAAGAGAAGCAAAATATAAAATTGTTAATGAAACATCACCTGAATCTTGGTTTTAGCTGATCCCAAATGATAACTTTCTTCCAATAAGAGTAAAGGAAAAATATTGAAACAAGTGAAGGTGAAAATTCTTCAATATTTTGCAGCATCAGGTTTATCTATTTATAGATATTTCACTTGAATAAAATTTTGTTGTGATTTCCCTATCAAAGCAAAAAAGATTTTTTAGCTCAATCGTTTATAAATTGATATCATTGTTTGTGTATCTTTAGTTTTGGAGAAGTTGTTTAATTATGTCTCTGAAATTCTTTCAGCTTAAAGAAAGGTTGTCTTGTAGTATCAATGGGACTAGATTCTCAGGGCAGAATGGTAGTGTTCCTAAGAAGGTTTTAACAGGTTGTTTTTAAATTTTAGGTTTCCTCCTTTCTCACCATTAAAACCATACCCTAAACGATCTCCGTATCGAAAAGAAATTGTGAAATTCCCAAGCTGGGACTTTGAAAAAATTACTTTCCAAGAGCACATCCCAGTGAAACCTATCACATTGGTAAGATATCTTCCCGTACATCAATGTGTAATGCACTGAGATATACAAATGCATGAGATTATGGCAATATTATCATCTTTTCTGCCTTCAGATATATAAAGAAAAAATAAAATTAGTGGAAGTCTGTTGAAATTGCCAGTCACCCAGGACATAGTTGTCCCAAAGGTGCCTTTTCAGGAGGAAACCTTTTTTGGGGGGGAAAACCTTTTGTTTCTCATCTAAGAAGTTTCTTCAGCTCTGACAGGATAGTAGGGAATGGAATTAAAATTAGGGTTAAAATTGGTGCCTTAGTAGAACTTGTTTCATTTATTTGAATTGGACTTAATTATGATATTTTACACAGTTTGGTTAAATATATTGCTTGCAAAGCAATGTTGCCATGAAAGGGCAAAGTTATAGAAACATAGAATATTGACGGCAGAAAAAGACATCATGGTCCATCTAGTCTTCGCTTATACTATTTCCTGTATTTTATCTTAGGATGGATATATGTTTATCCCAGTCATGTTTAAATTCAGTTACTATGGATTTACCAACCATGTCTGCTAGAAGTTTTTTCCAAGTAACTACTACTCTTTCAGTAAAATAATATTTTCTCATGTTTCTTCTGATCTTTCCTCCAACTAACCTCAGATTGTGCCCCCTTGTTCTTGTGTTCACTTTCCTATTAAAAAACTTCCCTTCTGAACCTTATTTAACCCTTTAACATAGTTAAATGTTTCAATCATGCCTCCCCTTTCTCTTCTGTCCTCCAGACTATATAGATTGAGTTCATTAAGTCTTTCCTGATAAGATTAGATTAATAATAATTAGGATTTTTTCCCTCTCACACCGCTACAGAATTCTGAACTATGGTTCAAACGTCACAGCATAGCAATTGGAGAAGTACCAGCATGCAAGCTGATCCATCGTCGACAATTAAAAGAGGCAAATGTACAAGACATATGGAAGTCCAGGACTTTATCATAGTAAGCATGCTGCCTGAGTTGTTCTTTTACAAAATAAATGTGGTGGAATGTATTCCAGGAGGGAGGGAATACATTTCAGAGAAATAAGAGGCTAAATTTTCAATAGTTTGGGTTGGGAGGAACAGGGTCAACACAGCTCCTCAATAGAAGTTCTTAGAGTATAACCATAAGGAGGAAAATGGTTTGCTTTAGTTTGGCAATATTTCTCTCTGTAGATGAAGAATAGTACCAGAAACTGTTTAGAAGAAACTCTGCAAACTGTTCTTGGACTTGACATCAATCTGTCTCTTATTCCTTTGTAATATTGGGTCTTGCCTCCCAAGGACAATTCCATCTGTCCATCCATTACCCTGGAGGGAGAATCATTGACCCCCTCAGAGAGGGTCTGCAACTTGGGCGTCCTGCTCGATCCACAGCTCACATTAGAGAAACATCTTTCTCTAATGTTGTGAGCCGCCCCGAGTCTTCGGAGAGGGGCGGCATACAAATCCAAATAATAAATAAAATAAATAAATAAATCTTTCAGCTGTGGCGAGGGGGGCGTTTGCCCAGGTTCACCTGGTGCGCCAGTTGCGGCCCTATTTGGACCGGGAGTCATTGCTCACAGTCACTCATGCCCTCATCACCTCGAGGCTCGACTACTGTAACGCTCTCTACATGGGGCTACCTTTGAAAAGTGTTCGGAAAATTCAGATCGTGCAGAACGCAGCCACGAGAGCAATCATGGGCTTCCCTAAATATGCCCATGTCACACCAACACTCCACAGTCTGCATTGGTTGCCGATCAGTTTCCAGTCACAATTCAAAGTGTTGGTTATGACCTATAAAGCCCTTCATGGCACCGGGCCAGGTTATCTCTGGGACCGGGTGTAACCTTCTGAAACAGCTGGGGACGCTTCTCGGCGGCCTCCGGAACCTGAACTTTTGCCGAACTTCCGGGTTCGGCATTCGGGATAACACTGAGAAGCCCCCCGGCTGTTTCAGAAGGTGACAGGCAGGCGGCGGAACTTCTCCGCGGCCTCCTGAACCCGAAATGTTCGGCAAAAGTTCGGGTTTGGGTTTGGGAGAACGGCGAGAAGCCCCCCGGCTGTTTTAAAAGTTGACAGCTGGGCGGCGCCGCCCAGCAGAGCACCATTTTGTGATTTTTCCCCCCCTTGCACGCATTAATCGCTTTTACATTGTTTCCTATGGGAAACATTGTTTCATCTTACGAACTTTTCGCCTTATGAACCTCCTTTCGGAACCAATTAAGTTCGTAAGACGAGGTATTACTGTATTTTATATTACAGTAGCACTATTATATGTATGTAATTTGGTTTGCATCTGAAAGATGCAAATAATTTTCATTTTAAAACAGTCTACTGTTTTATTAATGAGGCTCTGAAGATAGCTTTATTACGCACTCAAAGCATAATCTGTTCATTCATATATACAGTATGTACATAATCCAGTGACAATGTGAGCTATTTAGTTGTAAATCATTTTCCAGATAACTGCTGTTAGTTAATTTACATAACTCTGCTCTATGTCTTCTCTAGCTTGCAAAAAACTTTAGGTTTGGATTCTCTAAATGATATTTTGGACACTAAACTTGTAAATCCAAAGGACATCATTCAGAATGTGTACAATGTCAACAAACAAGGAACTGTCATTTTAGAAGATAAATCGAGTAAGTGGAACTTGTTTAGTATGTTATAGTTTTGTTGGAATCTATTCAGGAAACAAATGTATCTTTATCACTAACCTGCTCATTCAATGGCAAAAAGTTAGAAGTTATTGTTTTCTATTGCAATCTTATTACTGGTACTGTTTTTGTACTCCAAAATCATTTTCCTCAATGCCTACATGAAGCTATCCTTAGCTGATCAATGAGCAGCAGCGTAGAAAGGCTCATATACAGTGGTACTTCTACTTAAGAACTTAATTCGTTCCGTGATTAGGTTCTTAAGTAGAAACGTTCTTAAGTAGAAGCAATTTTTCCCATAGGAATCAATGTAAAAGCAAATAAGGCGTGCAAACCCATTAGGAAAGAAATAAAAGCTTGGAATCTGGGTGGGAGGAAGAGGAGGAGGAGGACAGTTGCTGCCGAAGGAAGAAAGTGAGATGAGGGGAATAAAAAAAATCCAAAACTTTAAGGCTTAAAAAAAAAGAGAGGGACTCTGAGGCAGCACCCAGAGAAAGGAAAATGCTCCATTCGCTCTGGGCTGCCCAGAGCAAAGGCAGCATTTCTTTTCTCTTGGCACTGGCAGAGGTTTATTCCCTCTTCAAGCACCCAGAGAAAGAAAAATGCTTCATTAAGCCTCCTTAAGCGCCACCGAAAGGCTCCTCTGGCATCCCAGAAAAGCCCGAGATGGCTTAGGTTCTTAAGTAGAAAATGGTTCTTAAGTAGAGGCAAAAAAATCTTGAACACCCAGTACTTATCTAAAAAAGTTCTTAAGTAGAAGCGTTCTTAAGTAGAGGTACCACTGTAATTCATTTGATAGATAAGAACTAAAGGGGACAAATCTTAATCCTAATATGAGGAGAAGCATATGATAGGTAGACAGACAGATGGCTGCAGTTGTAATTTAAAACCCAATTTCTTTTGTCTAATAATTGCTAACATTTTAAACCACTTTTAAAATTGTTCGATGCAGAAGAAATTCCACACTGGGTTCTATCAGCAATGAAATGCTTAGCGAACTGTGAGTATACTTTTTTATTATTTCTATATGTTGTTTTGGAATTTACGCTTTTCCATTGACTTCAGTAAAACAGAACCTTCCCTCCCACCATTATTTTATTTCTTAATAAACCTATCCTAATTAAATAAGTCTGTTTTCCATCTTAGAATCTTTCTAACATCAATATGATATTTTCTGCAAAACAGCTGACAGAAAATCAATCTGCCACATGGCATGTCTCATTCCCATCACCCATTGCTCCAAAGCTGCAGTTTATGTGAGTGGAATATTTTTTGAGGAGTGGATGGGATTAACCCAGGTAGTGCTCAATTTACAGCAGGTCATTTTTATTGACCGGTCTAAGTTACAATGGCCCTGAAAAACAGGATTTAGGGCAATTCTGCTTACTTACTTACTTACTTACTTACTTACTTACTTACTTACTTACTTACTTACTTACTTACTTACTTACTTACTTACTTACTTACTTACTTACTTACTTATTTTATCTGTCTGTCTGTCTGTCTGTCTGTCTGTCTATCTATTAATCTAATCTAATCTAATCTAATCTATCTATCTATCTATCTATCTATCTATCTATCTATCTATCTATCTATCTATCTATCTATCTATCTATCTATCTATCTATCTATCTATCTATCTATTTGACTTGTATGCCGCCCCTCTTCGTGGATTCGGGGCAGCTCACAACATATCAATGACCAAACAGTATACAATAATACAGCTAGATCCAATTAATATAAACAGTAATTTAAAACATTATGAAAAGGCTAAACATTAAAATCATTCATACAATTACAGCCGTAGGCACACTAAACATTCAATTGCCAGAGGCTGGGATCTGATGCCCCCAAGCCTGATGGCATAAATATGTTTGCAGGTTCTTATGAAAAGCAATGAGGGTGGGGGCAGTATGAATCTCTGGGGGGGGGGGAGCTGATTTCAGAGCCCCCCCCCCCCCCCACAGAGAAAGCTCTTTTCCTGGGCTCTGCCAAATGACATTGCCTAGTTCAGTGTTTCCCAACCTTGGCAACTTGAAGATATTTGGACTTCATCTCCCAGAATTCCCCAGCCAGCGGATGCTGGCTGGGGAATTCTGGGAGTTGAAGTCCAAATATCTTCAAGTTGCCAAGGTTGGGAAACACTGGTCTAGTTGACGAAACCTGGAGAAGGCTGACTCTGTGGGACCTAACCAGATGCTGGGATTCATGTGGCATTCTTTTATTACTGTTATTTATTTATTATTTATTAATTGAATTTGTATGCCGCCCCTCTCTGAGGACTCGGGGCAGGATCTCCATGGTCACATGCTCAAAATCAAACATTGGGCAACTGGCTCATATTTTTGACAGTTACAGTGTCTCAGGGCCATGGGATTCCCTTTTGCAACCTTCTGACAAGCAAAGTCAATGGGGAAGCCAGATTCTCCTAGCAACCGAGTTACAACCTGCCAACTGCAGTGATTCACTTAACAGTTGTGGCAAAATAAAGTTGTAAGATGAGGCATAGCTTACTTCACACATTTCTCATTTAGCAACCAAAATCTTGGGCTCAATTGCGGTCATAAATCGAGGACTAGCTGTATTCCTTTGATTGTCTCTGACCCTTATATACTAGGCCAGTCCTCTTCAGTGTCCTTGAACATTTAAGGTTACCGAGGAAAGCTGGTTGAATAATGCTGAACTTTCTAAAAGTTGCTAATACAGGTGAAGAAGAAATTTCCTTTTATATCATTCATAGATAATAAAGACTTAAGTTAAGCTTGGTTTCTTTACATTGAAAGTATCAAGTGGATTGCATACTTCGTAAAAATTGGTATTGTTCTCTTCCTATAAATCAAATTAGGGTATGCTTAAGTACTCAAAGGGAAGTTGATCCTTTCATTCCATGTCTTATTTAACTTCACACATAGAGAGGCAATTTGGATTTGGTAATAAAAGAATCCAAAGTTTTTTGGAATGGCCATATTACACATGGTGAGAATAAAATTTACTGGAGAAGGTAGGTTTGCAAGTTGTTTTATGGTATAGTTTCAGGTGGTATGAGTATATTGTTCTTAGTTATTGCCATTCTTTACTATTAGAAAGCCCTTTCAATTGTTCATCATGGTTATTCTCTGGATTAAAATATTATCCATTTTAAATCAGGGATTATCTATCTGGAGAAGTTGGGAGATGAGGATTAAATTTTAAGTGTTTTCAAACAGATTATTCCCTGGGTCTATTCTGAAGTGGTTTGGGTGAAACAAATCTGTACTGCAAACATTTAAACCACCAATTTGTTTAGGAAGTTCAAAACTATCTTGAAGTTTATAAATAGACATGTCATGATTGCCCCACAAGTTTTTAGAAGGACATTAGCTGAAGTCTTTGTTAATAGTTTAACCACTATTTTCATTTCTATACCTATGTAACAGCATAGTGTTGTTGTCGGAACATCATTTCTACTGAGGTATGGTTGTCCTCACCCTCTTGCTTTTCTGAAAGGCTCTAAAAATGTGGTTTTTCTCAGTGGACCTGATGACTACAAATAGGGATGGAGCCAATGGTGTGGCTGATTTGATTGTAGTATTGCTGCCATGAAGGTGGAGTAGGTTTTATTTAATCAGTTTTTATTCTCTGGCAGATTTTTTAAATTTTGTAAACCACTCAGAGTCACTTATGCCTGAGCTGGGCAGCTATACATTAATAAATGAAAATAAATAAAATTTTTGTTATGACTGCACGTGTAAATTAGTGCTGTTTCTGCCCTCTGTGTAATCCAACCAGGAAATCTTTCCACCCCATTCTACTTACCCCCTTTCTATTCTTTTTAGGGCCAGATCTGAAACAGCCCACCTACTCAGGTTTTGAAAGAGATGTCTTTAAAACCATAGCAGATTATTATGCACACATGAAGGAGCCTCTTCTCACTTTCCAGTTCTTTGATGTTTTTGTCAGCGTGCTGGGTAAGTTATGCCATGAAAAACGTATCTGCCAACTGCATGCAAAGTGCTTGTGCAGCAAAACTTTAGTACTGTCCTTCAGCATGTTTCCTAATGAAAATGACTCCTTCTAGAAGTTGATGTTTTGGGAATAATTGTTGTTAAATGTTACACTGGTTTATTCAGAGAGCAAGGATTAATCAAATCATGATTTAGTATAGAAATAAATCAGATAAAGGAGTGTTTATGCATATGATTTGGGAATGCCCTATAGTGCAGGAATTGTGGCAAAAAGTGCAAGAGGATATAAGTAGAATGTTAAATATACAATGGATAATCACAAAGGAAATGGCAGTATTAGTTAAAAGCAAATGCGATGGGAGATTTTAGAGAAATAAAACAAGCAGCAATAGAAAGCGCTCAGGCGGTAATAGTTTTGGGTTGGAAGGATGCGACAAAATGGACAATGCAAAATTGGTATAGGTACATGGTGGACCATATTCAATTTGAAATGATGGTTAAAAGGATAAATTTGGATAATGAAACTGAATTGAAACAACTGGTGGGACAAAGTAAGAAGATATATGACGAGTAGAATCCGAGACCAAGCTACAAGAAATAAATTGGAATCACTCTATAATATGTAATTAGATATTTTGCTCTTGGCTTATAGTGATTTATATAAAAAACACCTCCGATATGGTGGTGGGGTGTGTGTGTGTGTCGGGGTGGTAGGCAATTTTTGTTCACTATGCACTGTTTTATGTTGTGTGTATTTTAACCTTGTTAAAAAATCAATAAAAATATTTTTTTTAAAAATAGAAATAAATCAGATTTGTAAATTTCATACAAATGCAGAATTCCACAGAAAAGATAAGTTTCTGAAAGAGTAGTAGATCCTTGGAACAAACTTCCAGCAGACGTGGTTGGTAAATCCACAGTAACCGAATTTAAACATGCCTGGGATAAACATATATCCATTGTAAGATAAAATACAGGAAATAGTAAAAGGGCAGACTAGATGGACCATGGGGTCTTTTTCTGCCGTCAGTCTTCTATGTTTCTATGTTTCTAATTATTTCAGCAGCATGGCCATTCTATATAGACAATTTACCGAAGTAGGATAATCTGGGAATAATCATAAAATACTGTAGGTAACTTTTAAAAAATGGAACATAACTGTCTACCTCCCTAGCTGCTCTCAGATCTATTGACTTGTCTATATTTCCTTGTAACAAAACCTTATGTGGAGTTTAACCTCAAAAGAAAATTTGCTGAATGAACGTTCCTGTTCGGTAAAAGTTTTCAGCGCTTTAAATTACCTAGCCTGAAGCTGAAACAGCCCATTTCACTGCTTGTTTTCTGGGATAGATTTGCTCAAAATGACCATGTTTTGTTTCCAGCTGAGAATATGCAATAGAACACTTCTAAACTCAAAATATTTTGTATAAATCTTTTTCTATTTTATGGTGTTTCATGAATATAAACTGAAGTCAAATTTACTCTGCTTTCAAGGTTTGCATGAAGAACTTCCAAATGAGTCTGGAGATGATAATGATCAAGGACAAACTATTTATTTATTTATTTATTTATTTATTATTTATTTATTTATTCGATTTTTATGCCGCCCTTCTCCTTAGACTCAGGGCGGCTTACAACATGTTAGCAATAGCACTTTTTTAAAAAAACAGAGCTAGGCTATGCTTGAATGATCCTTTTATTTCCATACTTGTGAGCATGAATATCCAATCCCCTCACTTATTCTAAATGTCTATAGCAGGAGTGTCAAACTCAAGGCTCAGGGGCTGGATCTAGCCCACAGGATGCTTAGATCTGGCCCATGGGGCTACCCTGGAAACAGCAGAGGACTGGCCCACCCTACCTCTGCGAGCGAAAACGGATCTCAGAGGGGTTCTCTGTTTTCACTTACAGAGGGTTGCAAGAGGCCATCACAGCAAAAAAACCAGAATCTGGGAGCCCGTTTCATTGGCAGAGAGGTCTGGCCACCATAGGGACCCCCATCACTATTGAGCTAGTTATGCCCATCCTGACCACACCCACCCTAGTCCCCTGAAGTCAAATATAATCCTGACACATCCTTCAATGCATTCCAGTTTGACACCCCAGTCTAAAGGAACAGGATAATCTCAGAGCCCTGGAATTAATCCTTAACTGGCATAAAAAGTTGAGGACAAAACAGCTTACATTCTTTTCCTCTTCAGGTTATCAGAAGGTATAATCTTAATTTATTTTACTTTGCATTATGGTTATATTACTTACAAATGTTACTTTGTAAGCATAACAAAAACATTTCCAGCAAAAGATCAGTAGGCATGCCTCAAATGTTTTTGGGTGATGAAAACAGCTCAGCTTGAACATTTTAATGTTGGATCCCGACACATTCTTCCTTTTCCTTACAGCTTGCATTTGGAATTATTATTATTATTTATTAGATTTGTATGAATGCCAAAAAAATGAATTAACAAATTGAATGATAAAATTCTCATTTTCAAAGAAACTCAATATTGAAGGTTTTGTTAAAAAAAAAAATACTAAAGAACCTTTTAAAATCATGTTTTGATTCAGGAATCTTGCAGGAAAAGAAGCTAGCTACTGAAGCCTTGCAGATTTGTTGTCTTCTTCTGCCACCAGCAAATCGGCGAAAACTACAGTTGTTGATGACTCTGATGGCCAAGATTCAATCAAATAAACATCTTCCACCTCTTTCAGATACACTTGGAACAAGAGCAATGGTGTGTCACTGCCGGAACTAGAAATACATTATGAAATCACTTTGGAATTGCTCTGGGGGAGACTCTACTTAGTTACAAAATAATGAATTGTTCTAGGAATAGTAATAATCTATGCAACTCAGGGTGTGGTTTGCAATATTCTCTTGTCTCCTTCTGCTGGTATAACTCTTTAAGTTAAATCCCCAGGCTGAACTTCTCTGCTAAAGAGGATGAAAGTCGGCAGTTATAGCTCTTCCCACCTATTTCTCACCATAGTCCTTGTAACTTTTTTGTATTGCTTGCTCGGTGACAAGCCTGTAATTTTTTTTTTTTAAGATTTATGGTCCTATCTTAATCGGTAAGAGAGCAAAAATAAAAACCCCAAAACGCTTTGGAAAGGGAATTGAATATAAGGGGAAATATGTTAATTTTCTTTGTGTGTGTGTGTGTGTAGGGGGTGTCTATCCTTAAGTTGATAACATCTGAATGTATATAAATGAATCAGTGGGCTACGAGAATTGATATTGATCAGTGTGATAGCAGGCCTCCAATATCAGTATTAGATCAATTTATAAATACTTAAATCAATGGGTTTGGAGGAATCTTGAAAGTATAGGCTCTGTCTCAAATGCGTTACCTGCAGTACTAGATGTACTAGCAACTTCCATCACTTATGGGGTAATAAATAACACATTCAGTATATATTGTGAGACCTGATTTCATTGATTTGCTTTTCTCTGTTTCAGATAGTTCAAACCTTTTCTCACTGCATTCTTTGCTCCAAGGATGAAGTAGACTTGGATGAACTTTTAGCAGTTAAATTGGTATCATTCATGATGGACAATTATCATGAGATTTTAAATGTTCCTTCAGCCTTAAAAACTGCAGTTGAGGAACACATAGCACATCTCCAAAGAGTCCAGGTAAGCCTTATGGGGTTGAATTTTATTCTCCTGCATATAACTTTTTTTTGAAAACCCGCCTAAATAAGAAGATTAAAGTCTTCTCAGTAGAATTACTACTATCCCTCCTTTAATTGACAGCACATTATATGAATTCATGTAAATTACCTTGTTATGTGTGAGTTTGGAAGTAGGAAATCACAGGATGGTAATAGTAATATGTAATATTACAGTGGATGGTAATAAGAGAAGAGTTATGAGTTAATATGAGTTCTGAGTAAATTGTGCAATGTTCTGAATGACTATGAATGAATAATTGTCCTAGACCAGTGACAGCAAACCTATGGCACTGCTGGCATGCAAACCATTGCCCTAGCTCAACTCCAACATGCATGTGTGTGCTGTCCAGTTAATTTTTGGCTCGCACAGAGGCTCTAGGGGCATGTTTTTGGCTTCCAGAGAGCCTCCTAAGGGATGGAGGAGGTAGTTTCTACCATCCTCTGACTCCAGGGAAGCCTTTGGAGCTTGGGGAGGGCGAAACACGAGCCTACTGGGCACACCAGAAGTTGGGAAACAGGCCATTTCCAACCTCCAGAGGCCCTCCGGGGGGTGGGGGAAGCTGTTTTCGCCTTCCCCAGGCATTGAATTATAGATGTGGGCACTCGCACCTGCACGACAGCGTACGTGCACACTCTTTCGGCATTCAAGGAAAAAAAGGTTCGCCATCACTGTCCTAGATGTTTGGGTGAGTGAGTACACAAGGCATTCAGAAATCCAAGAAAGGGAAAGGTGACAGTTTGATGAGTATCTGTTTAAGGGAAACAATTTCATTTCAGTTTTGCAGTGCAAGCAATAACTTATTCATAGATGCTTATGGTTAAGAAATGAATATAGTTCTAAGAGTAAAATTGACTGTAACAAAAGATTGAGATGATTAGTAAAGGATTCAGTGGTGATGAGAATTTTCTAAATTTGGAACAGTCCATTTTTGGGGTAGAATTAAGAGTGGATTGTGGCGGAAAATAAACTCAAATTACCAAGGAGTTGTAAGGAATTGTGCTAATGGGGATATATGTGACCTCATGAAATATGAAGTGCAGTAGTGAAGTGTATGTTGGAAAAAGAACACGGTGGTACCTCCACCTAAGTAGTGCCTGTACTTACGAACTTTTCTAGATAAGAACCAGGTGTTCAAGATTTTTTTGCCATTTTCCACTTACAAACCCGAGCCTCTGAAACTGTAACCAGAAAAGGCAGGGAGAAGCCTCCGTGGGGTCTCTCTAGGAATCTCCTGGGAGGAAACAGGGACGGAAAAGGTGGGGGGAAGCCTCTGTGGGACCTCTCTAGGAATTTCCTGGGAGGAAACAGGGCCGGAAAAAGTGGGGAGAACCCTCCGTGGGGCCTCTCTAGGAATCTCCTGGGAAGAAATAAGGCCCCCACCCTCCCTGTGGTTTCTCCAATCGCACGCACTATTTGCTTTTACATTGATTCCTATGGGAAAAATTCCTCCTTCTTACAAAGTTTTCTACAGTAGAACCTCGACATACGAGCTGCTCTATATACGAGCATTTCGAGATGCGAGCTAGGAGGGGAGAGATATTTTGATTCTACTTACGAGCCCAAATTCGGGGTATGAGCGTTTTTTCCGCCGCCGCCAGGCTCCGCCCGGCTGTCATTCTGTAGAGAAGCAAGAAGTGGAGGAAGAGCTGGATGCTGGCGGTGGCGGAGGAAGGCGAATGCGGCTTGGAAGCTGGGAGGGGGGCGGAATATGGGAGGAGAGAGGCAGCCTCCACGCTTTCCTTTCGGAGGAAGAGCTAAGTGGCCAAAGACGTTCCGCCCCCCTCCCAGCTTCCAAGCTGCATTCGCCTTCCTCCGCCGCCGCCAGCATCCAGCTCTTCCTCCGCTTCTTGCTTCTCTACAGAATGACAGCCGGGCGGAGCCTGGTGGCGGCGGAGGAAGGCGAATGCGGCTTGGAAGCTGGGAGGGGGGCGGAATATGGGAGGAGAGAGGCAGCCTCCACGCTTTCCTTTCGGAGGAAGAGCTAAGTGGCCAAAGACGTTCCGCCTCCCTCCCAGCTTCCAAGCTGCATTCGCCTTCCTCCGCCGCCGCCAGCATCCAGCTCTTCCTCCGCTTCTTGCTTCTCTACAGAATGACAGCCGGGCGGAGCCTGGTGGCAGCGGAGGCTTGGAAGCTGGGAGGGGGGCGGAACGTCTTTGGCCACTTAGCTCTTCCTCCGAAAGGAAAGCATGGAGGCTGCCTCTCTCCTCCCATATTCCGCCCAGCTTCCAAGCCGCATTCGCGTTTCTCCGCTGCCGCCAGGCTCTGCCTGGCTGTCATTCTGTAGAGAAGCAAGAAGCGGAGGAAGAGCTGGATGCTGGCGACGGCGAAGGAAGTCGAATGCGGCTTGGAAGCTGGGAGGGGGGCGGAATATGGGAGGAGAGAGGCAGCCTCCACGCTTTCCTTTCGGGGGAAGAGCTAAGTGGCCAAAGACGTTTCGCCCCCTCCCAGCTTCTAAGCTGCATTCGCCTTCCTCCGCCGCCGCCAGCCGGAGCGAGCTGCTGGGCTGCGCGTGGCGGGAGAAGCCTGGACAACGCCAGAGCGCTGGGCAGCACTACCGCCGCCGCCGCCGCGGGGAGAGGCGGGCATGTGGGCTGGCGGCATTGGGCTTGGTGGAAAGTCCGGGGGCAGCTCCAGCGACTCCCTTCCCGTGGCTGCTGTTGAGGCGGCAGCGGCGTCCGCCTACGGCGTGCGGCTCTCTCTCCATTCTTCTCTTTCCCCCTCTCGGGCTCCGAATGCGGCGGCGGGAAGAGGAAACAAGGCGCAAGGCAGCGCGTCTGCAGGAACGGGTGGTGGGGCGCCGTTGTTGTCCTCACGGCGCAAAGCCACACAGTCCCGGATCGCTTGCTTCCCCGGCCAGCAAGCCGGCTGCCTGGGAAAGCAGCGCATTTGAAAAACGCTTTCCCAGGCAGCCGGCTTGCTGGCCGGGGAAGCAAGCGATCCGGGACTGTGGCTTTGCGCCGTGAGGACAACAACGGCGCCCCACCACCCGTTCCTGCAGACGCGCTGCCTTGCGCCTCGTTTCCTCTTCCCGCCGCTGCATTTGGAGCCCGAGAGGGGGAAAGAGAAGAATGGAGAGCCGCGCGCCGGAGGCGGACGCCGCTGCCGCCTCAACAGCAGCCACGGGAGGGGAGTCGTTGGAGCTGCCCCCGGACTTTCCACCAAGCCCAATGCCACCAGCCCACATGCCCGCCTCTCCCTGCGGCGGCGGCGGCGGCGGTAGTGCTGCCCATTTTTTTGAGGGGAAAAGACGTCGGCTGAGGGGTGCCCGGTGCTTCCCGGCGAGGAGGAGGAGGAGCTGGGCTCCGGAGGGGCGCACGGGGAAGGGCTTGAGCCGCCGCCTTCTCCTTTCCTGCTGCGTCGGTGGCTTCCCTCGCAAAAGGCTGCGCCCGGTGCCGGCTGTTTGCCCCACGGCTCTCTCGCCTCAGCGAGGGATAAGCAGCACGCGAGGCTGCGGCGAGAAACAACAGCAGCAGGAAAGGAGAAGGCGGCGGCTCAAGCCCTTCCCCGTGCGCCCCTCCGGAGCCCAACTCCTCCTCCTCCTCGCCGGGAAGCACCGGGCACCCCTCAGCCGATGTCTTTTCCCCTCAAAAAAATGAGGCTTTCCGCCTTACGCCCTGCCTGATCCCACACTTTCCACCCACAAAGATCAGCCTAGAGGCTTCGCCCTTCCCGCCCGCTCCCCCGGGAAAGAAAAAGCAGCCTGGCTCCCTTTTCCCTGGCCCTTACCTTCACAGCTCAGGCAGCGCTGGACTCCCCGCAGCCGCCGCCGCCGCTACCGCCGCCGCCGCCCTCGGGCTTGCACGCATTAATCGCTTTTCCATTGTTTCCTATGGGAAACAATGTTTCATCATACGAGCTTTTCGACGTACGAGCCTCCTTCCGGCACCAATTAATCTCGTAAGTCGGGGTTCTACTGTACTTAAGAACCTGGTCATGGAATGAATTAAGTTCTTAAGAAGAGGTACCACTGCAGTTGTAAAGAATGTAGTAGTCTCAAGAGCTCATGAAGCAGGTAATATTAGCCAGAGAAAAGGCACAGTAACTTCAATGGAAAAGCCCCAGCCTAAGTGAATAGAATTTCATCAATTAACCCGTTGATCACCCGTAATTATTTTATTGGCCAAATACCGTTGAAACAAAAAAAAAGAGATGACTCTGAATGACACGAGATCAGAATCATACATAGCTCCCATGGGAATGTATTCCAAAGTGTGAGGCTATCACTAAGAAGCCCTGGCGGTGTATGTATATTTGCCTCTCACATAAGGAAAAAACCTTCAAAGGCCTTCTCTAAATAAACTGGGTACATTTCTTGATAAATCCCACCCCACACCATATGGATTGTATATATAATTGTTAGCATTTGTATCTGGAAGCAACAGTGCAGTGATCTCAAGATAAGAGCAATTCCACCAGAACAAGTTTTTCTTGCTAAACAACTGGTCACCGCGTTTTGCATTAATTTCAGCTCATGACTTATCTTCAAAAGCAGCCACATGAAACACGTTGAGGTAGTTTAATTGTGCAATGATCAGGACATGAGTTATTATAGCAAGGAGCTAGGCTGGGCAAAGGTCCCCTGGCCATGACTTCTCTCTGATAACATGGAATGAGGTAATACTGGGAAGAATATTGTATAGATAGTGGGGTAGTGATTTCTGACAGTCTCAAAATGGGTGAACAGTGCAGTCAGGCGGTAGGGAAAGCAAGTAGGATGCTTGGCTGCATAGCTAGAGGTATAACAAGCAGGAAGAGGGAGATTATGATCCCGCTATATAGAATGCTGGTGAGACCACATTTGGAATACTGTGTTCAGTTCTGGAGACCTCACCTACAAAAAGATATTGACAAAATTGAACGGGTCCAAAGATGGGCTACAAGAATGGTGGAAGGTCGTAAGCATAAAACGTATCAGGAAAGACTTAATGAACTAAATCTGTATAGTCTGGAGGACAGAAGGAAAAGGGGGGACATGATTGAAACATTTAAATATGTTAAAGGGTTAAATAAGGTCCAGGAGGGAAGTGTTTTTAATAGGAAAGTGAACACAAGAACAAGGGGACACAATCTGAAGTTAGTTGGGGGTAAGATCAAAAGCAACATGAGAAAATATTATTTTACTGAAAGAGTAGTAGATCCTTGGAACAAACTTCCAGCAGACGTGGTAGATAAATCCACAGTAACTGAATTTAAACATGCCTGGGATAAACATATATCCATCCTAAGATAAAATACAGAAAATAGTATAAGGGCAGACTAGATGGACCAGGAGGTCTTTTTCTGCCGTCAGACTTCTATGCTTCTATGTTTCTAGATGTGTTATACAGCTATTAGGGAAGTGTTCAAGAGTGCAATTAAGGTGGATGCTATAAGTGATTAGTGAAAAAAGTTATAAAAAGTTGCAAGGACGAATGCAAGAACATCAGGGCAATGAGCTCATTAATAGCAATAGCATTTAGCATTTAGATTTATATACCACTTCACAGTGCTTTACAGCCCTCTCTAAGCGATTTACAGAGAGTACGCATATTGCCTCCAACAATGTGGGTCCTCATTTTTTTAGACCTTGGAAGGATGGAAGGCTGAGTCAACCTTGAGCCTACTGAGATTCGATCTGCCAAACTGCTGGCAGCTGACGATCAATAGGAATAGCTTGCAGTACTGCACTCTAACCACTGCACCACGGAGGCTCTAAATACAGTTATGAAGATGTTTCTTGGAATTCTAATTAAACAAGAGGTGACAGTAATCAAAAACTAGGAAGTGGTGCTTGGAAAAATAGCGAATGCTACCTTGTCCATTATGCAAAATGAATGTCACAAGAAATAAAATGTATATTTATAAGAGTGCTACCGCCCAATTGTGGTACAGAGATACCTCGTCTTACAAACCCCTCGTCATACAAACTTTTCGAGATACAAACCTGGGGTTTAATATTTTTTTTGCCTCTTCCAAACTATTTTCACCTTACAAACCCAAGCTGCCACCACTGGGATGCCCTGCCTCCGGACTTCTGTTGCCAGCAAAGCGTCTGTTTTTGCCCTGCTGTTATTCCCCTGAGGCTCCCCTCTATGGGAAACACCACCTCTGGACTTCCGTGTTTTTGCGATGCTGCAGGGGAATCCCAGCAGCGCAAAAATGGTCGCTTCGCTGGCAACGGAAGTCCGGAGGTGGGATTTCCCAGTGAGGGGAACCACAGCAAAATCGCAGCATCGCAAAAACACGGAAGTCCGGAGGTGGGGTTTCGAGGACTTCCGTGTTTTTGCGCTGCTGCAATTTCGCTGAAGTTCCCCTCGCTGGGAAACCCCACCTCTGGACTTCCGTTGCCAGCGAAGCACCCGTGTTTGCACTGCTGGGATTCCCCTGCTGGGATTTCCCTGCAGCATCACAAAAACACGGAAGTCCGGAGATGGGGTTTCCCATGGAGGGGAGCCTCAGGGGAATCCCAGCAATGTAAAAACGGGTGCTTCGGCTGGCAAAAGGGGTGAGTTTTGGGCTTGCACGCATAAATTGCTTTTCCATTGATTCCTATGGGAAACATTGTTTCGTCTTACAAACTTTTCACCTTACAAACCTCGTCCTGGAACCAATTAAGTTCGTAAGATGAGGTATCACTGTATATGAAAGTGTGAACAAGGTACACTCAAAGGACCATAAAAGTCAAATGCAATTAGAATCAGGTACTTAAGAATGTGTGGGAAATAAGACATAGGATCAAGAATGAGTCTGGACTGAAAGCAAAAGTGAAATGCATGAAGAAGGAATGAATGGACTGAGAGCATGAGAAAGACCAACAAAGTCCTGGGTAGGTAAAGTGGATGAGATCCAGGAAAAAAAAATATAGCCAAGAAGTTTAAAGAACGGGAATTAATGTATAAGTTCAATGCGAAGGAAGCAAGAATAGAAAAGTGTGATAACACATAGTGAATGGTATCGGTGTAAACTTGTTTTAGTTCTGTTTCCTTTTATTTTTATTAACTCAAGCCTTTAAATGTGTTTGGTTTACTGTTGTGCTATGCATAACATTTACCTTGAAAGGAAATAGCACGATGGATATTGCTGTTGGTTTTATACTTTTTTATTGGTTGTAAGCCATCCAGAAGTTTTAAGATGGGCAACTACATATACTGTATTTTTCAGAGTATAAGATGTAATGGAGTATAAGACATACCTAGTTTTTAGAGGAGGAAAATAAGGAAAAAGAATTCTGAACCAAATGGTGTAGTAATACAGTATATTATTTAATAAAATACCAGTGTAGCAGAATACTTTTTACAACCATGTATAGTTTTTACAATCATATTTTTACAACCATGTACACTTTTTACAAACTTCAAACTTGACAGCTTTAAGACTTGTGGATTGCAACTCCCAGAATTCCTGGTCCAGTCATGCTAGCTCAGGCATGGTAGTTGAAGTTCACAAGTGTTAAACTTGCCAAGTTTCAACCCCCTTGCACCGCTAACCCAGGGGTTTTCAAACTTGACACCTTTAAGACTAGTAGACCTCAACTTCCAGAATTTTTCCTCCAGTCGATGGGGTAATTAAAAGGCATAAACGCCCCCATTTTTGCAAAAAAAACCCAGCCAGTTTTTCACCCACTTTTTTCCAAAAACAAGGCATGTAGAGAGTTTGGAAAGTCTGCAGAGCACTCCTAAGGAGTGGGGGAAGGCAAAAACACCCTATTTTTTCGGCCTTCTTTTTTTTCAAAAACAGGGCATGGAGAGGGTTTAGGAAGCCTGCAGAGTGCTCCTACGGCAGTGATGATGAACCTATGGCAGAGGTGCCACAGGTGGCATACGGAGCTATATCTGCTGGCACGCAAACTGTTGCCCTGGCTGAGCTCCAATATGTGGCTATCTGGTTTTTGGCTTCCAGAGAGCCTCTGGGGGAAGCCTTTGGAGCCTGGGGAGGGTAAAACACGAGCCTGTTGGACACACCAGAAGTTGGGAAACAGGCTGTTTCTGGCTTCCAGAGGGACTCCAGGGGGATGGGGGAAGCTATTTTCGCCCTGCCCAGGCATTGAATTATGGATGTGGGCACCCACGTGTGTGCGATAGCATACACTTACGCTCTTTCGGCACCCAAGGAAAAAAAGGTTCACCATCACTGTCCTAGGGGCAGGGAGAAAGCAAAAATGCTCCATTTTTTTTTTTGTAAACATGGGGGTGTTTTTGCCTTACCCTATCCCTTAGGAGCTCTCTGCAGGTTCCCAAACCCTCTGCGCACTTCATTTCGGTGAAAAATGGGTCCATTTTTCGTAAAAAAGGGCTGCAGTGGTGGGGCTTTGGGGGACCAAAACATGGCTGTATTTGGTGTATAAGACGCACCGACATTTCCACCATCTTTGGGGGGGCAAAAAGGTGTGTCTTATACTCCAAAAATATGGTATAGATACATATATAATTGATTAATTATGCAATATGTGTGCAGGAGGTACATTACATATTTTAAAAAACTTTTTGTGGAATATAAACATTAAGAAAGAACGTTTAAAACATTAAAATACAAACTTTAAACAAAACCATACAAACAAACAAAATGATAAAACAAAAAAGAGGGAAAAATACAAACAAAACAATACATTGAATCTTTGTAATCCTTTTTACAGTAAATTATGTTAATGTCATATTTCCATTTATATATTTGTAAGTTAAACTGTATTCCCTCTATAGTTTTCAATTCTCATAATATTAATGTCACCTCTTATCATATACATTATTTATATTCTTTATATATCTTTACTTATTTGTTCATTCTCTGGCTATATTCGGTGTATAAGATACACTGACATTTCCATCCTCTTTTTTTTGGGGGGGGGGGTGTAGAAATGTGTGTCTTATACTCCAAAAATACAGTATATATACATATATAATTGATTAATTATGCAGGCATGTGTGTAGGAGGTACATTACAGATTATATACGAGGTACATTACAGATTAACAATTAGAAGAGAGTCAGTTAGAAAACATGATCTGATCATTAATAGTCATGAGCTCCTTGACAGATTAAAATGTCTCTACAAATATTTTGTGATCCTCCCACCCACCCTCCATCCTTCCTTCCTTCCGTCCTTCCTTCTTCTAAAAAAAATATTTTATAACTAAATGAAGATAACTTTTCACAATTAAAATATAAACATTGTCTCCTCTCTTTTGGTCAAATGCATTATGTCTTCTATAGCAATGAATTTCAAAACAAAGCTTTACCACTCAAAGTGTTTTTCAGTGGTCAATTTGCTTCAAACGATGATTGTATATTTCACCTGCCTTCAATTCATAATGTGTATTAATCATAGAGATAAGCAGAAACAAATTCTAAACGTTTTGCATTTTTTTTGTCTGTGTGTGTGTGTTTAAAATTCAGATAAAATATCCCGAATCGGATATAGATGCTGTTTTGCCGGTGCCATCATTTTGTCACCAGATCAGCACTGATGAGTTTGAACACCAAAAAACAAATTGTCATCAGGGGCCACTGGCAAATTTGTTGGAAGAAATCACAATGAATATGGAAATGTCCATCAAGGAGAAGAAGAAAAGGTTAAAACGGGTAAATGAAATTGTTGAATTTTTTTCTTCAGTTTTGCTGAAACATTTTAAGTACAGTGATACCTCTACCTAAGAACGCCTCTACTTACAAACTTTTCTAGATAAGAACCAGGTGTTCAAGATTTTTTTGCTTCTTCTCAAGAACCATTTTACACTTACAAACCTGAGCCTCCGAAACTGTAACTGGAAAAGGCAGGGAGAAGCCTCTGTGGGGCCTCTCTAGGAATCTTCTGGGAGGAAATAGGGCCGAAAAAGGCAGGGAGAAGCCTCTGCGGGGCCTCTCTAGGAATCTTCTGGGAGGAAACAGGGCCTCCATCCTCCCTGTGGTTTCCCCAATCACACACATTATTTGCTTTTACATTGATTCCTATGGGAAAAATTCCTTCTTACAAAGTTTTCTACTTAAGAACCTGATCACGGAACGAATTAATTTCGTTAGTAGAGTTACCACTGTAATTGCCTTTTTGTAGAGTTGGAAAATGGATTCTTATTAGGTTCTTTGACTTATATTTATTTATTATTTTTATTTATTTATCAATTGTATATGTTTCCATTTCATGGAAAGTGTCTCTGGGCAGCATACAACAATAACAAAAAACAATAAATATAACAATATAAAATAATAATTACTCTACTATTAATTATAGGAAACATATTCAAAATAATAATTATGAAAAATCATTACACACTATAAAAGCAGAACCAAACCAGAAAAGAAAATAATAGAGGAAATATTAAGAACAATGGAGCCATCACACAAGTTGATTCATCCTTAGGGTCCTCAACATACTGATTGTCTACAAGTAATCCTCGACTTACAATAGTTCTTTTGGTGACCATTAAAAGTTACAACAGCATTGAAAAAAGTGGCATATGACCGTTTTTCACACTTACTACCATTGACACTTGCCAACTGACTCATATTTATAATGTTCTGGTGTCCCAGGATTAATATGATCACCTCTTGCACCCTTCTGAAAAGCAAAATCAATGGGGAAGCCAGATTCACTTAACAACCATATTACTAATTTCACACTTAACAATTGTGGCAAGAAAGGCCATAAACTGGAGTAAAACTCACTTAGCAAATGTCTTACTTAGCAACAAAGATTTTGGACTCAATGTTGGTCGTAAGTCAAGGACTACCTGTACACTGGCTTTTCACCAAGCTTAAGCTGTTAGCAGTGTTTACAGTCAATGCTAAATATTCTGATAAAATTCAAGACATGAAACCAATGTAAACAAAGAATAAGAATAAATGAAAGGTTTGTTTGTTTGAAGAGGATGGCAAATATAATTCATTACCTGCTTTGCTATTAGCTTCTAAAGAAAAGGCAAGTTGTAAATTCTGAGCCCCTTTTTATTAACAGCAAATATGTTGAAGCATTCAGGACTGAATGAATATAGCCAAGGTATATGGATCATTGCTACTAAATCTTACCAACTGACAAATGGTGAAAGTTGGCACATCAACCATAATGGTGCAAATGCATTCCTTGTCATCATCTTGCACTTTAATCCGATGATAGCTGAGTTCAGTAGGCCTTCTCAGAAATGAAATTGCTCTTTCAATGTAAGAGCAACCTCAAGGGAAAATGGCTTAACCACAAATTCTCTATTGACCAATAGCATGTTCATCTATCCTGAATTGAATTTCAAAATAGTTCTCCCTCATCCAACCATATATTCTTTTTCTGTTTCAACTTAGCTGTTTTTGTTGCTCCATAAAGTGGTGATAGCAATTCATTGGGTGCCCTAAATATTCTTTTTACCCCCTAAAATTTCAAATGGTGTTTTGGAAGCTTTCACAATTCAGAATCCTGGTAAGATTCTGGGTCATGTGAAAGTTTCCACATATATAAAGGCCTTCTCTACAGACTGGTAACTGATAAGATGAGATGGTTGTGGATTCCTCAGAGATGGGCTATAACTTTGTCCAGCAGAGTTTTTGCTGATGTTGTAATGGCTTACTAGGATCTTTTTTAAATAATATGTTCAATAAATCTTAATTCTTATCCTGCAATTTATGAATGTTTTCCACAGAATTATTCCTTTGGAAACATCTGTAGCGCTGAGGCTACAAATGCTATATTCTGTAGCTGCCATATGTAAATATTTTTGTTGTGGCAAGGGCTAAAAACAATGAGGAAGATGGATGGTCTAGTGGGTGTAAAACTCAAAGCCTGCAGACCAGATCTGGCCCACAGGGTGCTTAGATCTAGCTTACATAGCAGCCCTGGAAACAGCAAAGGACCGGCCCACAGTGCCTCTTCCAGGGAAGTGGAGCTTGTGAGGGCCGCATGCCAGCCCTCCAGGCTCTGTTTTCGCTGGCAGAGGGCTGCAGGAGACCATCACAGACAAAAACAGCCCTGGAGGGACGCACAAGGCTGTCACGATTTCTGTTGTCACTGGCAGAGGACTAGCAAAACAAACTAATAGCAAAACTGGCATTTGATCCCATGAATGACATTGAACTGGCTACACCCAACCTGGCTATGCCCATCCAGGTCCCTGGAGGTCAAACCCAACCCTGATGTGGCCCTCAAATCGAGTTTGACACCCCTGTTTTAGATACGTGAAATATAAATAAGTCACAAACATTGCCAAAGCAACAGAGGAGGATTTAATAAACTTAAATGATTTAATAAACCTGATCAAGAGGGAACTGATATCCTGCCTTTATAAACTCTTAGAATTCCTCTCTACAGACACACAAGACACATGCAGACAACCTCTAGGAATGTACAACTCAACTGCAAAGCCTTAAGTATATTAAAAACATTTCTCCCATTTAATGCATAAGATAAAACCTTGACAGCTGTTCAGATTTGCCATGTCTGAACCTTAAGTGGGATCAGAAATTGCCCAATATTTAATTTAGTTTTCAACAATATCAACAGCAAGATAGATGCATCAATAAGGGAAATCATCTTTCAAAATTGACGGTGGTTAGAAATTTCCTTTCAATGCAGTACAAATCATTGGGCTTTTTTTTTAGAATGTTTACAATTTGTAAATATTAGTCTTGTTGCTGCAGGTGCTCATAGCTTATAAAAGATTGTAAAGAATCAAATATATTTTATTTCTTATTTTATTTATTAAGTTTATATTCTGCCCATCTCACTGATGAGACTCTGGGTGACTTACAAACATATTCTTAAATGTGAGTCAGGAGCCTATAAATATGAATTTGATTATCAAAATAATTATGTTTTAGTGTTTAAAGTAAGCTTATTTTAAAAACTATAATCTCATCATGTCTTAATTATTTTGGATGAATTTACAGCAATGAAATAATGACAGTATTTCTGTTTCAAAACAAAATGGATGGATGGGTGTGTGCAGTGAAGTGCTACCAATATCTTTACTACCACACTGTGGGCGTGACTTGTGCATTTACTTTCAACATCTTTCAGTGCAAATTGGGTGTTCTGGGGCAAAGCTCCATTTTCGCTACCCCATTGCTTTCCCCCCTCCTCCGGGAAGTAGGCCACCCCTGTGTGTGTGTGTGTCCCCGTGTGTGTATTTGGGTTATGGGTTGTTGTTGCAGGGAAAATAGGAGGAGGAAAGTGTATTGGATATGTTCGCTTAGTTATTTATAAAAATAATACAGGCAGAATACCAATAAGTAACTTAAGAACTATAGATCATGCCATACTATTTGACAAAGTGTCTGTCAAATATTTCTTTCTTATAGTGAGAGATCAAAATTCTACATTGTCTGCTTTTAGTGAACAAATTAAAACAACTTTAACCAAGCCTATTCCTTTTTCAGTTTCAGAAAGCTTATCCTGATATATATAAGGAACATTTCCCTACTCCTGAAAGTGAAGCAGTCCTTTTCCCAGAAAAAAGTAAACAGAGACCACTGTTGACGTGGGCATTTAAAAGGTCTTTCCAGCCATTTCAAAGAACAAGAAGCTTACGCATGTAAGACTATGAATCAGCTGAATGAGTATAATGGACAGAATCAAACCTTTGGAGTCTCTGGAATTCAACGTAGGTTCCGAAACATGTTTAACAAAGAAGAAAATCAAGGTAGAACACTGCTAAACTGAGCCATTATCACTATTTGGGGGGGGGGGAAATCCCCTGGTGCTTTTTCATTTTGTTTATTTGCTTAGGTCAAGGTTGGGAAATAATTAATCGGTTCAGATGATCATATCATGTGAAAGACTAGCGAAAGACTTATTTTGCTTACACCTGTAGCCTCATTGTGCACGTTGCAGTTAAACCAAGAAGTCTCTGAAAATCTTTGTTTCTAGTATCGTCCAATCTGAATTTTTAAACTATCAAAAACACTGGAGGTATTCTAGTATTAGTGGTTGGGCAACTGTGATGGGTGACACATGTTGTTATGGCTTGCTGAGTAAACTATATTTTAAACAAACACTAGCTTAGAGGAATTTGTGAACCCAGTAGCTATTCCTAAGACAAGATAAACCGTAATTTTCTATACTTCCTGTTGAGGTCTGAAGTTATCTTGAGATCTTGAGCAGCTGTGGAAAGGCACAGAATAGAATAGAATAGAATTCTTTATTGGCTAAATGTGATTGGACACACAAAGAATTTGTCTTTGCATTTGCTCTCGGTGTACATAAAAGAAAAGATACATTTGTCAAGAATCAATGAGGTACAACACTTAATGATTTCATAGGGTGCCACTAAGCAATCAGGAAACAATGTTAATATAAATCGTAAATATACAAGCAACAAGTTTCAGTCATACATTCATAACTGGGAGGAGATGGGTGATAGGAGCGATGAGAAACTAATAGTAATAGTAATGCTGGGCTGAGTTCACTGAATGGGCACTGCTCATCAGGAAAGACTTCATGAACTCAATCTGGAGGACAGAAGGGAAAGGGGGGACATGATTGAAACATTTAAATATGTTAAAGGGTTAAATAAGTTTCAGGAGAGAAGTGTTTTTAATAGGAAAGTGAACACAAGAACAAGGGGGTACAATCTGAAGTTAGTTGGGGAAAGATCAGAAGCAACGTGAAAAAATATTATTTTACTGAAAGAGTAGTAGATGCTTGGAACAAACTTCCAGCAGACGTGGTTGGTAAATCCACAGTAACTGAATTTAAACATGCCTGGGATAAACATATCCATCCTAAGATAAAATACAGGAAATAGTATAAGGACAGACTAGATGGACCATGAGGTCTTTTTCTACCGTCAATCTTCTAGGTTTCTATGTTTCTAATCTGGCTTCCTCATTGTTTTTGCTTGTCAAGAGGTTGTAAAAGGTGATCACATGGCCCCGGGACACTTTCATAGAAATACTGTATGCCCATTGCCAAACCTCTCAATTTTGATCGTGTGAGCAATGTGGAATACAGTATGTCATCCTAATAATCGGACTGCTCAAATTAACTAACCAATCCTCCCTTAATGAGGTCGGCACAGAAGTTTCTGAAAGCTGATGAAAGCGTCAGTGCTGTGCAAACCACATAAAAGCAGCAAAATGCTATTCCGGAAGTGGCAGTAATACCCAAATACAATTCAGTCCCTGGAAACATAGCAGCTGTTTCCAGAATCGCGCCATGCGGTGATGCAATGAAGTAATTCAGCCCAGTCCTCTGGAAGGCCTTGGAGTACTTCAAAAAGTGAAGAGAAGGATGCTTGATCTAGTGCAGGGGTAGGAAAATTTGGTTCTTCTATGACTTGTGGACTTCAACTCCCAGAATTCCTGAACCAGTCATGCTAGCTCAGGAATTCTGGGAGTTGAAGTCCATATGTCATAGAAGAGCCAACTTTGCCTACCCTTGGGCTATAGTAGGATGGGAATCAAGCTTAAGGCCTGAGGAGGCCTGATGGAAATTGGAAAAGGCCTGTGGGGACCCAAGAGGCAGGAAACAGTATGGGATGTTTTGGACAATGGAAAAGGCCCTTGGAAGAGTAAAGACAAACTAGCTGGGCCTGCTAAGCCTCCCAATGGCTTCCCCCAACCCTGAGGCACTCCATGTTCCACTTATGACATGTACGTTCATTTAATGATTCATTGGGAGCATAGGAAAAGGAGAATCATTAGTTGACTTTTTAATTTAATGACCATTGCAACATGCGATTGTAATAGGCAGATTTTATTTTAGTCCCATCTCAAGGACTACCTGTACTTCAAGAGGAATTATTGATTTGCATATTTTATAAAAGTCAACCATTATGACTTAGTCAGTGAGCCATGCTTTGTACCAGTCAGGGCCTAATCAGGCTTGCGATCCCACTCATTTCCTGCAAGACTCCTGTTATTTCCTCACACACCCCCAACACCCCCCCCCCTGTTTTAACATTTTCTATCCGTCTCAAAAGAAGGTAGTGAATATGGACTCAGACTTGAAGACGTCATCTCTCTCCTTTTCAACCTATTTCCTAAATGATCCAAGTACGTACAATCAAAGTGATTTAGATGTTTAAACCGTGCCTCTCTCATACTTGAATGAATTTGAGTTTACTCAATACACAAGATGGTTATTTATTTTTTTCGTAGTTTACTGAACAAACCATATTGTCACGATACTGGCAGGGACTAACATAATAAAAGATTTATGTTTACTAGTTCCTTCTGAATTTAAACTAATTTTCATGCTTTTGCAGTTTTCAATAATTTCCATTATAGTTTTCCAATTTGAACAAAATGAACGTAAATGGTTAATTAGAGACTTCAAGATTTAATTGCCGCTTGCATTTTTTTGTATTAACTTAAGATGTGATTGTTTAATGCAGTCCATATGGTAACAATTACTACTGTGGCTGTTATGGGAGGATCTGAAAAGAATTATCTTCATGAAAAAAGAAATTGCACTTGTAGACAACACTGAATTTCAAGAAGAGGGGAAAATGTTTTATTTGCTTGAATGAACCTGAAACACTGGATCTTGTTATGCTGATTAGGTAAAACTTTATACTGTTGGTCTTAACAAGTAGCAAAATGGATATGTTCTTTTAAGACATTAAAAGTTAGGACAATTAATCTGTGGAACAGCTTACCTCCAGAAGTTGTGAATGCTTAAACACTGGAAGTTTTTAAGATGATGTTGGATAACCATTTGTGTGAAGTGGTGTAATGTTTCCTGTCTGAACAGCGGGTTGGCCTAGGAGACCTCCAAGGTCCCTTTCAACTCTGTTATTCTATTCTATTCTATTCTATTCTATTCCTTGTGTGATATTTCTGACCCATTGCCAACAATACAGCAATCTGGCTGTATCTAAAATGCGGAAACAAGAAGTCTACTAATCATGTCTCACATCCTTGCAAAATGTGTATATGATTTATTCATACTATACAGTGATCCCTCAAGTATCGCGAGGGTTATGTTCCAAGACCCCTCGCGATACTCGATTTTTCGCAATGTAGTGGTGCGGAAGTAAAAACACCATCTGCGCATGCGCGCCCCTTTTTCCATGGCCGCGCATGCGCAGATGGTGTTTTTACTTCCGCACCTGGGAAGAAGAGCCGCCTGCCTGCCCACCTGCCCGCCGCTTTTCCGCCCGCCGCTTGTCCGCCCGCCGCTTGTCCGCTCGCCGCTTGTCCGCCGCTTGTCCGCCCACCGCTTGTCCGCCGCTTGTCCGCCCGCCGCTTGTCCGCCCGCCGCTTGTCCGCCGCTCGGTGCACGATCGGGGTTTCCCCTTTGCGTGGGCGGCGGGGAATTCTGGGAGTTGAAGACCCAGGGAAGGTTCCTTCGGCCGCCCAGCAGCTGATCTGCTCGGCAGCGCAGTAGCAGCGAGGAGCCGAAGATGGGGTTTCCCCGTTGCCCACGCAAAGGGGAAACCCCATCTTCGGCTCCTCGCTGCTACTGCGCTGCCGAGCAGATCAGCTGCTGGGCGGCCGAAGGAACCTTCCCTCGGTGCCGCCCGCCGCTCGAGAGCAAGAGGGGGAGAGATAGAGAAAGAGAGAGAAGGAAAGAAAGAGATGAGAGAGGGAGGAAGAGAGTGTGAGAGAGGAAGAAGCAAGATAGAGAAAGAGAGAGAGAAAGAAAGATGAGAAAGGAAGGGAGTGACGTCATCGGGTGGAAAAATCGTGATACAGCGTTTCGCAAAGGTCGAGATCGCGAAACTCGAGGGATCACTGTATATACTTTATTCAGAAATTTTATGTAATAGTTACTTAATCCTTAATCTTTGAAATGGGAAATAAGAGCCTACTTGAAAATAGTTTCACATATTCATTCAGCTTAGCCTGGTTTTAAAAATAGAGTTTCCCATGCAACCACAGGAGAAAACTGGAAATTTGTGCTCTGTTCATCTCCATGATGTATCCCCACCACTTGATTCTTTCAACCATCTGCTGACTTTGCTAGAAAATGTTAAGCATGGTTGCCATCCATTCTAAGGTTGCCCTCCTTTTTCTCCCCATATTCAAATGTGGATAGATATGTGTAACAATAAGCATAATTTATGCAAAGGTCAGCACAAGACAAGGCACTGGATTGTTATGTGAACTTCACTATTGTATGATGATAGACAAGCTAAGTATGTATATATTGATGTTCTCCAATCTACTGTATCGCTAAAGAATTTCCAAAAATAAAATATGTTTTTAAAATCTTTGCTTTTAAGATTTTTATTGAGTATTACCATAAGCTGTAACTTCCTTACTGTGGTGAGGAAAAATGCCTTGATAAAGCTCATTGATATGGATGGCTCATCTAAACAAAGCATAATATGATTCAAGAAACAGACATACAGTATTCATAGGGGAAAGTTCACAGAAACTAATTCATTTGAATTCAGGGTTTACTTCCAAGCAAACATTCTTATGATTTAAGTTACAAAAGAGATGTAAGAATCAACTAATCATATTTTTATAGTATAAGAAGTAGTAGTTTTACTGCTTTTAGTATAGTAGTAATTTCTTGAAATTAAAAAAACCCTGTTAATAAAAAGATACAGTATCTTATATAGTAATTTTAACTCTTTTCTGCCTAGTCCTTTAGTTCCCTCTAGTGTCCATTAGCAATCTTCATCAAGCCTCAATTCCTAATACTGTATTGATGTAATTCTGTTTCAGTCATTTCCATACTGTATTGATGTAATTCTGTTTCAGTCATATATTATTTGATTACAATGTTCCCTCGATTTCTGCGGGGGATACGTTCCGAGACCGCCCGCGAAAGTCTAATTTCCGTGAAGTAGAGATGCGGAAGTAAATACACCATTTTTGGCTATGGACAGTATCACAAGCCTTCCCTTAACACTTTAAAACCCTAAATTACCATTTCCCATTCCCTTAACAACCATTTACTCACCATTATTACTGGTACTCAACATTGAATAAGACACTTAGTGATCCTGATATTTATAAACATAATTATTTATTAACAATAATTATTTTTTTTGTTATTTATTTGCAAAAATTATTAGTTTGGCGATGACATATGACGCCATCGGGTGGGAAAATCCGTGGTATAGGGAAAAAACCGCAAAGTATTTTTTAATTAATATTTTTTGAAAAACCGTGGTATAGGCTATTCGCGAAGTTCGAACCCGCGAAAATCGAGGGAACACTGTATATACTTGTTTTTCAAATTCTACTACAAAATTAAGTTTTCAAATCTTTCTGGCCTCTATTTTTTATTAAAGGGGGTTTTTTTGAATCATGAACTAAAATATTATCTCAAAAAGGATACTGATTTCAATGGATAAACCTTTAAACAATGATGAGAAAACCTTTTTGTTTTAAAGTTTACTTTCTATTGGTATTATAGGTTTGAAGACATGGTTCACAACAAGATTGAGATTACCAAAATTAGAATACAAAAGACAAAGAAAAGGATCTGTACATGGAACAGATCTGACAAAAAAAATAGGATGATGCCCTTTTATGGGATTTGCCAAGTAGGCTTTGAAAATTCCTTTAAAATGTCAGAGTGATGGGGGGGGATCCTGTGATATTATAGATGTTTTAGAGGTCAGGATTGCAGAGCAAAATGAAGGAATATAAAGATGAACTATTTGATCATAGATAAATTGTTTATTTGACAATTCTGGTAATTCATATTGTACATTTTTGCCTAACTAGGTTTAAAAGGATGATAATTTCTGGATAGAGAAACAGATTATGTTATAAATTATGTTATAATAAATAAATATATTATAAATTCACCAAAGAATTTTTTTTTTTCATCTGGAGAAGAACTAATGTAGTAGAACACTACATTTATCTTTGCCAACCAATTCACATCAACACAAAAGCTAGGAGTGGTGCAAAGAGCCACAGAAAGATACATGCTTGGCTTTATAAAAAAAGGTAGAAAGACCTGCACATGGATTACAGAACAAACAAAAGGCATATGATATCTATCATCAAGGGAGTAAAAGAGTTGAAGTGGAAATGGGCTGGTCACATCTTCACATGTCATTAAGTCACATGGTCACATGTTCACAACAGAATACCTTATGGCTTGAAATTTTGGGCTTAGACAACTTAGAATTACGCCACCTTCAGTCTGACCTACGCTTAATACATAAAGTTATTTGCTACAAAGCCCTACTATCTGTTAATGACTACTTCAGCTTCAACCACAATACACAAGCACACATTAGATACAAACGTTATAGTAGTTAGCATTTTGAAGCAAACCTGTACCAGTGTCAAGCTCGGGTGCCAATATAGGTCACTTCTACCACATCTCCACTGTTTCTGAATCCCTGGATCCATTGTTAATTGTGCAGGACACAAATGGGCCACAATAAAAACATTAGCAGTAATTTACTTGGAAGATGATATAGTTATCTGGATGACAAAATTAGAATTAGCTAAGATATACCAAAAATAATGATATAAGATTTTTATATGTCTATTAAGCTGTACCTAAGGTATATGATGTTATATGTATGTTTTTATATACAGTATATATAAAAGATATAAACGTAAGGTAAACCACTCCAAATTCCATTGCAAAAAATACGATTTCAGCAACAGAGTAGTCAGTGCCTGGAATATACTACTAGACTGATTTCTTCCCCAACGCCTCTCCCCAACTTTAACCTTAGACCAGTGGTTCTCAACCTAGGGGTCAGGACCCCTTTGGGGGTCGAATGACCATTTCACAGGGTCGCCTAAGACCCTGGGAAAAGACAAATTTAGTTCCCACGGTGTTAGGAACTAAAGCTTCTATTCTGGCGCCTTGGAACATATTTTTACAATCCGACCAATCAGGCGTTTACATTGGGGGTGTCCCTCTGACCTTCCTGCCAATCAGCTTAAGGCTCTGTTGGGAAAATTGGCGCTAGACTTATGGCTGGGGGTCACTACAACAAAAGGAACTGTATTAAGTAGTCGCGGCATTAGAAAGGTTGAGAACCACTGCCTTAGACTGTCTACTGTTGACGTGCGCCTTTTTGGCACCAGAGGGGGGAAAGGTTCACCATCACTGCTCTAATGCTTATTAGATCCACCATACTGATCTATTCCTAGTCTACATTTTGGGACGGCTCAGTGAGCTATGATGAGTAAGGGGAACTTATCAGAAATAACAATTGCTGAACCTTAAGGCACAATCAGGACGACACCGTGAAAATTCCTTTTGGAATTTCACGAAAAATTATTAATAGTCCATTGGTAGTAAGCAGGCAGTAAATGTCTATTTTTGTCTATTTATTCCATTTTGCATTTCTGCAGTTTAAATAATATTTGAACAAACTGTGAAACAGCAAATTACAAGATTAAAAATGGGTCCATGTGCTGTATTAATCCATGGTTTGCAGAACCACCATGATTTGCTGGTTAGATACATTGTAACTACTATAAATATTATTTGCAATCCTGATAAGTCATAAACTGGTCTACAAAGAGAACTTGTATGAGTTTACACAACAGACTGTTAAAATGAGATCAAACACTTGGCTTTGTTATTTATTTATTATTATTTCAATTTCTATATTTAAGTCATAGACTCTTAACTTCCAAGGACTTTATGACTAAGACAACTAAGACACCAATCCTTTGAGTTACCCTTTTATTTCCGTATTAGCTTAGTTTGTACCACAATGTATAGTTCATTGTAATTGCAGTCTAATACTGCACAGTCTTTTAACAATAATCCCTGATTTATCTGAGATTTAGGTGTTACCCAGAAAAAAAATTAGCTTAAAATTTAGCTTAATCAAGCTAAATTTGGGTAATACTGTATGTTAAAACCTCAGTCAAAGTTAAGATAATAATATCTTATTATCACACAAAACTTTCACCAGACAAATCCTTGAATACAACTCATCTGTCTGGAACCCACACCGCATTTCAGACATAAACACTTTAGAAAATGTCCAGAGATAGTTTACTAGAAGAACCCTCCACTCTTCCGCTTGCATCAGAATACCCTATGCAACTAGACTTACAATTCTAGATTTAGAAAGCTTAGAACTATGTCACCTTAAATACGACCTAAGCATGGCCCATAAAATCATTTGCTACAATGTCCTTCCTGTCAACGACTACTTCAACTTCAACCACAATAACACACGAGCACACAACAGATACAAACTTAAAGTAAATCGCTCCAAACTGGACTGCAGTAAATATGATTTTAGTAACTGAGTAATTAATGCATGGAACTCACTACTGGACTCTTTAGTGTCATCACTTAACCCCCACAAACTTTACACTTATACTATCCACTGTTGATCTCTCCAGATTCCTAAGAGGTCAGTAAGGGGTGTGCATAAGTGCACCAACATGCTTTCCGTCCCCTGTCCTAATGTTTCTCTCTTACTAGTATCACATAGATAAACATTGTTATATCTTTGTAAACAACTGGTACGAACTTGACAAAACAAACAAACAAATAAATAAAATAAAAATAGAGTTGAAAGGGACCTTGCAGGTCATCTAGTCCAAACCCCTGCCCAAGCAGGAGACCCTACATCTAAAAAGGAGTTTGATTCACTTACGGTAAACAACTTATCATTACTTGTGAAGGCTGGCTCAGAACACATTTAATTTTTCCTCAAGCTATTAACAATGACAATCTAATTTCTTTGATTTCAGTTTTTTAATTTCTTTAAATTATGTTTAATAGTGCAAAATATGGACCCTGCTGGATAGCCTTCAAAACACCATAAAACTACTGTCAAACTGGTTGACTTTCTATCTCATAATAAGCCATAGTTCTGCTTTGTTTTGGCTTATCTTGCGTGATCTTAATTATTATTTATAAACCATCTCTATGGCTTCTCAGGGCATGGGAACCCAGCCAATTATGACTTGAATCCATTATTCAAATTGAGCTGTAGCCTATTGTAGTTGCTGTCCCCAAATCTATTTTTGTTTTGAAGCGATGACATAGTTTATTTAATGTAATTAATTGAAGTTTATATATTGCGTTATAGAATTTAATTTCCAAGATATCAGGTGCTATGGCAAGAATTGTTTGACTAGGGACCAATTTTAATTTCCTTAGTTCCTAATGTGGGAAAAGTACCTTTGAAAGATGCCCCCTTCCTTCATTGTTATGATGTAAACATATAATTCCAATGGTATTGGGATGCTTAGTGCTATTTTATCACTTTTGAAGATCTCTATAAAGTGTCTTCAAGGCAACATGCTCTAATTAGAATGCTAACGATGATGTTGAATCGTAATATGTAGGTGCTCTCTTATGTCAAGTACTATTCCATTTACACCAATGGTAATTGATGTTTCTCTGTTTAATACCAGATCTTCTGGTCCAGGAGATAAGAAGCTCTTGGCTTATGAATTGGCACAACGGCCTTGAATAGGATGCTTTCTTGTTTCCATTTGGGCAAACTACCCAAGCTAAGTGTATTGTCTGTTCTTTGGATGAATGAAACACCATGAAGTCTCTCCAGTAAAGATTAGTCTTTGGCGACTGTAAGAAGCTTGCACAACCCCCAAGACAGAGATGTTAAATAGCAGCCTTCACTTTTTATTTTCTGAGCAACTAATACATCATGTGTTCCAAAATTAACAACTGGGGGTGAGAGAAGCATATTTGTTGCTATGTTTTGTTGGTCATTCCTTCATTGGTGGTTTATGTTTCCGTCCTAATTATTATATGACCTTTAAAGCCCTTCATGGCACTGGACCAGAATATCTCCGAGACCGCCTACTGCCGCACGAATCCCAGCGACCGATTAGGTCCCACAGAGTGGGCCTTCTCCGGGTCCCGTCAACTAAACAATGTCGGTTGGCGGGCCCCAGGGGAAGAGCCTTCTCTGTGGCGGCACCGGCCCTATGGAACCAACTCCCACCGGAGATTAGGATTGCCCCTACTCTTCCTGCCTTCCGTAAACTCCTTAAAACCCACCTTTGTCATCAGGCATGGGGGAATTGAAACATCTCCCCCTGGGCATGTTTAATTTATATATGGTATGCGTGTGTGTATGTCTGTTAGTATATGGGGTCTTTTAAATCTTTAAACATTTTAAAAACTGTTGGATTATTTATGATTTGTTGTTACATGTTGTGAGCCGCCCCGAGTCTTCGGAGAGGGGCGGCATACAAATCGAATTAATAATAATAATAATAATAATAATAATAATAATAATAATATATATCACAAAACCTTTAAAATAAAATCTAAATGCATTCTTCTCTGACAAAGTACTAACAGATGTTCTATTGTTTGAGGAGCAGTAGTTCAACTGCATTTAATTTTTTTTTTTTAATGATGTAGCTCTGTGGGGGAGAGTGGAAAAAAGGACAGGAACTTTCCAGACATATGCTTCTTCTCTAAATTACAGTGTTGTTTATTTTTACAGTACTTTTCAAGTAAACAATCCCTGCTTATTTCTAATATATACACTCCCAGAGTCATTTGTCTCGTTCCCTTCTTCTCTGATTCCTAAAGGTGTTCTTTCTCAGAATTTTGATATGCTCGTTTTCCTGGAAAGTTTCAATGGGCTCACTTCTGGGGCTTGCATTTGACCTGGAGGAGAGAATGGAAAGAATAGAAAAATAATTCTTTCTTGACCTTTTTTGGAATTCTGGAAATCTCCACCAAGCTGTCTTTATTGATGTCTGATTTATCCAAGCTAGTTTGCAGGCAGGAAATAAAATAAGTCAATTCAGTCAAATGATCAAAGCTCCCCTTTTATTTATTTGTTTGTTCATTCATTCATTCATTCATTCATTCATTCATTCATTCATTCATTCAATTTTTATGCCGCCCTCCTCCTTAGACTCAGGGCGGCTTACATGTGAGCAATAGCACTTTTTAACAGAGCCAGCATATTGCCCCCACAATCCGGGTCCTCATTTTACACACTTCGGAAGGATGGAAGGCTGAGTCAAACTTGAGCCAGTGATGAGATTTGAACCGCTGACCTGTCAGCTTCAGTGGCCTGCAATACAGCACTCTACCTGCTGCGCCACCCCGGCTCTTTTAAAATGTGTGTCACATAAAAAATAAAGACAAGACAAGGACAACACCCACCCACCCCAAATAGTGTATTTTGCAGATTTATCCTTTGGATTCTGCTTGTACCTGTGAGGTCCCAGCTGAAAATTTCTTCTTCAAACTATCCCTTGATACGAGCAGTTTCTTCAGTCCCCAGAACACCAATGCAACTTATAACATCATCAAAAACATTCTCCATTGCCCCACAGGTCTGCCGTCTTATATGTTTTCATTTCAAGGCAGATGCCCCTCTTCTCAGTTTTATACACTGGGGAAGGAGTAGGAGAAAGAACAAAGAAGAAAGGAGATTTAACCTTCAGATAATTTTACAGCCTACCTCAATATATCTTAACCTGCCACAAGCTACATAAAGGCATTTTTGTTTTCGATAAAACCATGTAAATCTTTGAAACTATGAAATTGTTGCCCTTTCTTCCACACTGATCATATGTCCAAGTCTGGGCAATATGCTCAAAGAATATCTTTGCTATTGTCTTATTAGTGTCATTGCATTTTGCATTCACAAAAAGATAATTATCTGTAAATATTTTTAAAGAAGATACTATTGCTGTTTGACCTGATAACACAGCAACTTTAGGAAGGATGAACAAGCACTGATGTTCATGACCTGGATTGTTAATGACGTGTTCGATTGCCAAGATAAATCGGAAGAACACTCCTTTCAGTCTAATAGTGCCATAGTTCTGGAAGAACACATTTTGTCATTCTTTCTATTGATTTGCTCAGTCTTTCCCGAGCAGCCGGCTTTGCTGGCCAGCACAGGGCAGCCGCCGCGACAACAACAATGGTCCCGTGGCAGCCGCTAATGCCGAGAGCCCGAATCCCGCTCTCCAGTGTCAACGCCAGGCTTCGGGTGAGCAGAGCTGTGCGCCGGCGGCAGGAGCTGTTGGGAAGGCAAATGCGGCGCCGCTGCCAGGAAGGGCTGTCAAAGAGGCCCTGAAGGGGGACAGGGTGGTCCCCGCCGCCTGTGTCAGCAGCGAGGTGGCCGCGCCGGCCGGGGCAGGAGAAGGCTGGAGTTGAGCGGAAAGCGTCACCCACTGGTGGGGCCTGGTCCGAGAGGAGCCGCCGCTGTCGCTGCACCAATGGCAGGTGCTGTGGGGGCAGAGCGAAGGGGAGGGCATGGAGGCGGTGCCCCCCGGAGAAGCGGAGAGAGAGAGAAGTGGAGGTGTGCTCGCCTTGTGCCACGGGGGGAAGCGGTGGAGGTCGGGTTTGCAAGCAGCCACCTCCCCCCCCACACACTTAGCCATGGCGCACTTAGCTGTGACTTTCAGTGGAGTTTTTGAATCGCCAATTTCCTGAATCGCCCATCCACACACCGCGGAGGAGGAGGTGGGGAGGAGGTGGAGAGGCAAGAGGTGGGGAGGAAAGCGGGCCTGCAATTGGCCCCCTTCTTTCTCACCTTTAGGGAGAGAAACTGTTGCTGCTCTGCCATAGGGCAGTAGCAGTTTCTCTCCCTAAAGGCGGAAAAGAAAGGGGCCAATTGCAGGCCTGCTTTCCTCCCCGCCTCTTGCCTCTCCACCTCCTCCTCGCTCAGCAGCCGACTGCAATGAGAGGACAGGAGATTTGGGAGCTTATTCTATCGATCGGTAAAATCTCGTGTGCTGCCGCGGGCTGGTTACAAGACCTCAGCGGGCCGTAATTTGGGGACCGCTGTTCTAGAGTCTCAACATTTTTATTTTGTGATGATCAAAATGGAATGCAATATTATAAGTGTGGTCCTACCAAGGCATTATAAAGTACTATTAGCACCTCATATATCCCTCTATTACTGCAGCCTAGTTGGCTTTTTGGCAGCTGCAGCATACCACTGGATCATATTTAAGAGACTGTCCGCTAGGGCTCAAAGCTCTTGCAGTTACTACTATTGATCCAGGTAAACCCCTATTGTAGTGTTGACAACATCAAATACCATGTTCTCTCTCCCACCCTCTATTTCTCATCTCTCAAATCTATTTACAGAGAGGGAGGGGGGAGAGTGGGAGGGAAAGGGAGAGAGACCTGTTATGAGTAACAAAGGAAGAGAACATCCTGATGGTGTGAAAAGCTACAGCAAGGTTTGCTTGCTGGTTTCTGTAAAATTTAAACACCAAAGTGTAAATGATTTCTCAACAAGGCAGGGCAACACGGAACTGCAAAAATATCTGAAGAATTTTAGGTAATAAACATTGCAAGAGTTTTCATCCCTATAAGTCCAAAGGAGCCTGCTAAATCTTCCATTCTGCTTTAAATCCTATTTCTCACCATCATCTTTCATTTGTTGAACCAGTGACTCATTCCTCTTTATTCAACTGTCTCATTCTGATTTGCATCAGCCTCTCACGTGTATAATAATTTCATACATATAGGTATTTATTTACATATCTAATATTATATATATGATAGCTATTACTATCATTTAAGTACAAATTCAAAACATCTATATTTAGTGTGATTAGTGTGCCTGCTTCATTTGAGTCAGGCATTAACTGTTGATGATGGAAGAATTATTAATTCTTCCCACATCACTTCCTGCTTCTGCTAAGATGATGTAGACACTACAAAATATTTGAAGTCTATCATAAAACCACCCACAACAACTAAGTGCCTTACCACCAAACCTCCCACAAGAGAAGTTGTATAAGAACACTATTAAGATGAACACACTACAGCAAACCCTGGACAGCAGAAAAAACAAATAGATCATCTATTCCAGGTGTCACCAACCTTTTGGATTCCAGAAACCACTAAATTCATAATTTTAAATCCAGCAGACCATAAATATGATTTTTTTAAAAAGATAAATAATAAATATAAATATTTTAATTTTTTATATATTTTATTATTAGATTTGTTCCCTTGTTATACTGTTGTTATTACTGTTGTGAGCCGCCCCGAGTCTTCGGAGAGGGGCGGCATACAAATCTAATAAATTGAATTGAATTGAATTGAATTAAATAATGTTGTGTTTGTTTAAAAATATTCGCAGAAAATCTGCGATTGGTTAAGACGCGGCTATTCAGAAAATAGCCGCGAAAGTTAAATGTGTGTCAGTTGGTAAAAGCCCGCGTTAAAAAGAGTATAAAAGGGCAACGGGTTAGCCGTTGCCCTCATTCCGGCAATTCTACCGTTCCAGTGTTTGTATTCTCTCTTGCCATGAATAAACCAGTTTGATTTAAGACTACCGGAGTCCAGACTTTTCAGTGGCGACGAGGAGGTCGAACTCCCGCTAACGCAGCCATGAACTCGGCCATGGCTCCACCGCCGCCCGTATTCAACTCCGAGACGGAAGCTTGGACCTCGTATATGTCCAAATTTACATTTTTCTTGAAAGCGAGCAATCTACATGACGCCGATGACGAGAGGAAGAAAGCTATATTCCTCGCTTATTGCGGCACAGAAGTCTACAGCCTAGCCTCTACACTCGTTGACCCAGACACCCTGGAAACCGTCGCATGGTCAACTCTACAAGCAAAACTTGCCGCCCATTATCAGCCGACGACTCCTGTCCGCGTATACCGCCATCAATTCGCTCAGATGAGGCAAGCGGACGGAGAATCCACCAACGATTTTATAACTCGCCTACGCGCACTCCTCCCGAAGTGCAAATACAAGGATCCAGAGGAACAGCTCATGGACCGCCTTATTTTCGGTCTAACCAATATCACGCTCCAGAAGAAATACTTAGTTGATGAGGATGCCTCTCTCCAAGACATTCTTAAGGCAGCAAAAGCCTCCGAGGTATCTGAAACATCTGTTGCCGAAATTAAACGCGCAACCTCAACCGTTCATCACATTCCTGATGAATCACCTTGGCACGCCTGCCCTTCCGATGAAAAACACTCAGAATCCGCTACTCCAGACGACACCTGTCACCAAATCCGAAGAGCCTCCGACCACGACGCCAAAGAAGCCTCCCGTGCAGACAGATGTGCCGGCTGCAACGGAAACCACCCTCGTTTTCGCTGCCATTTCAAGGACGCCTACTGCCGCCGTTGCCAGCGCCGCGGCCACATCGCCGAAGTCTGCCGCGCCGCCAACCCAACTCCAGCAACTCAACAAAACCAACGACCCTATTTTTCACCGAGGAATCGACGACCACCGTTTTCGCGCAACGTTTCCCGCCCGGCTGACAACTCGCCCTCTTCTAACCAACGAGGTAACTCCCCTTCTTCCGTAAACTGCAATTTTCCCGCTGCGGAAAACAAGCTATTTGTTTCTCTTTTCCTCAACGGCCACCCCTGCCAAATGGAATTAGACACCGGGTCCAGACATTCCATAATGCCTTGGGAAAAACTTAAATTATATTTACCTCGTGTAAAACAAACTGACTTGCAACCGTGGGAACCGGGTTTGAGTGATTTTCAGGGCCATTCAATTCCAGTGTTAGGATGCTTAAATGTTCCTATTGCGTTTAAAAAATTTCAAGGGTTTTTACCTCTGTTAGTGGTTGACGGTCCTAAACACTCATTACTGGGACTTCGATGGTTACAACCTTTAGGTATTGAAATTTCAGGGGTTAACAATGTATGTGACTCTTTTGACCCAAATGATTTATTGAAAGAATTTCCCGAAGTTTTCTCTAGCGCTCTGGGTAAATATACAGGCAGCCCCATTTCGTTTAATTTGGACCCAAATATTTCGCCCATCCGATTAAAGCCCCGCAGAATCCCCATTCCACTTTTGCCTAAAGTGGATGAACAATTGGACAAATTAATAGCTCAGGGCATTTTAGTTCCCACTGACCACGCTAAATGGGAAACTCCTATTGTAACGCCCGTTAAGCCGGATGGCTCTATTAGAATTTGCGCAGATTATAAAGCCACGATTAATAAAGCACTACAGCATAATGCCTATCCAATCCCAGTAGTGCAACAACTCTTGCACACCTTAGGAAATGGGTCCATCTTCGCGAAGTTGGACCTGGCACAGGCATATCAACAGCTCACCGTAGATCAAGACACCTCTGAAGCCCAGACAATCGTAACTCATAGAGGTGCCTTTAAATGCACCCGGCTCCAGTTTGGAGTCTCTACCGCCCCAGGCATTTTTCAGGGTTTGATGGAACGCATTTTAAATAATATTCCTGGGGTCGTTCCATATTTCGACGACGTATTAATATCTGCCACATCCAAATCTGAGTTATGGGACAGAATCAGGCGCGTTTTAACCAAATTTAAAGAAACAGGACTCCACTTGAAAGCAGACAAATGTTCTTGGGCTGTGCCCAAAGTTGAATTCTTGGGGTTTACAATAGATCGTTTTGGGATTCACCCCACAAATGACAAAGTTGATGCCATAAGAAATGCCCCCACCCCTTCAGATAAGACAGACTTACAAGCATTCCTAGGACTCCTTAACTTTTATTCCGTCTTTCTTAAACAGAAAGCGACGGTGGCAGAACCGCTTCATAACCTCCTAAAGAAAGACTCTGCCTGGACGTGGGGACCAAAAGAACAAGCCGCTTTCCAAGCAGTAAAAAATTTACTTTCCTCCAATAGTGTCCTAGTGCAATATAATGTAGCTATGCCCTTATCCCTAACCTGCGACGCTTCACCGTTCGGCATAGGAGCCGTCCTCAGCCATAACTTTCCGGACGGCACAGAAGCCCCAATAGCCTATTATTCTAAAACTCTTTCGGCAGCTGAAAGGAATTACTCCCAGCTCGACAAGGAGGCGTTAGCCCTTGTCGCTGGAGTTAAACGTTTTCATTATTACCTTTGTGGTCGGCCCTTTACGTTAATCACCGACCATAAACCGCTTTTAGGCATTTTGGCGGGAAACAAACAAACTCCCGCCTTTCTTTCTCCTCGCATGACTCGCTGGACTATTTTTCTAGCCGCTTACAATTATACATTAATCCACAGGGGGGGGAAAGACATAGGAAATGCTGATGCATTAAGCAGGTGCCCCCAAACAGAATTAGTCAATGATCCAGCCCCTGCCTCAAGCGTCTTATTAATTGAATCTAGTAAACAAACGTTATTAACAGCAACAGAAATAGCCAATCAGACACAAGCAGATCCAATTTTGAAATATATTAAACAATGGATATTAAAGGGATGGCCAATTGAACAACAACCAAACCAATTTCAACCTTTTAAGAATAGACAGTTTGAATTAAATGTGTTAAAAGATTGTATATTGTGGGGAGACAGGGTTGTTATTCCAAAAACCTTACAGAAGCAAGCATTGCAGTTATTGCATATAGGTCACCCAGGAATAGTCAAAATGAAAACTATTGCCAGAAGTCATTTATGGTGGCCAGGGTTGGACAAGGACATAGAGTCATGGGTGGGTGGTTGTATACCCTGCCAGAGAACAAGACCCAACCCACCAAAAGTTACACCATCAGAGTGGCCAACACCAAGAGGGCCCTGGTCTAGAATACATATTGACTTTGCAGGACCAATCAGGGGCCAATCCTTTTTACTGGTTGTGGATGCATACTCCAAGTGGCTGGAAATTGAACTCATGGCATCCACAACTACTAGTGCAACTATAAAGGCATTAAGGAAAATGTTTGCCACACATGGTATTCCAGACATTTTGGTATCTGACAACGGGCCTCAGTTAACAGCCCGTCAAATGGAACTATTTCTTGCAGACCAGGGCATAAAACATGTGCTCACTCCACCTCATTTTGCCCAAGCTAATGGGCAAGCAGAACGAATGGTTAGAACCACAAAGGAAGCATTAAACAAAGCACCACTAGGAGATTGGCAACAACAAATTGATGAATTTTTAACCATTCAGCATATTACGCCGTCAGCGTCAACAAACAAAAGCCCGGCAGAACTTTTAATGGGCAGAAACCTTCGTTCTAAATTAGACAGAATTCACCCAAATTACCAGAATGACCAAAAAGAAATAAAAATACAAAGTGAGAGACAGTTTAACATCGGGGATTTAATTTATGCCAAAGACTATGATTCAAACGATAAATGGAAAGATGGCACAGTATTGGATAAAACAGGTTTAAAAACATACGTTGTAATATTAACAGATGGGCGCAGTTGGCATCGGCATGTCGACCAACTACGCAAAAGAATGAAGACTAACCCAGACATTTTACCTACTGTAGACAAACCAATAGAGGACTTACCAGAACCACCTCGAGACTCCAGCGATGGCTGCTTGTTGCCCCTGGCGGCCGGCGAAGATCAAAATGCATCGTCGCAACCAGGCCCGTCAGAGACTAGCCTTAGCGGAGCAACGGAGCCAGCCGTCCAGGCAAGCAGCTCCCAGCAAAATGAACTGCGCAGGTCCCAGAGATCTGTGAAACCACCAATCCGCTTGCAGGACTATGTGACGTGGATTAACACGTAATCATGGTCTCAGCCGAAGAGGGAGGGGTGTTGTGTTTGTTTAAAAATATTCGCAGAAAATCTGCGATTGGTTAAGACGCGGCTATTCAGAAAATAGCCGCGAAAGTTAAATGTGTGTCAGTTGGTAAAAGCCCGCGTTAAAAAGAGTATAAAAGGGCAACGGGTTAGCCGTTGCCCTCATTCCGGCAATTCTACCGTTCCAGTGTTTGTATTCTCTCTTGCCATGAATAAACCAGTTTGATTTAAGACTACCGGAGTCCAGACTTTTCAAATAAAATATAATTTTTTTTTGTGGACCACCAAACTTTTCTCCCAGATCACTGGTTGTGATCTATACCAGTGATTTTCAACCTTTTTTGAGCCGCGGCACATTTTTTACATTTACGAAACCCTGGGGCACATTGAGCCGGGGGGGGGGGGAGGGGGGCTAAAAAAAGTTTGAACAAAAAAATTCTCTCTCTTCCTCCCCTTCGCTCTATTTATTTCTCCCTCCCTCTTTCTCTCCCTTCCTTCCTCTTTCTTTCTCTCTCTCTCCATCCCTCTTTCTTTCTCTTCCTTCCTTCCTCTCTTTTTTGCTCTCTTTCTCTCTCCCTCCCTACGTCCCTCTATGTCTTTCTCTCTCTCTCCTTCCCTCCCTCTCTTTCTCTCTCTCTCTTGCTTTCTTTTTGTCTCTTTTTGTCTCTTTCTCTCTCTTTCTTTCTCTTGTTCTTTCTCTCTCTCTTTTTTCTCTCTAGTTCTTTTTCTCTCTCTCTCGCTCTTTCTCTCTCTTGCTTTCTTTCTCTCTCTCTCTTGCTTTCTTTCTTGCTTTCTCTCTCTCTTGCTTTCTTTCTCTCTGAGCTTCGCGGCACACCTGACCATGTCTCGCGGCACACTAGTGTGCCACGGCACACTGATTGAAAAACACTGATCTATACCACAGTCACCAACTGGTGGTACACAAGAAAATTTTTCTCAGCCTACAGTAATGGTACGAATGTGAAACTTTAGATATACATTATTTGAATTGTCAGGAGTGCGGGTGTAAAATTGGCATTTCTTCATACAGCTAGCGTAGCTGCAGCAGTGTTTCAAATTGGCGTCTGTAAGTGATGTACGTTACAAGTAGCATGTCGTCATTGAATTTCTTACTGCGGAGAAAGAAATTGTTGGGAACATTCACACACGTTTGTGTACATTTTATGGAGAATCTGCAGTCGACAGAAGAACGATTAGTTGCTGGGCACAGAGGGTGAGGCCATTAGAAGATGGTTCGGCAGAGCTCCAAGGCTTCAGGACCAGAACAAGGAGTGGTACTGACAGGGCATATATGCCTTTGTGTCTCACTGGAGGAAGGCCATAGAACGGGACGGAGATTACGTGGAAAAATAGGGAGTGTAAAAGAAACATCATTCTTTCTTGTGTGTAAGTTTCATTGTGTTCAGTAAATAATTGCTGAAGAAAAAAAATGTGGTGCATTATTTTCTGGGCGACCCTTGTAGAAACAAACAGTTGTCTGCAACAACTGACCACTCCCAAACCCCTCCTATTTATTTCCCGGCCAGAGAGGGGCTGGCTATTGTCTGCATCTGCATCTCTCTGAGAACCAGCTTACTGCTTTCCTTTGCTCTCCTCTCTTTTCCTCTCTGCACATATGCAAGATGGGCCCCATCTGTTTCCCATCCTCATTCAGTTGAGGCCCCAAAGATGGCTGCCTCTCTACCTGGGAAAGTACTGAAAGCCCTGTCTCTGTCTCTGATGCTGTTTCCTTATCAGGAATCTTCCAAAGGCTCTGAAGCTGGCTCTGAAGGTCTCCTTCCTTCATTTGACTTTGCAGCTATCTCTGCTGGCAGCCAATGGGTCACAATGCATCTCAGAAACCATCAATAGACTATTATAACCACATGGCATCACTGTAGCACACAAACCAACTAAAGCCCTCCAAATTTAATTTAATTTAATTTAATTTAATATAATTTAATTTAATTTAATTTAATTTAATTTAATTTAATTTAATTTAATTTAATTTAATTTAATTTAATTTAATTTAATTTAATTTAATTTAATTTAATTTAATTTAATTTAATTTAATAATTTAATAATTTAATTTAATTTAATTTAATTTAATTTAATTTAATTTAATTTAATTTAATTTAATTTAATTTAATTTAATTTAATTTAATTTAATTTAATTTAATTTCTTAGATTTGTAAGCCGCCCTTTTCCAAATGGACTCACTAAACCAAAAGACCCAGCAGGCACAGAAGAAAAAACAGGAATCATCTAAAGCAGAGGTCCCCAACCGCCGGTCCGCGGACTGGCACCGGGCCGTTGGGGGTTTTCAGCCGGTCTGCGGCGCCAGGGCCCCCTCGGCCTTTCCGCACCACCAGCGGCGCTCCCCCCGCCAGCCAGCCAAGCCCCGCGCCCGCTGGAACCGGCTCCTCGCTCTCCCCCCCGCCGCCCGCCGCGTTTGCAGGAGGTGGGGAGGGTCGGGCGGCCCGCCAAGGCCAGGAGGGACGCCGCTGCCCCCCCTTCCCTCTCTCCGCCCGCCGCTGCGCCTCCTTGACGCCGAGAGGAAATGCCGGCAAAGGCTTTTCTCAGCGGAGGTCTTCAATGTCGGGGGCGCATGGTCGGTTGCACGCGCTCCCTATCTCCCTGCTAGCCCACTCGGAGTATTCAAAATAAGAAAAACCTTTGCCGGCGAAGGCTTTTCTTATTTTGAATATTCTGAGTGGGCTAGCAGGGAGATAGGGAGCGCGTGCAACCGCCTGTGCACCCCCGACATTGAATATCACCTTCGCCGGCCCCACCTCTCCTGCAAACCCCCTTGCTGAGAGCCCGGGGCGAAAGTGCTCTCGCAAAGGTGAGGCGGGCAGGGCGTGCGCGCGTCACCGCTGAGAAGAACGGAGAACGAGAGTGAGTGAGAGCAACAGACAGCAAGATAGAGAGAAAGTGAGAAAGAGAGAGTGAGAGAAAGGGGGGGAGAAAGAGATAGCAAGAGAGAGAACAAGAGAGAGAAAGAGCGTGAGAAAGAAAACAAGAAAGAGTGAGAGAGAGAGAAAGCAAAAGAGACAGAAAGAAAACAAGAGAGAGAAAGTGAGAAGAAGAGAGAGAAAGAGGGGGAGAGAGAGAGAAAGAGAGGGAGAGGGAGAAAGAGAGAGGGAGAGGGGGGAGAGATAGCAAGAGAGGGAGAGAGAGAAAGAGAGAGGGAAAGGGGGGAGAGATAGCAAGAGAGGGAGAGAGAGAAAGAGAGAGGGAAAGGGGAGAGAGGGGGGAGAGAAAGAGAGAGGGAGAGAGAGAGGAGATAAAGGAAGAGGAGAGAGAGAAAGGAAGAGAAAGAAAGAAAGAGGGATAGAAAGAGAGAGAGAGTGAGAGATGCTCAGTGAGCCTTTCTTTGAAGTTGCCTTTCTTTCTTTCTTTCTTTCTTTCTTTCTTTCTTTCTTTCTCTTTCTTGCTTTCTTTCTTGCTCTTTTTCTTTCTCTCTTTTACCTTCCCTTCCTCTATTTCTTCTTTTCTTTCTCCTTCCTACCTTCTTCCCTTACTCTCCCCTTTCATAAGTTTCCTTGCTTCCTTCCTCTGTTCCTGTCCCTTCCCCCCTTCTTTATTTCTTTCCTCCCTTCCTTTCCTCCCTCCATTTCTTGCTTTCCTTTTCCTTCTTCCCTTCTTTCCTCCCTCATTCCCTTCTTTCACTCCTTCCTCTCTTACTCTCCCCTTTCACACCTTTCCTTGCTTCCTTTGCACCCTTCTTCTGTTCCTGTCCCTTCCCTCTTTCCTTCCTTCCTTCCCACCCTCCGTCCATTCATTCACCCATTCCTCTCTTGATCGCCCCTTTTACGGCGCCGCTAACAGCTAGCTCCCCCCCCCCACCGGGCCATGGAAAACTGGTCTAGCTTAAAGCCGGTCCCTGGTGCAAAAAAGGTTGGGGACCTCTGATCTAAAACATATAGTGTAAGGACCCTAACAGCTACTATATAGGACAGACAGACAGAAGACTAGTAGAGCGCATCTATGAATACCAACTAGTAGTCTCAAGACATGACAAAAACCCTTTAATTCACATGGGCAGACTTAATCATAGTTTAAACTGGGAAACTGTGAGTACCCTAAACCAAGCCAAGTCTCCAAATGAATAGAATAGAATAGAATAGAATTCTTTATTGGCCAAATGTGATTGGACACACAAGGAATTTGTCTTGGTGCATATTCTCTCAGTGTACATAAAAGAAAAAGATACATTTGTCAAAAGTCCTATGGTACAACAGTTAATGATTGTCCATAAGGGTAAAATAAGTAATGCTGGAGAATTCTGAAAGCCTGAAATTCAGGCCACAAACAGGCACACAGAGATAAACAGTATCTACATACTCTGTCAATCAAAAAGCCAAAAAGGAAACAAAAAGACCAACTTCCATCTTCACCAGCAATCAACACCCAGATGAAAAGAGATTAACACCAACATTAATAATCAAGACGCAAATCAAGGAACTACCAATTCAGACAAACAAGCTAACAGTAAACAACAATCCCAAGAACTACCAGGACCATTCCCACCAATATTGACAAGCCAAGCCACCAGTATATTAAAAAAACCTACTCTCTACTAGCACTAATAATGTTACCTACTGTTGTTTGGTAATGAAATGTATGCAAGAAAACAATCAAGCTGAGAGAGCACCAAGGATTCCACACTAAAATACTGTTTGTAAATGTTTCCCCATCTCTTTAAAAAGCAAGGAAGATTATGGTTTTTCAACATAGTTAAAAATAAAAACTATATCCCACCTTTATTATTTTTATCAATAACACAGGATGATGTACATAGCTTTCTCCTATTTTTCCCATAAAAACCAACAACCCTGTGCAGTGGGTTGTGTTGAGAGAGAATGACCGTCTTAAAGTCACTCAGACAGTTTTCAGGCCTGTGACAGAATTAGAATCCACAGCCTCTAATGCAGTGATGGTGAACCTTTTTTGGTTCGTATGCCAAAAGGATGTGTGTGTGTGTTTGTACATGCCTACACACATTTCCTCCCCCCAATATATGTGCACTCGCCATGCTGTTCCTGCATATAACCCCCCCCCAATCCCCGTACATAAAGCCTGAGAACATGAAAAAACCAACCAAACCAGAAATTTGGGGAAACAGATTTCCAATTCACCTGTTGTGCTGTTTTTCGCACTCTGGAGCCTTCAGGGAAACTTCCGGAAGCCACGGAGTGCGAAAAACATCACAACAGGCAAACCAGACGTCCATATACCAAACTTCTGCTTTGCCTGTTTTTCTGTCGGGCTCTCTGGTAGGAGCCTCCCGAAAATTCAAGGGTAAAAGTTTCAGACACACACACGTTTGAAAATTCAAAACAATGTTCTTTATCACAAAATTCAAAATAAACAAAGTCCTCTTTTTGTATTGCAAAGAGCACTCATTCCAAAACAACCTGGTAGTTTGTACAAGTCCCTTATCAGTCCTTAAGTACTTAGCTTGCAGCTGTGAAGAACGTCACAGCTCTTCTTCTTCCACGAAGTGAAACACACACACACACTTTGCTCTGCTTTGGTTTCAAAGGCGTGAAAAATCAACAAACGAAGTCCAGAAAACAGCAACACACGATTCCTGAAGAACTGCGATCAGATACTCTTCCACAACGACCAAACCCACATGCTGCTATTTATAGCAGCAGCCCTAATTACTGGAGCCCCACCCAAACACAGGTGGCCTCTCTTATCTCCTGTAATACAGTGGAACCCCGACATAAGAGCTGCTCTACTTAAGAGCAACTCGAGATAAGAGCTGGGAGGGGAGAGATATTTTTGTTCTACTTACAAGCCCAAATTCGAGATACAAGCGCCAAGGAGCTGTCTCCTGAAGCCAAACGCTAACTTCCGCGTTCAGCTTCAGGAGACAGCTGCGAAGCGGTGCGCATGTTTTAAAAGGTTGCAGCCGGCCTGGGGGGCTCGAGGGGGTGCTTGCAGCTTTCTTTCTTGCTCTTTTTCTTTCTCTCTTTTACCTTCCCTTCCTCTATTTCTTATTTTCTTTCTCCTTCCCACCTTCTTCCCTCCCTCCCTCCCTTCACTCATTCCTCTCTTACTCTCCCCTTTCATAAGTTTCCTTGCTTCCTTCCTCTGTTCCTGTCCCTTCCCCCTTTCTTTCTTGCTTTCTTTCTTTCTTTCTTGCTCTTTTTCTTTCTCTCTTTTACCTTCCCTTCCTCTATTTCTTCTTTTCTTTCTCCTTCCCACCTTCTTCCCTCCCTCCCTCCCTTCACTCATTCCTCTCTTACTCTCCCCTTTCATAAGTTTCCTTGCTTCCTTCCTCTGTTCCTGTCCCTTCCCTCTTTCCTTCCTTCCTTCCCACCCTCCGTCCATTCATTCACCCATTCCTCTCTTGATCGCTTAAAGCCGGTCCCTGGTGCAAAAAGGGTTGGGGACCTCTGTCCTACAGGATTGGGTGGCAGAGAAGTTGAACATATGTAAATTTAAAAGTTTAAGAAAGTTTACAAGTTAAGTGAAAGAAACTTCATTATTCATTTATATGTACATGTACATTTCTTCATTAAAAACATGTCTTTCTGCATAATTTAGACTAACTTTGTGAGTTTTTTGAGGGCTGGAACCAATTAAAATTATTTACATTAATTCCTATGGGGAAAAGTCGTTCGAGATAAGAGCTGCTCGACTTAAGAGCCCAGGTCCGGAACGAATTAAACTCGTATCTCGAGGTACCACTGTATGTCCTTACTTGGTCTCTTCTACGCATAATTCTGCGCTTGCATGGGTCCTAGACTTCTTCATCTGAAGCAATGGAAGATAATGAAGATTGACTGCCTGGGCTGTGTGCCAAGCCCCCCTCTTCCAAGTCACTCCCACCTTCTTCTTCGTCCAAGGAAACTACACTCTGCACTGACTCTGTCGGCAATAACACAGGCCTATGACATGTTGAAGTTTACCCTGAATCCACCTCCACATTCCCTGGAGCAGGAGCTGGGCCAGAGCCAACCAAAACACCTGTTGTATTGTTTTTTGCACTTCAGGGCTTCAGGAAGTTTCCCTGAAGGCTCCAGAGTTCAAAAAGCAGCACAACGGGCAAACCGGAAGTCTGTTTTTCCAAACTTCCAGTTTGCCTGTTGGGTGGGGTTTTTTTGCCCAGTTTTCCTATCTCCCTTGAAGCCTCCAGAGGACGAAACAGTCTTTCCAAAGGCTGAAAATCAGCTGGCTAGCACACACATGCGTGCTGGAGCTAACATAGGACAACGCCTCACGTGGGTAACATGAGAACCTGGATTATGGGGGCAATAGGCTGTCTCTGTTCAAAAGTACTATTGCTAACATGTTGTAAGCCGCCCTGAGTCTAAGGAGAAGGGCGGCATAAAAATTAAATGAATGAATGAATGAATGAATGAATGAATAAATAAATAAATAATTCAGGTGTCAAGCCAGTTGGCAGAACCAGGTGTTTATGCCATTTTGGACACTTAAAGGGTGGATGGAGGCAGATCTTACATGAAGGGCATGATATTCCAGAGGGTAGGAATCTCCTTACCAAAGGGAATAAAGTCCTCCTTGAGTCAAGGTTATTTCATTGTATTGGCAGCAGGATGGAAGTGATTTGCCATTAATTTCTGGGTTTCTTTCTACATGTTCCAATCTAGCCTACAGTCCTTACTGGGAGTCTCTTGTTGAACTCTGCTTCTGTTTAGCTTTGTGATATCAGTCAATTTGGGACAAGATGCTGTCTCTTGCTTTAATAGGTGTGCAGTTGTAGAAACATGTAGAATGTGGACATGATTGTAGTCTTCGAATAACCTATAATAAATAGAAGTTAGTCAGAGGTGTTATTTGACTGATTTGGTCCACTCCATGAAAAACTACTTGTTAAATTGTCAAACATATTACAGCTAAGCCAAAACTTCACAGTTTTTCTGCTTTGCTCAGACAAGCTGGCTTATTCAGGGAAAGAAGAGAGGAAAATGCAGAGCACATCTGACAAGATTGGAGGTTTTATGTGTACAAAGTCATAGCCCACTACTCGATTTTCCAGAGAGATGGCAGAATGAAAATAGACCCTTATATTAATTCTAACTGTATTGAAAATACAATCCGACAAATAAAATCTAACAAATAACTTCCACTGATTTATTTTAAAGATCAATTTTTTAATTTAAAAACTTGTGATTTACCGATTAAAATTTCTCCCCAATTGTATATGTCCATAAGACTATTCAGTTCTATATTAACCCAATGCTAAACAATAGTATGGCTTGTGAGCAGTTTATGCATACTTAGCCAATTGCTTTTAAAAAAAAGTGTTACTGTATTTTTGGAATATAAAACGCACCGGATTATAAGATGCACCTTAGTTTTTGGGGAGGAAAATAGGGAAAAGAATCTACTTACCAGGTATTCATCTAGCTGGCATCCTTAGTCTGGTCAGCTTTAGCACATTATTTTATCCCCTGGTTAAGGGCTTAAAAAAATTATTCTGAGAGAGTAACAAGCCAGTAAGAGCTGGGAACATCTTTAGCACCTGGAAAGAAACAGTCTGAGAAAGTAGAGCAATAGAAAAAACTTTGAAAACACTTAGGACTTGGAAAACATTCCTCTTTGCAGAGAGTAATAATGAAAGAGCTTGCAAGCCAGTAAAAGCTGGGAACATCATTAGCACCTGGTTAGGGCTAGAAAGAAACTTACTCAGAGCAAGTTAGAGTAATGAAACAAACCCTGCAAAGACTTAGGGCTTGGAAAACATTCTTCACAGAGAGAAACAATGAAAGAGTCTGCAAGGTAAGAGCTGGGAAGATCATTAGCAGCTAGTTAGGGCTGGGGAAAAAAGCTACATTCAGAGTATAAGATGTACCCTAATTATCAGCCTCTTTTAGGGAGGAAAAAGGCGCATCTTACACACTGAAAAATAGAGTAATTACCTAAAATGTGTGATATCAGCTATATTAAGAAGGGAAAAGTTAAGAAGCCTCTCTCTTTAAGCACACTGCATCTACAGTGAGGATGGATATCATACTATTTCTTTTGATGTTCTCAGTTCTCCAACAAAGCAATCCAATCAAACTTTTTGAACTTTGCATTATCAAAAATTGCCATTGCACTCAAAGGAAATTCTTTACATGGCAAATTTCTTTTGTTAGTCCAATAGTCCCAAAGTAAAAGTGGCTACTGAACTGTAAATGGGTTGTATTGTTTAAAAGACATATGTGCTTTTTATCTACTTGTGTTTTGCATGCTTCAAACAGCTGGATTGGCTGGAGTGAAAGATAGGTGTTTGCTCTGTGACGCAGCTGCACTCGGATCTTGAATTGTCACGCCAGCACCCTAACTACGTCAGCTACTGTGCTCCATATGTGTTGTTAATATAATAAAAAGGACACACCTATTTGTATAGGTTTGTAGCCCTGCAAGGTTTGAGAATTCCTGCCCTACAACTATTGTTATGACTCACTCTATTTCTGATCTTTAAAAGAGGTGTAGGTATGTCCTGCTCATTAAATACCTTGCTATTTCCTATGCTGAGAGGCTGACATGAAGAATTACTGTCAGAACCAATTGTTGCCTTATTTAAATAATACCTCTGAGGTTAGTTTGATCAACTATAACCTTGGAAGGGTTAAGGTACTTCTCAAATGCAAAAGAAATTTACATTTACTAGCACAAAACATAGAAAATTACTCATCCCTGGTGGTTGCTTTTAAATCTAGGGTTTTTACAACAAGGTAATAGAAGAAGTATAAAGCTGGGCCATTACCAATATAACATCGAAATGCCCCCAACACCGCAAATGTTTGTTTTATATGTAGTTTTACACTGAAGAATTTAGAAAGATTTGACAACAATCTGACAAGCTTAAGGACATTCTCATCCTGAAACAGTTACAATGGAGAAAGAGCTAGGATAAAATTTTCAGACTGCAGCAGCTGTTAGTGATCTAGGGCAGCAGTCTCCAACCTTGGTGACATTAAGACTTGAAGACTTCAACTTCCAGAGTTTCTCAGCCAGAAAAGCTGGCCGAGGGACTCTGAAGGTTAAAGTTCACAAGTCTTAAAGATGCCAAGGTTGGAGAGCCCTGATCTAGGGTATTAAGAATAATCATGATGTCTGCAGCTTCTATTCTATCCTTTTGAGCATGTTTTTCGTAAGCATGGACTTTGTTGGTTCCTGAATTCATATTAGCATGTCGAGTCTGTTATCCCTCAGCCTTCATCGTAACTGGGGGAGGAAGGCAGATGTGCTCCCCAGTATTTAAATGAACAGACTCAGTCCTCATCTGATTGGACGAAGTCAACTCCATTCTGGATGATAGTTCCACCCTACGAGAAGGAATGTATCAAGTTAGTACCAACGGCCCTTTTCTTTTTTTTCTGGGCAAACAGGTGGCGCAGTCGGTAGAGTGCAGTACTGCAAAGGCACTAAAGCTGAGTGCTAGATCTGCAGTTCAAATCTCATCACCAGGTCAAGGTTGACTCAGCCTTCCATCCTTCCGAGGTGGGTAAATTGTGCACCCGGATTGTGGGGGCAATAAGCAGGCTCTGTTAAAAAGTGCTATTGCTAACACGTTGTAAGCCACCCTGAGTCTAAGGAGAAGGGCGGCATTTTAAAAAAATCAACTAACTAACTAAATAAATAAAGAATAAATAAATAAGTTGTCAGACACACTTTTGTTTAATTGAGAACTCTCCTGCCCTTCTATGTGGGTTCAGAAACATTTGTGTAAACAACAAACGGTTGTGTGAAAGTTTGTAGTTTCCAGCATGCAAATTTCCCATGTGCTACTTATTGTGATTAGAATAATCCAAAACCCGGGAGGGTTTCAGAACTGCCTTTCATGTTTCCCTTCTCGTAACAACCAATCACAACTTCTGCTAACAGCCCATCACAACCGCTTTATCAGTAAGTCAACTTGCATTCACACAAAATGCTCCCTAAATGTCACGCTAAATATTGCCAGCCCCAGAGACATTCAATAATTAAAGAGTTAACTTTGTGTGCCTTACTAAGATCCTCCTATTATGATGTAATATCCTGCAAAACTAACATCACTTCCTTCTTCTTCATCCTAAAACTTCATTCTTCTTTTACCTCTATTATGTGAAGACATATTTGTTGTGTTGTCCCTCGTGACATATTTTATTTTTCTACTTTTATAATAAAAGAAATCTTGTTTTGAACAAATGACTAAAGGCTTCGTCTATCGGCTCCGCGGGGTTAATGTTCTAACGGACATTAATCACTTACAAACTGCGACACTAAATTCCCATGGTGGCCACTCGCTGAACTCGGTGCCTTTTCAGAGCTTGCACCACACTGGGCTTATTTTAATCACGGCTTACTAAACAAATAAACTGGCTGGGTTTCATACATTGCATTAAGGTACTATAGTTTCATTGGGTTTGGTTTGACATATATGGACTAGCAACTGCTCTTCAGAGGTCCCAGCAAGAGTTCTGAATGAATCTTGTGACTTTTATCCTGCAGTGAATCAGGGGTGAAATGTTCCCAGTTCAGTCGTGCCTGACAGTCGTCGGAAAGCCGATTGTGAAGGCAGTGTGAGGCTCTGTTGCATTTGTGTTCTTTTACCTTCTGTGCATGCTCATACTGCATCTCTGACATTAACACCCTCGAAAATGTCCAAGGATACTTCACCAGAAGAGCCCTTCACTCCTCCACTCGAAACAGAATACCCTACGAAACTAGACTGACAATCCTGGGTCTTGAAAGCTTAGAACTACGATGCTTTAAACATGATTTAAGTATTGCCCACAAGATCATATGCTGCATCATCCTGCCTGTCAACGACTACTTCTACTTCAACCGCAACAACACCAGAGCACACAACAGATTCAAACTTAATATTAATTGCTACAAACTTGACTGTAAAAAATACAACTTTAGCAATAGACCCGTCGAAGCGTGGAACTCATTACCGGAGTCCATAATATCAGCCCTTAACTCTCAACATTTTCCCTTATACTGTCTACGGTTGACCTCTCCAGATTCATAAGAGGTCAGTAAGGGGCGTGTATAAGTGCACTAATGTGCCTTCCAACCCCTGTCCTATTATTTCTCCTATATCTCCTATATCTTCTCTTCTATCCCTATATCTTTTCTTCTATTCTCTCATTGATATATTTTTATTCCTATACTCTCTCCTCTTTTCTTCCTCTAATATATTGTACTTGAAGGTATCATCTATTACCGTTATTGTGTATTAATGTGTCCTGGATAAAATATAAAATAATATAAAATAATATAAAATAATATAAAATAATATAAAATAATATAAAATAATATAAAATAATATAAAATAATATAAAATAATATAAAATATAAAATAATATAAAATATAAATAAATAATACACTGAGCATGCGCAGAGAGTAAAAGCACACAAATGGCAGCGTTTGAGCAGGTAGGCGGAGCCTCATGCTGCCTTTGTGATTGGCTCTCTGACAACCATCTGGTATGAGCGAACCGGAAGCATTTCACCCCTGCAGTGAATGTGTGCTAATCTTGAACTTTGACCTTTTGAAATAGTTTTTCCTGCGTCTAAGGCAGTATAAATGAAAAAAATTCTGGTCTTAAGCCATTCAGCATTATAAAGCTAGTGCCAAATCTTTGGACTGAGCCAGAAGTCACGGTTTGTGCCACTACAGTGGGACCTGGCAAGTGCATTCTGCACCTGTAGCCTTAGTTACTTTTTGAGTTCAGTCTGACCTCTAGTGACTTTATGAGCATATTCATGTACCTTTGTTGGCAAATTCAGACATGATTAGCCATTGCCATCGTCTACTGAGGTATATTTTAATCTCCCTGATCTAATCAACAGCCTTGGTATTTCCTGGACGCCTCCCTTTCAAGTGTTAACCACCTCCAGCCTGATTCAATTTCCAGCCCAAACAAGGACACCCAAGAGTTGCCTCCGGCTGAAATATCTATACTTATTTACTTGTACAGTTAAAGAGAATAAACCACAATAATTGAAACATATGGTTTGGCTCCATCTCTTGTCCGCTGGAAATAGTAGCACTTAAATTCTTAATTTTTCTTGAACTGTAGGAAACAATTTTTTCCTAGCAAGTTCCACTTCACTGGCAATAATAGGATTGTCACTCAAAGTTCTACCAACAATGGTAGCTATCTTTTCTCAAATTGCTTTTGGTTCCTTCTCTTTCAAGCTGTTTTGGGATGGAAAACTCTTGCATTCATTTCTTTTTCCTACTAACTTCTAACCATCTGAATGCAGATCCCGGAATGAACATGAACAAATAGTAGGTAGATAGAAATAATATTTGCACTTCTAATGTGCATTTATCCAGAGGACAGCTTTCAGGAGTAAATGAATTGCTGAAAAGGGGAGAAATAAAAGATAAGCTATACTCCCAACACATTCGCATTGAAAGGTAGGTAGAGGCTCTTTTGTTTTTTGTTTTTAAAGAAGATATCCTTACTAATTGATCTTTGATTTATTGAAATTTTAAATTTTTATAAAGATTTATAAAAGTTGTGCCAAGGGAGATGATAGATTCTTATTGCTCATATTTATATTTATATATAAAATTTGCTCATGTGGTTTGATATGCATTTTTATTTTGCTTGTTAGGAATAGCAGTAAAGGCTGAGTTTTAAACTCTTTTTTGATAGAATGTAAAGGCATAGCTTTCGTTGCACTGCTGTTAATCCATCACTTCTCTTCTGTGATGGAGAAACAAAAGTAATAATATAATAACAGGATTGGAAGGGACCATGGAGGTCTTCTAGTCTAACCCCCTGCTTAGGCAGGAAGCCCTATACCACTTCCAAGAAATTGTTATCCAACATCTTAAAAACTTCCAGCATTCACAAATTCTGTAGACAAGTTGTTCCACGGATTAATTGTTCTGTTAGGCAATTTCTTCTTAGTTCTAATTTGCTTCTCTCCTTGATTAGTTTCCACCCATTGCTTCTTGTCCTATCCTCTGGTACTTTGGAGAATAGTTTCACTCTCTCGTTTGTGGAAGCCCCTGAAATATTGGAACACTGCTATCCTGTCTCCCCTAGTCCCCTAGTCATTCAACTAAACCTACCCAGTTCTTGCAACCATTCTTCATATGTTTTAGCTTCCAGTCCCCTAATCATCTTTGTTGCTCTTCTCTGTACTCAACGTCCTTTTTACATTGTGGTGACCAAAACTGAATGCAGTATTCCAAGTGTGCCCTTATGTGATCTTTATTCTATCCCTGTGTTTATGCAGCCTAGAACTGTGTTGGCTTTTTTGGAAGCTGCTGCACACTGCTCTTGTCCACTAGAACTCCAAGATCCCTCTCACAATTATTGTTGAGCAAGATGCCAGATATACTGCACCTGTGCATTTCGTTTGTCTTGCCTAAATGTACGATCTTACTTCCCCCCTCCACTTAATCTGACCTCCAGATGGGTTAATTTATGTTGTCCACAGTCAAAATGTTGTAACTATAGCCACTTTTATGCAGGTCGCAGGGTTCAGGAGCTGTATAAGGACACATTTAAAGGTGCCAGGATAAGCAATTCTGACCTTGAAGAATCAACTGTTCTGCTCTTTTAAGCTTGCTCTTTCCCTAATGCATCATCACAGTTGCCCCAAGATTGTTACCGAACACTGTTGTTTTTGGCAAAACCAAGTGTTTGGTAAGTCAGGCTTACAAAAATGTATGCAACTGGTTTGGCTGGTTACGTCTAGGTCAGTTAAACTCCTTTCTTTCCAGAATGAAACTCTTCTTTCATTCCAGTCTTGACTGCTTCAGAATTTGTAAACAACAGAAGTAGATAAATCAAGAGTTGCATGGATACACTTAGGAGACCAATTTTTCCCCACCTGTTAAAAGAAAATGGATCTTGCTTTTTTCTTCAGAAACGTGATTATTGCACCAATTATATATTATTATTATTATTATTATTATTATTATTATTATTATTATTATTATTATTATTCTATACCAATAGCTGGAACCCTTTTCCTTATGAATGAGTGGAGGAAGTCCTGTTGTATTATTTATTTGGTGATCATGTTGATGTTATCACACTTGGTTATGTGCTCTACTTTGCAAGTGTTCCTTTCAAAGCTTCGATGATGTATAAGCAGCCACCCTGGGTAGGGAAAGAGGTGTGTCGGTTGAAAATTTCAGAAACTGAACTATAGAGCAATTAGAGTTAAAAGGCGTGGTAGCTAAACCAAGGTTGCCCAACCTGTAGTCCCTTAGAACCTCTCCTAAAGTTGCCATCAAAATGTATTCCATAATGAGATAGAAAAGGGACATTATGAAATATTCGGGAGTAATCATATTCCAATAATTTAAATCATTTTATTTTGACTAGGCTGGCATATTATTTTTCAGCATGCATTTGAAAGCAAATGATTGATCTGAAAAAAGATTCCATGACTCTTTGGATAAGATTTTGCACTAGTTGTAGTGCCTTTCTACTTTTTCTAACACTTTTGCACATGCAGTCATTGAAAAAGAGCCTGAGTTTTAGAAAGGTGCCACCACATATTTATTTTATTATCTATCTATCTATCTATCTATCTATCTATCTATCTATCTATCTATCTATCTATCTATCTATCTATCTATCTATCTATCATCTCTATCTATCTATCTATCTATCTATCTATCTATCTATCTATCTATCTATCTATCATCTCTATCTATCTATCTATCTATCTATCTATCTATCATCTCTATCTATCTATCTATCTATCTATCTATCTATCTATCTATCTATCTATCTATCATATCTATCTATCTATCTATCTATCTATCTATCTATCTATCTATCTATCTATCTATCTTTTTATTTATTAGATTTATATGCCGCCTCTCTCCGAGGACTCTAGAGTCATTACGTTCAGAACAAGGCCAGACTATAGCAAGAAGAACTGATGGCAGGTGGATCATAGCAGTCATAGAATGGATCCATCTCTTGTGGATGCTTCTTATTAAATGGATCCCATTTGATAAAATTGCGTCCTTGAAAGAGACCTAAAACAAGATGGATCAGCAAGTATTGTGGGCCCAATTGGCAAAAGAAAGCTCAAAACCATATTGGTTGGGAACCATATTGGTTGGGAACATGCAGAAGAAACCTTCATCCTGCAGTGGATAGATGATGGCTAAAATGAGGATGAGCCGCCCTGAGTCCCATTGGCATTGGGTGGCATAGAAGTCAAATCAATCAATCAATCAATCAATCAATCAATCAATCAATCAATCAATCAATCAATCATCTTCTTGTATTCTCATAGGACCAGCAGTGGATTGCTCCTGGTTCAGACCAGTTTTTAGAACCAGTAGCACACAAGAACATAAGAACATAAGAAGAGCCATGCTGTATCAGGCCAAAGCCCATCAAGTCCAGCATTCTGTGCCACACACTGGCCCACCAATTCTACATGGGGATCTTGAGCAGAAAGAGAAGGCAAAACCCTCCCTTTCCCTTGATCCCCAACAAATGGTACCCAAGGGAATCCTGCCTGCCTCAACCAACATAGAGGCAGAACATGGACATCCGTTTCAATAACCACCGATATACTTGGCATCTATGAATCTGTCTAATCCTGCCTTGAAGCTATCCAGGCTGACAGCTGTCATGACCTCTTCTGGAAGTGAATTCCTTAAACCAACGACCCTCTGGGTGAAGAAATATTTCCCTTGATTTGTCCTCGCTTTCTTATCTATGAGTTTTAGGGAGTGCCCCCTAGTCCTAGCATTGTGTGATAGAGAAAAGAATTTTTCTCTATCCGCCATTTCTATCCCATGCATGATTTTATACACTTCGATCAAGTCACCCCTTAAACGCCGTCTTTCAAGGCTGAAGAGACCAAGGCTTGCAACCTGGTATCATAAGGGAGGTGCTCCATTTCCTTTATCATACTTGTTGCCCTTTTTTTGCACCTTCAACTTTTTTGCACCTTTGACACTTCTACGTATGCAGGTAGTAAAGATTTTAGAACCCATTACTACATAGGGCCTTGTGTGTGTGTGTGTGTGTGTGTGTGTGTGTGTGTGTGTGTGTGTGTGTGTGTGTGAAGAAGTGCACATTTATGACCGGAAACCTGGTCTTTTTTATTTTCACATTTCAAAAAAGATGGAACTTCAATCATTTGGTGTGCTACCTTGTTGTATTTTTTTCTTCTGTGTAGATGCCCCACATCTTCCCACAAATATTGGATACTCAGAGGCCCAATAAGACCCTCTTTGCCAGACAGTTGTGTCTCCCAAATGAGAAGAAGAATTTTGCAAAGTATTCTGGAAAAATTATACAACCTCGAACTCAGGAACACCTGATACACTGAAGACTCTGGTAGGGGCTCATTAGAGGGGCCACTGTGGTGTCACTTCTTGTGACAGAAGCCCTGGTTCCTACTCAGCAATACAAGCAGAGAAGTCTTGATGCAAATAAACATGCTGCACATATTGCAATAATTTATATTAATATTTAAAGCTCCTGCAGAAAAGCTTCATTTAAGGTGGTCATTTCCCAATTACTTAAACACATGAAAGAAAAAAGTATATACAGTGGAACCCCGACATAAGAGCTGCTCTACTTACGAGCAACTCGAGATAAGAGCTGGGAGGGGAGAGATATTTTTGTTCTACTTACAAGCCCAAATTCGAGATACGAGCGCCAAGGAGCTGTCTCCTGAAGCCGAATGCTAACTTCCGCGTTCGGCTTCAGGAGACAGCTGCGAAGCGGCGCGCGTGTTTTAAAAGGTTGCAGCCGGCCTGGGGGGCTCGGGGGGGGCTTGCAGCCGGCCTGGGGGGCTTGCCAGCACCCCCCCGAGCCCCCCAGGCCGGCTGCAACCTTTTAAAACACGCGCGCGGCTTCGCAGCTGTCTCCTGAAGCTGAACGCGGAAGTTAGCTCTTTTTCTTTCTCTCTTTTACCTTCTCTTCCTCTATTTCTTCTTTTCTTTCTCCTTCCCACCTTCTTCCCTCCCTCCCTCCCTTCACTCATTCCTCTCTTACTCTCCCCTTTCATAAGTTTCCTTGCTTCCTTCCTCTGTTCCTGTCCCTTCCCTCTTTCCTTCCTTCCTTCCTTCCCACCCTCCGTCCATTCATTCACCCATTCCTCTCTTGATCGCTTAAAGCCGGTCCCTGGTGCAAAAAGGGTTGGGGACCTCTATCCTACAGGATTGGGTGGCAGAGAAGTTGAACATATGTAAATTTAAAAGTTTAAGAAAGTTTACAAGTTAAGTGAAAGAAACTTCATTATTCATTTATATGTACATGTACATTTCTTCATTAAAAACATGTCTTTCTGCATAATTTAGACTAACTTTGTGAGTTTTTTTAGGGCTGGAACCAATTAAAATTATTTACATTAATTCCTATGGGGAAAAGTCGTTCGAGATAAGAGCTGCTCGACTTAAGAGCCCAGGTCCGGAACGAATTAAACTCGTATCTCGAGGTACCACTGTATATGTTAGCATTTATGCTTAGATATACATTACAATATCGTTGGCAATAAAAAAAAGCAATGAATAGAATTAAAATAGAAACAGAGGGAGCATAGCTGTGGAGGGACAACTTCGCCCTGCTCAATCTGTAGACAGACCAAAGGCAACATGTGGATGGGATCATGGGAAGCTTCTGCACGTGAAGTCTTCTACATCAATAAACTATGGTTTAGAAACATAGAAACATAGAAGACTGATGGCAGAAAAAGACCTCCTGGTCCATCTAGTCTGCCCTTATACTATTTTCTGTATTTTATCTTAGGATGGTTATATGTTTATCCCAGGCATGTTTAAATTCAGTTACTGTGGATTTATCTACCACGTCAGCTGGAAGTTTGTTCCAAGGATCTACTACTCTTTCAGTAAAATAATATTTTCTCATGTTGCTTTTGATCTTACCCCCAACTAACTTCAGATTGTGTCCCCTTGTCCTTGTGTTCAATTTCCTATTAAAAACACTTCCCTCCTGAACCTTATTTAACCCTTTAACATATTTAAATGTTTCGATCATGTCCCCCCTTTTCCTTCTGTCCTCCAGACTATACAGATTGAGTTCATTAAGTCTTTCCTGATATGTTTTATGCTTAAGACCTTCCACCATTCTTGTAGCCCTTCTTTGAACCCGTTCAATTTTGTCAATATCTTTTTGTAGGTGAGGTCTCCAGAACTGAACACAGTATTCCAAATGTGGTCTCACCAGCGCTTTATATAAGGGGATCACAATCTCCCTCTTCCTGCTTGTTATACCTCTAGATATGCAGCCAAGCATCCTACTTGCTTTTCCTACTGCCCGACCACACTGCTCACCCATTTTGAGAGTGTCAGAAATCACTACCCCTAAATCCTTTTGTTCTGAAGTATTTGCTAACAAGTTTTTGCTAAAAGGCTTAAAAGTAGGGTCTGTTTTGTAGAAATCAGAACCCCCAAAACACCCTACCTTTGGTTTAGAGTTTTTAAAAGTGTGTTAACATGTGCACACATATGGTAAAAAGATCTTGGTTCTTTTTTCCCATTTCCCAGTAATAAATGATGCTGAATATGTTGACTAGATATATTGTGAGATTAAACATTCTGTTAAAATGTTCTGTGTCGCTTTTTGAAAAAGGAAATGGTGCTGATCCATTTATAAACACCAATTGTTTCAGAAGATGCCTGTGATGAAGGACAGACTATGGCTGTGTGAATAGAAATATTCCTGTTTTTTAATTATAAACATACTGGTTTTGCAAGACCTTATTACTTGATTTCCAGTTAGCTAAGCACAAAATTCTTGGATTTGGTTAAGACAATGCAGTGAAAAGGCCTTCTATCTATCTCTCTACTTTCTCCCCTCCCCCCTATTTATCTACAATCTATTAACTCCACATGATTTACTGAACATGCCAGGGTTTTAAAACAGCAAAATGATAAAAAAAATAAATTAAAACCTACAGGAACAATATCAATCAATCAATATCAACTTTATTTGATTAGTCAATCGACCATATCAAAGCAAGGAAAAGGACCACATCGGTCATCATAAAACTGTGACTGGTTAAAATACAATAAAATTGGCTAAAATAGAGGGAATTTGAATAAATAATAAGTTAAAATGCAGTATAATATGCTAAAATTGAGTAGTAAAACATGAGAATATAACTCGTGCAAAGGATTATATTAAACAAATCTAAGATACTGATATAAAATATTCTTAAGTGAGTTCATCTCTTTTGCATGCCACCCCAATATGTTCTATAAAACGTATTCTCATCTGAACAGCCCTGACTATAAACTTAGCGGTTCTAGAAACTACATATATATTTGTACCCTGAAGAAAATATAATTGTTTATTACAGTCCCAGTGTATGATTTTGTCAAGTAGGGGCTGTAAATACTGAGGTCTTACTGAGGAGTATAGTTTACAATTGAGTAGCACATGTGCAATGTCTTTTATTTCTGGTGCAGTGCAAATGCGTGTTCTCTCAAAATATGGTACTTGGTGGAATCGTCCATATTTGACCATACAATCTAACTGCTCAAATCTTGCTCTAGTGAGTGCTGTTCTATGGTATTGGGTCAGACCCATTGTCAGGTATTTTTCTAGTTGAAAAGCTGTTTTGTTCTTGGCTAACCATTTCAGTGACCTGCACTTAGCTAGTGCCTCAATATCAGTTTGTGCATTAACATCTAAAACTCTTTGTTTAAATATTGCCTTGGCCTGATGTCCAGCTGAAAGCAGGTGTTGCATTGAGAAGCCGAAATATAGGGTGGCTTGAGAAAGTTGGTTGACCCATGTTAGTGGGTTTGGGTGTGTCCATCTGTTCTTCTAAGCACATTTTTGGGAGTCTGTCAGGTTCCATTGGGAGAATCCTCCACCAATAGTTGAAGATTTTAATAACTGTTAAACTGTAGATGGAGTGGATGCAAGTTTCAGCTCTTACTGCTGCTGCAGATGTATTTCTATCGGTCCCCAAGATGATTCTTAGGAAGCATGCTTGGTTTTGTTCTAGTTGTGCAGCCTTTAACAGGCCCCACAATTCCACACCATATGTTAGCACAGGTGTGGTTTTTGCTTTATAGACCTTTAGAATTGGGAGCAGGGAGCTTGGGTGATTATAACTAAGTAGTTTAATTAACTAAAGGAACAATAACAAAGAAAGCACATCGGAGAAAAGATAGCCTAAAAATAAAAATATCCAAATTTACAAGGATCTTGATAGGTGGCACTGTAGAGTATGAGGATTATAACAGCTTGTGGTTAGATTTACCTTTTATGTTAAGCTACAGTTAACAATGATTTATTAAATAAAATACAATTATATAGTTTTGCAAAGCTAAATCATGCCTTACAAACCACAATGTCAGGGTTCAAATAGTGTAAACTACAATCAGGTCAGGTGGCCTGTCTGGTTTTCAGCAGTTTCAGAGGTTTTTAACCACAGGTGAGATTAAGCCGGTTCGGGTAAACTGGATGCTAATTTTACATATGGTTCGCCTAACTGGTAGTTGCAAGGACTAGCTGGCCCATCCCACACTGCCCCTCCCCTCCCCTCCCAGGAGTCTCCATGAAGCCCATTTTGAATGCCAGGTAAGTGGAGGGCCCCATGGAATCTCTTGGAGGGGGAAAACAGACTTCCTGGAACTTCCGGAAGTCCAGAAACAGGCCTGTTTCTGGTTTCTGGAGCCTTAGGGAGGCTGTTTTCGCTCTCCTGGAGACTCGAAGAAAGCCTCTGGAGCCTGGGGTGGACAAAAATGACCCCCCCACACTGTGACGCAGGAGACCAAGTAGGCCACACCCACACTCACCCAGCAAGTGAGGGGAGAAACAGTTGCTAAAAGTTTTTGAATCCCACTAAGATGCAGGATAGTCTTCGACATCTCTGCCTTAGTCATCCAGGTCATGGTTGTCTCCAAGGTGTTTTTTTCAAGAGGCAACTGGACCTTCTGATTTTTCTTTGTAGACCTATTGCTTCTCATCCAAGAAGTTTCTTCAACTCAGGATGTATGCAATATCATGACCACATTGTGGAATCTAAAGTACCTCGTCAGACTCAAAGACAAAGGAGGACTCAGTTCTCACTCCAGTGTTTCTACAACTGCAGAAAAAGGAACCATGTATATTATTGAGTGCTTTTGAAGACATTCCGGCTGAATATCTGAATTTGGGGCATGCGATCCAGATATTCCAGCCCATATTCATGGCTGTATCGTGGCAATCAGGAGAAAGTGATGAAGTGGCTTTGGATTGGTAAGTCACTCAACTCCAGTTTTAGTTCCAGTGGTAACTATGGCCCAGCGATGGGCTACGAGCCTGAATGGTAAATTGCGCTCGCCGCCACGGCTCGTAAGTTCTTGCGCGACCAGAGCGATTTTGCTGCTGCACCTGTGGAGGTAGCAAAATTGCGCCCATGTTTTGTCGAGGTTTTACCTGCGGCTCCATGTGTGATTTTGCTACCGCCACAGATGTAGCATCAAAATTGCGCTGGTCCTGCAAGAACTTATGAGTTGTGGCGGTGAACGCAATTTAGCGTTCCGGCTTGTAGCCCACCGCTGCTATGTCCATAACTTTACCCAGCTTTATCCTGCATGCCAGTTATAACCTTTCCTAGAATATGAGACTGTTCACAATCATCTCAGCTTTAATCTCCTCTTGATTGCAATGAACTGCAGATGGCTACTGCCCTTGAAGTATAATCATAAGCTGCAACTGGTCCAGAGTGTTGAGCCCATTTAAATTACTTCTGCAGGAGCCATGCCGGTTACAAATAGCTTTCAGGTACAATTTAAGGTTTTGGTTGTCATGGGTCAGGGCTTGGATATCTGTGGGATGGCTTTCTCCCTAAAACATCTGCCCACTTTATCATCAAATCATATAGGCTGGTTTTTCTCCATATAACCTTGCTTTAGGAAAGCCACATCCGAAGACTTATTTATTTATTTGTCAAACAATTATAGAATGGTAATATGTACAAATAAACATAGATAGGTAATGATAAAAAGTAATGA